>NC_138126.1:86342946-86942946 GCF_964188305.1 Podarcis bocagei | reverse complement strand
GGATGGTAAGTCCCTGAATTCCTTTAACGGAATTCCCATGCAGCAACATCATTGGAGGGGCAGGCACAGCCAATCCATACCCCTCCACCAACCAATTTAAACCAATGCCTAACCGCCAACCTTACAAGTTGTGACGTATTGCTAAGCAGTAGGCAAAACCCAAGAGGCACGCACTAATCAGCCAAATGGTAAATTCCTACTGGGCCCCCGCACCAAGGCGAACGACCCCATGACAGGCAAAGCAAGGTCAAAGCGCAAGCCCAACAAGGGAGGGCGGGCGGGAGATCCGATGTCCACAGCGAAAGAGAAAGTACCCTGCTGTGGACCTTCCTTAAATAACCTCTGACCCCTCCCCCAAAATTGCAACATCAAATTTACCCCAGCAACACCAACTCCAGCCAAAAGTAGGCCCCTTAAACCAATCCACCTAATTACTACAGGGTGCTTTGTCTGACCCATCCGCAACACGTGCTCTCCTTTAGTGAGAACACGCTTTGCGTGCTGAGGTCCCCAAAACACCCTTAACCCCAATAACTCACACATCACACATGAATTTTTGTTTAAGGTTTTTGGCATAATTTTGGCCACAACTTTATTTGCATACAAATTGTGAGTGGTTGCTTAGGCATTGGTTACGACTAGCTGTCCCTCCCGCATTGGGGACAGCACTGGCTCCCGGATTCCAGCGGAAGCCAGTGTGGAGGAACAAGTTCAGGGATAGGCGGAGCTGCGGCACAGACCCTCAGCTTCTCCCCGCATGCTCCTAGGAACTTACACGGCCCAAGCCCGATTCCAGGGGCTTGGACGAATGGATGGTAAGTCCCTGAATTCCTTTAACGGAATTCCCATGCAGCAACATCATTGGAGGGGCAGGCACAGCCAATCCATACCCCTCCACCAACCAATTTAAACCAATGCCTAACCGCCACTCGAGCCCCTTACGCTCGCCGCCAACCACTCACAGCCTCAAACACACCCTCAACTTATCCACCACTGAACTCAACCACACATCATTCCCAACAGACGACAGATGAACCCCATCCATCATAAACAATTCAGTGGCTTTGAACCTGATCAAGGGGTGTGAAATCACAAACCCGCCCAAATCAGCCACCAACTTGCTCACTGCAGCATTAATCCGTTTCCTGGACCGCTCGGTGGCTTCCACATAAGGGCTACCCCTCCACTTACGGCGTTGAAGTAATTTTGACCAAATTATTGTCGTTGGCTGCACCATGGCCGCCAAATCCTTCACATCTTCCAATATCATAGCACGCAGAACAAAACAAGAATGTGACACCAAATCATTCTCCCCAAGCTGAATGACAATCGCCGTAGGAGGGCCCTCCAAAAGAACACGCCTCTGGATAAGCGGCAGAAGTTCCTTCCACAGCATTCCCCTTCTGGCGATCCAGGACACTTTCACTTCCTGCGGAAAGCCAAGATCGTCACCCAAGCCAGACTGTCGAGCTCTGCGAGCTGCCCAGTGCACAATACTGTGCCCTACAATCCAGATACGTGTAGGGGCTTGACCTAGGGTAAAACAGATACGTAAGCACACGAAATTGCATCATTTACGTACATAACCCTTGTATGCGTCCGACCTCCAACGACCCAGGTCTTTTATCCTTCTTGCCGATAAACCCCAATGAGCGGCCGTCGTCGCGGCCCCAATCCTGAAGGAATGAGGTGAAAACTCAGCGGCAGCCAGGCCGCATGCCGCGATGGCCTTGCGGAGCACTTTTGAGAACTGGTGACGAGCCAACGGGTGCCTATTCTTGTGAACAAACAAGGGGCCCATGCCTGGTGGACGCAAGGCTAAATACCTCTGGAGGTCCTTGACCGGACAAGGGCCCTTCTCTCCAGTGGCGGGGAGCCGAATCACCGCTCCCCTACCCCGCTGATCAGTTTTTGAGCTCCTGACGTTGACTTGCACCTCAGACGGAGACAGACTCACGTCCTCTAGTAATAGACCCCTAGAACTACCACCCCGGTTAGGTTCAAGCACCACTTCGCCCACTCTCAGGGCCCCGGAGAAGGCTAAAGAAAAGGCTGCAGAGAACAGCCGGGCCTCAAACCTGTACCAACAGATGCTCCTCAGTTTACCACGCATCCGAGACAACAGGTGAAATGTAATGGGCCGCCGGGAAATAGGCCTGGAGGGACGAAGCCGACCCCAGCCCTCAAGTGCCTTTCTCACCACAAATTTCCCGCATGGGTCCTTATTAAAGAATGCCTTACTAAAGAAGGATATTGCTGCAGAATGCAGTCTGAGCGTCCTGTTTGCCCGACGCTTCTGAAACAGGTGCGCCAGATACTGGAGCACCTGAGAAGTAGAGTGGGGATTAACCACACCTCCCAACTCCGGCTGCCCAATGAACTTTAAAAAATCACACCAAGCCTTCTCATAAGACTGCAAAGTGGAGGGGGCAACAGATGCAGCTACTCCCTGTAAAACTAAGTGCTGCCAAGGTTCCAGAGGTGATCCGGGAAAAATTCCGGACGTTCTCGAGCCTCTGGCGCCAGGGATCTGAACCGCTCCATCTGAAAGGGAGGATGAAGTGTCCCTCCGACTCTTCTTGGCACGCTTCCCGGATTTCCTTCGGCGGCGGCGACCCCCAGAAGAAGCTTTCGGAGGGGGAAGCAGGCTGTCCTCCACCGAAGACTCGGAAGCGTCACCTTGCTGATCTGTATTTAAGATAGGCTGAGAAGAGACAACCAGTGAATGACCAGAAGCCGCCCTTGCAACTAGAGAAGGTGGCGCACCAGTGGCGCGGGCTGCCCGCCCCCTGGCAGACGCCCTTCTCCTGGCAGTACCCTTAGTGCCTCTACGGCCCCTATACGTGACGGCCGGAGGCTCAGGTGAACTCGGGGGCTGACTAGAGGCATCAGGCATCAAGAAAAGTTATGTCACATGATTGCCTCACCACACCGGGCTTGAGGCCATAGCTGTGCTCGCCAGCCGCCCTTGAAATAGAAACCAAAGGGCAAAGATCCAGCAGCACCAGCCTGAACCTGAAAATCCCTGTGCAGGTTCAAGGTATCCTGCCATGGCGAACTACTATTGCATACATTCAGGTCAGGAATTGCTACCATCACCTGATATCTGCCTTCACCACGCTTGGTAGGCGTACACAAAGGTAAGGGGACCTCAGGCCGCAGGCAGCCTGGCCTAGTGGGAAGATTAATTAAGTGACCCAGCAAGATCGGATCTGATGAAGCATCACTTGCTACAGAGGAAGTATTACAAAATAACTTCCTTCAAGGCAGACAGCTTCTCCATATGCAAGTGGCATGTTTTAGCAACGATATCTAACTGGATCCCTAAATAAAATGGGAATATGGGCAAAAGATATTGAGCTATTGCTTGCCAACTTCCCGCCCCCCGCTTGGGCAGGGGGCATCTTGTGCTGCCATCATGATATGTGAATTTACAGGGCCGATGCTGGCCAGAACCCCTGAAGGAGTCCCAACCAATCTGCCGCCGAGCCAGCTTCCTTTTCAGACACACACTCTGTGCAATGCAAAAACACACTCCGTGCGGTGCACACACTCTCCATGCAATGCAACTACATACTCCGTGCAATGCAAAAACACGCTCTGTGCAGTGCAACTACACACTCTGTGCAATGCACACACAAACCCTCCGTGCAATGCAACTACACACTCTGTGCAATGCACACACAAACCCTCCGTGCAATGCAACTACACACTCCGTTCAATGCAAAACACACTCCCTGCAATGCACACACCCTTCATGCAATGCAACTACACTCCATGCAATGCAACTACACACTCCATGCCCTGCACACACCCTCCGTTCAATGCAACTACATACTCCATGCAATGCACACACACTCCGTGCAATGCAAAAAACACACTCTGTGCAATGCAACTACACCCTCCATGCAATGTACACACACTCTGTGCAATGCAACTACACACTCCGTGCAATGCCACAACACACTCCGTGCAATGCAACAACACCCTCCGTGCAATGCAACAACACCCTCCGTGCAATGCAACAACACACTCCGTGCAATGCAACAACACACTCCGTGCAATGCAACTACACACCCTCCGTGCAATGCAACAAACCCTCCGTGCAATGCAACAACACACTCCGTGCAATGCAACAACACACTTTGTGCAATGCAACTACACCCTCCATGCAATGTACACACACTCTGTGCAATGCAACTACACACTCCGTGCAATGCAACAACACACTCCGTGCAATGCAACAACACCCTCCGTGCAATGCAACAACACCCTCCGTGCAATGCAACAACACACTCCGTGCAATGCAACTACACACCCTCCGTGCAATGCAACTGCAAATCTCCTTGCAATGCGATGCAATTGCAGCCCGTGCAGCGCCGTGCTCTGCAACGCACAGAGCAAACTGCAATGCGGGCACGCAAAGGTGCTTTCTCCCAGTTGCATATTGCAAACGTGGCACCCGTTACATCCCTCGCAGTGAGGTAACCACCAAAAGGACTTAAGTGTCCAGGTAGAGCAATGGGGGAGCATGCAGCTGTCCCATACAGGGACCAATCCTGCAACCTAGGCATTACCGGCACTATCCGCTGACCCAGTGAAACCAATGCTTCATGGACCACATGGGGACACTATTGAGGCCGGAAACGCTTCCAGGCCATCGAATTCTAGGGCAAAGCCCTAGGATCACCTGCTAGGCCAGGCATAAATGTTTCCAGTGAAATAGCAGAGTTGAGGTAGCCCACAGCTTGTCCAGGTACCCCTGCTTGCCCTTTTAGAGGGAAGCACCCCTTCAAGAAACCCAAAGTTCTTTTATCACAAATGGGCCGAACTACCCAGCAACAGAATAGCTCAAAAGGAGCAGTTTGTTTTGTTTTGTTATAACAATGGCTAAGAGGGGTATATGAACCCTGTCTCCCAGGTCCTAGTCCTGCACTTAGCCACTAAGCCACAATGGCAGTCGCCACTATCAGAGCAAAACAAACTTAAAGAAAATAACTTGTTCAGAAACAGCATAGTTCAAGAGCATATACAGAGTGCTCATAGTCCTTGGAGGGACAGGGAGCCTCTGGGGCCCTCTGTCTGCCTCAGATATACATTAGCAGCAACTGGGCCTGGAAGCAGATACATAGAGAGAATGAATCACGTGTCAGAGACTTAACAATTAACTGCTACCTGTAGCAGACTCAGGCTTGGAAGTTATGTGCAGGCCGAATAGGCCTCCCTGCTTCAGCTCTTGAGAATCTTAGTCTCATAGCAATGTTAAAAGAACTCAAATTAGTGCTCCCACCCAAGGCTAGCTTAAAATTTGGCCAACAGCGCTGCACACACTCAACATAAGGCCAACCTTCGGGGTACTATAAACGAAAGTGATTCCAGCTAAGCTGGGAACAGCCCTGACTAGCCCCACAATTTCAACAAGCAAAATGGAGGAAACCTTTTTGTGAAAGAAAGCCCCTAATGGGGGCTCTCTCCCTATTGGGAAAGGCAAGCCACAGATACAGGGAGAATCTTCCTACGGGGCAGGGTAAGGGGTGGAGAATAAACGTAAAACACCCAAAATTGCCACCAGCCAAATGAACCAAAGTTAAAGCACTATCAGTGGAGTGTAAACCTACAAGCAAGCAAACCCAATTCAGGCTGCACTTCCACCTTCGGCCACTGGGGGCAACCAACCGCAAAATGAGGCAGAAAGAAAATGGCGCTCCCGCCAAACTGCCTGCTCACGATCCCCAACCCGGCCCAGCACAGAAGGCCTGCAGGCCCTGGCTAGGCCAAAACCAGGCGCTCAGGCAACCAGCGGCTCCGCCGCAGCGCCTCCGCCGCCCACGGCCAGCTAGGCCGCGGCGCGCGCGCCGGAGCGTGAAGCAGCGACCGCCGGCGGCGGCAAGGGGTCAGGCAAGCGCCGGCCGCCCCCCCCCCCCGGTGTAAGCCACCCCGCCGCGGGACCGTCCCAGCGGCCGATCCCGGCCTCCACGGATGAAAGGGAGGGGAAAGGCCCAGCAGCCCCAAGCCTCCCCGGGCCGAAGCAAGGCCCGAAGCCAAGCCGGCAGCGCGGCCGCGCTGCCGCCCGGGGTGCTCCCCCGGCGTCTCCCTCCAAACAGAGCGCGCCGGAGCGCACCGCGAGGAGGGCCGACACGAGCGAGGTAAGAGCCGCGGCGCCCGTGTTCAAAACAAATAATTGAGGAACAAATCAAATCATAAAATTAAACGTTTTGCCCAGCTGCCCAACCCAGAAGGGGAGCCCGGGTGCCAGGGATAAGGCCGGGGACCAGCGCCTCAGCCGCGGACCAGGCCGCGGGCGGTTAGGGTCGCCCCAACCCCCCCCCCAGCCCCCAAAAGCCCTGCCAAGGGGGAATGCAGCCAGGCAAACTAAATTAAGAATGATAAGGAAATGATTATTAATAAGGAAGAGATTAAAACAAAAAAAAAAGGGGGGGTGAGAAGAAAAGGATAAGAGAGAAGAAATTGGATTATTAACACAACCAGTCCTTCGCCGTGTCCAGCTAGATCCGATGTCCACAGCGAAAGAGAAAGTACCCTGCTGTGGACCTTCCTTAAATAACCTCTGACCCCTCCCCCAAAATTGCAACATCAAATTTACCCCAGCAACACCAACTCCAGCCAAAAGTAGGCCCCTTAAACCAATCCACCTAATTACTACAGGGTGCTTTGTCTGACCCATCCGCAACACGTGCTCTCCTTTAGTGAGAACACGCTTTGCCATACATGCATTTATAAAAATCACACTTCCTTTTGTTTTTTTGTTTTTCTGGGTTAAGGGAACGTTCATATGGCAAAAGCTCACTGTAAACAGGAGGCTTTGCCCTTTTAACTTCTCTTTTGAGTTCTCCTTTGAGAGCTTTCTGGAAAACACACTTCTGGTCACTGACTCCCCTGCAACACAGGAAACCCAGCTAATTTGCTTGACATTCACCACTTTGCAAAGCTTGCTCTCTTCTCCTGCGCGCTGGTTTCCTGCTTGTTCAGCCAAATTTTGGCCACTGGGGGGGGGAGGGCAAAGACTTGCTTCTGTCGTACAGTGCACATGGCCCAGAGTTTTGAAAAACTGGGTGGCAGGGGAGAGAACAGCTGGATGGAAGTTAGGGACCCCTGGTGGAAGTTAGGGACTGGGCAGAGGAGGAGGAATGGTGGAGACCGCCTCCCCAGCCGGACCCTTCCAGAGAAGAAGAAGACAGTTCAGAAATACAACAGGGGTTTGCGGGAGGTCACAGCTCGGAGGAAGATGAGGGGGAAAGTTGGGAAATAATGGGAGAGGAGGAGGAGAAGGAGAAGGAGACAGAGCAGGAGCAGCTGGCTGACATGTTATCACTAGAAAGCATTCCAGACCCACCATCTCCCAGAACCCGGCGAGCCTTAAAAGTAGGAGAGCAAAGAACTCAGAGACTGATGGCCCTAAGTGGCCACCGTAAAGGGGGTGGATGGGTGCTGTTGATGAATAAGGAAGTGGAAGAAAAGGCACAAAAGAACAGTGGCAAGGGAAATTGATGGACTATGCAGAACTGGCGAAACTGACATACAAACTGCGAGACAAGGACAACTGTGGCTTTAAAGAAGAATGGGAACGTTTTACAAATTACTTTAAAAAACAACAAAATGAATGGGACTCCTTGGCAGGTTTTGAATAAACATACGCAAATTTTTTATTGTTAACATAATAGATAGATTATTTAAGGGTTTTTTTTTACAATTTTATACTATGCAGAGAATAATACGTGTTGAAAAACCAGAGAGAGGAACTGAGGGAAGTCTGGGGGATAGGGGGTGGGAAGGAGGGTTTTTTTTCAGGGAGGGGGGAAATGGCGGGGGAATGAAGATGATATGTTTTTGATTTGTTATGTTGAAATTCTTAATAAAAACTATTTTTTTTAAAAAAAGGAAGTGGAAGAAAAGGGGGGTGGAGATTTACTCGGGACAACACCACTATTTGAAGAGGCTGCATTCTCAAGCCTCTCTTTGTAAATATTGAATAGAAAGAAGGTTTTATGACAGACTGAACAGAAAGATCTCCCCCTTTCGTTGCAGATTTTATTAACTGAGAAAAGAAGGGGATTCCCAGATTTGAAGAATTAACTCAGAATGGGCAGCTATTAACAAGGCAGGACATTGGTAGTAGTATTAAAATAGATACATATATGTATATTTTCATATACAATATGCAAATATAAGAGATCAGATGGATTTAATAGAAACATCACAGCGCCAGCCCTTTCCGTAAAAGTAAGTGACCCTTATAGAGAAGAAAGTTGCAAAGGGATGATTGTGTCAAGCTGCTGATTCTGTAGGTTCACCCTATCAGCCAAAAAACAGGAAGAAGAAAAAGAAGAGTTTGGATTTGATATCCTGCTTTATCACTACCCTAAGGAGTCTCAAAGGGACACGGGTGGCACTGTGGTCTAAACCACAGAGCCTAGGGCTTGCCGATCAGAAGGTCAGTGCTTCGAATCCTCGCAATGGAGTGAGCTCCTGTTCCTCGGTCCCTGCTCCTTCCCTAGCAGGACCTAGCAGTTCGAAAGCACATCAAAGTGCAAGTAGATAAATAGGTACCACTCCAGTGAGAAGGTAAATGGCATTTCTGTGCACTGCTCTGGTTCACCAGAAACGGCTTAGTCATGCTGGCCACATGCCCCGGAAGCTGTCTGCAGACAAACACCAGCTCCCTCGGCCTATAGAGTGAGATGAGCGCCACAACCCCAGAGTCGTCCATGACTGGACCTAATGGTCAGGGGTACCTTTACCTTTACCTTTAAGGAGTCTCAAAGTGGCTAACATTCTCCTTTCCCTTCCTCCCCCACAACAAACACTCCGTGAGGTGAGTTAGGCTTAGAGACTTCAGAGAGAAGTGTGACTAGCCCAAGGTCACCCAGCAGCTGCATGTGGAGGAGCAAGGAATCGAACCCGGTTCACCAGATTATGAGTCCACTGCTCTTAACCACTACACCACACTACACTACACCACACCACAACATCACAAGAAGACAATAAAATAATAATCATAGGAGGCTTAAAAAGAATGAATGGTGTAAAATATATTACTTAGTGGAATACAAGGTTCGGATTTCTACCAAACGTACCAGATGTTCATGCAAGTTGCCAAATAAACACATATTTAGTGGGAATGTGCCAGCCATGAGATTGTTTTGTCATGTTAATCACAAACGCCCCTAAGCTGAAGCAAAGACGAAGAGGTCTATTTCACCGCTGGCAGCATGTATTTTATGAGTCAGATTCCTCCACCCCCCCCCCCATAGAATAACATGGCGCGTCCTTCCACCCGTGAGAGATCACTAGATGAACAGGGTTGTAAGGTACGGGGAACATATTGTTTTTTGCGGTAGGGGTGTGACTATGTACACAAGTTCGGGAAGCAGGTTGCAATGGAGATGGGTATTGTTGTTGGCTAGCAGGTCACCTTGGATGCTGAGCTCTGTCTCTTATTCATTGATGAGAGTGCCAAGGCTAACCTTGCTTCTTGACAATTAATTCTCTCTCTGCTGGTTGCTGCTCGTCTCAAGATCTCTAAACTAAAAAGGGAAGTAAAGAGGAAGAGGCAAGAATAATAAAGCTGGGATTAAATCACAGTTAAGTTGAGGATGAAATCTGTATCCTTTGACATGGGGATGGGGAAGTGGTGACCTTCCAGATGTTGGTGGACTCTCATCAGCCCCAGCCAGCTTTGCCCAGTGGGTAAGGGATGATAGGAGATGCAGGCCAAGAGCATCTCGGGACCCAAGCTTGAAGAACACTTGTGTAGACAATACAGAGCTAGATGGACCAATGGCCTGATGGAATCTAGCACAAGGAAATATAATTAGGCCCATGCCTGATCCAGTCCTGCATCTGTTCTCAAAATGCCCTGGGAAACCTGCAAGCAGGACCCAAACACAAGAACACTTCCTCCTTGTTTCTGGTACAATGGTACCTCAGGTTACATACACTTCAGGTTACAGGCGCTTCAGGTTACAGACTCTGCTAACCCAGAAATAGTGCTTCAGGTTAAGAACTTTGCTTCAGGATGAGAACAGAAATCGTGCTCCAGTGGCGCGGCGGCAACAGGAGGCCCCATTAGCTAAGGTGGTGCTTCAGGTTAAGAACAGTTTCAGGCAGTGGCGTAGCGTGGGGGGTGCAGGGGGGGCCGGCCGCACCGGGCGCAACATCTGGGGGTTAGGGTTAGGGGGCGCAAATCCATGGGTTAGGGGGCGCAAATCCATGGGTTAGGGGGCGCAAATCCATGGGTTAGGGGGCGCAAATCCATGGGTTAGGGGGCGCAAATCCATGGGTTAGGGGGCGCAAATCCATGGGTTAGGGGGCGCAAATTACTTGCCTTGCCCCGGGTGCTGACAACCCACGCTACGCCACTGACAGTATCTACTTTACATATCCTCTGCTTTTACACAATTAGTGCTCAAATAGTTCATGAAAACATACAAGGATCAGGAAATTAATAGTTTGGTAGCATTTTTTTTTAAAAAAAATGAAATACTATATGGCAAGAGTTTAAACATTTTTACTCTTAATCAGCCAAAGTCACAGCATTTGAACAGAGGCTCAGAAATGTTCATGTGGGTGCCAACCAGACATTCCCAAGGGAATGTTCTACTATTGGAGTGGTAGATTAACCTAGTGGCATTTGTAATATCCTGAATTTAAAATTCCTTCAAAGTAGCACTTTTCATACTAATAGCCATAGAGCACAGGTGGCCTTGGGTTTTGCCCTTCAAAGTTCATTGCATGCTGTCTCTGCTTTAATGCTTAGCTCGAAAAAGTACTCGGAATGAGCCACACTGCAGTGAACATTTTGGCTTAAGCCAAGTAATATGGATCTGTTCCAAGAACTTCACAACTGAGAGTTGATAAACTGCAGAAAGAAAGAAAATGTGCACACATGCACAAGAAAAGGACGGAAGCTGCTTGAACTTTCACGCTCCAAGCCATGAAGGAATAACTCCTACCAATTTCCCAGAAAGTTGGATTCCTGCGAGTTCAATAAGAAAAAACCACTTTTCAGAAGCAAATCACTTGAGGAAATTTCTTGGCCGTTTTAGAAAGCACTGAAGCATAAAAGCACTTTACCATCCAGTAGGAGTTTTGCAGGGTTGCTGTGCTAGTGATAGAATCTCTACTTGAAGGTTTAGTTCGAATCTTGGGCATGAGATAGCATGTCGTTGAAACTTCAAATTTAAACCTCCAAATTTAATGAATACTAATATCGTTCATAGGTCCCTGCTAGGTCCAGGAGTTCAGAGCACAAGAAATATTTAGCACCGCATGCCAAATGCTGTAACTTACTTCATGGGGGACTACTTTTGAAGGTGGGTCGAAAGCTTCAGTTGTTGCAGAATATGATCGTCAGAACCGAGAGTGGGTTTAAAATATTGCACTGGTTCCCTGTGTGCCACCAGACACAACTCAAAGAGGTGACCAATGTAGAAAGCCCCAAACGACTTGGGACCCAAATACCTAAAGGAGGACCTCTACACACATCAGCTTGCCTGAGTTTTAAGAGCAGTAGGATAGTCCTCTTCGTGGTTCCACTGATGTGGCAAGCTTACGGTGTGGTCGCCCAGGATATGAGCATCCCGGTGGTCCCTTGGCTGTGCAATCCCCTCTCCCCTGAAATGCAGCTAGCATTGCCATTGTTGACCTTTTGGCACTGGCTGAAAACTTTCCTATTCACCCAGGCCTTTGTAGGGTCCTCACAAGATAACATGACATATATACTTCGATGAGGATTGCTGCTACCTGTTTAATGTGTCGTTGTTATATTTTACTTTTAGTTTTTATTGGAGGCTATTCCTATGTAAAGCTGATGCTCCAATACTTTGGCCACCTCATGAGAAGAGAAGACTCCCTGGAAAATGCCCTGCTGTTGGGAAAGATGGAGGGCACAAGG
The DNA here is from genome assembly GCF_964188305.1 of Podarcis bocagei. Lineage (NCBI taxonomy): Eukaryota > Metazoa > Chordata > Lepidosauria > Squamata > Lacertidae > Podarcis > Podarcis bocagei. Next base: position 86,931,032 of record NC_138126.1, on the reverse strand, counting down.
AGAAGGGGATGACAGAGGTTGAGATGGTTGGACAGTGTTCTCGAAGCTACAAACATGAGTCTGACCAAACTGTGGGAGGCAGTGGAAGACAGGAGTGCCTGGCATGCTCTGGTCCATGGGGTCACGAAGAGTCGGACATGACTAAACGACTAAACAACAACATTTCTATGTGCAACCCACCCGGGATCAAGAAATGAAGGGTTAGGAGAGGAATGACTATAATAAATAATATTTTAGAAGAGATGTTAACAGCTGTCCCTGGAGATTCTTGAGAAGCAGAATTCATTATGAATTTCATACTGCTGCCGCTGCTTTCTCCCTGCTTGCAGAGAAGCCTGTGACTAAGGGACCTTCATGACCAACATGGGGCTTGGGTGGGGAATAAGAGAAGATGGATGATAAGCCCAAGGGATAAGTGTATTTATTCATGTAAACATCTAAGCTGCGAAAAGCCAGTGGGAAGTCAGTGGAGAAAGATGAAGATGAATGGTGCTGATCTGGCTAAAACCCTGAACAGTAGCATATTATTCATTAGTATGACTGAAGGAGGTCACATTCTGGAAACAAGAAGAAGTGAGATGTTAAAAGGCTTTGTCATTATACTAAAGTCAACAGGCAATTAAAACTATTAAAGGCTGACAAGGGAAAAGGTCAAGATGGATTATCTCCTCACCCCAGCTCTCTTAATTGTCTCAGGTAACATTGCCTAACAAATAGCCAAGGCAAAGCTTTGGTGGAGGGAAAATTATGATTTTTGAAAAAAGGTCTTTAGTTAACTACTGTGACTGTGTCCAGGAAACACCCCAAGTGGCGGTCTTGTTTGCTCCCTTCCTGAATCCTTAAAGCCTAGTGGAACTCCTAGGAGAGTCATTTAAACAATGCATTGACTATCCTCACAATGCAATATTCAACTAGTGTTTAACATGTTTCAGAATAGTGGACAGTCAGCATGTTCATGGAGTGGTCTGTAATTGCTGAGCTGTATTTTTGTCATTTTTTAAATGGACTTGAAAGCCACTCTGTCTTATAATTTCCAGAACCAGAGCTACCTTAGTCCACTGTGGAAAACAACAACAATGTGATACCTTAAAGACAAATAAACCTCTTCTTGCATAATAAGTTTGTAAGCTGCTATAAGATTTCTTGTTGATCCTCTTTGGGTATTTGTTGAATCAAGGAAACAGATGGCTAGAAAGTCCTAGGAGACTATCAAGAGAAACCCTCTTGCCCTTAAACGTTATAGAAGTTTGTGGAAATAGTTTTGTTTCTTATTTTAGCATGATTAAATATACTCATTGGGGGCAGATCTATACCCGTGATTTATAATGCTTTATTAAAATGTGACACCAGAAGGCGCTGCAGAACAACCAGCCACCGCAATACTTTTAACTGCATGTTAAAGGTAAGGAAACCCCTCTGACGTTTTAAAGATCAATGCTTTAAAGATCAATGTAGATCTAGCCTGGCTGGATTTTGTTTAAAATGTCCTTGCTAGGTCTACTAGTACACACTTACCTGGGGGGGGGGGCACTGCTACATAAATACACCAAGCATCTAGACTATTGATTTCTCAAAGTTACATGGCTTTACAGACAATTTTTACTGTCTCCTATTTTTTTTCTACAATGAGCTCCCCAGCCTTAACCCTCCACACTTATTGATTCATAAAGCTTAACTACTATGTCCGCCGGTGTACATAATATACACTCACTGAATGTAATATGTGAATATCCTTTCTGTTATCAAGTTACATTGTTAGACCACAACTCCCATCAGCTCAGATCACTGGCTGGGACTGAAGGAAGTCCAGGAATATGGGGGTGGGGGCACAGTTTCCACAGGTGTGACTAAGGCAGCATTTTGTTTCTTGAAATTGTCCCTCCTGTGATTCGAGCTCTTCATCTGTATTCCCATGCCTCTTGCTGTTCAACTCATTGAACTACAGACAAACGATGACAAGAAGATCAATTAGCTGAACTGGCTGCACCAGAGCCTGAAAAATAAGTCAATGCAGGGCGAATAAATAAAACACTCAATTTTAAAACGCTTTCTAAATCATGGATGGAGAACCTGTGGGGCTCCAGATGTTGCTGGACTACAGCTCCCATCATTCCTAACCATTGACTATGTTGGCAGGGGCTGATGGGAGTTGGAGTCCAACAACACCTTGAGGGCCAAAGGTTCTGTAATGGGTATGGGGTTGCTCGTGCGTAAGTTGCCGCCTCTCCTGGTTATGTTGCCTTGTTAAACCTTTCTGTCTGGACAGCCCTTCACTTCGTGGCTGCCTCAGTCGCTAGCAGAATCCGTCAGTGGGCATTTCTTAAATCTTTTCCAACATAAAAGTTGTTTGACACCCAGTCTCCTCCTACTCTCTCTGCACGGAGGTCTTCTGCGCAGGGTGGGCGTGGGTAGTGGAGGACCTGTGCTCTCCCCGCTGGTGTCCGGTGAAGAGTCCTGGAGCCCTCTCGCCGATTCCCCCATCAGCCCCTCTATATCCCTGGTGTTGCGCTGATTTGCTTCCCCATCTGCGGAGCTGCCTCTCTCCCTGCTGGGCCCTTCTCCAGCATCATTTGAGAGCCTTCCCTCCACCTCTAGCTCCAATGTCAGTTTCCTGACAGGTTCCTGCCCCCATTTAGAAGAAGCCAAAGGCTGCAGAGGGAGGCAAGATGCTGCAGGGAAGGGGTGAAGTCAATCAAGACCTAGAGCAGGTTAGAAAGATTTGCTATTGCTCTGGGACAGGGGTCAGTAAATTTTTTTAGCTGTGGGCCAGTCTGGAGTCCCTCAGACCTTGTGGTGGGCTGGAGAAATGGCACTGGAGGGTGGGGGGTGGAAGAAGAGAGCAGGGGGGCAAGTAGTCCTCCCCACCCCCACCCCCCCAGGCCCAGCCACTGTGATTACCTTCCCAGGGGCTGCAGCCACCACCACCACTGCTTCTTGTGGGGAGGCAGAGGGAGCTTGTCTGCTCCACTCTCTGGCCCACAGGAGCACCAGGGCTGCAGCCACGGAGGGAAGTTAAGTGCACAAAAGGGCTGGCTCCGGAGAGGGGCTGCTTAAAATGGGGCTTAGCCAGCTCAGCCCAGCCCCCTTCCTCCTCTAGGCAGGGCGGGGAGAAGCCAGGAGGAGGGAGGGAGGAGGCGCCACCATGGTGTGTGTGAGAGAGGGAGGGGGGAAATGGAATGGAGCAGGAGGGGAAATGGCGCAGTCCGAACAAACAGAATCCCCATGCCAATCCACGGACTGTCTGCAGGTCAGATCCTGATGGCAATTGGGCCTGATCCAGTCAACGGACCTTAGTTTGCCAACCCCTGCTCTGCAACATTGCTGAAAGTCTGTAGCCTCAGCTACAGAACCACTATCTGTTGTCCTGAAACTTCTGCTTATGTCCCTCTCCAAGGTACTGATCCTGTTTTGGCTGTTTCTTTGCTTCCGAAATGCAGTTTAGTGCTGGGGTGGGGGAAGGGAAAAACTGTTTGCTCATCTAGGCTAAGTTTGCTGCATTTAAGTCCCAGTGAAATTAACAGGAGAAACTTAGTTATGATTTAAATCCCCTTTGATTTTAGTTCGACTAAATTAGAGTCCAACCCATTATCCATTTTCCTGATGTGCTTCAAATTAAGCCCTTGTTCATGGGAAATTGCCTTTACAAGTGTAATGCGAGTAATTGCTGTCAATATTAATGGCCTGGGAAAATATTTTATTGACAGCCTCAGTCTGTTCCAATAAGTCATTGTTGTTGAAGTCGGTCTGAGGAGGTCTACAGCTTTTAACTTAGACATAATATTTAGACATTTGTCAGTTGTTGGAATTGAGAGGCCAAGGAGACCAAGGTGCCTTATTTGTGAAGACGGTTGTCCCTGAAAAAAAATATGTTGCTTGAAATACAAGATGAATAAAGGATGCTATATTGTCCTGCAGATGTGAACCTGTTGCCAAGAGATGCGTTTCTTTTTAAGCATCTGAATGCTGAGCTTATCTGAATGTGAGCTTATCTCTGCTGGGGACATGGCATCTGTAGGAATGCAGAAAATGTCTGGGTAAATAGTCATCCACTATGCATGAAGAGTTGTTGTTGAGTTTCTTGGTATAGCTATGATCTCTTCTCTAACTGATGAGACGTTTCAAGAGTACAGTGGTACCTCAGGTTACATACGCTTTAGGTTACAGACGCTTCAAGTTACAGACTCCACTAACCCAGAAATAGTGCTTCAGGTAACTTTGCTTCAGGATGAGAACAGAAAACGTGCTCTGGCAGCACAGCAGCAGTGGGAGGCCCCATTAGCTAAAGTCGTGCTTCAGGTTAAGAACAGTTTCAGGTTAAGTACGGACCTCTGGAACGAATTAAGTCCTTAACTCGAGGTACCACTGTACAGAGCTTCCTTTGGAAGGAAGGCACTAAAATCTTATAATCATTTTGCCATATTTGAACTTACTACTAAAACTACTACCACTACTAATAATAATGTTATTATTTGTACCTGGCCCATCTGACTGGGTTGCCCCAGCCACTCTGCATGGCTTGCAACAAATATAAAAGCATAATAAAATACACACCTTGGACAAGGGTGGAGGAAGGAGCAGCTGGCCTGGTGGGATGGTACCGTGGAGCTATTCCCTTGACACCAGTGTCACTGTCAGTGTGAGGGCAGAGCACCAGGAAGTTCAGGGCTGTGTGTATTCACTAGTGGAGCTAATCTGACACACCTGCCGGGGGACCTGCACAACCCCCAACCTTGCTGCTGTCTTGCCTCACATGCATCCAAGGAAGTAGCTGCAATAATGGTGTCAGGAGGGAGCAGCTGTGGCCTCATGGACCTGCTTCTGTGTACAGGCACACTTTAAGCACAGACAGCCAAAGCTCCTGGCCACCATATCAGATCTTTGAGGGGGGGTGTTAGCTGACAGAGCTCCCTGTGCTTCTGTGTCTCACTCAAACTGCGGTCTTTTGTTCTGTTCATGCACAACACCTCCGGATTATGACATCCTTTGCTAAAGGGGTAGGAGAGATCTGCTTTTGACCCCGTTCATGTCTTCCTTCCTCATTCAAAAGACGTAAGGAAAATTGCATGGCAATTAGCTGCCATGGAAACACATCTTGCTTTTCATATCGTTTTGTCAAGTCCAAGGCTCTGGCCAGGTATTGCCTCAAGGCAACCCACAAAGAGAGGCCAGTTCACACAAGTTGGAGAGGAAACCTGCAGTGTTATGTTTGCATGAACAGTAAAGGCATAGTTCCAGATTCAGACATTTGCAGGTTTTAAAGTAATGGAAACTCCAGGATTGTGACACTTTGGAAATAAAAGAATGGAGTAGTTGAGGGATCTTGTGAGACCCCCAGAGAAGACAGTGCTAAGGGTTCAGAATCTAGACATGATACAACATTACTGCTAACATCCTTAGGGTGGTATTCCACTCAGAGCAGACACAAATAAATATATGAAATTAAGTTTTCAACATGTCTACTCTGAGTAAATCTTACTTGAATACCACCGTTCATTTTTCCAGACCTTATAAGTTCCTTGTTCCTCAACAAAGATGCTATCATACTGTTTTAGAAGACCAGGAATCCCTCAGTTAGTTTGGATTTTGTCACACAATTCCTGGGGAAGTTGTTCAGACTTGAATTAGGCTGATTGCTGATGGACATCTGCACACCAGAAAACAGTAGTGTTTGCTTGTTTGATTATTATTTACCAAAACAATTTATACTTCTCAAAGGTCAAAAGGTCAATTTATACTAATCAAAGGTCAAAAGTCATCTCCGCAGTAAAATAAAATAAAATAAAATAATACAATACATATTTGCCAAATCAGACACAAAAAGAGTATCAGTACAGCTACTAAAGAAATCCCCTTGGGCTGTGCTTTTACTTTTATTTTTCATCCCTTAGCTATATGGTATATACATACAGTATTGGAAAGTAAATGTTAATGAATGCTGGCCCTGGAATCAATGAGTTGCAACTATCAGAAAACCTGCAGCTGTGAATTTCAGTGTTGCTACTTCTCTTTGCCACAAGGTGTCAGCCTTGCCCCACCAAAGTGTTCCTTTCTTGGCTGGCCCACGGCAGAACAGACGAGTTGTTTGATTTTGCTTGGCTGTGTAGAGTGTGTATCTTATTTGAAACACAAGATAATTTCATATTTTCAGGTAGAATGAGACAGGTAGTTAAATTTATACCGTGCATTATTTGTGGGGTTTATATCACTGGAAATAGCACAACGAACGATTCGTCTTCATTTGCCAGCTTGATTGACGCATGCTAACAATCTGAATAGGTGGTTCAGTTCTGCTCTGATAGAGCAATTATAGAAGAGGGGGTAGAAAGCTTGAAATGTCACTGGAATAATACATGCGCAGAAATGAACGGAAGCAATGCTGGACAATGTTTAGCAGGCCCTGTCATTCATTTCTCAGGGACTTGCACATATATTGTGTAATTCAATTGACAGCAGGAAACATCAAAGGCTTTGGGGTGATCTATTTATTTCTCATTTAAAAACATCGGCGTTTGCCCTCTGCAGCTCATGCACTCTAGCAAGCGAGCGTCAGGAAATAGGAATCGGTGATCTTTAGAGCACCAGTTTCCCAAACAATTTATTAAGGGGCAGGCCCACACCAGAACTTTGTGCTCTGTTATTGCAGGCCATTAGTTGACTCCTGCCCTGCTCTGGAATTGAGGTCACATGAGATGTGATGTTCAACGTGTCTCTGAATCCTATGTTTGGGATGATACCCCTCCCTTTGAAACAAAAATAAACATCTGATCCAGATTGTGTTCATGGTGTGGCAAAGGGGTTTTATCCCTTTCCCTCTGCTCCAGCTCTTGATGCTGTAAAACATGCATACTTTCCTTACTCATTGTTTATACAAGTTATGTTGGTAGAATCTGTATTAGGCTATGTTGAAATCTAATTTTAAAATATTTTGGGGTGGGGGGGATTACCTCCCCAGCTGCCATTTGCTTAAATGCACTGAAAAGAACAGCTTTGCAGGAGGTGAGTGTTGAATTTTCACCAGGAAGGTGAAAAGGAATGTGGTCCTAAGGCTGGAAAAGTTTCCGTTCCCATTTCTTTTTTAAATCAGATTTGCTTGTTACATGGACCTAACAAACAATGAAAGAATATAGAAAGTAGAACCTCATCACAACAAATTGAAAATATCCATTGCTCTGCTCCTGTGTTTCTTCAAATACTCCCCCCCCCCAGATTACGTGTTACGATTTTAGGCACCATGTCATGGCATGGGGCTAGAAAAAAAATTGTAGAAAAATGTTTTAAAATGCCACTAGCGTGTTCTTCTGATTTCATAAATTAGACACACCCCACAGTCATTCATGTGAATACTACCAACTTCTTCTCTCGTATATTTTCTACTGTATTCTACCAATTGTTCCTCGAGTTGAAAATCTCACCTAAACTATAATGGCGGAGGGGTATATGTGTGTGAAGAAAGCATTGTTGGAAGGGCTTTTTGCTCAGTGACGAATAGCTGCTTTGTCTTACAAATCCTCTTGATGGCACTGGAACCTTACAGATATTCTCAAGTCCCATCTTTTGGGTACCAAATCCTATTATCTAGGTTAGCTCATCTGTATTCAAAAGATCAATGTTGCATTATTACAAAGATCCTTTCAAGTGTAAAAAGGATGGCACTTCATTACAGAAAGTAAAAGAAACTAATCAAACTTTCTTGGGGAAATCATTGACTTTTTTCAGTAAAGGGCAAATTTAAGAATTTGAAAGTCCGAGATGTGAGCGAGCCACACTGGGTGCTTCTTGCTTTGACTCAAATCTTGTGTAACACATTTCTTGGATTTTCATGTAACCTGAAGAAGAAAGTGGCACAGTACTGCGCTCTAAATGGATTCCAATTACATAAATGTTGCCACTCACTCTCCCTGAATGCTCAGCACTCTGTCTCTGGCAGCCTGCCCGGTTTGTAAGAGGTTTCTGAGAACGGGGAAAAGAGCAAGCTGCCACGAGCAAGAAGTGTGTGTATGTATATATCAGAGAATGGGAAGAAGGATTTCTTAAATCTGAAATCACATGTGCTTAACTTTAAAATTCAGGGCAGGTACTGGCAAGGGATTAGCAAATATCTCGCAAGCAATAATTTATTCATGGGATTGCTTTCTTTCTCCTCCTCCTGCATTTGTGTTTGTGTGTTACCCTCAAATAAATTGCAAGGAAATCAGGTCCATTCACTGCTTCCAGTCCAAAGGTCTGCAGATATGAACAATTTACATTCCTACTTGATTTCTCTTCTCTATCTGTGTGGTTTTGGTAGCACAGAAATTCAAGCGCTGTTGTTGTTTGTAAGGGCTTTCTTTTTCTATAAAAAAGGAAAACTTTTTTCTGGAGTTGTTGGGCAGGAGGGAAGCATGTGAACTCAAATGTCTACAGAAACTGAGTAAAGGAAAGGCTGTGTATATTACTTTGTTCATATCAGGGTGATCTTCCATGCTTTGAAAGTAAATGCAGCTTGGCAATGAAGGTTAAATGGTTGGCTGGATGATTGACAGACTGACTGGGACATTTATTGACCACCCAATCAACAAGCTCCTCTGGGCAGTTCACAGAGTTCAAATAGTCAATACAAAAGTTAAAACATTAAAATCAATTCAATTTCTCACATAAAAGTCAGCAAAAACATTATATTCCAAGGACTAAAATGTAATTCTAAAAGGCCTGGCAAATTACAAAGCCTTCTCCTGACACCTTAAATATCTTTATGACATATCTTTATTGGCATGACTTTTAATTTCATGCCAAGCAACTTGGGAAGGTTATGTCGGGATCTACTGCCTCCATCTCACCCCTAGTCCTCTCCTCTTAAGTTAAGAGGATAAGACACACCACTGACTTCTACCAAGACATTTTAGCTTTGAGTTTGAGAAAAATGTGAATCAGTGCGGAAGCTGGCCTTCAAGTCCAAGCAGAGAGATGTCAGGTGTTCTCTCCTTCCCACAACATGTAGTACCCTTTCAGGTTCTGACACAGTGACATATGAAAGGGAAACAGGATGGTTGGCAAGCCCTGGGCACCTTTCTCTATGCCCGGAATGCGCCTATTGAATTGCTATGGATTATTTGTTTATTTATTCCGTATTAATTTCAGTAGACAAAGCCCAGGCAACGAGAAATGGCATCTTGTAAGAATGCACGCTTAACCAAGGAAAAGTAAAGAGAAGACAGTAGCTGACATTTTGGATGAGAAGCAAAAAATCAAATGGTTGGTGGCATCAGCAGCTGTAGATGGATCTATTGGAGAACTGCTCAGATAAGTTACATTATCAGGTGGCAGATAAATATGGTCAGATAACAGCCTCATACCTGGCATCCCTTGGGAATGCTAAGAGAGAAAGAGAGAGAGAGAGAGAGAGAGAGAGAGAGAGAGAGAGAGAGAGAGAGAGAGGAAACCAAGCGCAGTTTTGAATTCAGTGGTTAAAATCATGCAGTTTTGAAATGTTCAGTCTGCCATCTTGAGTCAAGAGAAGATGCCACACAAATCCCCTGCCACATTTTATTTGATGCATTTCCGACTCAATCTCTGTGCCAGAAAATAAGTACTAGTATGATGATGATGATGATGTTTGATTCCTTGCAAAAACACCGACACTCATCTCAGAATGGAAAATGTAACATGTGAAGTGGTTTCCGTGACACAAACGGCACCAGTCTTTGGGCAAACGTAATGCTTGCATAGTAAGAAACTGAAGTGAAAATGTCCACCTTCTTATTCAGAAATAGCAATCTATGGAACATGGCTTTAAAAGCGAAGAGGCCATCAGACTTCCATAATATTCTTCTGAGCTAAGAAAAGCAATCTGACTAAGCGGAGGACCAATCCTGCTCTGACCACCAGACAAATTGTGCAGCCTGGGCTCAATGCTCTGGGTGCAACTTAGTGCCATCAGCTCAGTGGCACTTAGTTTTACTATTTGAGTCCATTGAGACCAAATTTGTGTGAGGTTACTAGCTGATCCCAGTGAGAACAACCGGACGCCTCTGTTGGGAGTCTCTCCCCAATATGTCAAGAAGGTGACCATCTCCTAAACAATCTGTGGACTCTTGAAAAACACACACAGACAATCAGCCCTGGCATTGCTATAGTTACGATTGTTTTATCTTCTCTGTTCACCTGCCAATGGGCAGAGCTGGACTGTGTAGCTCCACAGCGAGTGGAAGATGGAGCAGGCAGTAGCAGCATGGGATGGCGAGGAGTGGAATCGGGAGTTTTCAGTTTAAAGGTCTGGCCTGTCTGTAGCCTGGCAGGATTGAGTTTACCTTTGCAATCTTGGGATAAGTCAGCAACGATGGTGACATTTCTCTACAGTGCCCAGATCTCACATTCATTTTGCCTGTTTTTCCTTCTGTCACCAATTAGTTATCGGCTAATGGTGCTGTGTGCTGCAAAGTGCTCTCTTACAGGAACGAAAGGGCAGCGATGAGGATAAATGCAACAGTTATCATTCTCTGCCTAAGGTTCTCGTCGTACGCATTTCTCATTTGTATTGCTCAAGGATAAGACTTACGTTGCCTGATATCAGGACCAGGCTGCCTAGATCTGTTGTGCTTTATTGTATTTGTATTCATTAAGACAGATTAAACACCTACAAAACAACCAATACTTGATGCTACTTGTTCAGTGACATTGCGAGACACGTTAGAAGCACTCTAAATGAGATGAATTAAGCTTCCGTTGTGTTAAAGGAACAAGGTCATCAGGCTGAAATTAATCATTTTTTCTTTCAAATCAGTGAAAAGCCTTATTTTATAGTCTTGGTTTGCAAATTGAAGCTTTCAGGAACACCTCTGAAATTTATTCAGCCTTTTCTTTCTAAAATGCACCCATATTTTACACCCTGCACACTTCACCTTAGTTGTTTATAGTGTTATGGTAATTGCATCCATAAATTACCAATCTGACACCAAATGTATTTGTACAGAATATCGGAGCTGAGCACTGCAGATATTTTTTAAATGTCATCAGCCTTGAAAAGGGCTAAAAAAGATGATGCTGTTTGACTTTTCCAGCACTAAACATCTGAGTTATGTCTGCACTGACCAATTCTTACATGATTTGTTCTAATATTTGCTCCTTCATTTCTCCTTCCATGATTTCTCCAGTTGCTTGCACAGCCCAACCCAATTTTTTAAAAATCATCTTTAAAATTAATTACTGCTCTCTTTCCACAACATAATGAATGTGAAAGCTGGAAACTGACAAAATAGTATTTTATTTATTTCATAAGAAAGATGCACCACCTAATTGTTAAAAACAACAACAACCCTCAGAAACTAAAACAATGAAATTACCAGAAAAATAAACAGACAACAGCTCAGTCCCTAGTGAACCTCAGGGGTGAGGCAAACCACCAGAAGTGTCCCATCAGAGGATTTTAGTAACTGAGGTGGAACATAATGAGGTACTTTGGCACCAAGTTGTTTAGGGCTTTGTGAATTAACACAAGTATCGTGAACCTGACTTGGTAGCAAATCAGCAACCACAGCAGCGCCCTCAGCAGCAGAGTACAGTGGTACCTTGGGTTACATACGCTTCAGCTTACATACGCTTCAGGTTACAGACTCTGCTAACCCAGAAATAGTGCTTCAGGTTAAGAACGTTGCTTCAGGATGAGAACAGAAATCGTGCTTTGGCGGCGCAGGGGCAGCGAGAGGCCCCATTAGCTAAAGTGGTGCTTCAGGTTACGAACAGTTTCAGGTTAAGTACGGACCTCCAGAACGAATTAAGTACTTAACCTGAGGTACCACTGTAACATGTTGTCAATAATTTGACGGGCAGAAATTGAGAGGCACATAATCAGATACATCTTTGCAAGCAACCTGTCCATAGCGTAACTGATCCCACAAAGTCAGAAAAGAGGGAGCACTGGACATCTCAGCTGAGACTGTAAGCAGAGGCAGATTTAGGGCAGCCCGACCGGTTTCCCCGGAGCTGAGGGGGTTGCTGCAGGGTGTCACAACTATGACACAGTGAATGTGCAGAATGAAAGGCAAGAGTTGGGGAGGGGTACCAAATTTTGGCCTTTGCACAGGATGCTGCTGCAATTTTTAAAAACCAAAGTCTGCCCTTGCGGTAACTGAAACAGTGGCATCTAAACTGCTGTAGAGTCGAGCAACGCTGTCCTAAAAATGATAGGCCAAATGGTCTCCATAGCTTGCAGAGACCTGTGCCCACCAGTAGGTGAGACCAGATTCCAGACAACTTGGAAGAGCTCTGCAAGACAATTACTAGAGGATGCAGCAGAAGCTGTGAAGTAAGACATCTTGGCTGCCCTAATTGCCTCGTGGTAGGAGCAACAGACCCTTCTCGAACATCTGTCGCTTATTTTGCATATTCAAAACCCAGAAAAGATGGCGCTTCATTTTGCTTTGCTAAGACTGTCGGAATTGTCAGATACAAACAAAGATTACCATGTACTAAATAAATAAAAAAATGCATTAAAAATGGTCATTGCCACTCCCAGTTGTTTTTCCAGAAGATGCTGCTGTCCACAGATTCCCTCCCCTCTGTGAAGGGCTATTGACACATCAGTCTGATTTCCCTTGTTCCTTATAATCGCTCTCTCGCAATTCCTCATGCCATTTCTAGCCCACGGCGGAAAAAAAATACTTTGGAAAGAAGTGGAAGCAGCCAGGCTTTAACACGTTTTTTGTCACTGGGATATCACAGCTTAAGTGACACAGGGCTGAAATCCTCTGCCATTTCATTGTGATTTATGGAAGCTAAGAGTGGAGCACACTAAGATATCAAGCAAGATTGCCAGTCGCTTTCAAGGGCTGTTGTCTTTACATTTTTGACATTTGTTTGCTCAAGAAATATTTGAGCTGCCTCCATTTCTCCTTCTACTAAGCGTCACTTTGATGATTCTCTTGGCAAAGAGATGGATACAACTGAAGACAGACCTTCGCCAAAAGCTTGATTTCCTTTTAAACCTGAAGTGTTTTTACAGAATCCCCAAAGAACAGATATTGTAACAACTGGAAAGACTATCACTGCTTTCCGTTATAATGCAGAACATGTTTCATAGAGACTGTAGAATGCATAGGACGTGTCAGGGAATCTATTTATTCAACATTTGTACACCGTCTCCTCCCCACAAGCAAGTGGTACTATATCTGGGGCTAACTCCCATTTTATTGTCACTATGACTCTATGAGGTAGGTGAGGCTGACAGCTCTGCTGCTTGCTACCAACAGAGCTGCAAGAGTAAGCAAAGGTTTGAGCTCTGGTCACCTTGTGCCAAGGAGTGTGGTTAACCTTTGACCCTTCAGGTGTTGCTGGCTGATGGGAGCTGGAGTTGAACAATATATGGAGGGCCATATATTTATAGTCCACTGTCCAGCTGAGATGGTCCACTCACACCAAGGACAACACCAATAGACAACATAAGACCGCAGGCGGCATGAAAGACTGTTTGTGACCCTAAGAGCTGCTGCCAGCCAGAGTAGAGGACAATACTGGGCTAGATGAACAAAAATATCTCAGGCATATGCCCAGGCGTAACTCTTGTCTTGTTTTATGTGTGTCCACTTTGCTATGACGTGTGAAACCACTGCCATGTGTGACTACAGCATGGACGGACGGCATAGAAAAATGGTTCTTTCTGCCTCTCTCTCTGTGTGTGTGTGTATATATATATATATATACTCTGATTTCTTTACTAGCTGTGGAATGTGAAAGACAGGCATTACATATCTTTAGTTCTGCCAAAGAAGATTTAGGAAGAGCTTATTTATTTATTTATTTAAGAAGTCTACAGCTTATTTCTTCCTCTTTATTTTCTTTCCTGCCTTCCATATGCGGCTCAATTTCTTGCTTGCTTTCGCCTTCTTTTCCAAGTGCTTTATGGAAGGTTTAGCCTGTGATTGAGCCACAATAATTCTATTAAGTCTGTCTTCCCACTATTTTATCTCATTAATTGCTTGATCACTTGGAATAAAAATAATCTGCCATTAGCTCACAACTTCAAAGGGCTCAGTCTGAAGATCAAGCAGCTCTTCAACAGCTCTTTAAACAACTCTTGATATCCAATAGGTTAACTTCAAAGTGCACCTGGTGGGTGTTCTGATGTCAGCTGACAGGTAAACAGTAATTTATGGCCAACAATAGGGAGGTAATGAAGTGCTTGCTTAACCATAGATGTTGTCCTCTCCCGTCCTTAAAAAGAAAAAGAAAGGGTTTCAAAGCTATCAAGAGGCTCAGTTTTGACAACACTGGGAACAAATGACTCCCGCAGACTGTGGTATGACAACAGTTGTTCATCAAGCTCAGCTTTCAGCCCTTGCCATTTCCCCTCTCCCCATGCAATAAATCTACACCTCTGGTGGTGTTCTGGCACGTGAAGTTTAAAGCAATTCTCCCTTCAATTATTTGGTAATGTGATTTAAAACAAAAAGCATACATTGGCCGGAATGATAATTTGCACCACCACTGCCCCCCTTTCCACTTTCTCTTTGACAACCAAATGTTTACATGGATTGCAAGAGAGAGATGAGTGATTTACGCCTCACAGCCTTGGTGTTTAGTATGATTGTGAATGCTTCGAAGCATGTGGTTGTGGATGTAATGATTGCAGAGAGCAAACACCCCAGTTCTCATGGATCTCCCCTCCAATTTGGTGTACGTTGGTTGTGCTTGGAGGTGCTCTTGAAAGCTCATGTCCAGGTCAGAAACTGGCAGCTTACTTAGTGTAGCCCTGCTTCGGATCCCATCTCTGCTCAGCTCTATAACTTTGCCTACGTAGCTCATCCTGTCCTGTGTTTTCCCCAGCCCAGCTAACCTTTCGCTTTGCTCACAGGACCTGACCTGTTTGCCAACAGGATGTCGACATTTTTATTCCCCCCAGCAGTTAAAATGTTGATGAATGTTCACATGAGCAGCTCATTCTACAGCTGGCATCCCAATACAGGCTGATTCAGTCATCTGACAATGACTTTTAGTCATAACAGATGCAGAGAACTTCCATGTTCAAAGGCCATGTGTGTCGGAACCTGCGTTCAACTGAGCGACTCCTCTGGTCGAGTCCTTCGGAATTGCCTCCGACGATGATTAACAACCTGAGCCTTTGATGAGGCTCCAGGCACGTTTCCCCATTACACAGAGTATACAGCACGCAGGCAAGGACGAGAAGTTTGAGCCACATTGCAAAGAGTTTATTTCTAACTACGCAGACAGAAAAGAAATATGCATGCTCTCTCTGTGAAAGCAGAGAGCAACTGGAAAACAAAGGAACAGGAAACCAGTAACATCACATCCGTCTCCTGTCTTCCGTGAGACTTCCAACAGCCTAGAATCTCTGGAATGCAAAACAGAGTCTTGTGACTCGAAGCACTGCACAGCGGCATAAACAGAAACCAACAATGTGCCACTGAATACCAGCAGGGGCAACTGCCTTTCTGGTAGATTTCCTGGAAGCATCTTGTTGGCCTCTCTGGACTAGTTTGGCTTTTATTTTCTTCACCCTTTGAACTAAAAGCTTCCTTTGCCCCCAAAGCAACTGGTGAGGGAGAGGGGGACAGGAAGGAAAGCCCTTGAAAGGTCAGCATTGTGTCCCATAATTTATCTACCCAGCAGTTCAAGAGATTCAGTGAGTGAGAACTTTTGACATGGGGGATGCATCCCATTGTGGCCCAGGGCATCTTAGTATGGATCAATGGCATCTCCAGGGGTGTCTTACCTGGCAGGTTCCAGCACAATTCACTCTTCCATTGTGGGCCCAATGCTAGTGCCTCTGACCTTAGAGATCTATCTGAATGGTACAGGGGTGTTGTTCAAGTGTAAGCCTTTTACACACACACACACACACACACACACACACACACACACACAATTACTTCAACATTCCATTTTTTTCTCAAGGCTAGGGGTCTTTGTGGTTCACATACCATCTTTTGCCCAGCCCTCCTCCACATTTAGACACCTTGGTTGGTTGCCCATAGACACCCCACTTCACAAATACATAGATTCATCTTCTCAAAACATTTTATAGGGGTTTTTTTGGGGGTGGGGATGGGATATTGACCTTCATAACATCTCAGGGAAATGAAATGTCCTTAACAAGTGCAATGAAGTTTAATATTAATCTCTCCCTCTGTCTTTCTCTTAATCCTAACTGTGGGTTTCTTGATGTTTGGCATGAGAAGAAATACTATAATTATTATCTGGATTGTGGCTACAAAACCCTTTAAATAGAAGTAAACAGTCTAATTATATATCACCAAAGTAACATAGATACCATATTTTATACGAACCATTTAAGAATCATAATATATCTTCTGTAAATAATACTTACTCAACATGCCTTCTGATTAAATACCTCTGCTGACATTTTCAAATACAGGCCTCTAGCATTAGACACATTACTAAGTGCTGATTATTAGTGGATATCCCACTGACTTGAGATGATTCATTTGGCCTGGATTTGAACTGGTGACCTAGCGATTAAAACCTCCTCTCTCATTAGCCATCCTCTGAGCCATTGAATATTCCATTCTCTTAGTGTTTTAATTATATTTCTAGCAATACTGCCTCAGGGTTGGTGCATCTCAGAAGATGACATTTCAGTAGTAGCAAATCAGAATCTTGGTATTTTAAATGTCAGACTTGGATGGTGCAGCTTCTGAAGAGTTTTTGCTGGAAATGAAAATGGCTCTGGGTGCAACCAGCCTGTTCAGTAGTGCTGGTCTTATTAGAATATGGTGGCAGGAGAGAATCATTCTGCAAGATGATATGATCATGGCAGGTAAAGGAATGGAAATGGCAACACAGAGTCAAGCTATGTCACCTTCACCATCACATTTGCTTATGTTGCAAGAGGCTAACATGGCTGCCACTCTGAGATGTGCAAGGATTGCTGTCAGATGATTCAAAACTTGAGCAAAGGCATCCATTTAACTTGTAAACGCTATAGATGCAAATGAGTATTTAGAGCAAGAGTAGGTAATTGTTTCCCATTAAGATGGCTGAGAGAGACACAATGAACCGTGTGTGGTGGTGATGGTCATAAGAGAGAAAAAAACATGGCTGAAATTAGGTTGAGAGCCTAATTCTGGGACTGCAGGTTGTCTACTCCTGATGCAGAGGAATTAGCAGGACTGATTTAGCGGCTCAGTAAAACGAATTTCTGATAGAGGCCAGCAACCCAAATTTGGTTGGTCTTCTTGAATATTCAGCTGTTCCCCTGTATTAGGGGAAATTTGCACTAAAATGAAGTGAACTTTCATGAGGACTTTTCTAATCTTGTTTCCAACCATCTAAAGCATGGTTTTATAATAATCTGAACTTGGCCATCATGGGTTGTATCCAATGTTAGTCATACACAGAGTAGACCCATTGAAATTAATGAACCTGAGTAACTAAGGCTGGAGTGGCTCATTCAGTGGAGCTGAGCTGCAGTTACAGCCTCTTGGCAGCAGAGCTGCTTCCACTTATCAGGAGGGGGCAGGGAGGTGAGACAGCAGTGGGGCTGGGGCTACGCATGTGTACTGATGGTAGTGCCAGCTTGACTCCATGCCTCTTAATCAAGTCTGTTAATTTCAGTGGGTCTACTGTGCTATATCCAGCTAAGTTTTAGGTGCAGGCACATGTCTCTGTGCTTTTGCCCTTTGTGGCCAGCACTGTGCCAAAGGCGAAGTTCACTTTCCCAAGAAAAGTTGAAACCTTTTGAACCAAGGTTCAAAGAAGCACTCATAATGGCAGAGGGTAGTGCTCCCTTTGCTGCATTTGGCTTGCTCCTTTTAAAGGGTTTGCCCGACTGTGGACAGTGAAACTTGTCCACATGCTTACTGAAGTGTGTCAAATTGTGCTAGGATTTCCCTGTCTCCCAATAAAATTTGCATAAGAGTTTTGTGATTGGAAAACACGTTGAAAATAAAAGGCATTAATTTACACTCGGGCGTTAGGTCACGCTACCGGTGAAGCACCTGTTTTCAGCCTCATAATACTCAAGCTAACCGAATTAGACAAACTGATGTGAACTATAATTACCAATTCTCTTTAGTACTTTCAGCTGTCTTTGGGAGAAAAGATTCAAACCCTTAATACTGGAAATGTTTCATGCATATTACGATTCCCTTTTAACTATATAGCCCAGACTTTGAAAAGTCTGGCATATATTGATGAGAATCTTTCCAATTTACTCTCTTCCCTTTGCTTGTCTATCACCTGCCAGCCCTTTTACTTGCTCAGGTTAATTAGCAGGGATTTCTGCCCCCGTCACTTGATCGCTGTGGCCCTGCTTTGTGCTGCCTTTCATTTCTGATTCTTGAGCTTTCCCCATCAGGACTCACTGCTTGGTCAAAGTGTTGAACTGAACTGGTAGCTGTTTGTTATCCCAGTCACTATACAGTCATACCTTGGGTTACAGATGCTTCACGTTGCGTTTTTTCGGGTTACGGACCCGCTGAAACCTGGAAGTACCGGATTGGGTTACTTCTGGGTTTGGGGGGTCATGCATGGGCAGAAGCGCTAAATTGTGCTTTGCGCATGAGCGCCGAATTGCAACCCACGTGTGCGCAGATGCGCCCCTGTGGGTTGCGAATGCTGCGGGTTGCAAACGTGCATCCCACACAGATCATGTTCGCAACCTGAGCATCCACTGTAGTATTGTTTGCTTAGGCTTGGAGATGTGAGCCCCAAGAACTAAGGAGTTCTCAGGTCAACTGCAGTCATCCTTGTGTTTACGACACAACCCACGTCTGGCAACAGGGGTGGCCCGTCCCATTTTGCCACCTAAGGCAAAACGGGAATTGACGCCTCCTGCCCTCCTCTTTGACTGCTTCCGCCACCAGAATACCCTGGGTCTTACAGAACTTGGTGGGAGCCAGGGCACTCCATAAAGTACTGCCATTCAGTTTCTCTGCTTGGGGGTGGGGAAGATGAGTGGCAACATTGCACCCAGGAATGCCCTGGCCCTTGCTGAACTTGGCTGGAGCATTCTGCATGGTGTTGCCACTCATTTTCTCTGCCTCAGAGTTGTGTGGCAATGCCTTGTGCTGAAATGCCTCCCTCTTCAGCAAGAAGGGGGTGTTGTGGTGACAGTGGAGGTGGTAAGGTGGGCAGAATGCCACCTCTTGGGCTTCTGCTGCCTGAGGCAGACACTTCACCCTGCCTCATGGGTGGGCCGGCTCTCTCTGGCAACAACCAGGAAAAAGGGCCTTTTCTGTGGTGGCACTCAAGTTCTGGAATAGCCTTGCCCTACAAATAAACCATGCTCTAACTGTTGCAGTGCCATTGTTCTAACGGCTTTCACTATGAGAAGCTATCAGCAGTGGACAGTTTGGTTGGGGTGCCGCTATTCACCTGAACTTGGGTCTGTTGAGTTAATACTGTCTATAAGGAAACAGAAGGGGAGGAGGCAAGGCAGATGGAGGTCAGTGTCATGCAAACACAACAGCAGGAGCCAAGCTGGCCCTTCTGGTGGTGCATTTGCACAACGCCAACTTCCCTGCCACCTCTTCCCTGCCCCTTCTATCTCTCAGTAAGCAGAAGCAACATGACTCACCATAGGTCAGGTGAGCAGGTACCACCCCACCCCACTCCACTGTCCGCTGCTGGAAGTTATATTAAGAAGGTCAAATGGTGGAAAGCACATCAGATTGTGGAAGTTCCATACACTTAAAGGGGGCATGGGCAGCTTATATATTTTAAACCTCTGCACACTGTGATTTGACATGTCTCATGTTACATCATCATAGTTTCCTGTAACTCCTAAATGGGGAAGTTATGGTGAGCAGGATTGGAACATGCCAGGATTGCAAACCACAGTTTAATGTTTGTTTATGATCCTGGCTCTTTTTCAATCCTCATGATGGTTCAGACATAAAAAGAAAGTATAGCTATTTAATTCAGGAAGTACTGAATAGAAGCACACAAAGGGGGAAAAAGGATGGCCCAAGGATCGAGCACCTGGAAGTGATGCTCCTTTTTATCTCAGCTTCATAAACCAAAATATGCATGCCCAATCTGGGCTATTGTTTGCAGACATGTTTCTCTCCTTAGGCACCGAAAACACATTTTTGTGTGTTTTCGTGGCATGACTTTTTCTCTACCAAAATAATGCCTATGTATGGTAACTAATCATAATTTTGAATTGACTCCTTCCTTTCCTGTTGGCTTCACATAACTTTGGGTCAAATAAAGGGCACATGCAGAAATCCCTCTAAAGTTGGTAGGACAAAGGCTTATTTAACTAGATGCTAGATTGTGTTCCTGGACTTTTCTCCATCAGAAAAAAAATGTCTATGAGAAATCTTATAAATCACAGGCAGAATTCTCCTTGAGCATCAAAAATAGGATAGGAAAAGTGACAGGGGAAAAAATCATTTCCTCTATAATGTCTTGACAGTTGTTCCAGACAATTTCTGCATCTGTCATCCAAATATAATTGCATTTAGCCCGCAATAATTCATTTTCTTATTATTTTCTCCTTCATCATCCGGAAATTGTCCACCCAGCTTTATTTTTGCCTTAATTATTTTTTTGTCGGGTATGAATATTACAATATTGCTAATCATGGCATAGGACTGCCGCATATACAGTACAGCTGGGAGATATATTAAGCGATGTTTGTTCCTAGTGAATTAGATTCACTGTTATGGTTTCTAAATATATGGCAGGATCAAAAATAGCTGACCTTTTGAAAATCACTAGTGCATTTTTATCTGTCCATTCCAGGTGGCCATTTCAAAACCAGTAACAGAATATATCATAGGAGCAAAACCTTTCATAAGATTTATATATTTTGAAAAAGAAAACTTCTCTTTGTAGATGTTGATTTTAAAAGGACTGCTCTTCAACCATAGAAAGGAAATTAAAACCATACAGACTCAATCATAACAAAGTCCAAGAATCTGAACCTGTTATTCCCACGCATGAAATTTAACTTTAGACACGATATTAGATGTTTCATAGGCTTTCTATGGTCACAGAAAAAAGGACTGTAAAGTTGTAGATTATAATTACAAAAGATTTTCAATGTGTTGCTAAAAATAATCCTTCCTTTTTGAAGGGGGGAAAAATTAAACAAAAGCAAATGAAAAATCTGGAGATAAAACAAAATAGAAACATGGTGATCTATTTTCCCAAAGAACAGGCAAGTGGTAAACATGTAGCAGAAAATGTAGTATTAGAAATATATATCCAGTTTGTTTTTGTTTAAAAAATGCTTGGGAGATTTAAATGAATGTATACAACTATAGCATATTCACAGAGAGTTCCAGCATCGCTTTTTCCACAAAAATAGCACTGATGGCAAGCAATGTGAATGCTGCTTTGGTGGGGTTGCCTCATCTTTTGGCTCTAAGGCACGCTGTTCACCTTTGGGTTTTTAAAAACACTGGGTGGAATCTAATTAAGCACACAGACAGCTTTCTTGAGGTCCATAGACCCAAAATACACAGTACAATAACAGTATATATCAACAGTTATTAAGATGTACGATCAGTCTTGCTAGCCAACAGAGGAGCTATAGCCTGTACATACTGATTCCTGATTTTTACTAAGTAAGCCATACTCGGAGTAGACCCAATGACATTAACGGGTGTGACTAACAAGTGCGTTGGTTCCAGTGGATCCACAATGACTTAACTGGTTGCAGTCCATGTTTGTGAATTTATATAATTAAGAAATATTCCTTAAAAAAACCCCGAAACTCTGTTCTGTGATGAAAAATGAGCAAGTTGGGCTTGAAATATGACTGGCTCCATCTAATCAGCACTTGCAGAAGTGGTTTCCCCCAAGCTCCATCCTGCAGAGAAGGGTGAAGATAGGAACAAAACACAGAAGAGCCCCTGGGTTTCCTCAGCTGCTTCACTGCTCTCATTCTCTCCTCTCGTATGCATCTGATGAAGGTACATCAGTAGCCTGTCATTTCCTTGGTTCAGCATGAGGTGGGAAATCTGTGAGTCAGTCAGTGACATTATGTCATGTAAATGATAAAGCTTTTAAGGTGGAAGGTGAAAGAGACAGACGCAGTGTCTGATGTTATTAATTAGAACCGGAGATAATACTAATTGCATGTGACATCAGGCTCTCTCTCGCGCTGTCCCTTGCGACGGAAACAAACAAAAACATAATAGCTAACGGAACGGATGTGCGAAGCAGACATGCTTCTCCACCGTGACATGTCCCCTGCTTCTCCTTCATTGTGTGGAGCTCCCTTCGCTTCACTAGTGCTTCATTAATGCACAAAGAAAGGAAAAATGAAACCATCAGGAAGCGAGAGCGATGCTGACTGTTGTTTGAGTTGCACCTGCAGCATGCACTGAAAGGACAAGGCTCCTCCTGAAGAAACAATCTTGGGAGCCATAGTTTCTTAAAGGTGCTAGGAATTGTAGCTCTGTGGGGGATAAACTATACTTCCTAGGATTCTGTGGGGCAAGTCATGCTTGAAATGTGTGGTGTGGATGAGCTCTCCTATCCGCACTAAGCCACTGGCTCTCTCTCCTCTTTTGCCAGTACTTTACCTGGCATCAACTTGCCACCTTCAGTGCTATGAGTTCCATCTGATTTCTGAGTCTGGCGGTGACAATGAATCTCTAACTACAATGGTACCTTGGGTTACATATGCTTCAGGTTACAGACTCCGCTAACCCAGAAATATTATCTCGGGTTAAGAACTTTGCTTCAGGATGAGAACAGAAATCACACGGTGGCAGCAGTGGGAGGCCCCATTAGCTAAAGTGGTGCTTCAGGTTAAGAACAGTTTCAGGTTAAGAACAGCCCTCCAGAATGAATTAAGTTCTTAACCTGAGGTACCACTGTATGTCATTACTGGCAAGACTGGCTTGCATATATTCCCCCCTGGCCCCACTCAACCAGGTCATTTCTGGATGTTTTCCACTGCTTATCATTTCTTCCAACCACACAGGAGGCAGGTTGGGAAGGGGAAATCATCAAACCTTGTTGGTTTTGACAAGAGACCTATGTTCACTTTTTAATTTGCATAAGTGACGCTCTCCATTAGCCTTTCTGCCCCTCATACTCTGCTCAAGTTCCCCAATGGCCTGCTTTGAAACTACCTCTCTCTCTTTCCCAGTCCACAGGTATTTGGGGCAGAACAAGAAATGGGGGAAAGGGTGAAATGGAGAAATGGCTTAAAATAGCTCAGACTGTAAATCTGCTTTCTAGGCACAAGCCAAAAATAGCCAGTGAAACCACAAATAAAGTTAGATTGTACAGGAGACCTGAGGTGGCAGATCATCCACAGGAGATGATATAATTCATTACAAACAGCCGCTTTAAGCAGAGGCTATTCTTTCCAAGTCTAACATGAAAAAGCAAACTTGCAGCAACATGCAAAGACAAGCAAGCAAACAAGCAAACAAACAAACAAACCGGTAAACTCACTGAAAGAGACTGAGAAGCCAAAGAAACACCATACTATTACAGAATTAGTGTATTCCCACCCTGTGTTCAAGCCCCAAAGAGAACAAGCCAATCTTTTCAAAAAGCTAGCGCTGCATGTATTAAAACAAGAAACGTCTTTTGAGTTAACTCAGGCTATAAAACCCCACCCAGCCCAAACCCCCAATGATATCTGTCTTAGACCCATGCAGGCAAAAATATGTCGCTTGCTGATTGCCTCCCCACTCTATAATCAAGTGCTTCATGGTTGCGAGCACACTTCTCCGGCATGTTGTAATTGCCCTTTGTTTCAGTCAAGAGACTGGTAATTACAGCTATGGGCCACATTTTTCATTTGAGCAGCATTTGATTGCGACTAACCATTTATTGTGGTGAAAATCTAAAGCCTTGCTGCAGTGTTTATAGATAAACCTTCTGCACGACAGACATTTAGCCTAATCATCCATCCTTGGAGTCAAAATGCTGCTCCCTCATTGACTGCGGAAGGCAATTCAAGGGTTTCCTTAGACTGTGTATGGCTTTCACAAACATTAGAACAATGGGGTTTTGTTTCTGTTAGAACCTGGTTGGCATCCAACCCCTTAGGACTAGCTGTGACTTCAGAAATCCACTTCCCTTGTCTATTAACAGCAAACCTAAGCAAACCAGGAAGCGAAGGAAATACCTCTTCCGATGCTTCCTGTGAACAACTGTGTCATAACTGTGGCACTACCTTTGCTGATCCTACTAGTTAGCACTGGGCACAGGGGCCACCCACTGATAGACTGTGAGCATGAGGCGCACTGGTTAAGTATTGTTGTGAGTTTGGGGGCAGAGAGAGTGTCCCTGGATCCAGCAAGGGCTAAAGTCTAATGAAGGATTCAATTGTGGAAGTAGACAGACCAGCTTCTTAGTAGTGGCCCTAAGTATGTGTCAGTAGTATAAGAAAGGAAACTGCTCTGTGCCAGAGAGCAAATGGGGGTGCTCCCTTCCTCACCTGGTTGGTAGTGAGAAGGACAAAGGCTAGGGCGTGTGTGTGTGTGAGTGAGCTGGGCTAGAAGTAGGCAGAAGCATGAGAGTGAGAGATATGCTGTCTCTCACTGTTTCTGTTTGAATCTAAGGCTGCTGCTATGGTAGAAGCAAGACTTTCTGGGTGATTAATGCTGGAAGCTCCTGGAACCCCTGGAATCTTGCACTGCTTCGAGATTTGGGTGGGGTGCAAGAGTATGTGCGTCCCTCACAAAATCACTGGAAAAAGATGAATGTTGGTTGAACTGGGTTCTGAAGACATGGTTCTTGGAGCCCAGTTCCCTTCCCCAAGATGCTTTTGGCAACAAAGTTTGGCTGAAAGAATTGTGGGTGGGCGGAGGAATTGGCTTGTGAAGGCAAATGTCCTCCGGTGCACTTCTTCAAAGCCCCTCACCCCCAAATCATGAAAGATATACCTACCTACTACAGTGGTACCTCTAGTTACGAACTTAATTCGTTCCGGAAGTCCATTCGTAACCTGAAACTAGAGGCGTGCTTTCGCTAGCGGGTCCTCTTGCTGCCACAGCGCCGCCGGCAAACAATTTCCATTCTCATCCTGGGGCAAAGTTCTCAACTTGAGGTAACTCTTCAAGGTTAGTGGAGTTTGTGACCTGAGGCGTTTGTAACCTGAGGCGTTTGTAACTCGAGGTACCACTGTAATGCTAAGCAGCTTTTATCAGTGAAAGAAAAAAACTCGAGGAAATCTGTGTTGCATCTTAGAAGCTTGCAATCTATAGGAATGGGTCTTCCCAGAGTCGTTCTATCAAGAAGATCCTTTGAAGCAAGATTCACAGTCTTTCCATCAGCCAAGTAATTTCACTTCCCATATCAGGACTAGGCAATGTGGTTTCCCCACCAGATATCGTGGACTACAACTGCCATCAGGCCCAGCTAGCATGGTCAGTGGTTAGGCATGATTGAAACCCAATAGAGGATGGCACAACAGCTCGTAACGTTGCTGCTGCTTATCAGGATGGGTAAGGGGGTGATGAAATTGGCTCGGTGCAACTGCCCTGGTGGATCCAACCCAGTGCTCCTGCTGGTGCATTTGCACCACACTGATCTTACTGAACTTGTCCTTCTCCCTCTACTTCCCAGGAAGCAGCAACAGCAGCAATTCAGCTGACTAGAGGTTAGGTGAGCACCATTGCCCCACCATGCTGCTGTGGGAGTTGTAGCTGATGTTTGTAGGGCACAGCATTGTCTATCCCTGCCCTATAATACCATGGCTAGAATTCCCAATGCAAAACCTCCATTAGGAACAATTTGTGGCGAGGTGTGTATCATTCTCTGTTACAGCCCTGCAAGGTTCAATAGGGGGCATTGCCAACCCTGCAGCCTCTCTGCCTGCCCCACCCCCATGTTCTGCCTTCAGTGTCTACATGCATAGAGAGTCGGACTGAATATACATCTTTATGGGCAGCACAGCAGAGTTCATTGTGCAACACCATGAAGGAACAGCATATTGTACATGCAGAAGTGGGTGCCACAGAAATGACAATCCAATAAACCGTATATATGACAAGAACGTCCAAGCATGTTCATCAAGCCTCTCAACTGCTGCAAGCCCTCTTCCCCAACCAAGACAAATTCAATTAATGCTCCAGAAATGACAAAAAGGGCTTCTTAATGAAAGCTCAGTAGAGGCATTCCAGTGTTAGTTGATCTGTAGAATGTTTTAGCGTGATGCTGTTCCCTGCTCCATCTCAAATTTTCCATCCATGCCCCTTCTCTTTCCTGCTTGCTGCTTTTTATAGCAACCGAATGCATGGTATTTGAAAGTTACGCATGCCTGGAAGTTATATATCGACTTCAGTGCAGTTAAAGTGAAGTGTAGGTAGGTTCCCACGAAGCAAGACACAATGATAACAGCAAGAGCCTTTACTGAACTAACAGAACTAGACAACAGGGGCAAAGCAACTGCTTATATACATTTCTGAAGGCCTGGGCCACTCCCACTCTCAAAGTGATTGGCTGTTTAAACTCCCAAGCTGCAAATCATAACTCAGAGTTTAAGGGCCAATGGCAGAGGCCCAAATCCTGAAATGTTCTGTGATTGAATATCATGTATTGAATCAGAGCACAGGGTCTCAGAATCCTTAGTCCATACACAAAAATAGACCACTGAATATATAAGAAAAACAATTCAGGACACAACATCTCCCCCCCCCCAACAGGGCTTAGACACTTATTTGCTACTTTATCATCAGCTCTACTGCAATACACTTTGACTGAATTAGCATTAAAATAGGAGGTTGGTTTCCCCTATGGATTTTACTGAATTGACTGAATAAATAATCAGAAGTAGGTCAGGTTGAATTTCACCTTTCAGTCTTTTTATTTTCTTTTTTCTTCCTTCATGCTTTGGTTTGCCTGTGTCCAGTTAATGACTTGTTTTTAAAAAAATATATGGGGAGAACAATTGCTGAAAATTTAAAGAAGTAATTTAGAACATTTTTAAAAGGGAAGTAAAAAGTACTTAATTGATGGGGTCATAACTAGTAATTTGATGGAGAAGTCTTAATAAGTACTTCAGTGGAGGGTGTAAGTCAAATGTTAGTAGTTTATATCTAGTAGATACTATATGGCAACATGACAAGTTTATCTTCATGCTTTGCAATGGTAGCAAACTTAAAAAAAAGTAAACCTTGCTTGTTTGGGCGATGCTCATTTGTCTAGCAGCAATGGTTATACTATATGTAGCTCACCAGCCAACACCATTAAGTCAATCAGAATGCAGTTAATGCTTCCTGTAGAAAAACAAAATGGAGGTTGCCTTTCTAGGATTCTGTTAGGATTCTGAAAGAGGGTGGGGCGTGGGGGAAGGCTGGCTCATGGAATGATTCAGGAAAACTTTCCCTCCTCTTCTCGGGAGCTCTTGAATTCTCACAAGAAAAGTTCACTCAGCAACTTCTGTCTCAGCCTTTTTTTAAAAAAATCTTCTGCCAGCAGACCAACAGGAGACATACCGAAGCCCTGCTAGCTATACATGGCTATGTTGATTTGGTGGCTCACAAACTGTGTTGGCTTGCCCTTCCGTCTCATGTCAGCACTGGAATCATAGCCACAGTTGCTTCACTGTCACATGTCTTACCATACTTTTCCATGTATAAGACTAGGTTTTTCCCTTTAAAAATTATGCTTAAAAGTGTGTGTCGTCTTATACATGGATAGTGCATAGGGTGGACATTTCCTTGGTTGCTGCCTTGGCTGTCAGTGGCTATTGGGCATGTTATTGGTGGCTGCATCAAGGGCTGGTGTTGATTGGCTATCACTGCAGAAATTGGGCGGGCAATTGAAAGCTTCTGTTGGGGAGAGGACAGACGAGAGGCGGATTATGATGTGATGCATGTGGGTGAGTGATTTTTGGCATTCCTCCCTAAAAAAAAAGTTTAACAACCCTGGGCAACACACCCCCTCCAAAAAAAGCTCAACAGCTCTGGACAATCCTCCCCCAGGAAAGCTCAAGAACTCTGTGCCATCTTCCTTCATTTTCTTAAATTTGAAAATAGGGTGTGTCTTATACATGGGGGCATGTTATACATGGAAAAATACTATAAGTTGTTTCTCTCTTCCCTTTTTTAAAGTTGTGTGCGTATTTCACTCAGGGATGAAAATTAACTTCAAAGATAAATCACGACAGCATGGGCCACATGGGCCCATCTATTGACTGGACCAAATTAGTAGCCAAAAACAAGTGTACCGGGATGCATTGGTGCCCAGACATGATGAGGTCGAGCAAACATAATTATGCTTGTGGGTCGATACGAAAGGTGTTACACAGATAGTAGTTCATTTATAAGGAAGCGTTTCTCTCCCCTCCCCTCCCCTCCACAGCCTAGAGCAGTGTATCCAGCTTTCAATTCAAACTGTGCTCACTTTCCTACTCTGACTTAGGGATGAAGGAATAACCTGCCTGCCACTCTCTTTGAGTCTTTTCGCCACTGCTCTTCTCATGCAAGTGCACCGCTGCCATGATCGCCTATTGACTATGCATTGAAATGACTGCGGTGTCAGACCTCATGCTTTGAGCAGCACAGCAGGTGCTTTCGGGCTTGATATATAGAGGCAGTGTGATAGAGCGGCCTTTTCATGCAGAATCCCCACAGGAGGAAATGCAGGCTTGGTGAATACTCAGTAGAAAGAAGTAGTTAACTGTGAATATCCTTCCTTTCTTTTCTTTTTTTATGATGCATGATGCAAGGAAAAGTTT
The DNA here is from genome assembly GCF_964188305.1 of Podarcis bocagei. Classification (NCBI taxonomy): domain Eukaryota; kingdom Metazoa; phylum Chordata; class Lepidosauria; order Squamata; family Lacertidae; genus Podarcis; species Podarcis bocagei. The sequence goes on along the minus strand of NC_138126.1, from coordinate 86,902,420 downwards.
TTGACGCCTGGTAATTTAGCTAAGAAGCATATCTGCAAATGAAAACTGTAGCTGTTTTCATAACCTAGGCAGAGTTGGTTGCAGGGACAAGCATTTGGGATTTTTTTATACAAAACTTTTTTTGATTTTGTATTAATACAAACCAATATAAAAGCCACAACTCTAAGAATCTAGCCTTTATTCAAACACAGAGCTGGGATTATATGCATATCTTCCAAGGCTGGTTGGACGGTATGCATATTGACTAGGAAATGTGCACAATTCCCCCTTCATGGAAGGATTATGTGCACATTCCTAATGGATTCTGTGAATGTACATAATAGCTAAGCTGTTACATGTATTAACCAATCAGTTGGCATTTCCCTTAACATCTATAGACATTTTGCTTAACCTAGACAAAGGTACATGGCAGTTGTGAGCCCCAACCAAAATAGTGAATGTTCAGAGATGATGGAATTGCCATCAAGAAATCTCTTGAAGTGTGTCTAGGCAGACTACTGTGAGAAGAGTACATTTTATCTTTTAAAAAGTTTTGCATAATACACTTACTTATAAAAACCTATACAAAATTTTAAAAACCCAGCAATCAGGACATCTCTAAATGGGGTATCTCCCTCCTGACCTTAAAGCTAAAAGAATTCTTTGAGAATAGTTTAGAGAAAGACATAGGGATGCAAACTGTTTGGGATGCAAGTAATGACTGCTCCCCACTTAAAATGGGGGGCGCCCTTTGCGTGGACGCGTGCAGCCCCTAGATCTAGAGCGGCCCCATCAGCATAGGCTTGGCTTTGCCTTCCCTCAGGTGGGATACCTGGAGGTCTCCGCCTACCTCAGTCAGTTGTCCAATCCCACCTGGGGGAAGCGTTGCCAAGGAGACCAGGCCAGGTAGGGGAGGGATTACCTGCCCACACAATAGAGGGAGGATCTTGCAAGTAAAGCTACTCCAACTGACCGTAAAGGACAGGATGTTTCATTTTAAGACAGAGAGGTGGTTCCTAACAGGTTTTATGGACCTGCATTAGGTCTGGAAATTAACACCCAGTGAGTACAGGTACCAAAAGAACCAGGGATAAATGGTCTCTAGCGCTGTTGCCACCCATCAGGACTGCTGTCGTTTTTATTTCAAACTTTAGAGGAATACAAATTGTCATTTCCCAAGAGGTAACTTATTATAACTGCCATACAATAATGCAGGGAACTAGTTATGTGTTTCCCCATGTGCTGATCTTCTTCTTCTTACCAGATAGTTGTACTTCATCTAAAATACAGAAAAGCAGGCAAGTTTGTTTATCATGCATGTGTTTATTTTGAGAATAAAGTTGATAATACAGCCAATGAAAAGAAACAACACAGAGAACAATAGAAGATCGTCAGTTAAAGGGAAATGACAACTCATTGAAACATTACAAAATGTTGCGACATGGGAGATGATTTTCTCCATTTTCACATTTTGAATGTTCATGATTGAGGAGAGGGCATTGCTACACACCATCAGGTGTGGTTGTAAGGTATTTCTATCCACTTCCATGCATGCCCATTTATGTGTGACATTTTTAAATAAGAAGAGAGCCATAAGCAGTTATAGCATCAACACTAGGAAGGTATCAGGGCAGGAGGGGCAGGTGGGATCAACTCTGGTTTTGAGAGAAGGCTTAGAGTTTTACATCAGTGCTTTAGACACCATCCAAGACTCAAAACTGGCATGCACAGCCCTGCTTGGTAAGGTTTTCCTATGTTGTGATGCTGGCGAGGTGATCCTGGCTCATCAGAGAAGTTTCTCTTTAAAATCACAGATCAAAAGAGACTAAAAAGTGACAGGAACATCTTTGGGCTCATTTCATGGCACACAACTTAAAACGCCTCTCATTCTGTTTTAAATATCACACTGCATTGAAAATTAGAGAGCATTGTTTAGATTCAATAGTTCTGGAGTCGTATTGGCAATAAAACTATAGAGACAAGGAACTGGGAAAATACATCACTTAGAGCAGACAATTTCAAACAATCTGTTGGCCCTTTCTTGCAGCAAAGATAAAGCTAAGTGTTTAATAGAAACAAAGGATAATATGATCAGCATATGAAAGCTGCTTTTATGCAAAGGATATTCAACATGCTCTCCAGTCCAATCTGCCTAAGTAGAAAAACCTAAGTAACATAGATGAATCTCATGCATTTGACTCTTGCACATGAAACAAAAGGAATAATAACATTTAACCTTAGTAGGAGCGAACAGTCCTCTTGTAGCTGAGTGGTATTATTTATTTTTCTTTCTAAAAATCATGCAGCCTTTTTTGGGTAACTGTGTTATTCTGTAGTTGACATAATGATCAGAACATGATTGTATCCAACCCAACTGTTCTTTCAAATTGTAGCTGCTTTGCTTTAGTAAAACTTTGTGTCACCTTATTTTGCATTAAATAATAAAGAGAGATAGATGGCGGCATGTATTTCAGTTCTGAAAAGATGGGAAACAAACCGCTGCTCATGTGAACAATCGTCCTTGCTACTTCATTCTGCTAATGATAAGGAGCATGAAACACTACCTATTTTTCATGGCAGCTGTATTAGCAGGAGCCTCTTGGAAAATCAATGGGATTTGTGCCAAAAACATGGTCTGAGGACTGAACCTACCATTTTCTAGAGTACCAACAACATATAATCAAGTTTCAGCATTAATGAAAGTCATGCAGGCAGAGCCATTCTAGCAACAGACAGCCAGAGATGACTTTCTGCTGACTGACATGGCCTAGCACACAATGGAGCCGCAATTGAGTTCAAGAGAAACACAGTAGTGACACAGTAGAAACACAAGCCATTGTATGCTACTTTCATGAAACCTATTCCCTTTGGGGGTTTGTGTGTGTATAGGAAAAAAACGAAACTGGAGTTAGCTCCACTGAATGTAATTGGCCACATACCATTGATTTACATACCTTGTTATGCTTTATCTGTCCATGTTCATCCTTTTGTTATTGTTTGTCCAAGGTAATAATTTACAGTTTTATTATGCCTCCAGTTGCTATCTCAGGTTTGTTTTTTAATACCCAGAGTTCCTCAATGTATAGCAGGGGTGGGAAGCTTTGGCCTCCAGGCCACTCTTAACCCATTCTAATTTGGCCCATGAGGAGGAAAAACTAGCGAAAGGAAATGCATGTGGAATATATGTAGCTAAGGGGACAGCTGCAGATGCAAAAAAAGTGATGCTACAGGAAAGCATGATTGCATTTTGAGAGGTTGGGTTTAAAATGGCACAGAACAGATAAGAAAGGAGATGTTCATTCCAACACTGTGAGCGAGTGTACTCACAAACTACAGCTTAGTTGTGCTACTTTGACTCTTAACACACTTTGACTCTTAACGCAGCCAGATTCTCTGCACTCTCTTTTTGCCACAGCTTACATGTGGCTAATGGTGCTTTTTTTTGTATTTTCCAGGAGTGGTGCAAGAACAAATGCATTACAGGCAGACTTTTATACATCCATCTGAGCTCTGTTTGCATTTACGACATTATTCCCCTCCCCACCTAACTGCTTCAGTTTTCTTTGTATAATGGCATTATATTTTTCTATGGGCTTGCCAATGGTCCCATATAAACCAAGGACAGATGGTTTATCCATTCAGAAGATGGTTGGTGGAAGGAACTGAAAGGAACTAATCCCTCCTCCTATTCAAGCTTGGGCCCAGGAAGAATCCATCCCCCCTCCAAGGCAATTGCCCTAACAATTTCATGAAGGCATATGTAGCCTCGATACAATTAGAAAAGAAGAAGAAGAGAGAAGCCTAACATTGTGTGCTGAAATTAAGGGGCTTTGGAATGAGCAGCATCTGGTTGTGTTGAGAAGAGATTGAATAAAACAAATTGGAGTTGACATGATTCTTAAATGATTTCAGCTTCTCCAGTGGTAGTTCACTGTGATTGCTTTCCTTTCAGCCACTGAGAAGCTTCAAATTGAGGAACTAATGCAGTGACTACTTTTCGAAACCTGAGGGCAATTTCTGCTTGCTCTGTTCCCTGAAAAGTCTCATTGGACTTGATTTTCGCTGCCTTTGGCCTTCAGCAGCCAATTTACTCATGCAGAGCAGGTGTCACATGTTTCCATTCTCTTCTGTCTTTCAGCGATATAGCCTAAGTGTTCCCCCCCCCACAAAGAAAGCAATGTTTGCAGATGTCGAAGGCAGCTTTCAACTACAAAAATCACCTTAGCGTTGGGTATGTGTCCCAAATGTTCTAATCAGAGGGAAAAAGGCAACAATGCCTTGATTTTCTACACTGGAGTTCGATACGTCACACAGAGATAATTGACAGGCTCTGTTTAATGCATTGCATGTGTTGACTATGAATTCAGAAAACTCATAGGTTATGCTTGCGGAGAGGCTGGGGGAAGGCAGGGGGTCAAAGAGGCTTTTTCTATTTTCATTTTTTTAAAAACCTCCTACTACACCAGCTCCTGCAGTTCATTCTGTTAATATAGTCAAAAATAGTCACAAAATGGTAGTTATGAGCGGCCACCCTTGCAAATGGACCTTAATAAGCAACCCTTAATAATTAATATGCCTCTTTTCCCCTTCAAGCCATTTAGGGGGGGTGCCTCATATAAAGGCCCCAAAACGCAATTGATTGTCAATAGCACAAAGACAACAAGGCCTTTGAGCGTGGGTAGGCGTAGGGGGTTGAAAGCCGCAGGTGTTGTAATACAATGAACTAGGAGAAAATGGGCTTATTTTTCAGGAAATCAGAACACACAAGACAGTCAAGAAAGCATTTCAGTATCGGAAAGCACCTAGGCTTTCTTTGTCCCTGGGTGGTAACATAGGCAAGGTCCATACAGATTTGCAGTTATAGGGTGCCGGGAGTTATGCACTTGTTTCAGAACTAAGTTCCAAGGTCTGACAGGTCAAACCAGCTCTGAGAGACCTGAAACACGTTGCTCAGCACACAGGAGCAATAACAAGCATGTATCCCACAGCAGGGAAACTCCAACAAAAAACTGGACGTGCAAATCTGAAGTGCTGGAGGCCTGGCTTTTGGAAGGGAATCGTTCTCAGACCTGGGAGGGAAAGGTGATCATTTTCCTGGTGTCACAGAACAATCAGCATTGCACATGAAGGCAAGAGGCAAAGCTTGTGAAAAGCCACTCAGGGCAGGGTAATGCAATAGGATTTTTATTGTCAAGACAAATCATATACCCTCCAACACTTTTGGCACCTAAATCAGGTGCCATTTTTGGTCCTAAGGTCTCACGCATGCATGAGAGTGTGAAACTAACATACACTCTCTTTAATCTTGCAAGGGCAAAAAATGAGCAGCTTTTGTTCTGGTGCTCGGGTGCAACCCTGCTGATTTGTGTCAGAGAACTGGGTCAAAAAATGGAACATTCCAGCATCCAAACAGAAGCTGGGGTTGGTTTCTGTGATTCCAGGATGTCCCACTTAAAACGGGACCATTGAAGGGCATGGAATCAAGAGCCATTTTGAACTAAATAGTGTTTCTTTTTTTAAAATAAATATTTTTATTAGATTTTCCATAAAAAAACATTTTTACAAAATTATACATCCATTTTTAACTTAAACCCTTTTTTCCAGAACTTCCCTCAGCTTGTCTGATAATTTTCCGTTTATTTTTTATCCTCGTCTCTCATTTCCCAATATTACATTGCACTCAAATACTCTTAATCACATCATATTTTTTAAACAATATTTCTAACAGTAATTTCACAGAGCTTCTTGAAAGCCAACGAACGTTATTTGCTCATCACAGAAATTTTTGATATACTCTGTAAATTTCTTCCAGTCCTCGAAGAATCTCTGGTCACGTTGGTTCCTAATTCTCCCCGTCAATCTGTCCATTTCTGCGTATTCCATCAGTTTCATCCTCCATTCTTCTTTCGTGGGCATCTTTTCCTGTTTCCATTTTTGGAACTAAATACTCAGTGTTGAGTGATTAGGTAGAACTAGCAAGGATATGGATGCTACTTGGCAACCCATTGGGTAGTCTGAGAGGAATTAGGAAATCTGTCTCAAGCATTCACAGCGCACTCGAGGTTGATTGATCTTCCATATCGGATCTCGCAAACCACTGTTATGAACAATGCTTTTTATAGGGTAGGGTAGGGAGCACTGGGACTGAGTTTTTGGAACCAAGGAGTGTACACAATACTGAACTAGGTGGACTGATATTCTGACCTTTCTAAATTCTGTTTCATAATTATGCCACTGATAGACCTAATCTCCATGAAGTTTAACCTTGCGTTAGTTTTCTAACTTTATCTATCTATCTATCTATCTATCTATCTATCTATCTATCTATCTATCTATCATCTATCATCTATCATTATCATCTGTCTGTCTGTCTGTCTGTCTGTCTATCTATCTATCTATCTATCTATCTATCTATCTATCTATCTATCATCTATCTATCTAAATGATAACAGAGAGTGAATTTCTCCCCTGCCTATCTTGGGAGACATTGTAGAAAACAATCAGTGAAGTCTGAAACCACATGACCCTCTCTTTCTTTGCAAACATAAAAATTGCACTGCTGGAAGAATGATGCCATGAACCTCTGTGAATACTGAGTTCAGCACCCTGCCTGATATGTATTTCTAGGATGGGGAAATAAATCTGGAATGAGCAGGCAGACATGGTATTGGTTGAGGTGTCAACATATCTAGAAAAAGAGGAGGAGGCGGAGGAGGAGTTTGGACTTGATATCCCACCTTTCACTCCCCTTCAGGAGTCTCAAAGCGGCTAACATTCTCCTTTCCCTTCCTCCCCCACTCTGTGAAGTGAGTGAGGCTGAGAGACTTCAGAGAAGTGTGACTAGCCCAAGGTCATCCAGCAGCTGCATGTGGAGGAGCAGGGAAGCAAACTATATCTAGAACTATATCAAACATTACAAATGTCCAAAACAAAATTTAGCATTTTAAGTCTCACATATTGAGGTTTGGATGTTTTGTTGGCAACTGATTTTCCCCCTGTTTTGCTTATGTTATTTCCTTTGTTGCTGTTCGGTCTTTTCTAATGGACAGTTTATGGGTGAGTTGAGATGAAATAGCATTTGTGGTTTTGAATTTCATCTGTAGCAGCTTTTGAAAGACCTGGGAAAATAGAATGATATGCTTTGCACTTGCAAGATTTACTTGGTGAATTCTGTTTGTTTTGCTGCAGCTGTTTAATAAAATTGGTTTGAGTTTAATAACTGCAGCTGTTTAATAAAATTGGTTTGAGTTTAAATGATTTGGCCTCTGCCAATTTACTTTCACTGTGGCTCTTAGAAAAATAATCCACGTGAAAAGCTAATAAAACAAATGCTTCCACGTGAAAAGCTAATGAAACAAAATGCTTCCATAATATGTGAGCAGCAAGGTATTCTTTGTTATGTGCAAATGTGTTCTAGTGGGTCAGCTTAAATGTCACTTTGTTTCCTTCTTCCTGTATTTAAAAGTGAGTCAATTTCAGAATTTATCATCTATCCTCACCATCAGCACAAATTGACCACTTTTTCTACTCCCGCTTTCTGTCGTAAAAGGGTGAGTGCTTGTGCTTCTTTCAACCATCAAAAGAATATATGCCGTGTTTCACTGTTAGAGCATAACAAAGCATTCTGGTTGCCACAGTGGCCAAATGGAGTGGCCAGACGGATGCCTATGGGAAGCCCCTCAACAAGAATGGTGCCGGGGCAGTAGGGGACAAATGCCCCCACCATGAGCTGCCCTTCCACTTGACCCCCATTGCTAGACTCCTGTCATTAACATAAAATTACTTTTCTTCCAGAGATCCTAACAAGTGGGACACACCCACCTAGAAAGATGTCCCTTTCTGGTGCTGCCATTGGCCCATAAAAAGGATATGATAAAAAATAGCCCTCACCTGCTTTTGTGCCTCTGGGGAGGTAACATATAGTCACCATGACTACTACTCATTGATACCATGACCCTTCATACTTTAAATAGGACAGAAGCCCTGGTTTTTACAATATTTTTTCTTCGACTTCCCCACCTCCCATACTACCACAACTGCACTGGGTCTTGCAAACCACTATTATGAACAATGCTTCTTGTAGGCTAGGCTAGGGGGTACTGGGACATTGAGCAGTAGGTTTGAAGCATAATTAAACATGTGGTCATGAGGGAAAAGAAGGAGACACACAGCACAGAACAGGATTGAAACTTCTACCTACCAGCTGGTGAGTGAAGGGTTCGATCCTGCAGGGATCTGCTCGGCCACTATGTTGTCTGTGGGGTATGGACTGGTGAAGCAGACTCCTGCAGCAAGCAGGATTGAGTCCTCCCTTCACCAGCCGGCAAACTGGAGTTCAGTCCTGCTCAGTTTGGTTTTACACACATGTCCCTCCTCCTGGGATCAGGTATATGCAGCCGAATTGCAGTGTGGATGGGGCTATTTAAAAGCCCTCTTGCAAACAACCTTCTACTGTTCTTTGAGGAGGCTGCCTGTCTCTTCTTCTCTGCTCCTGCTTCTACTCTTTTGCCTGACAACCCTGGATGTTTCTAAGTGGACCAATCTGACCTGAGGCAATCTGGGGCTGTCTCAAACCAAGTTCTGCTGAAGTCTGTATCTACCTCAGTTTCTTCTAGATCTTGTGTTCCTGTTTTGTATGATCTGGTTTTCAGTGTAGGGTGATGCCTTCATATTCTGGGATCTTATCTGCCTGTTACATTAGTTTGTTGAAATCATTAGGGAAAGCAACAATCATTTACTGTACTGTAATTTTAAATGACTTAAAACTGTGCCTAATCATTGAATAGAAATACGGTTTGTGGTCACAGCAAATAATAAAAAACCCATAATAACTGTTGCCCAGGAGTAGAATGAGCAAAAAGACTTTCATAATCATGCAAACTGGTGTATATCAAACTTGCTGATTTAAACTGTGGAGTTTATTTATTTATTTAAAAAACCCACTTTATCAATTCTTTCAGGATATTGTTCTTTTCATTGATTCCCCCACCCCACCCCAATAGTCATCGTAATTGGTAGTTAATCAATAGGTGTTATTCCGATTAGACCATTCTGTATCTTCAGCCCATGAGACTGAAAAGTAGAAAAGGTTAGCAAAGTGCTTCACTGATGCTCCAATCCATCTTAACTGAATGCAGACTTGCTAATAAATATTTAATGGGTACTTGTTTGCAGTTTAATAGAATTAGATAATTCTATTAGAGTCCTGTTTGGAGATTTACATGTACCATACATCACTGCTGAGGACATGGTAAATAATTTAGGCTAAGTGACTTGTAATTAGAGACACAGTCAGATTAAGCTGAAGCTTTCTTATTTTGGGCTACCTTGGAATATAAATGGTTTAATTGCAGTTTTAAGTTTTGGCCGTGCCCAGAGCAGCTAATGTAGAGTCTGGGAAATGCCTTAAATGTGATAACAAAGCATGAAGCCCCCAGGGTTTATTTGATATCCCATCCTCTGAGTTAATGAGATGGAAAATAGTTTGCTGTTTATCTACACTAGATTGAGCAGATGTCGCCAATTCAGTTTTATGGAAAGTAATCTTGGAGAAATTGTCTCCTGCCTATTACACTTTCATGGGTTGAATCTCTATTGTCCTCTCCTAAGCTCCAAGAGAACATTTCCCATGTCAACCATGGCGTTGATAAAAGATCAGCCCAGCAGAACATGTTAGTGAGAATGATCAGGTCAGAACAAAGATTGTGGCTGTTTTCCAGATGGCTGAAAGAGAGAGTTGGGATCAACTCTTCTGAAGCGTTGAGGTTAGACAACCACTTTTAAAAGGACGGTGTGCAAAGCTTTAATTTTGATCATCAATGTTCCCATTTCATTCCCTACAAATGCTATAGCACAACTGATGCTGAGATTTGACATGAGATTATGTCTGCCATAAAAATTTAAATTTCATATCAAAATTTAAAAGTGCAGTAGCTTAGCTAAATGACCAAAGTTAAATATATTTAATCGGTTAAAATGCATCTAAAACCACCAACCTTCCATCTGCAGAGATACAACAGCAGTATACAAATGTAAAGGGGGAAAAAATCTTTGCAGATGAAAAGGTAGATGCATTTTCATAAATAAGTTACACTGGTACACTAGTTGGATCCTCTTCTACACCCCTGGTCCACTGGATCACAGAGAAGGTTCTCTCCCTCATTGACACAGCACAGAACTGGGACATGAAGAAGGGCCTCTCTCTCTCCCTCTCATACACAAATCACCCACACCTATCTCTCTCAACACATACACACTACTTGAGCACAATCAGATAAAGCTCATCCCTGGGGCAAAGGAAACACCTGCCAGCAGCTCCACCTCCCTGATGGACAGCAGTGGTTTGAATATGTGGGGATACCCCTGCTGCTCAGTCCTTCCCTTCCGAACCATCTGACAAAGGAGGTGTTCGCCACTGTGGGTGGGCAACAGAAGCCTCAATTTGTGGGGATCTCCCTACTGCTTCTCCCCACCCACTTCCCACACCCTCCAGCTATCTCCAACACAGGATGAAGGAGATGCTCGCCATGCAGCTGTCTGAATGTGCAGAAATAACCCCACTGCTACTTCCTTCCCATCATGTTTTTAAAAAAGTAATCCCCAGCAAGGGATGAAGGAGATGCCTGACTTGGCTAGCGGGCAGCAATGACGACCTTTGCAAAGGGGGCATTACTCTATTCTGGAGTTTTCTGAGTTCTCTCCCATCCACCACACTTTTAGGGGTCATGGCCAGACCTCCTCTGCCCCTCCAACCCCTCCCTACTACCAAAAATGTGCCGCCACCCAAAAATGAATTAATGTTACCCAGCAACAATCTTCTACTATTGGCTGCATCAAAATCTGTTGAGGTGTTTTATCTGTAGTGTCTTTAAAAGGTGTGTGTTGGTGTGCTGAGAGCTGGGTGGAGAAACTGATACTTAATATTATGAAGCTGAGTCATCTTATTATTATTTTTAGAAAAAAAAGGTTTGGGCAAATCAATTACAGCTCGAGTGACAGGAAATGGTAGTAGGAATGGAGACATGCTTCATTAGCCAGTCTTTCCTCTTTTTCAAAGATTTTTGGCTGGGTCACTAGAATAGCTCTGAATGTGGGTCAAGGGCCTGAGCTACCTCATTTATCATCTGTAAAGGTTGAGACAACAGTAATCAGTTTGTTTTGACTCCAGCTGGGAAGTGAACAGCTTATTTTGGTTTAGTGATGATTTGAGAGGCTCATCAATAAAATCACCAATACTCTATTCAGTGCAGTAATCCATCTGTGTCTTCATGCCCTCTCTGAATCCTGGCTGCAGAAGCAGAAAGGGAGGGAATGAGGATCCTTCCCCGTTTGCTAATATCACTGGCAAATCGCAAAGACTGCTGGCTGCTGTAACAAATTCACCTACATTTGATTCTCTTGTCCTCATTGACAGCTTCATTTTACTGAACAGGGGCAGCTTCTGAAAAATATTCCGTGGTAGAAAAAGGGAAAAGATAATACAAAGGAGGCATGTCGGCAATATGGGGGAAAGACATATGGTATTGTTCTATTTGGGAGGGTAGACAGGGAAATGGAAACCTATTGTTTGCTTTTCCGTAGGGACACTTCAGTTTTGCCATTTTGGGCCACATATTTCCTTTCAGTATTTATATATGCCCAATAACAACAGTTCTCTGGCTGGTTAATAATAATAATAATAATAATAATAATAATAATAATAATAATAATAATAATAATAATTATAGCCATACAATTGCAAAGAAAGAAATCAGAATACAGTGGTACCTCTAGTTGCAAACGGGATCCGTTCCGGAGCCCCGTTCGCAACATGAGCAGAACGCAACTCGCTTCTGCACGTCTGTGCGTGCGCGGGTCACAATTCACCGCTTCTGTGCATGAGCGTGACGTCATTTTGAGCGTCTGCACATGTGCAAGCAGCGAAACCCAGAAGTAACCCTTTGCAGTACTTCTGGGTCACCGCGGGACGCAACCTGAAAACACTTAACCTGAAGCGAATGCAACACGAGGTATGACTGTAATTTCAACAATAGAATGAAGCTAGAACAGACAGCAAAACATGTCATTAGTTCAACAGATCTAAAACACAGTAAACATATTGAAGACCGAAAAGCCTGAGAAAATAAAAAGTTCTTCATCTGGCACCAAAAAGGGTCATAGCATGGGCATCAGGCAAGCCTTTCAGAAAAGGACATTTCTTAGCCAAGTGCCAACACTGAAAAAGCTCTTTCTCTGAAAAAGACCTACTCTGGCAGGAGTTTGAGTTCAATCTGGGAATGGACTGGAAGCCAGTGTAAGTAACAAAGCATTGGCATAATATGACCATATCAGCTAGTTCCTCTTAGCAATCTTGCTGCTCTCTTTCAGACCAGCTGAAGTTTTCAACTGCTTTCCAAGACAAGACTGTATTGCAGTAATTCAAATGAGCAACTATTCCTTTTGCAGCATCCTAATTTCCTTACTACCACAAAGCAGGGTCATAGTAACAGGGTATAATCCTAGTATGGGTCAGATGGCTGAGACCCTTGGCAGTGAAACAAGTCCTTCCATGTAATGTCATTAAAAAAAATCACACTAATTTCAAGATAAAGGCTGGAATCCTAATTTCACTTAGAAATGGCCAATCTTTTTGGCTCACATTTGAGATTTTGAGGAAGGGCTGTGAGTTCTAGTCACAAAACGGGAGCTGTGAGCATGTGAAATAACACAAAATGGCTGATGTGGACAAGGTATGGATCAGGTTATGAACATGCCCCAGAAATATGTATTGTTGTGAGTGAGTGACTACAAGTAGATTGAAATTCTCACCTTACTTACATCTTTACCAATGTTTGGGATTGTTTTTGGCATTGAAGTCACTAGTATTACTCTCTCACAGCCATCCTTGTCAAACCAGGAATTAACTTTTTTTCCCCTTTTTATACCAGGAAGTTAGACTCAAATTTGCTTTCCCCTTGACTCTACAAACTTGAAAACATTCTTTTTTAAAAAGAAGAAGAAAAAAGACTGATTTCATCTGAACATGGAAAGAGCTTCGTCTGAACATTCAGTGTTATCTGGTAGCAACACGGCCTCCTTTTGTAGATAAGGATGGCCAGAGGGATTTCATAAATGGAGATAACTGAGGTTTACTGGTGCAAACCAAAGCCTGACCTCTAAAATTAGGGAACAGCACTGGTCCAGATAACCATACAGGCCACTCTACCACAACCATGGCCAAGTACAGAAAAACCCCTCCACGAAAAGTGCAGGTATGTCCTCTGACCAGCCAAGGGCAAAGGTATACCGGTACTTCATTCAGACAACATTTTTTTGAATGTAGCAATTCTTCAGAGTATAGGGGAACTTTCTTGATTTTCCCTGGGGAGGATTTCACATTTAAGAATCCCCCACTCATATTTCCTTTGTTTGCATTTTAATCTCCTATTTACTGCTGCATGGTTATTATATATTTCAATAACTGGCTCTTGTTTGCTAAACCCTCAAATGAATAATGGAAATAAATTACTCACAAATATTACTTAGGGTACACCAAGATTCTCATGTAGAAGGCAATAAAGAAGAGCAAACAATGAATTAAGGCTTCCAAACCCTCAAAAGGTAGGTAAATAATGTTATTCATATTTAACAAATGGAGAAACTGAAGCAAGAGTTTTGCTAAAGGATGGTGCTGTAACAGAAAACAGAACCAGGAAGTGAGGGACCAGATTCCACAAGACAAAAGCTGCCATGAGACAATAATAATGTGTATAAACACAAGAGGGGGAATATGTGGCTCTGTGCCCCCCCTGATGTTTTCCTTGCCCTCCAAGGGTTGGAGGGTGATTTTCTGTAGTGGGCAACCTCCTGCAATTGTGGAAGCTCCCCTTTTGTTTCAGAACCCTGGAGAGTATAATATGCTAAATATAAAAATGTGCAGGGCGCCTATGCGTGTACAGAGAAAGGCATAGACAGGTGTAAGATAGTTAGGACTAGGGCAAGAGAGACCCAGGCTGAAATGTCCATTTATTCGTGATGCTTGCTGGATAAATCATGGACCAGTCACTCTCGCTGCTCACAGGGTTGATATGAGATAAAATGGTGGATGAAAAAATAACTTTGTCTGCAATTTGTATACAATCCCCTCCCTCTTGCACGCAGACACAAACACCCTACCTGCCATTTTTCAGCCCTCTTATCTCAGTCCTTAAAAGCAGAGGGGGCATTAGTATAGACAGCTGAAAATGAGGACATGCTTTTGTCCCTTTAATAGTTGTGTAGCTAGGGCACCTTTTTTCACTGCTGTATTGCAACTTGCACCTGTCACACAATCCCTCCTCTGTGAAAAGTATAGGAGCCCGTTCCTCCCTTTGATTTGGTCTCCATAGGGGTTCAGACAGCTCTTTGGAATATCTACCAAAGCTGATCATGGGCTCTTCTTGGTTTAATCCCAGTTGATACTGGAGTTCCTGAATATAATTTTGGAGACAGCATTGTGCCTATGATGGGATGTGGGTCGCACTGTGGTCTATACCACTGAGCCTCTTGGGCTTGCTGATCAAGAAGGTTGGCAGTTCGAATCTGGGTAGCGGCGAGCTCCCCATTTCTCTGTCCCAGCTTCTGCCAACCTAGTGGTTCAAAAGCATGCCAGTGCAAGTAGATAAAAAGGTACCACTGTGGCAAGAAGGTAAACTGTCTTTCTGTGTGCTCTGGCACTCATCACGGTGTCCTGTTGTGCCAGAAGCGGTTTAGTAATTCCAGCCACATCACCCGGAAAGCTGTTTGCGGACAAACGCCAGCTCCATCCACCTGAAAGCAGAGATGAGCACCACACCTCATCGTCACCTTTGACTGGACTTAACCATCCAGGGGTCCTTTACCTTTACCTGTATACTGATGCATACTGATTAATTTCCTAAGAGAGTTGTTGAGAGTTTTTCACCTTTGCATACACATTTTAGTTTTAGTTTCTTGTTTTGGTTTTAAAAATGTGGTTCCTGTACTTGCTTTTGTTGGGACTGCCAGTGTGTCCTTTCCAATAGACAGTCACAGCCTCAATACCTGAAGGAAAAAAATGTAGGCAACTGAATAAGGTACTACTATGCTGCGAGTTAACAGGTTTGCTGCCTTGCTGTGTATCACAAGGGAAGATGCTTCATCATTCATTTTTTGAAAGCTCTGGAAATGAATAGTGCTAGATGTGCTTGGCACACAAATCGATCATTCAAAGGAACTTGGTTCATATACTTGGAAAGAAAGGGGAAAAAATAGAGAATGGAATTAATAGCTAAATTAATACTCTTCTTGCCATTGGTTCCACCTCTTTCCTTCTTTCTGGATCTGCTGTTGCCTTTTTTTCTGCCCTAAACTTTGGACTTTGCCTTTACTTTTTCATATAATCAAGCTGATACATTTCTTTTTCCTTTTCTTATTCTTTTTGCCAAAGCAGAGCTGGCTGTGCTGAATCCAGATTGCATGAAAGGAAATTTGCATTTCAAGGCAGCTCTTTCTTATATCCCAATCTTGTCTCAAAGATGGGAGCCCTTGGTGCCAAGCGTGAATGAAGAGAGAGGGAATGGGAAACAATTATGCGGAGAGACGGCAGGTAAGTGCTTTAATTTGGGAGCTTCTGGGCAGCCATTTTTCACTGCACATGGTGCTTCTTGTCTGCCTCTCTCTTCTTGATGCCAAACTGCATGGTACTCTATAGGAATTAAGTCTTGTCATTTCAAGGCTGAAGATAGGCTTGTGTGTTGGGCCATGGCTCTGCACAAAATATTGCAGAGAGTTTCAGACTTGGGAGGCACTTGACTCAGATTAGGAGAACAATGATCAAGTCAAGAATGACCATATAGGGGGTGTATTCCTGTCAATCAACCTCACTGTTGCTGAGGAATGTATGAGAACAACTCAGCTACACAGGCAAGGCTGCCAATGTGAATATTTCCCACTTCACTCATTGTGACAAGTGGAAGACTTCCCACCCTACCATGCCCATTCTGATTTTATTTATTTTATTTATTTTGTGTATTTTGTTTCATTTATTGGATTTCTTTTTTAAAAAATAAAATTATTCGCTTTTCTATTATATCTCATAGTCAACACATACTATGTTACAGTCAACCATAAAATAATAAGAAAAAGATAGCATAAATATAAAACATGAACGAATGATAATAATAATAACAACAAATCAATATAGCCTATATATCTTAACTTATACCTCCCTTCAACTCTTTCCATGGTTTCCTATCTACTATCCTTTTATCTGCATTTTCTTACTCTACTAAATTATTTTCATGACCTTACATAATCTCATGTTATAACATCTACTGCTCAGTATTTTTTCAACCTGTTATGATTATTTTCTTGTTATAATATTTTTCCATATAATCTGTATATAATAGCCAATTTTCTTTCAGTCTCTTATCATCTTTATTTCTTAATCTATTTGTCATACTGGCTACTTCAAAATATTCTAATATTTTGAGATGCCATTCTTCTCTTGATGGTACTGTATCTGTTCTCCATTTTTGTGCAATTAGAATTCAAGTGGCTGTAGTCACACACATCCATAAGGTAATTTGTTTTTTGGAGGGGATTTCTGTCGTTATTATTCCCAGAAGACAAGCTTCTGGATTTTTGGGGAACGTTCTTTTAAACACTTTCTTAAGTTCATTAAACACCATATCCAGGAATTCTTTTATCCTGCACGACTACCATAAATGATAGAATGTACCAACTGTTTCTTTCCATTCCCAACATTTGTCACTTATAGATCTAAACATCTTGGCTAGTCTGCTTGGTGTCAATTACTACCTGTGGGTCATTTTTAAATAGGCCTCTTTTAGTGAATAACTAGCAGTAAAATTTAGATTTGTTTTCCACAAATCCCATAGATTTAAATCAATATTGTGATGCACATCTTATGCCCACTTGATCATGGATGATTTCACTAATTCTTTTGTTTCCCACAAGTAATATTTTATACATTTCAGATCTTAATATTTCTTTTTCAAATTGTGATGCTTGTTCTGTGAATCCCAAATTTTTGTCTGCCTTAAATTTTGAGTTAATTTGGTAATAATTTAGCCAATCCGACACATATTCTTTAATCTATCCCCCCCCCCCCAATTTTGGTTCTCCTGTAGGTACCCCATTTATCCCCAATGTTATTTTTCTTCTTTTCTCTGCTTCTGTCGGGGATAACCACCTTGGTGGTTTATTTTCCAGTAAATTTCTATATTTTTTCCATTTGTTGTATTTTTATACTGCCCTTCATCTGAGGATCACAGGATAGTTTACAATATAAAAACACAAAAATGCATAGTGTTATGAGTGCAAGGTGTTAGGCTGTAGACCCTTCTAATCCCTAGATCCAGTAAGTGTTGAAATTTAATCAAGGCTTCTAATTCTTGGAATAATCAGGTGATAGCCATTCTGGAAAACAAAGAAAGGGGCTCTGGAAGTGATTGAAAATGGGCGGGGAATCCTACTCCAACTGTGGGTAGTTAGAAGGAGAAAGAGAGAGTTGAGAGCAGATTGTTTGGAATGATGTGTGCTAGAAGCAAAGCAGCGAACAGGGAACAGAGAGAGACAGAGCGATGCTTGGTTTCTGTTTAAATCCAATGCTGTGGTTATGGGGGAAGCAAGGCCCTTTTGGGTTGTTAAAGCTGTGAACCTCCCCATCACAGGCTCAGGTTGTATTTATGTCATTCCAAAGGAAACACAGACTCTGGGTAAGTGCCTGGAACTTCATGTTGGGACTGCCACTTGGCTTGTAGCCAATCTTACCTCATATAGAGGCACAGATGGTGAGCAATGGTCTCTCTCTCTCTCTCTCTCTCTCTCTCTCTCTCTCTCTCTCTCGTGTGTGTGTTTGTCTAACTATAAATGCAGCCATCACAATTTTGTTCGCTCGTAGTAGACCTTTTCCAGGCCACTTCAGTTAAGCAGATTTGAGATGTTCTACAGAGAGGCACATAGGCGCCGACTCCATGGGGCCTGAGGGGGCCCGAGCCCCCTCAAAAATTTGTTTGGGGGGGCTCTGCCCCCCAATAATCTCGGGCGCCCCTCCAGCAGAGCGCCACCGCTGCCCCTCCCCCAGCCCAAAATGCACAGGGTCGGGCTGCATGCCTCCTGCCCTCCCTCCCGAGCAAGAGCTCCACCCAATTTCCTTCGGAGCTGATTAATAGGCGCAGCACGCTCTCCCCTATTCGCTCACAAGGAGGCGGCGCCACTTTATCTGCATATTCATGAGCTTATTTATTATTCATGAGCTTTCCCGCCCCCCCCCCCCAATATTTTTTATAAGTCCGCACCCCTGGAGAGGCACACTGAATCTCACAAACTGTGCTTCTGTGTGACTGAAGCACACATCAAGTTTGGGAGTCCCCATAAGCACCCAAAAGTGCTTGCATGGGTGCTCCAATATTGGCTCCCTGTATGTGCACAGTTGCATATCTGCAAGTACACAACACCAGTGCACTTTTTTGATTCATATGTGGTGCTACCCTATGACATTCACAGGCCTGTAATATAATCTGAACAAAAGTTCTGAAACTTCTAAGCTTTGATGTAATCCTCCCTTAATATAAGTTCCCTGGAGGGTATAATTCTTGCAGAAAACAGGGAGCCGCCTAATTTTTTCTTTTCTTTTCAATTAAACTCCAACTCCAACCCAGTGCTTAGTATTATACTATGTGGAGAGGGATAATTTGCCTGAAAGAAGGAAGATACATTATTATTAAGTGTTTATAAATTAAAAACAAAGCAATACAGAGAAATATTTTCCATTTGATCTTCTTAAGTATTTCCAGCTAATCTCTTTCTGAAAGTCTGCTAAGGTAGCATCAGTGTGTTGCCACAGGACTCTAACTCAGCATGGAACTCGTCTAATCTGGCTAGAGTACTGTCTCACATATCACTGTACCAAGTCAATATTCTATTATTGTGAGTTAAGTGGTTTGCTACAGTATTCTGGCGCAGGCTATTAGAAGGCATGTTACCTAATTTCCTAAGCAATAATGAGATAAACAGTATGCGTTTTTTATATTATAAAAATACTAACAATTGCCTTCTCAAAAGTTAATGAATTTTTATATGCAATTGGCACTTTGGAGACTGAGTCATAAATCAGAGCAAAATTAAATGGAAACCCTGTGAAGTTTTTTGAAAATGACAATTTATTGCAGGATCAACTTATTTTAGTTCTGCTTGGACTCGTCTTGAACTTCAGTTTTATTGGAATTATACTTATTTCATTGTAATATGTTCGGCTGCTGTCCACCACTGAGTTAGTGGAATGGATGAGCACAAATAGAGTCAGAGGACCCTTCTACTCATACCATTTCTAGCACTATAGATGCTGTTTTCCCTACATGCTTCTAAATTACTTTGTTACCATTCCTCAGGCAGCAGGCTGAGGTCAGCTGGGAGGTATGACAGATCCACTGCCCCAAAGAGTGCACTGCTTTCTGCTTCCTTTGTTGCCTGCCACTGCCTCTTCCTTCTCCTCCACCATAATACCTGCCCCCATTGCTCCTATCCGGCCTCCTTTTTTCTCCCATGCTTCCTTCAGCATGTTGAGGCTTCCCCAGCTCACCTTAAACGGCAGCAGTGGTAACAGTGGTGGGTCAGTGTTAGCAGGACAGCGCTGTGGAGAAGGAAGAGGCAGAGGCAGAGGTAGGGTGTGTGTGTGTGACATTTTCTGTTTTGCCTCAAGTGGCAAAATGTCCGGGGCTGCCCTGCAGTCATCAAATCGCTTTTCCTTCTATCACAAAAAATGCCCCCCTACATCTGTGAAAGATCCAGAGTGGTTCTTGAATGTGTTCAAAATCACCATATTCAGTATTCTTATTCAAACTGAATGCTGATAATAGGAGCAGTAGTCCAAAAAGCAGTAGTTAAAGCCATGGTTTTCCCAGTATTGATGTATGGAAGTGAGAGCTGGACCATAAAGAAGGCTAATCGTCGAATAATTGATGCTTTTGAATTCTGGTGCTGGAGGAGACCCTTGAGAGTCCCATGGACTGCAAGAAGATCAAACCTATCCATTCTTAAGGAAATCAGCCCTGAGTGCTCACTGGAAGGACAGATCCTGAAGCTGAGACTCCAATACTTTGGCCACCTCATGAGAAGAGAAGACTCCCTGGAAAAGACCCTGATGTTGGGAAAGATGGAGGGCACAAGGAGAAGGGGACAACAGAGGATGAGATGGTTGGACATTTCTCTCAAAGCTACGAACATGAGTTTGACCAAACTGCAGGAGGCAGTGGAAGACAGGAGTGCCTGGAGTGCTCTGGTCCATGGGGTCACGAAGAGTCGGACACGACTAAACGACTAAACAACAACAACAAAGTCCAAAATATCTGAAGGTGAGGAATGCTGGTTTAAATGATGATGATCTGTGATGAATGAAAAGGTGGGAACTGGAATAAGACGACTTAGTGACATAGGCCTAGCCCTAGGCATCTCTCTTCTGTTTGCCTGCCTGTTATGATGGGTTCATTGTATACAACGACCAGTTGTGAGATCTGGCTTTAGTCCCAGTTTGTATAGCTTATGCAGTTACACTCTTGATATGGAGCCTTGATACGTTTTTCCATTTCTCTGACCTCTTTTATATAGGGCAAGTTTTTGTGACCTTCTTTGGGAAATAGTTATAAACTGTCCCAGTAGCTTCAATACCTCTGAATGGTCTGAAGCCAGGGTGTGAAACCAAGTAAAGCTAGACTATTGGGTTGCAGTTTCAGTTGTAAACTTGCTAACAGAATCACTTCAGTTGTAAACTTGCTAAGAGAATCAGTTTCTGAAAGTGGATGGTCAGAAAGCTAGTCATGTAAATACACCGCATCTCACTTTCCTCTGCAATATGCTAACTGTGTCTGGATTGGGCATAGTCATTCCTGACACATGAGCTGACAGGAGGGTGAAGAGGCTGATGTTCTAAATTAACACATTTTATCAGAGAGAAACAAATGGCCGTTGTAGCCCAGATTATGGGTCCGATGTCTAGGACAAGCTAGGTTTTGACAAAGTAGGAATCATTATACTTACTTTAACTGACTCTTTCTCTATCTCTCTGTCAAAGTCTTTAGCTACCCCTTTTCTTTTATGAGAAATGCCAGCCAGACAAGGTGAAGTCATGGTTTCAGTGGAAGGAAAGAGGCCTGTCCATTATATATATATATTTATAGCAAGCTCTTGGAAGGCACCATGCTGAAAAACTAATATCCCAGTGAATCCACAAGGACCTGAAGTGACTGGAAGTGTCAGTGAAACATGTCAAGATGCCATCAAAATAGTATATCTCTATGGGATTCATATCACTGTTCTTCTACCTCAGCATGGAAGCCTTCTAGAGTTAGCAACATGAAGGAATGGAGAGTACCGATAAACACACACACACACACACACCCCTCTAAAAATACAGCACTAAAGATTTACAGCCTTCATGAAGGTTTCTCTGAAGCATTTTTTTTCTTCAAATGTAGTTTTGCCTGAAAAATCGGCATTCAATTTGAATAAAATTGAATACGTTTCAGGGCTCAAGCAGCGTGTCTTCCATCTGAAGTAAAACGGAGATGAATTTCAATTAGATGCTCCCATTATAATCTGTCTCCACCTGTAGTTTTCATCAAAATTGCTAGGAAGTGTGATATAATGTATGATCAGGATTCGCCCACTGTTAGAAACTTGGTCCATTATCTTAGCCATATAGACAGCAACGTTTTCTAGTGAAGAACTATAATTGTAGTCCATACAACTGTAATCTGTATGGCATTCAGAAGCTTTATATGTATATCCCCTTGCCAACCCCAGATGACAGCAATTACTTATTCTGTTGATGAAATAACAATGTTTCTTGAACAGAACCTAGTAGTCAAATAATCCCTGTAAAATGCCAATTTTACGGTCTTATTTTTGAATGAACTTAATTTATGGAAATTCTTTTGCAAAACCTCAGCACCCCCTTCTCTTTCTGTTCTAGAGTTAGCTCAGTGGACTAATTTTTGTAAGCCGCTGCTAGTGAGGCAACTCAAATTCATTTAATAGGCTTACCATTGAGTAGTACTTTGAATTCCTCATTGTCTGGCCATTGGTGACACATTCTTTGAAGGCCTTATGAAAGGTTCAATTTCCCTCATTTCAGAGTTGTTGTTGGGAGTATCTGTTCTGTTACTCCCTTCCTGATAATAAAATAAATTAATTTCACGCCTACCTGGCTCTAAAACCTGGGAAGAGACTATAAAGATTTACACTCCATGTATGTTGGTGGGTACAGTTTATTATCTGGGTGTCATCACGTTTTTATATTCTGGAGGTTAGCATGACTTGGTTTCTTGGTTATGCTTAAAAGGTTTACGAAATGACAGTTTGATAATATCTATCACAGCTGCTGTTATTAATTTGTTTCTTGCTTGTACTGCGATGATTTCGAAATGCCTTAATTAATGGCAAGAACCCTAACTCTTGACATGCCAGAGGCTTCATCATTATAATGTAGCTGTGTGCCTTTCCTTACCTGCCTGGTTAGTTTAGGCCCTTTAAAACACAGCATAGCAATAAGATGAAATATGAGCTGCTGCATAATTTTATTTGGGGTGTTTGATTTTGATCTGTTTTATTAATGGCACTATGCGGTCTCATCACTCATTGATGGCAGAGTTAAATTGGAGACTTCCTCAACTGTCATCCTGAGGCTCTGAAGTACTGTCAAAATCTCCTGTAATGATAAAGATAAAAATCTAAAACAAAACAACAACAAACAACCGCTATACAGCTCTTCATTTCCAGTTTGATACTGTCATTGATACATAGATTGAGCCATTCTCCTTGCATATAGCCTTTGTTGCACACAGAACAGGACACAGAAAACAGACACAATAAAACCAATCGTCTATTTGAACTAGACCAACAATTGAACCCTGTTGACATGGAAGTCGCTTAGTCACTGAATGAGCCTAGGGTAGGATTGTGATGCCTTGAGCTTTAGTGGTAGGTGTGAATAGTGCCTCCATGTGTAGAAGCCTACCTGCTTGGAAAGCTCAGCAACCATGAAGAGACAGGGGTTCCCATTCTGTAGCAAGAGCCCTTTATTTGCACTGTTGGACATGCATATCTCTGTTGAATGGAGATTGGGAATGGAGAGAGTAGGCATGCTGCTGCTGCTCCCCTTGTGCAGTCAGTGAACATGTGAAGAGGGTTAAGCTCTCCAAGTTCAAACAAGAAAGGGCCAGTTAATATGTGGCCTTGGCTCAATTCATGCTTAATTTGGTGGTGTAGGTGCCCTTCCCCCTGATACTTCCTCAAGCTCTTCTGGTAATGAAGATATCTCAGCACAATGTGGACAGAGTCAATTCCATGGTCTCTTCCCATCCAGTAGTGGCTGTGCTTTCCAGCCATGTGTGCAAATTCACAAGAAACAAAACAACACGATTAGCTCAGCCTGTAGCCTAGGGATGAAGCCTGTATCTTGGGACTCCTGCACCCAAAAGGAGACAGAGAGAAGGGTAAGTGTGACTGAAGCCTATCAGGAATTTGAGAATGGGGTAGGGGAGGCTGGCAGAAGAGGTATCTGGGGTTGGAACAACCTGTCATGGACTGCCCCATGGAGGTCAGGCAGTGACTGATGCAAGCTGATCAGTGTGGAACACTGGTGGGAGAAGAACTAAAAGGATTGGCTTGCTGATAGGAGGGACTACAAATAACAAAAGGTGATCAAGGTTGAAACCATAGCCAGAAAATATTGAGGAAGCACAAGAGTAGGAGGATGTGTTGGCAAGTGTGTGTGTGTGTGTGTGTGTGTGTGTGTGTGTGTCCATCCCCAGCTTCTGCTTTTACACATGACGTGTGTGTGTGTGTGTGTGTGTGTGTGTGTGTGTCAGTCACCATTATGAGAGCAAACAGTAATCCCAAATACCCATAAAAGACAAAACTTGGCCAATCCCTGAAATTGAAACATAA
Organism: Podarcis bocagei; assembly: GCF_964188305.1. Classification (NCBI taxonomy): domain Eukaryota; kingdom Metazoa; phylum Chordata; class Lepidosauria; order Squamata; family Lacertidae; genus Podarcis; species Podarcis bocagei. The sequence continues at coordinate 86,878,495 of NC_138126.1, read as the reverse complement.
CAACAAAAAGAAAGCAGCAGCTGTGTTGTGTTCAGTGTAGCAGCTGCATTATTCCTAGGAATGTAACAGCAAAACAACCATTATTATAACAGGGTTGTCCTGAGAAAACAGGCTGACTTTGGCAGAAGACAAGATGCTCCCATTCACATATAGAAGCCCACCAGTCTGGCAGCTGTTCTTACTTCAATGATTGAGATTGGGCAGCTTTCTCCACCATACCTGAGGAGAGCAGACTAGTTTAGGGACTGAAGAACAACAGCATGTGAGCTTTTCTGATTTGCAAGCATGGAACTGGCCAGGGTGCTTAGGGAGTACAACCAGAGTGAGCTTGGGTAGGATGACCAGGGGACTGCCACTACCCCCAAAAGCTACCACCTGAGGTTACCTGCCTCACTTTGCTTAAAGCTAGAACTGGCCCTGCTTAATGGTGTCTGCATTGACATAGACTATTCTAGTTCAAAGGACTACTGTTTTAAATGTTGCCAGAGAATATCCTGAGCTTGTGTTGGCATTTAAAGGGATGGACAAAAGTACAAAAACTCTTTCAAATAGTGACACTGCTCTAAGCGTCTGAATTTGCTTGAAGCAACGTGGTGTGCATCAGAGTTCCTATAACAGGTAGCCTATTATTGTGGATATTGACAATTATATATATTATCCTACAATAGGTTGACCAGCTCTAGACTCAGGGTGATATTTCAGTTCTCTGTTCTACCCTTCTACAAAAACAAAGTAAAATAAAAACCTGCACTGAAGATTTAGGGGAGGATGGTTGGACTGTGAATATAATTAGAAGCTGTAAAAAATAGGATTTCTATTACATTTTCTGAATAAAGTTGAGTTCCAAAGTGGATGATGGATGGTGGCAACCTAAATCAGCATTAAAGATAGCTGTAGTTGGAGCAGATATTTCTTAAAACCTAATTGATGAAACATGAACATTAGCATTTTATACTGTTAAAAGTAGAAAAGGGTACTAATGGGTCTGCATTGTGATGCAGTTTGATATAGCGTGTTCTCCTTCATGGAGAGCACGTGTTGCAGTGGGGGCTGCCAAGACACTCCAAAGTTGGGAGCGGGCTAATTGTTCGTTGGCCACTGATGCGATTGGGGCTTCCCTTGTTGTGGGAAGAAGTTAATGTTGCCATTTGTTGATTGACAGCCAGAAATGCTAAAACTCCTTGCACGCGGCTAGGGCTTCCTCTTTCCCCCCGTGCATTGGATTGCCCATCCCCCCTCCCTAGAATTAGGGTTGTTCGCTTTGACCTTTCTATGCCTGTCATGGGGTCGTCTGCTCTTGGGGCAGGGGCCCAGTAGGAATTTTGTCCATCTGGCTGATTGGCTGGGGCCATTTGGTTTTTGCCTACTGCGTAGCAAATCATCACAACTTGTAAGGTTGCGGTTAGGCATTGGTTTATGGTTTGGTTGGTTGAGAGGCATGGATTGGCTGTGCCTGCCCCTCTAATGCTGCTGCTGCAAGGGATTCCGTTAAAGGAATCGGGGGCTAACTATTGCTTGTCCACTCTGTCAAGGGGGCTTGGGCCATAGCAATGAGCTCCTGGTTGCATTTGGGGAGGGCTGAGGGCAGGTTCCCTGCTCCGTCGCTACCCCCAAGTGTATTCCCCTTTTCTGACTTTCGCATCGTGCGGAATGTCAGTCTGTCTCCCATGGTGGGGGCAGATAGTCGCACCCAATGCCTAAGCAACCACTCACAAATTTGTATTTCAATAAAATTGTGGCCAAAAATTATGCCAAAAATCTTAAGCAAAAATTCTGTGTGATGTTTGAGTTATTGGGGTGGCCCTGGGGACCTCGACACGCAACCAAGTTTTTAAAACTAGAGGTGGGATGTGAATTTGCAAGCTCTACCTCAGCAAGTCTGCCAAAATCACAGTGCACATTGCAGATATCTACCACCCTAGCTCTTCAGTAGATTGATTCCCACCCCCACCTCCCTTTTAGCAAAACTAGTATTTCCACTGTAGGAAGAAGGGAGGAGGTAAGTGATGCAAATGTAACTGTCAGTGCAATAATGCTCACTAGTAGTCAGCGCTGCTGCAACAAGGTAGAGAAATAATAGCATGGGAAGGGATCTCAAAGGTCATCTTCTCCAATCCCCTGCCAATATAGGAAACCCACTCGAACAGCATTTCTGATATATTGTCATCGAGTTGCTGCTTGAATGCTTCTAACAAATGAAAGTCTCCACTTTCTGATACAGTCTTTTCCACTGTCAAACAGTTCATACTGACAGAAAGTGCTTCTTAATGTTCAGCTGAAGTCCCTTTTGATAATGTCGGGATGCTAGTATCTGAACCAATAACAAGTTTGTTTTCAAATACTGTATTTGAAGATGGTGCTGTAGTTGTGCCTTAATCATCTCTTCTCCAGACAGAACATAACCAGCTCCTTCAACCTCTCCTCATTGGATTTGGTATCTAGATCCTTCACCATGTTTGTTGGCCTCTTCTGGACATGTTCCTATTTGTCAATGTCTTTGTTAAGTTGTGGTACCCTGAACTGGACAGAGAACTCCAGAGGAGGTCTGACTAAAGCAGACTAGAGCGGTAGTTTTGCTTATCATGATCTGGACACTAGGCATTTGTTGATGCAAACTAAAATTACATTAGCCTTTTTTAGCTGCTGTGTCACATTGCTGACTCATGTTTAACTTGTGGTTTAGTAAAATCAGTCTCCCCCCCCCCCCAAGGGATACTCTAAGGTATGCAGAACCAGCACCTCTTTTTGTTGTTAAAAAATGTGGCACTTACTGTAACGACTTCATGGTGAGTACTGGCTCAGTGCTAGGAAAAAAGCACCAAGTAAAACCCATACATACTTTATACACAGACAGTTGTCAAGCCAGGTGTCACCTATTCTGGATTTGTGCATTTGATTATTCCTATTGAAAAGCAGAACTTTAGATTTATCTTGGTTAAAATCCATTGGTTAGTTTCTGCCTAGTTCTCCCCCGTCAAGATCATACTGAATCTAGGTTTTATTCTACCCAACCCAGTTTGGTGCCATTTGCAAATCTGATGGCACGTCCCTCCATTTCATCCTCCTGTGCAAATTTGATTCTCCGTGCAGAGGAACATAGGAAGCTGCCTTATACAGAGTCAGATCATTGGTCCATTTAGCTCATTATTGCCCATACTGACTCACAGTGGCTTTCCAGGAGTCTACTTAAGCCCGTTCTGGAGATTACCAGGGACTGAACCTGAGACCTTCTGTATGGAAAGCCGGTGCTCTACCACTCAGATGTGGCAAATGACAAATGTGTAAAAACTCAGTTTGCATGGTATTTATTCTCTCTTTTTTTAAAAAAAAGAAAGAAAGGCATAAATCAGTTCAGTATAACACCCACATGACTGGGCATTTGTATAGTAGAAGGGAAGGACTCATTTTACTCGCCCATCACAGCATACCTTTCTGAGACTGTATTAACTGGTGCAATGTACATATAGCATACATGCTTTGCAATAAAAATGGGTATTTCTTTTTGAAGTGCTTTGTATGCTGCTCCTATTTGTAGATGTGACTATAACTGTGTGCCAGTTAAAGCACCATTAGCATATGAGATGAAATTAAAAGTTTGGCTGCATTGTACACCCGTGTCTCCAGCTCTGTTGGTTTTGTCAGTTACACTTGGTAGTAATGGGTGTAAAATGCTGCTATTTTCATTTTCCACAAAGAATGTGGCAGCTGGACCTTCACCCCAGGAAGCGTACATAATGTTACTACAGATGCGGCGTAGCTTGAATTGTAACATGTGAAACTCCCGTGCAAACGCAATGCCATTTTCAGCTGCTCAAGTCTGTTACCTGAATGCTTTGTTGAAAAGGACTGTAAAATGCTTAAGAGCCAGGAACTCTGCATGCTGCTGAATTATGTCAAGAATAAATATGCTCTTGACCTGCAGGAGCGCCATTATGAAGCATAAGGTAAATCAGTCTCCAGGAAAGCTATAGCCCGTCTTTCCTTCCTTCCTTCCTGAAGGATTGCTCACTGTGCTCACATGTAATGACAGCACATGAATGCTCATGCTGGTTTCATTTAGCTAACAGCAGCAAAATGGGTTTCTTCACTGGCTAAAGTTGAGCTGGAGTGGGAAACCCACAAGCAGCTCACTATTTTCATCTTCTACCTCATCCGTATGGCAAGGTGAACATATTAGCTGAACCCCAATTATCAGAAATCTTGGCCAGGGGTGGGGATCCTAATGGTGCTACAGTTAGACTGAGCATTCGGTTTGGAATCGGAAGGGAGGGTGGGGAGTCAACACTAGTTAGCTCTGCTAAATACTGTCTGCGGTAGCTTTATCTATGGATTTTCTTTTTAAATATTCCCTCTGCAATTTAAGTTTCATCAAACAAAAGAGATTGATTTAGGATCATTCTTTTTGTTAATAATAAAAAAAGCAATTGGCACTTCAGTCTGCCATTCATCCTGATCCATTGATCCCTGGATAAACATTCATTTATCAGAGAATTCAGAATCAGGCACAACATACTGCACTTCATTTACGATAAATTGGTAGGTAAGTATTTTCAGGCACTTGCCATTCAACTCTGCTGATCTCCAAGGAGGCAGGAGCTATTGTACAATACAGTATCAGTCAACATATTTAACTTTGAAGAAACCTGGGCATGCTGAAAGCTTTTGTAAATAAGAAAGAAAGAAAGAAAGAAAAGAAAACGAGGCATTTCTTCCCCTCTTTTGCACCTATTTCTGGTTTTTAAGATGTAAAGCGGGCAGGTTAAACATTTAGAGAATATGCAAGAGATGGAAATGACATGGGGTTTTTTCCCCTCACACTAGACCTATTTGTAAGATGAAACTTACATCCTCAGATGTGCATTGGGAGTCACTGTTCTAGCCCTTTGGAAATATGCAGGTGACAAGGCTGTGCCAGAAGAACAGGCGGTTACAGTGAAAAACTAATTGTTTGCTGACTCCATAGCCCTAATCTGTGGAGTTTGCTGTTAAAATAAGGTTACAGAATTGGCATGAAGCAGATTTGACCTCCCACTCACCCATTCTTCTTCTTACTACAGCTGCCATCACTACCTGAAAATAATAGACAGTGGTCTGTAGAGAATAAGAGTGGTGAGTTGAGCATGAATTCAGAAAAGTTCCATGGCTGTAGTCACACCTTTAATGTATCCTCATGTTCCTCCAGCCAGTAAATGTTAGAGTTATGATCATGTGAAAGGGGATAGCCCTTTTGCTGCTTCTAAGATTATTTATTTAATGTCTAGTATTTCAGAAGGGGCAAATGGTGCTCATCAACTTTGGATGGTAGCTCATCTAGGAGAGGGAAAACTCTGATCCTAATCCTTGATCCCTGTGGCTATATTTATTAATGAGAAAGGCTTTAGGAGTAAACCCCAAGGAAAAATCTGTACCTGCTGCCTTGTGGGACATATTTGGGAGAAGAAAAAGCTACACAAATCTGAAGTGGGATCCCAAAGTTGGTTGGACGGTGCCTTGTATGCCTTTTTCCAGCATCTCCTGTAGCCAAGTTGCAAATCATATTGCTCTGCTTTCTTTTGGACCACATCTTCTTGTCTGGGCAGCCCAGGACCTCCATACACACTGCCCAGACTTGCACCCCAGGCTAAGGCAGCAAAAAGAATGTGGGAGGCAGCAGTTATGAATTACCGGTCTCTGCAGCCATAGTGGGTGCTGTGATTCTCCAGTGGTTTGACTACACTCCTGGAGGCGCACTCCATTGTCTTGAGACAGACAGATGCAAACAATGTAGTATCCAAGAATATTGATTTTGTGGGAGTGTAGGAGATTCAAAGAGGAACTATGTGTCTGCCTGAGCAATTTTGTCTGCAGCTAATGGTTGCTGTCACGGGCAGTACTTTGATTCAGCACCACTGGCTTTATCTGTCATATCTCTCCTCTGAACTGAGCTTGCAGAATGATAGCTCACACCAGTCAGAGGGAAGGGGCTCAAAAGAAACATCTCCCAAGCCACCCCCATCAATCCCCACCTGCTCCACACATAAACCAGGACGATGCTTGTGCACATGCCACACAATGGAAAATATTGAGGAATCGTTCTGGATCTTTCACAAAAGTCATACTTTTTGCAGTATCTGAAAAAGCAGCCTTTGGGGTACATTATTCTGGAATCCTAGCTGAACGATGCGGACATCATATGGCAACATGCTCCAAAAAATCTGAACCTCCTTCCCCCACAACTATTGTACTATAAATGGTTACGTGTGGAAAGGCCCATAGCTTCATTGCCAGGCCAACGAGGGTCTCTGTGTCGCAGCAGAATGTTAAGTGCTCCTTGCTTACTTGGAGCTACTAAATTCTGTCCACTTTACTAAGCTCTGCAGGAGATCTCTCTGTCCGCCCTTTCCTAATGTTGTATTTGTAGATTAAAAGGATTGTTACCCGAATTCATCTGGCCTCTCCTGTAAAACTGACCTGCTGGGCCATTTTACTTTTACTAATAATATAGCAAACATGGCCTGCAGTGAGCTGAAGATGAAGAAAAGAGAGCGAGCGAACAAGAGAGCATATTATCACAGGCATTCAGTTACCGGCCACTTGGTGACACTCTAGCTTTATGAACTATAACTGTATCACCCAAATACACGTGAATTGCTGATTTTCCCTTCCAAGTTTTGAAATATTCAGCCCTTTAGCAACCATTCCTCAGCTGTGCGAGGTTCTGATCCTGAAGGACATGGAAGGTGGTGGAAATGCTGAAAAGTCGAGAAGGGGGAATGGTGTGGGTCACATTGTAAATGTTACTTTATGGAAATCATGGAGTGTATGCAAATGTTGCAGGGTTACATTTCCTGCCATTTCATTAGCAATAGGCATTCCCTATCGCTTTGCTGCCTTTACTACCATACTGCAGCTTTGTAACGGTGTCCCGTTAACTGTGTGCTGTGTTTCCCTCTAAAGGGACCACATTTCAATAGCAGATGAAGACTGAGCAGTTAAGAGTTATTTTGTTTGTGGTTTGAAATCCTCCATATAAACGGGGGCAAGGCAGTAGCTGAGCAACTCCATTCCACGCTCCCAACTTCCCTGCCAACTCTCGATATTGCATGCTCACAGAGTTGTCAAGACTCCCTCTCTCCCACTTCCATTTTAATTGTGTATTCAACATGAAGCAAACAGCAAACAGTCTGGGGGAGACGGGATGTATCTGTAAACAAATAAAGTGCTCATTGATATGAGTTTGCAACAGGGATGAGCAGCTGGGTAAAGTCCTTATTAAATCTTTCATATCACACTCATTCATCCATTATTCTGGATCATACACAGGCTGGCTGGCAGAGTCTGAAAATGGGGCACTGACACAAATCCCACTGTGACAAACTGAGTTTTTATTAGCGCAGATGTAAGTTTGGAAAGTCACAGAAAAATGATGCTGTCTCATAATTCACACCAAGGCTCTCTCTGTGTGTTTTACTGTGGCAGCACTAACAATTACGAATGTGCAGGCTTCAGCAACTGTTTCATTCCTTCTTTCAGGCGGTGGGCAAAGAATTTCAAAGTTTATTCTCTCTCTCTCTCTCTCTCTCTCTCTCTCTCTCTCTCTCTGTGTGTGTGTGTGTGTGTGTGTGCCTGTGCCCTCACCTATGTATCTGCATGCTTGCTGAAAAAACACATGTGATTCTTTTGGAAGTGTGTGCCCCTAACCCTCCCCTCTTTCCTTGAAGCAACATTTATACAGTGGTACCTCGGGTTACAGATGCTTCAGGTTACAGACGCTTCAGATTACAGACTCTGCTAACCCAGAAATAGTACCTCAAGTTAAGAACTTTGCTTCAGGATGAGAACAGAAATCGCGTGGTGGCAGCAGGAGGCTCCATTAGCTAAAGTGGTGCTTCAGGTTAAGAACAGTTTCAGGTTAAGAACAGACCTCCAGAACGAATTAAGTTCTTAACCTGAGGTACCACTGTATATAAAACCCTAGTAAAACAGGCTTTTCATCTACCAGCAAAGCAGTTCAGTGGAAGAGTATCTGTTCTTCACGCAGAAGCTCCCTGACATCCCCATGTAACTTGCCATTAAGAAAATAGCGACCCAAGCATTCTACTGCTGGTACAAGATGCAATGCCATAGCCTATAGAAAGGAAGCATAGCACACAAGTCAGTAGATAAGGGGGATAGATCCCCACTGCCTTTAGCCATGCCCATCGTAGTTTCTTTTCTGGTGGAAGATTGGGGTGTGCTAGAAATGGCCCACCTTGGAGTAAACAGCGGGCTGTATAACTTAGGTTTAACAGCTTTATGAGCAACAAGCGTTTAACAACAACTCAACTGGTTGTAACATAGCAAACTGCCTTCTACAAAGCCAGACCACATGGACACTGCCTAGCCCAGAACTGCTTATGCAGCTCTTCATTGTTGCAGACAGGGCATGTTTCCATCCCTACCTGAAGACACCTGGGTTTGAATCTGAGATGTTTTGCATGGTTACTTTTTGACCATAAAGACGTGATGCTCGGAAGTCTTCATGGTGGTTTAATCCAAATGTGTGCACTTAATATTTGACATGGATTCCACGGATTACTGCTGCAGTTTTAATGCTAAGCAAACATTTTTGTTCCTATTCAAATGAAACAGAGAACTGTGACCATTTGTTTTACAAGATGTCCATTAGTGCCAGAGTTAATGCGCGGCTTTATTTCTAAGAAAGTTAATTACTGAGAAGGAAGGAAAGTCTAGCGGTGTCTGTACTTCCTGGTCCTGCTTCCTTGTTTAATCCCACCATGCCTTGTAATGTATCCATCTGTTTAGATCCTACAGCAGGGTGTGTGTGAAACTTGGGGGGGGGGGACACCCAAACCCACCAACCCTGTTTAATGGCATAAAAAACTCGCCATACGTTCACAATATGGTTTAGATGGGAATGCAGAAGGATAAGGGTAAGTGTCAGAAAAATTGAAATATGCCCATAAGGGGAAGCTCAGAATTGAAGCGAGATGTGTAGGGACTGTCAGGATGTGTATTAATCTTGGCATAGACAAAAAATGGAGCTGAATGAAGGCCATTTGGTTTAATTTTCATTCATTCCAAATTGAATGCACAGAGTAAAGAATGGGTATGCATTTCAGTACTTACAATTTAAGGGTTGGAGGGCGGGGAGGGGTTGGCACGTTCATGTCTCTGGCAGCAGATGCAGAGTTAAGCACCCACTCTTGGGGGCTCTCATTTTCTGCCACAATGCTGCATGTATGCGTGTTGTCATGTTCCACTGTGGACCATCATTTCCCCCATAATACCCTGTAATGGTTGGGGCATTATAAATAATTATAGTGGCAGCCAGGACTGAAAACAACTCTGTGGCCCCCATAGATCATGGGCGAAAATAGGGGAAAGGGACAAGGAATGTGCAATTTTTTTAAAAAAAGTAATGAGCAACAAACCAAATGAAGTCTAATTAGCAAAAATGAATGGCTTTATAATTGTTTTTTCTTGTGCAGCACAGCACTACAGAATACAAATAAGGGGGGGGGGGAATGCACATTAACTGTACAGCTTTCCTCTACACCCAATCCCATCATTTTGAGTTGCTCTTATGAAAACTGTGTACAGGCCCCCAGAATCTCTATAATTATTACTATTATTGTTATGACTCATTTTATTTGGTAACTTGCCACATTAAAAAAAAATCTCCAAGTGACTTACAAAAATTTAGGAGCAGAAAGCATAATGTAAAACCAGAAAAAGAATAATGTGTTACAATAAAGCCATGCAATAACCTAGATAGCCCAATAAAATTTCAAACTGCTTTGAATACACAATTAAGTAAATAATTATTTATCATGGTAAATATTAAATAAGATTGCAACCATATACTGAGTCCCTTTTTCATAGACGGAACCATTTCTCTCATCCTCTCTTAAGGTTTCAAATAAATAATTAAAGTACTACAATAAATCCCATAAGTCTTCATTTAACCATAGTTCCTCATTATTAGTATGTGAGGCACACCACCCAAATGGTGGATTGGTATCAAGTGAGCTGAATAAGGTTGAATAGTGATGATTTGTAGGACCTATGCCTTAGTAATTAGAAAACAGACTGTGACATTGCCATTATCTTATCTGTGTTTTTATGATGTTGAACTTGGTTCCCAGTTCCACATTCAACAAAGAGCTGCATGAATAGCCAAAATGGTTTATTTGACCCTACAGCACAAAACATGAATTGGTTGGAGAAGCGCACCTTTGGAGAGGAAGTCAAGCTTTTGGAAGTTTACAGTGCCTGCTGTGGCTGTAGAGAGCGATATGGGAGAGACATGCTTTGTTGCAGCTGGGACAGATGAAGGCATCCGGTTGTGCTGCTACATATACACCACACCGTTTCTTCTCTCTGCACTCCTCCCTGTGTTCATTTCTCCTCTGGTCACTGTTTTGGATACATGACTTGACTGCCTTCATGTCATGCTTGCAGACATCTTTGAAATACTGAGTTGGTCTGCCAACGGGGCCTGGGGCCTACAGCCAGCTCCTCGTAGAGTACATCCTTGGGGATCCTGCTATCTTTCATTCTGTGTACATGACCAAGCTACTGTAGACATCGCTGGGACAGGAGTCTGGGAACGTGGGCTTGGGAGAGCACATCTTTGTTTGAAACTCTGTCCTATCATGTGATACCCCAAATCTTCCTGACATAGCACACGTGGAAGGCATTCCTAATGGTTGTAAGTTACCCACAACTTACTTCCATAAAGCAGCATGCAAGCCTGGTAGACCTTCATCTTGGTACTGGCCATTTGTGTCACATTCTCCCATTTTCTTCTTTTGGAGAGGTGGGCCATCGGTGTAGCTGCCTTGCCAATATGCTTCTCCAGCTCAGCATCTATGGAGAGGTTGCTGGTTATGGTGGAACCAAGGTAGGCAAAATATTTATCACCTCAGGTGTGTGGTCACCAATGCTGATGTGCGGAGTGCTGGGAATTAGAAGAATATCCCATACCATACACCTGCATCAATGGGAAACTGTCCCTTTAATCATTCTCTGGGGCAAAAAAAACGGTTTTTTTGGTGGGACATTAATGTACAATTACCTTAGTCCCCAGTTATGAATGAGGGAGCTGGATCTGTGCAATAAGCAGTGTGTCATTCTGTCATGTAAAAGGTAAAAAAAGGTAAAGGACCCCTGGACGTTTAAGTCCAGTCAAAGGTGACTGTGGCGTGTGGCACTCATTATGCTTGTATCACCACCATCACCATTTATTTGTATGCTTCTTTCCCACAAAGCAACTCACAACATACCAGATGAACAATAATATAACAAAATTGATAAAGAACAACTAAAAGTAGTCAGAATGTCAAGGAGTATAAAAATTAGAATATACAACATTATATAAATATTCAGCAAATCAATACAAATAAGCTGACCTACTTTAACAGCTTAAAACAGGGGAGACAATAACGTCCAACATTGTGGTATACAAAACTGGGGTAGGGGAATCATGGTTCCCAAAGGACATTCCACAGAAGCCCCACATCATCCTGAGTTTTGTGAGGCCCTATACAAAGAACCAAACCAAGAGTGCTCTTTGATGTGTAGGGCAATTCCAACTGGCACATGATTTATGGATTATTGATCCTTGTATGACAGGTACTCAGGTTGTAGTTTGAAAAACTCGCTGACTCCAAGTAGAGACATTTGCTATTCTCTGTAAATATTTTATGACTTTCTGTTATCTGTTAATACATGTAGTGTGTGTGCTTAAAGAAAACAGTGATGGTTCGTTTTTGTTAAGGCAAGCGGTGGCACAAATACTAGATTAAAGTTTCGGCGGCCGTAAAGTGATGACACATTGGCATTTATTGCAAGGTCCGGCTTATTGGGGTAAAGGGAGAAGACAATGCTAACTTAACATTGTTTTGATGCCTCTTTATCCCAGCATATCTCTGGGGGAAAGACATGGCTGCTTATAGTATTGTCTCTCTAGAACTCCTTTTGGTACCCATGCCAGAAATCCTCCATCTGCACGCTCTGTCCAGAAAAGGTCAATCTAATGGGCATCTGATGGGCCACTGTGAGAACACAACGCTGGGCTGGCCTGATCCTACACGGCTCTCCTTATGTTCTTATTACATTACCAAAGAAGCGTGGGAAGCAGTCACTCTGCACCTGTTCCCATCCCCTTGGGAACAGCTCTTGCAGAGGTTAAAAAGGAAATGGTAGGTGCGGTCTTCCTCAAGTTCCACTCCCTAGTTCTTTTTAATGTAAGAATGAACAAGAGCAATTGGGCTATTTATGGAAGCTTGTTCGATTCATGCTCAGTCCCCAAATGAAATTTCCATACAGAAACATACACAATACTATAAACAGAAGCTGGCACTGAAGAGATCTGTTTTGTCTGGTGCACAAAGGGAATGTTGAAAATATTGAAAGAGTTGAAACTCTCCTTTTGCCACAGCTTTGATAGCTATACAAAGGAACCTATCAGGCATGCTTAACCAGACCATTTGAGAAAGTAGCCTTAAATTCATACATGAATCTCTTTTAAAAAAGCATGTAGAGGCTATTACTGTAATGTAGCACGGCAGAGAAGCAGAGGGTGGAAATGAATTCTGAAGATGTCCCTTCCCTGTACTTCCTCCCCATCCACCACACACATACGCTGAAGGGAAGGATGACAGCTCAGTAGAATAATACATGTGTTACATGCTGAAGGTCCCCAGTTCAAAGCCTGCTCTTTCTAGGTAGGACTGGGAATGCTTCCTGTTTAAATCTGGGAGAGCGGCCAGTCAATAATATTCATCTAGATCAGGGCAGTCAAACTTTTCATGCCAAATGGGCCATGAGAGTACTTTGGCATGGAACCCACAGGCTGTGCACTGCCTTATCACATGGTGGGTGGGGAAGCAAGGCCAACATTTGACACCCCCAACAGCCCTCATGCTGCCTTCCCAAAGCTGGCTAAGCCAGGCATCAGGCTTTGGGAAGGAGGTATGAGGCATGAGGCTCTGGTAGGGTCCCCAAACCCTCCAATTTCCTTTCCAAAGTGCTAACTAGGCTTTGGGAAGGAGACCAAAGGACTCTAGGACCCTGTTGGAGCTTTCATGCCTCCTTTCCAAAGCCCAGAACCTTCATTACCTAGCTTTGTGATGGCAGCTAGGATGGGGGCATCAAATAATACTGAGGGCCACCCAAAAAAGGCCTCATGGTCACTTGGGCTGCGTATTGGACCACCCTGAGCTAGATGGAGCAGATTTGGTACAAAGTTGCTTCCTACAGTCTTGTGATAAGAATGTCACTCCTCCATATCTGCTCTTCTTTTTGCTGTGGTAACTTTGGATCTCAAAGCCTAGTGGGAGAGCTGGAGAAGAGGGGAAATGGGGAAATGGGGCAAAAAAGGGACTTCCTAATGAAATGCCCAATGCAATCATCCTTATCTTATTTAGAACAGTCAAGTGGCTGCTATGTTCCAAAATGCAGGTGTGTCACCATCTTACTGTTATATGCTTAAAGTGTAATCACTTTGGGTACAGAAAACCTACCATCTCAGTCTGCAAAGGCTCTCAAAGTGGCTTACAGATCAATAAAAATGACACGGCACCTGCAATCTAAAAGGACACCATACAAAAGGAAAAAAGGTATGGAGAAGGAAGAGAAAAGCAAGCAAACTCGGGCATCAAATTCCAGATGCTACAAGGTTCATATATGGACCAGTTGAATGGGAAAAGGTCTATCAAAGTGAAAAACCAAAACCTGCCACAAAAATACAAGCTTAGAGAGCACCTGGGAGATGGAGCATATCCATACTTTCTTTTGTGCGACATTTCTGGCCTTTCTAGGTCCAGGTGCAAGCAAGTTTTCTTTTTTGTCCTGAACCTTTTCCTGGGAAAACCTTTGTTTTACTGCTGAATTGGAGCAAGTGGCAATTGGGTTTCCCCGGGCAAAGTGCTGGGACAAAACAAAAAGCAAAAACAAAACCCACTGGACACCGACCTAGAAAGCCTGGACCTGTGCCTAGAAAGCATAGAGCATAAGTGTGGATCAGTCCATAATGTGACAATCCAGTTTTCCTAGACAGAACTGGTTGGCTTTAGTGAGGGAGAACAGAGGAGGGTTTAGCACAGCGCAACCATTTCCACCTCACTGGGTGCTGAGCCTAGAAGGCACCGCAGGGCGTCAAAAATATGACATAGTGAACTGAGTAGAATGGAAGGCACCAAATTTTGGACCTGCATGGGGCGCCACTGAAATTTGAAAGACCAAAGACCACCCTTGGTGAGAACTTTACCTTCCAGGTAAAGCTAGAATCTGCCAGTTTATTGTCACTCCTGTCCCAGCAGGGACTCAGTTCCTACCCCCACTCCCTGAGCAGATGGTCCTGCTGCTCTTCCTCACAAGGCAATTGCAACTGGTGGCTTTTGTGTGGGGAGGAGCCCAGCCCTCAGCAGCAAGTGCAGATGTTCATTCCTATGTGTCTGCTGCTGCTTCTTTTGAGCTTTTTTGCCTCATTTGGACCTGCCCTGAATTTCTCCAAGGTGACCAGATGAGAGGGCTAATAGACCAGTATTCTTCATGGGAGAGTTATTATTTATAGCATTGCTGCTGCATTCTTAAAGATTAGGCTAACTTCTTTAAAGCAAATGTTCATCTTGAATTGCTTGAAACTTCTGTGCAACCCCCAGATGAATAGCATCATTAGCATTTGAAAATAATTTAATAACTCTCATTTTGAAGCTGCGTACAGATTACCCTAGAAGCGTAAATACTGGGCAATCAGTCTTCCTGTTAAGCGGATGACGTATCAGTCTGCTGTATCTAGTAAACTGATTTTGAAATATTTTTAGACTGAGCTATCAGAAGTTATTTTTATTGCGAGGCTGTCATGTCACCATGGTGACAAGGTCCAGACTCATCTTTTGTATACAAATATCATTTTCCACAATTAAAGCCAGTGAGATTTCTCTCTTGCCCAACTCCAAATCACAGGTGTGGGCAACCTGTGGCCTGCAAGGTATTCCTGGTCTCAAACCCCCATCATTGCTAACCACTGGCCATGCTGGCTGGAACTGATGGGAGCTGGAGACCAAGAGCACCTGAAACATATCAAGTCCCCCACCCATTTTCAAATTCACTTCATTAAAACAATGAGTATACCACTGCTTCTCCCCCCCCCAAATGTCACATGAGCATCACTCACTAGCTTCTTCTCTAATCCCCACCCCGATTGTACTCCCTCTTGTCCTTTGCATGTCCCAACCTGGAGTATTTTGTAGACTGCAGCACTTTCTTAATGTAAAGCTTTGTCCTCCTGCCTGACCTTGAATTCTATGAAATCTCCTTGTTTGCCTCCCGCCACTTAGCGAGCATCACACACTTTATTGCCTGGGTAGGACAAGCACAATGAATTACTGAACTTGTAAATGTGTAAATGGCTTTGGGGATTTCTGGGAAGAAAACTCAGGGAATTAATCAGAGGATGTGCAGGGATTTAACCGAGATCATTGACCACTTTTATGCATACACGAACGCACACATGCACACACATACACACACAGGCAAATGATATAATAAGGCAAAGACGGTAATCCACCTTTTTTTTGTATACGCCGTTTGCTGATCTCAACCTGCTTTACATGTCTGGTTCCATTTTACAATGGCCAAGCAGTGGTGGAGCGTGGGGCGAATGCCCACCCATCAGCAGCAAGGGCTGGGGAATGCGGATGATGCTCTTCACCCTCTGCGCCCCACACCTGCTCAGTGCGTGAGCACCCACGCAATGGCAGTGAGGGCTTGGGAAGAGTGGAGAGTGAAGAAGACCCTCCACTCACCTCCGTCCGGAGGCATGGGCTGGGCGAGTGCATGGTGCCCTGCCTGGTGCACGTGTGTGCACACCTGCCCTAAGGTGCAAGCCAGAACTCAGCCCCAGCACCACTCTGGTTGGCACCACTGCCATTATTGAGAAGGGTCTTATGTCCAAAGAAAGCCAAAATTCGCATCCCTCTCAGTTCTACATGATTTTGTTTTAAAGGCTTTCTTCTTTTAAGATTCTGAAGCCAGAGTTGCCCATTTCATTCCAATAATTAAATCTAGGCTGGTGGCCACAATTATGAAATAATCCTTGCCAACTGGCTAAGACAATGTGTTTGGGGCATGCTGTGTAGTGGTGCAATGACATTTGGGAGTTTAAAGGTGTCAAAAAGAAGAGAAAATATTTTAAGATTTAGAGGACAGGAGAGAAACAGTGCTTTGAAGAAGACAGAAAGTAGCTGAGGAGGATCAGAAGGGTATGCTCTACATGCTTCTATCTAGTCTGTCTTTTTATGATTGCTGTTGAACTTGGGGTTGTGGGATGCGTAACATGCCAACCCAGTCTATGGATTATTATCTTCATGTCAATTTCCCTCTTGATAGTTTGCATTGCAATACAAAAATACTGATTTCCCACAAATATCTTTCTCTGATTTTTCTCCACAGTCAATAGAGTTCTGCCCACTCATGCCTGGGCTATTACTTGACATTTTGAAATTTATTGGCTGTGACTCTCAGCACTTATCACATCACAGACAGACAGTCAGTCAGTCAGTCAGTCAAACAGATAAATGCCACGGCGCTGAATATATAGCTTTGCTTCACTTGGCCTGCTATTTTACTGTGTACATAACACTGTTTATTGACTCTTCTCCATTCGCTCTTCACATAGATCTTTCCTTTTCTTTCCCCATTAGGTGCTGCCACCATTTTTAGCTATGAGAACTGCCTGGTTCAATAGTCCTCCTTATACTTCTTAGAAATAAGTATCACATCAGAGACTGGAGCCTCCCAGAACAAGGCTTTCGAATGGCTGTGTGAAATTTTGACTTTGTATTTTGCTCAGTTTGCAAATGAGGCTCAGCTAATTTACAGTTTGCTTGTCTAAACCCAGAGTTTCTCACCTAAAAAGAATTTATGCCAACATAGATAAAAGCAAACCCCTGGCCCAATGACTCCCTTTCATTTGCACTTCTGCCTGACTCTCTGCTCGCTTCCATTTTTAGAATTCCCTGTCTGTGTGCGTCTTAGGTGTTTACTGCATATGCCAGACTTTAACATACTATCAAAAGCATCCTTTTCTAGTCTCTATCTAATTGCTTTCAGCTTTGCTTTCAAGTCTAGAGCTGATCTAGGCTGAGAAGGCCTAGGATGTGCATTGGGCAAGTCACCCAGCCTTTGATTTATTAAAACCTTCCAAAATTTCTAATCTTCTCTTGCTCCAACCTCTCAAGTTTCCAATGACTTATTGCAGGGGAGTGAATCTGGTGTCCTGAGATAATTTATCTCCCCTCCTCCCTTTCTTCATTCACCTCGGTAACTGTGCCATTTCCTTTCAAAGGTTTTTTATTTACTTTGGATGTGCGTATGCAGTAGGCAACTTTCCTTTGCTTTCATTCATATCCTTCACATCAGTTTTCACCGAGTCCATGAGAATGGCTTTTCCTGTGACCTTACGGATGAAGGGTTGCCGTTTCAGTCAGTATTTCTCTTAGAGCAGCATCCCCAAGGAATGTCTCAAAGGCATCAAGCTTATAGTATTACTGATAACATTAAATACCTCTCTCAGAAGGCATGCATTAAAGCTAAGGTCCCTCTGCTGCTGCTTCCTTTATCTTTCTTTTTCAAGGATTTCTGTCCATGCTACATGCAAAAGCAAGCAGGGCGGGGGGCAGGGGAGGAAGGAAGAGGAAGGGCTCAAGTGATTTTATGATAAGGCATGGCAAAAATAATGATTCTATCTTGTCAGAGTAGTCCAAAACCTTCCTCTTGCTTGGGGAATAGTGACAAACAAATGAGAACATGGCCCATCTAAACATCGTCATAGTTTAGGACTAACATTAAGCCAATCCCCATTTTTTTTTTAGGAATGGAGACAAATTTCAGGCTTTTCCTCATTAACTACATTGACGGCTCTAATCACCATTTGTGGAAAGAGCCACCCTCTTCTGCTGCAATCAGTAGATTCTGTTGCACCTTCTCATTATTTGAACAGTGACTCTTTCTCTGCTCTCTCCAAACTACAGTGGTAACTTGGTAGTCAAACGGCTTGACTCCTGAACTGATCGGCTCCCGAATGCCGCAAACCTGGAAGTGAGTGTTCCAGTTTGTGAATGCTTTTCAGAAGCTGAACATCCGACATGGCTTCTGCCTGACTGTAGGAAGCTCCTGCAGCCAATTGGAAGCCACACCTTGTTTTTCAAACCGTTTTGAGAGTCAAACGGGCTCCCAGAATGGATTAAATTCGAGAACCAAGGTACCATTGTATTCCACCTAAAAAGCTTCAGTATTTTCCTGAGTACTAGATTCCTCTCAGATGAATAAAGCCAAGCCAAATTACTGGGCAACCAGGAACTTCATTATTTTGGTTCAGGTACAGTGGTACCTCGGGTTACAAACACCTCGGGTTACAGACACCACTGACCTGGAAGTAGTACCTCGGGTTAAAAACTATCTCAGGATGAGAACAGAAATTGCGTGCCAGTGGCATGGAGGCAGCGGGAGGCCCCATTAGCTAAAGTGGTACCTCAGATTAAGAATGGTTTCAGGTTAAGAACGGACCTCCAGAATGAATTAAGTTGGTAACCAGAGGTACCACTGTAGTTTTGCGGGCTAAATTGCCAAAGCAATACAATAAGCAGGGCTGGCTCTACCATTTGGCAGAGGAAGGCAACTACCTCAGGTGGCGGATGCTGGTGATGTTGGAGAGGGCATTGACAGCAGCCTTTCCATTCTGTTGGAGGATAGAGCTGTGTGTTCCATGCAGCCTGCCCTCAGGCAGCAAAATGTATTGAGCTGGCCCTGATAATTATCATAGATGTTTGAGATTAACACAGATCAGCCTGAACTTTGAGGAGCTGAACAAAAATCCTGATATACTTAAGCAACAATCAAAAAAGTACTGGAAGCCTTAATTATTATTAATTATTTACGTAGCTGAACTTGTAGGACAAGTGATAATGACCTCAGCCAACATCAATTCACAGAAATCTTTAGGGGTAAGTCTTGGCTGTTAAAATGTCTAAAACTGGCATACGTTTATAGTGTATATTTGCTTTAATAGCACCACCATGCGTGCTTACTGATTTGCAGAGCAAATGCTGATTTTTGAAAGACTGAAACTTCAGCTTGCAATTGCTGCTTTTCTGTTTCATTCCTCCGTGCTGTAAAAAGTCAGGTGCAGAGCAAAGCGGAACTAATAACTGTTTTAAATGTCCAAACATTTTAAATAGCCTAATAAACTGAAACCCATTCCAGCTCATTCTGATATTAACAGTCAATTACTAATCATGGTAACTCACTGCATCTACCTCATTAAATAATTCGATACAGTCTTTTGACAGGAAGCATCAGTTAGCTGGGATCAAGCTGACAAAATAGAGAGAAGTTACACTCCTCAATATTTAATACTTCCCCATGGCAGCCTCACAGGGATTGTTTAATAGGGGCATCCTTCAAAGATAATGGGGCAGATGTCTTCTAAATTGAAGGCTGTAAAATATTAATAATTAATCTGCGTCAAGCCCCATATCATGACTCTAGGAAAAAATATCTTCCTTCTCCTTCTTCTTCCTTTTTTTTTGGGGGGGGGAGCAAAGAGATGATCCTAAAACTCTGCATGAAAACAACCCTAGATGCTATGCTTGTCTGAACAAAAAGACAGGAAATCTTGGGGCTTCCTCCTGCACTTTAAAAGGCTCTACATGGCTGTATATGGTCCACTAGAAGCAGTAAGAACCATATAAATATACATTTAAATGGCCATTTGCCATGACAATCCAACATGGCCACATTTGGCTTCAAAAGATCAAATTTCCCAAAACAAGGAGATTGATAAACAGGGAGTTGAATGGCAAAGCCAAGAGGGTCAACTCATTCCAAAAAGCTTGGAACACAATATTAGAAATTCAGTTTACCTTGGACTATTTATTCCCTTTCAGGCTAATGTATGTCAGAGGCTTATTGGGAGGAGTGGGAAATCTCACTCAGATGTGAGAAATAAATACAACAAATTTAGATGCCTGCCCTCCCAGTTCCAAAGTATTCTTTGATTGGTTTGTGTGTCAAGAGGATGGCTTTGACAAATGCTCAGATTTGTACCAGGCTCAGTATAAAGTTCAGAGAAATTAACTGTAAATATTTCCCCCATTCTAATCACTAATGCAACAGGGCACATGTGGCATTTATTTATTTCCTTACAGTTATTAGTTGCCTACTTCGCTAGGCAACACATAACACAAATCAAATAATGCAATAAAATATCAAAGCTAATAAAATAACACCAGCAATCTCTCTATCCACAAACACACACACACACACACAGAGAGAGAGAGAGAGCGTGAGAGAGAGAGAGAGAGAGAGAGAGAAAGAAAGAAAGAAAGAAAGAGAGCACGCTACAATAATCCCATCAGGGTGAAAATAAAATCCTCAGATACTATCAAAGTAGAAACTAAAATAGCAATCAATGTCAGATTTAACAGTTTAAAAACCTTAAAAGATGTTAAAAGGCCTGGCTAAATAGAAAGAAAGGTCTTTGCCTGGTGCCAAAATGATGTCACTGTAGGTGCCAGGAAGGTCTCTCTAGGACAGGCATAGGCAAACTCCAGCCCTCCAGATGTTTGGGACTACAATTCCCATCATCCCTGACCACTGGTCCTGTTAACTAGGGATGATGGGAATTGTAGTCCCAAACATCTGGAGGGCCTGAGTTTGCCTATGCTTGCTCTAGGAAGAGTATTCTGCAGAGAGAGACCACTACAATGTTCACCAAATTGATGCAATAGATTTCACTCCTATTCTTCTGAATCTTCATTAGAAAAAGCAGCATGGATTGAAGGGAGATACAGTCATGATAGCACTACTGAAAAACACCTCCCATGGCCTCATTTACCTATCTCTTCCTCTGTGTTGGTAGAAAAGTCCAACTCTTTTTCTTCTCTTCTCATGGATAGGCTTTTCCTAATTTATCATAAAGAGTTGGTTAACAAGAGCAAGGTGGGTGGGTGAGGAGTTGATGGTTGACTTGTTTTTAACATCAGTAGAAAACAGGGCAAGCATGAATCTTTTATTAAGGTTATACACTCAGAAAGACTGTTGTTTTCACGGGGTTATGAGGTGGAGCTTCAGCAATATGTTTTCAATGAGCTCCCCTCCCTTAATGGTCTCACCTCTTCCTCATACAGAGGAAGAACAGGATGTGTGCTCTTCTTCGAAGAGGTCAGGTAAATGAAAATTGCAAGAGGACGGACCGGCAGAATCCCAGGCTGCCCCCCCCCCATTGGACCCAGATAACAAGTACCCAACAGTGCTAACACTTGATGATGGTCCTGCAACAAGACTGACTCCCTTCAAAGTTTCTCCAGTTCTGTGGATACCATGGCCCTTCATATTTCTGTCCCTACCACCTTATTTGTGATATAAAGAAGAACGAAGCCCACTAAATGTCTTATTTAGGAATCAAAATTCTTCAGTTGGAGAAGAATCTATACTGTCATGTTCAAACTGAACATACCTGCTGTAGGAGATCTGCGCTCACAGGTCTCCTCCAGACTTTCAGGATTTTGTGGGAGAGATTCGAGCACATACTACAAATGTAGGTTTGTATAATTAAAGTGCTCAGTTGTCCTTATACAACAAATGTATTTAGCACACACAAACACAGCTGGATTTTTGACGGTTAGGAAAGTGAGTGGCAAATGCACTGAAACCTGTGAAATGAATGGAAGATTAATGAGAAGAGATATCAACACCATGCAAACAAATCACTATGAATGCTCAGTGCCATATAACATCCCGGGAAACCAATGGGAACTCGTGCTCAATAAGACCCAACTTAATTTAACCACTGTGTAAGCTTTATGCAAGCAGATTCTCAACAGATTATCTGGAGGAGCCCAAAGATCTGCTTTAAGGAATCTGTATAGATTCTGAGCCAACAAAGAGCCCCGTTCAAAATACTGAGGGCATTTTATTATTGAATAAACAATTAACTGCCTGTGGTTTTGTCCCTCTGGGGTATTGCTTGTTGACATGGCCATAGTTCTTCTGGTTTCTGCATTTTTTGTTTTTCTCTTTGTTCTGTAGCAAAAGATCATAAGGACTTGTTAATATAAGGAAACTGGGTCACTACCTCCAGTTTCTGATTTCTTCCTGAACTTTCAATCAAATCTCTGGTACCCTGCTGTATACTAAATGTGGGGAAACAGGATATTAATTAAGGACTGCTTAAAAAAATTTCCAGAGAAATGAGATGCCAGTAAGCCCTTGTGTATCTTTCTTGAATTATTATTGTAATGGTTGCATTTTCTTATATCTATTAATATTTTGACCTTTGCGTGTTTGTGTGTGTATTTCTAGTTTCATTTTATCTGCTCCAGGCCAAGCTGACATGCTCTAAATCATTAACCTTATGCTCCAGGGAACTGATCCTTTTGGCAATATCTTTGATATTAGATTGGTATCCTTCCGGGCTGAATTTAATTGACTGAGTTTCTAGGGGGATAGCTGATTCCCCTAGGTTTCCACTACTACCCAACTGTCATGATTGCTTCAGAAACTCATGCAGGTTGCTTTAGACTTTGAGAGTGTAAGCCTAAACATGTTTACTCAGAAGTAATCCAAGTAAATTCAACAGGAGTCATTTCCTTGGACGTATGCATAGTTCAGGAGATTGTTCCAAAGAAAGCCGTCAGAGGAAGCGTAAACCAAATCCTTATAAAATAGTACGGGGATGACAGGTTGGATATCTGAGCTCATAGGCTGTTCTTTGTATGGTTGGCTTATATATTTCTTCACTGATGGATATATTTTCATGTCGTGGCACCTGGTAAATACTTCTGCCAGCAAAAACAGTTTGGAGTGGGCAAATCCAATTTTTATAGCGCTTGATGGCATATCACTTTGCAGTATGCCCACAACAATAAATCAAAGATGATGTACAATTTATATTGAAATAGAGAGCAGACCCAAGCAAATTTTGCATCCAGGATGATCTTTTGCTTTTTTGATTATGAAAATGGATTGTGAGAGATCTGACTGCTGGCAAGAGACTTTGCCTAACTAGAAGCAGCAAAGATTTTGTGATTTTTGTGCTAGGAGCTGCTAGAACTCACACCTCCATACACAGTTGCCCCCATGTGCAAGCTCTGATTCAACAGTATAAGAACACAAAAAGAGCTCTATTGGATCTGGCTAACAGCCTTTCTAGCCCTTCTAGAGCTTCATTTCTCCTGAAGCTCCTGAAGTTATCTATAGAGAAACCACTTAAATGTTGCAAGGGGGGGGGGAAGGATGAAAGTGTACATGATTTGATTATATATATATGTGTGTGTGTGTGTGTGTGTGTTTGCAGGTACCAATTTATATGTACAGATTCAGAAATCATTATGATAATAGAAATATAATACATCTGAGCATAAAGGGGGAAGAGTTACAGTGACCAGTCTGCTGATGGGCAACTTCAAGGCTTTATGGTTCTTTATCTTTAAACTGGCGTGCCTGGCGTGCTCTGGTCCATGGGGTCAGGAAGAGTCGGACACGACTAAATGACTAAACAACAACATCAACAATCTTTAAACTGGATTTGCATCATGCAGACCTTCAAAGAGAGGATTATTTCAAAGAGAGGGGTGCCCTCTGTAAGCGAGGCCTCATGGCTACCTAGGAGAACCCAAAACTGTTCTGGAGAGTTTTTCAATCTCTTGCAGCAGATTGTGGGAGGTGGAGGCTTCAGAAAAAAATCAAAATCCACTTCTCCCTCCTCTGGTCGTCAGCTGCAAGAACAGGATGCTGGACAGAGATGGGCCTTTGATTTGATCTAGCAAGGCTCTTCTGATGTTTCATTCACAGAAGCTTCCACTGGATCAAAGAGCCCTCTGTTAATACAGAGAGGCAATTGGATTCAACTGAGTTTCAACAATACTAGAAGAAGAGATTAGCTGGTGGCAACAGGTAAACAAAGTTGTGACTCAGAGACAGAGGCATACTAGGATAGCAGAAAGACAGGCAACAACTGACAAATGAATTTGTACACTCGGTGCACAAGATTGCTGTGAGGTATAACCTTCCATAAAGGTCTGAGGTGTGAGGAAGATATAGAAATCAGCTCAGTTGTAAAAGGAGAAAGAGACAGATCCACAAAATTGCCATATGGGTGGCTTAAAGGTGGAAAGTGATGGTTAAAATCTGTCCTATTGGCGGCCATTTGAGGTACACACTATAGATAAGTGGCAATGACTTATGACAATGGCAGTCACAAGGGAAGCAATTCAATGTTGCACTAAGGCACTCACTCCATCAGGGCAAGCATTAGGTTTGCCAGATGGGTCAATGTCCCTCTCCTCTCTCTGAATGCTGTTTCAGGGATTCTTCTGACCCCTGCCCCCCAGGTCCAATTCTGGGGGAGGAAATGGAGGAAAGCCCCAATGCACAAGTGGGAATTTCACAGGGCTTCTGCTGATGGGACTTATTCGTTGAATCCCACCCATTGTATGTATATCCACACCCAGGTTATGGTCTGAAGGCACATGAAGCCACCACTTTACTGAAGCTAAGCAAGATTTGGGTTCTTGCCAGTGCTTGGTTGAGTGGCTGGGAATCACATGCATGCCACCTGTCTGTTCCATGGCAGAAGAAAATCTAGATATAGATGTAAAGAAATAAAGACCCATGTGTGAGTTTTTTGAGCCTAGTTTACACAAATAGAATCAATTGTGCTACTTGAATAACTTAAGGACTGCACAAGCTGTTCCCAGGAAACATCTTAGGGAAGACAGCTGATGTAGTTGCATATGAAGGCCTAGAACAGACATATGCAACAGAATGGAGATAGGTAGGAAGGGTAGATTGGCATCACTGCAGAAACACCCTTTCTGAATACTCCCCCATGTAATAAATATACTGGAAATAATAAAGCCTCTATAGTAGTCTGAATCTTAAAAGATTAAGTGTTGTATCCAAAGTAGTGCAACATGAATTGTTGTATCAGCGTAAGGATATATGCTTGTGTAATAGAACTTTCTCCCCTAAATCTGTTCTAGGGATCCCCCCAGTTCCCTGAAACAGATATGGAGAGAGTGCCTGAAAGGGGAGGAAGGGGTTTCTGTTGCACATGCATAAATCCTTCCACTAACAGAACGAGCACATTGGATCTTGCCCAAGATATTTAAGAACATAACAATAGCCTTGCTGAATTAGGCCAATGACCCATCTAGTCCAGCATCCTGCTCTCACAGTGGCCACCCAGATACCTGTGAGAAGCCTGTAAGCAGGACCTGAGCACAAAACCACTCTCCCCTTCTGTGGCTTCCAGCAACTGGTATTCAAAAATATTACTGCCTCTGACTATGGAGGCACAGCTAAACCGCCATGGCTAGTAGCTATTAGAATCATAGAATCATAGAATCATAGAGTTGGAAGAGACCACAAGGGCCATCGAGTCCAACCCCCTGCCAAGCAGGAAACACCATCAGAGCACTCCTGACATATGGTTGTCAAGCCTCTGCTTAAAGACCTCCAAAGAAGGAGACTCCACCACACTCCTTGGCAGCAAATTCCACTGTCGAACAGCTCTTACTGTCAGGAAGTTCTTCCTAATGTTTTGGTGGAATCTTCTTTCTTGTAGTTTGGCTCCATTGCTCCGTGTCCGCTTCTCTGGAGCAGCAGAAAACAACCTATTAATAGCCACACCCTCCATGAATTTGTCCAATCCTCCTCCAAATTCAGTACTCCCCCAATTTAATATTCAAAATACGGTAGATTTAAAAGGACAACAGAATTCAAGATTTATGTCATAATCCATATATGGGTTATATAGTGAGAGTCAAGCATTCAATAAACACTGACCTCCTATTTGCATATTTGCAGCCAGAATGAATATGGACTGGGTGAAGCCACCCCTTCTGCGATGATACCGACTAGAAACAGCTCACAGAAGGAATGCTTGTTCCATTTTTAGAATGAAGGAGGAATATTTCCTTTGCTTCTTAAAATCTGGGGCACTTTATACCACAGGCTAAAAGCAGTTTTCGTTTGAGGAAGAATGACTTTATATTTCCTCAGACGGTAATGCATGCATCCGAGTAAATGTGGACTTGAAAGTCAAAGTTGAGATAGAGCTGGCTGCATCACTTGATCTCTATCTCAGTGCTACTTGCATGATTATCAGAGTTCATTGGCACAGCAGGGGACTTAGGAGGTGGAAAGAGAGGAAGAAATCATAGTTGCAAGAAATACAATGAGGAGGGACACAGAATTTTCTTAGCAATTACTAAGTGAGATTGCTCCCGTATATTGCTGAGCACGGCAAATGTGTTGCTCTAGGGAGGATTTTTTTTAAAAAAAAAGTGGGAGGGTGATTTGAGGTATGGGAAGGATGATACTATGTAACTCTAAATTTGGAGAAAATAAAGTAAAATGATGGCTCAAGGTGGCAAAACTGGATTAATGGGCAACAGGAGTGGAATTATGGCAAAGACAGCAGTCCATTTCATTGCATCAAAATCTGCTTTTTTTGGGGGGGGGGAAGCAAGCTGGTCCCGCCTTGTTTTACATTTGAATCGAACCTGAATTCATTAGTCCTGCATGGGCAAAGAATGGAGTGCAGTGAAGCAGCAAGGAAACCTTAGCTACAAATATAATGGTGCTACAAGAAGGAAACAAAGAGGGCCAGCAGGGCATCAAAATAAATAGTAAGAAGAAAACTGCATCTCTTTCAGCCATTGGGAGCATGTGGGGGACTGTCGGCAGGTGGTGAGGGGTGGGATGTGACTGGCCATTAGCACAAATAGCTTCCCTCTGTGTGTGATGAATATTGCAGGCTTTTACATTCTCTCCTTTTGGACTTACCTTCTTAGTTCTTTCACCTACCACCACAAAATATTCTTTCATGGTCGGTTTCTTTCCCAGCAGTCTGTTGATAGCAGCTGCAGAGATGCTTGAGGCCATTTCCCACTAATCATCTTTGTCATTTACCTGTCAACCTTCTCTGTGAGATTCTCACTGTTATGTTCCAGGTCTGTCTTATCCCAGGAGAGATGAACATTCGGGGTATCTTTGAGATAAAAAACGAAGGATGGGATGAACTTTGGTTCCATCATGTTCTTTAGAACTTGCTTCAAAGTCTTCCTGCCAGCACTACAAGAGCTTTCCCCTTCTCTTTCTCTAACAGAAAGTCAACAGGGAAAAAACTAGGAAACTCATTCTTAGTGCCTGATGTGTGGCAGCTCAGTTTAAAAGCTTCTTATGTAGGTTTCCACAAAGACATCTCCAGGCTTTGGACAGACCTAGGGGACTCCCTCTGGCCACATATCTCACCAGCCCTGATTTGCAGCTTCCTTGAGAGTCTCTGACTCACATGTGCGTGCCATTGAACACTGATAATGCTTCTTGCTCACTTGGATTGAAGGGTGTGTGTGAATGTGCATGGGGACTTTGTACAGCAGGCTAAGTTAAGATTCACATTCGTTGCTCCTCTCACTTTTGCCTCTGGGCCACTGACAAGTGTTCCTCCTTCTGCAAAGGTTACCCACAAGGAAATACGCCCTCATAGAACAATGAATTGCTGTGATGTTAAGCACAGTTCCCACCCACCCCAGCAAGTTCTCAATACCCCACTTTAATTCTCAGAACAGTACAATATTCAATATTTGTCCAATAGTAAAAAATAGTACAACTTTTCCCCCAAAGGAAAATTGGAAGAAGGGGGAAAGGGGAAGAAAGAGATATGGTTACCTGTGCATAGTAAACAATAGCCGTCTCAATCATATACTAGATGCTGCAGCACTTATGAAAGAGAAATAAATCTGAATTTTGCTAGAAGACAACCTACCCAAAGTTTATCTCTAGCGATTCCTTTTTCATAATGCTGTGCATTGGGAAAAGTTTCATCTCCCAATATATATCTCCCTGCCCTCTGTTAGAACTCATCAGTGAACTCTACCGCTCTGCAGTCTTTTCCGCTTTACTGTGAAATTGGTGCTTACGCGCTGTCCCGGTGCTGCTGCTTCTGCCAAATCCATTGAGCCAGCTCTTATTCTGACGCAATGTGAATGGGTGCGCTTCTCACTTATTACATCTCTTAAATTCAATTAGTGCCCCTTATACCATGGGAGGCCACCGCAATATCTGAAATGGAAAAGAGGCAACATTCCAGGAGCCATTTCTCGTCTGTCTCTCTTAGCGTCTTCTTAGAGAGAGAGAGAAAGAAAGAAAGCATCCTCTATGAATTTAAATTCTGTTCACAGCAAGTGTCACAAATCAGTGATTGTTAGAATGCATTATGAAGAAATAAACATTTATCAAATTGCCTTTTGAGAAGGTGAATAATTTAGCTTGGGGGGAGGAAGACCCAGCGACAACAAAAACCATGCTGCTGACTGACAATTTATTTTATTCCACCGAGATACAAAGAGCCGTTGTGCGTTGAGTGAATATTGATCAGCAGTACACAGAGAAATGAAATTTCATTTAGAATTCTTGGCTGGCTAGCTTGGTACCAATTAAAACTAAACAGCATGGTCATGAACAAAAAAATATAAACCCTCTTGGGGGCTGTTTTTTTCTTCTTTTTTCTTTTCGCAGACCCAGAAGACCTCGGCCTGAGCAGCTGAGTCCAGGAAGGCAAAAAAATGTACGAGATGAAATATGAGTGGTCTCACATCACACTAGCATACTCGTCAGTATTTCATGTTAGCCTTCCTGATTCGCCTCCAGTTTTATTTCTTTATAAATGGTTTTCTTTATATTGTATAGTTAAATATGTACAATAAGAGGTAGAAATCAAAGGGGACAGCATTCTTTCCCCCAAATGTTCCCAGTGCACAGCTGGACCCTCGAGGACATTCCCCGTAACTTGTGAAGCTTCTGTCTCCCCACTTCTTGCTCAGCTCCCCTTCCTTCATCATGAGGTGGCAAGAGTGGTGTCTCTTCCCTCACCCCTTGAAAGACAAAGAGAGGATGGAGGAATCTGGAAGCGTGACCCTCTTTCTCACATCTTCTTTCAGCTCAAATCAGCACCTAAACATGTTGTAGTGAAAAAGGAACTGGGAAGAGCCTACTCATGCCCATTTGCTCTTTCAGCTCTATGTGCACCCAGGCAGTTGAAGAAAGCTGAGGGTGGCCCCCAAAAAGTTGAACGGGACAGAGAGAAGTGACTCAGAAGTGAGGCAGGACTCACAGCACTCCCTCAAAATTCCAAATGTTTCCACAAGCTCCAAAAAATTGGGGTGAGCTGGTGGCGGGGAGCTCTGGTTTCTTTTGTCCTTCTGTGGAGGGGAATTCCCATTTCTTTTCTCGAAGCCAAGCCACTCTGCCCTCAGCATGTGCTTGATAAAAGGGCTCATTCAGACTCACACTTATCCTAGGCTTAGGAAGCACAGATCAGTGTGGTTTTGCCCTTGCCCTAGGGCAAGTCTGGATGAGCCGCATGACTGTACTGAGATTCCTCATTGGATCTTTTCACATGAAATGCTAAACTGTGCTTAGCAGGAGTGGGGAAGCTGTGGCCCTCCATATATTGTTGGATTCCAGCTCCCATCAACCTCAGCTAGCATGACCAATGGTCAGGGTGGATGGATGTTGAAGTCCAGCAACATATGGAACTAGATGGACCAAGGGTCTGACTCAGGATAAGAGAGGTCCCCATGTTCCTAAGCTGAACAGTGATCCACCCAGCTCAGTTCTGTCTCATCTAACTGGCAGGAGCTCTTCAAGGTTTCAGGCACAAGTCTCTCCCAGCCCTACTTGATGGCAAGGGGTGAGCAGTTTTTCTACCACAGCTCATTTGCTCAGCCAGTGATTGGCTTCGATTCCTCCAACATTTTCACATACACTGTTGCAAAACCAGGCATCTCCCATCTTAACCTTATTCCGTCCCCATCATCCTTGCTGCAGAATTTTGCATTTGTCTCTGTTGAATTTCACTGTGGTTAGTTTCAGCCCAGTTTCCCATTCTATGAAGATCATTTTGGATTTTATTTCTATTTCCTATTTATAGCAATTAGAAAAATGAGAAACAGGGTGTGGGGTTTTTTGGCGGCGACAGGATGACGTCTTTGGTTAAAAACTGCAGCAAACAAGTTCTATATGGGAGCTGGTGTGTCATCTGCTCAGACAATGACACAGCTCTGTGGACTGTGACTTTTCTTTTTCAGTTGCACTATTACAACAGGCATTACAACAGACTGCATAAAACCTGGTCAATGAAGAATTAGGCAGTCACAACAGCTGCCCTAATAAAAGTTAGGTACTTTGGCAAAATGTCTTCCTTTATGAGCTTGGAAGTGTTTCAGAGGCTTCCGCTTCATATCTGCCCCCCCCCCTTAAAAAAAATGTTTTTTAAAAAGACACAGTTGGATTTTTATACTTTATGCAAAGCCAAGCCTGATTTTGTTTTTTTGTTTTTTTCTGAAGAAATCTACTTTCGCTCCCTCCACTTTCCCTCTCTCCCTGTCAAAGTCGGGATCTGGAGCTTTGAAACTTGGAAATGACACTACATTTGTACAGGCAGTATTAAAAATACCATCATTTCCAATAGCTCAAGGCCATGAAAATATTGATTCAGCAACAACATTGTTTTTCATAAAGCCATGTTAGTTGGCTTGTTTCTCTGTTGTAGTCCATTGCTGCAGGCTCTGCTGCAGATCACTAACAAGGAGGAAGAAAAGCCACTGCCTGTGAATGCATTAGTTAACAGAACACATTCTGCTGGAATTAAAACACCCACACCCACACAAAACTTACTGCAAGATGCTTACTAAGAGATGGGGCAGATTTCTGATTATCACTTTGGTTTCTTTCAACTCTCGGAAGTAAAGCATGTCGCTCCCATAGGAGTTGGTATCTTTGATTGTACACATTCTTGCGGAGAAGAGACACCATGATTAGCTCAACGTGAGGTCCTATCAAGTGAACATCTGTTAACTGTAAAAATCCCGAGGACCAAATGGGAGACTCTTAGCAAAATTCAGAGGACTTGAGCAAATTGAAATCATAAAATACTGCCATGTTGGCTGGCCACACAAATAAACTGTGCGGGTGATTTACATGGAAATGGGAGATTACAAAAGCAAGCCGGAAATGCTTGTTATTTGGTAGAAGGCAAAACTATTATCCTTTCATTAGGAAGAGAGGAAATAGGAAGATTGGAAAGAGGGGAAGCGCCCGAGTTTTATTTTGTGTGTGTGTGTGTGTGTGTGTTTAAATTGGTGTGTTTGATAGCTGGAGCACATGCCTAGGGAGATGGTGAGAAAGGAAGTTAGAGCCGATATAGATTGCAGGGACTGAAAATCAGACTACTGATTTTAACCTCTCAAACTGTTTGGGCATTTTCCAGTCATTTTATAGCAGAAGTGTCTAGATCTGACAGATCAGCCCACGTTGGACTCCAATTCACATCAGCTGCAGCCAGAATGGCTAATGGCCAGGGATGATGGAAGTTGCAGAGCTGTATCCAAAGAGGTAGTTCAAATAGCACAAAGATTTCCATTTGTGCAACAGAACTTCTCCTCCCTCTCTTCTCTCTGTGTGCTTCTACACCCCCCCCCAATCTTCTCCAGGGGGTTGGGTGGGGGAAACCGAGAACAGATTTAGAATGGGGAGTGGGGGTGCTTGAGGACAGGTGAGAGTGGGGAAGTTCTATTCTGCAGCCAGACGCCCTTGGACTTATGGGGTTACTTCACTGGATAAAACCCATAGTCCCAAAACTACAAAAGAAATCATTATATTACTAATTTCCTATTGCTTATTGGAGTTGATGAAGTTAAAGGTGCCTCGGTTTCTCATCAGCCTCCTGGAAGCTCCCCCTACCTGACTAAGTCAGTGGTGGTGATTACCTGACAGCAAAATCAGTGGTGTTATTGTGCTGTTACATTTTAATTTGAGGAGGAAAATGGATCCTTAAAAATTGCTCTCAAATATGATTATATAGAGCTGCTGCTAAACTGGAGGCTTCGTCCCACATAGATGACTTGTAAGCCAAAAGTGCATAATTAAGAGCCAGTAGGAGTAAATATTATATTAAAGGCAAGTTATTAACTTACAGATCTCATTCACAAATTTCATTAATACTTCCCAGCTGGTTAAATGTGTCTTTCTTTTAATGTAAATGAGGTGACCTTGTTCATACCAGCTACTGGTCATGAATTCAGAAACCTCAGGGAAAAAATCAAGGCTTTCGAACATGAACTATGCCATAAGCTTGTTGAATCATTTACAAGACTGTGATACAAGTAGCAAGCGGCATGATTCTTAATACACAAATACAGGTTAACTATGCAGAAGTAGAGAGATATTCTGAAATGTGTCTGTTCCTATTTAGTAGTTTTATTTTATTCATTCATTTACATAATTTATATTCTGCGACTTCAGTGTGAATTTATGTTCCCTGAGCGGCTAACAAACTAGCAACAACCTAAAAGTACAATTTGAAAAATAATAACTCATACAAACTAATACAGCAAATTAAAACAACAAATTAAAACAGCAACGGTCCATTCAAATTGACAGTAAAATCTAACTGCTCTAAATCAGCTGACGTTAGCAGTTTCTATAAGCCTAGAGAAAGACAGACAGACAGATAGATAGAGCATGGTTCCTAAATGAGACTAACGAAGTCTCCAGTCATGTCTCCTTTGGGAGGGCATGCC
This sequence comes from Podarcis bocagei, assembly GCF_964188305.1. NCBI lineage: Eukaryota > Metazoa > Chordata > Lepidosauria > Squamata > Lacertidae > Podarcis > Podarcis bocagei. The sequence continues at coordinate 86,845,859 of NC_138126.1, read as the reverse complement.
AAAGATGAAAAATCACAACAGAAAAGAAGCCTTCCCAGTGGGAAAAGGGAAGGCTCCCCCCCCCCCCCGTATACGACTTATAGAGCTTTTATATTCTGTGGTATAGAGGTGGAATTAAAAATAAATAAATATTCAATTCAGTTTTCATTTAAAGCTGAATTGATCAAATTCACACTTTCTAGAAAAACTGAACTGAAAGGCAGCTGTCCTTTAATATTCTGAATACATTCCTGAATTTTGCAATAGTTCTCCAACCAAGCAATGAGTACAAAAGTTCAAATACCGGTGGAAGTGTAAATTAAAATGAATAGTTTAGCTAAGATAATATACAAAATGCACTCTATTAGGTGAATCTGCTTGCAAAAATGTGTACATTAGTCAAAGCTGCCTACAAGCGTGTTTATTAGGAGAAATTTGCACTAAGATGTTGCAGAATTTTCTTTAGGAATTTTAAAAATAGAAAATTGCAAATTGCTGCAGAAATGCAAAGAACTGAATTCAAGACTGGAAATATGAGAAGCCAAGAGAGGTGAAATTGACATGTTCTTTTCATCCTTACCTCCCAATTACCACGGATGGACAGGGGAGAAGGTAGTGAGATGAATAACTGGGTCCTTTGCCATGCAGGACTTTAAAGGTTAAGAGTAGCACTTTGAACTGAACCTGGAAGCTTAATAGGAGCCTGTGGAATTATTTCAGTGCAGATATGATCTCTTTGCTTGATCTCTGTTAGTTAATACTCTGCTATTGATAAAACTGACTTGTCCCTACCATGGATTAGACTGTTATTGTCTCTGACATTTGGCTTCTATGAAACCATCTGTAACGCTATTGCAGCAATATAGCTTTAATATAAATTTTAATTTCCCATCCCTTCCCTTTCTGTTAAGGGTCCATGCACCCCACATTGCTGTCTATGTGGAAAAAGCCAAGATTTTAAAGTACACGATGAGCAACATAATTTTGCTTATCCCCCTCCTTGTCAGGGGAGCGATCCAGTAATTGTTTCAGCACCTGCCCATCTCTATTGCAGAGCACTTGAACTGAATTTGAGTCATGTAAATGGACCCTTCAAGCACACAGTTGGATACAAGTGGTGTGTGAATGGACTGCTTTGGAATCTGGCAGCAGAATTACAAATCTGACATTATCAATTCAAATGAAACTTCTCCTGTGTTACAAGCTTTTAAAGCTGGTCATTCTGGCTAGGGCTGATGGGAACTGGAATACAACCTCTGAAGGGCCATAGGCTCCCCATTCCTGCTTTAACCCATCTTGCCAGCTATGGATGTGAGCAGGCATGGGTCACCTCACAGGAGGATTTTTTTAGCAGTAGAGTGAGACCCAGATGCTTCATAATGCAGTACAGAACCGGGACATTTCAGTCTCCTCATCTGCATTTGGACCTGAAGGACTAATGGAAGGTTTGTGCCCATGGAGTGTAAATGGCAAGCCAGTGCAATTTGTGACATTGTACATCATCATTGCTGATCATGGTGCATGTCTGTTAAGGCCTTAGCTCTCAATTTCCCAGCTTTGTGGAGCTTGAGCAAACATGAGATAATCTTTACTCTGGACTTAGATTGGCAGGTTCTTTGATCATTGAATTTAATATACTTGTTTCTTATCATAAACACCTCAGCATTCTGAGCAGAATAAAAAGAAACTGTAGGGAATCGATCGTATTGAATTTTGATCACTGAGCAATTACAATCAAGTGGCGGTTGATGTAAAAAAGACAGAGGCTGATTTTTCTCAGAGAAACCCCAAGACGACATTGCTGCCTTACTGGGCATCATGCTGAGAGGAGCTCAGCAATGCCTCTGACTCCTCTAGTGCAGGTGCTCAAGTGGAATTTATTAAGCACTGTTTATTTAACAAGGCCACAATGGGATGATAAAATGTTTTTGATCCTGGCAAAGACACATTTGCATACATTCCCCTGGAATGTAGGTAATCAGCTGGTTGTCCATTTACATGGTGTGTGTTGGTGTGTGTGCAGGCCAGTACAGAGCTTCTCTGAGGCCCGGGGTGGGAGTCTTGTTGGAATAAAGTTACAAACTCAAAGCTCTGCCGACACAAGATAACACTGGGACCAGACAGGTGGCTGGAACAGACTTGCAGTCTAGGAGATGCGCCACCATGGTGCTGCAGCCTAATCTGATCTGACACTACCCTCTAGTACGGAGCAACACAGGTCCAGAAATTACTATCAACGTCTTGCAGTGCATATGGACAGGCACAGGCATTTCACCCATGGCCATTTTGCCTATTAAGTCTCTTGGTTGGCTGGGAGGCATTGGGTGTTCTTGGCATGACCATGTAAGTCCAGCAGGCCTCTGGCACCGCACCCCCTGGGCACTTAGCCCTCTGAAGCCTAGGGCAAGTGTTAAGTTGTGGGTGAACATATCAGACGACACAGTGGTTCTTCAAACAGCTCTTGTTTATTCAGAGGCCAGAACAGAACTGAACTGAAGGGCTCAGTCAGCCTGCTTATATAGAGCTCCAGTACAACGTTACTGTAGCAACTTTCTAAAACTATCCAATCACTGAACGTCACTTTCGATCCTTCATTTGCATAACTATCTACAGTATCCCCCTGCTGGCCCAGGCTGAGAACTTCAGTACATAACAGCAAGTATACCCAGCTGCTACCCCAGTGTGTGTGTGTGAGAGAGAGACTGAGAACCATCCATGTTTTGAAAAAAAAGGGTGTGTTGGGGAGGTCACGGCTGCTGACATGTTTAGTAGTTGCACTCCTGCCACCTGCACATTCAGACAGCATATGTGTCTGCCTGAGTCCCCTAAAAGACAAATGTGGGAATAGCTTGGTAGAGGGTTTTTTTTATGTAGGGAAATAGACTGTATCCTTTCAGTCTGTAGCTGTGGCTTCGGATTTCTGACTGATTGATCCTACATTAGGCATTCCTTCAAGAAGAAAACTAGTGCAGAAGGGAGAGACTGGGCTACAAATTTCATCTGCACTATGCCAGTTTTCTATTTGTATGGAAATATTTTAAAAACAATCATAATTTTAGGACATTAAAAAGATTTGATTTCTTCCTCATGCAATCTGAACTGGCACAGTCCGTTCAACCAGCTATGAGGGTGGGTGGCCATTAATATGTGCAGATCTTTAATGGAGTTGCTGCCAAATTTGCCAGATCCTGCTACAACCGCAAGGTAACACAAAGCTTCTTAAAATCAGAGGAGAAATGAAAAGAGGTGGGGGTGGGGGAGAACATCTTGAGTGACAGGTTAAGGTTAGTGTTGACTTGTAAAATGAATGAGAAAATGAGATTTGGGATAAAACTTGCACTGTCTATGGATATTAAATCATTTTCTCTCAGTCCTTACATCTGCCTATCTGTAGGGCACTCAAGACAAGAGGGCAGTAGTTTCTTCTAAAGCAACAGCCCATTATTTTAATTGAGTTCATTCTCTTTCTCTCTTGTGTGGTATTGCCAGGTGGGTTTATCCAGGCTCTCTCAAGCTTTAATTATCTGTTCTCTTAATGAGTACAGTAGCTGATCCAGATTTATTGTAGTAGCTAGAAGCTTGTGTGAATAAAATATCAGGCCTGTTTGGGATCTGGCAGCTATCTTTGTTTGCCAACTCTCCCAATTACTTCCAGGTCATTAGGCCCATCTTGAGTGGATGCTTTGCTGTCATTACAAAATGTGGTGTAAATGGCATTCAGTGAGTCAACAGCTCCTGTAGAAAAAGAAGATAGGTTAAAATATATCAGCAGAGAGCAGGAATCAGATTTTATGCATCGCGTCTTGCTGCCTGTTTAACCCAGGGATGTCAATAGGATCCCCAAACACCATTTTCATAATCCCTCATGAGTTCAGTTGGAGGTTGATTGTCTGAAGCAGAGAGCACCCCCCACTTGAGATGGCTGGCCTCTAACTCATGGAGCAGGATGAGAATAGCCACAGCTATCATGCTCAGTCTCATAGGCACCCCCTTAGTACTGAAATGGAGAGCCACAGGATCTCTGTATTATTTCAACCAGCTGAGATTCACCAGCTCCATCTGCTTATGATGATAAAATGAGCCCACAATTCTCCTCCTCCTCCTCCTCCTCCTCCTCCTCCTCCTCCTCCTCCTCTCCTACCCCCTGCCTTTGAGGTATGATTTAAAGCAAGGGGCTTGTCCACACACTAATTGTCTGATCGTGGTCCCTGTCAGATAGCTTCCATTGCTAATATGTTGTTGAACTGACTCATCCAACTACGGTCCTTTCTGCAGCCATCTGTTTGTGAGATATTTGAAAAGAATCCAGTCGTTCCAAATGGGTTCTTCAGCTGTAATTATATTCTGACATTCCAGTTAGGCAGCCGATGCCTGTGATTGTGATTCCAGAGGAAGATTTCAAAGTGCAAGGTCATGGAACATCTGAAAAGGTGCAGTTTAACCTACTTCTTCAATTGACCACTTATCCTGACAGCTCTAATTGTTCACCAGTGGACACGTCTATCCATTAAAATGTCTTTCAGGATTGTTCTAAATCAAAGGATAATCTGACTTCAATCATCAGGTTTGAATTAGGAGGCTAATTGCATCCCTTCCTTGAGCCTTTAAAAGAGTTGCTCTTTCAATTTAACAAATCCCCAATGTGCTCCTTCAAACACAGCTACTCCATAATAGAGAGAAAATCTCAGAGACACAGCCAAGCTGTTTGCCAGGATGGAAAGGTTTGCTGTGTACAGCTATATTTCAAGCATTATCTTTCAAGAATGGCAGTAACCTCTGTATGAAAAGTTAGCATGAGAAAGCTCATCTAGACCAATGTTCTGTTCTCACAATCTCCAACCAGATGCCTATGGGGTGCCCACAAGCAGTACATGAGTGAAAGCGCTCTCTCCACCTCTGATTCCCAACAACTGGTATTTAGAGTCATACTGTCTCTGACAAGTGGAGGTGGAACACTGAGAGACTTATCCTCCATAATATTGTCTAATCTTTTTTTTAAGCCATCCAAGGTCACACCCACACAATACATTTAAAGTACTCTTTGTACCATTTTAACAATCATGGCTTACCCAAAAGAACTCTAGGAACTGTAGTTTGCTAAAGGTGCTGAGAGTCATTAGGAGGCCTCTCACAGACCTGCAATATTTTGATTTATTTACAACATTTGTGTGCCACTTCATAAAATAACTTTCTTAGAATAATAAAAAACAACAGCATTTAAATACAAAATAAAAATATGAAGTAGGAGCTGAGCAACCACCAAGTTTGCCTCTGGCACGTTATCTGGATAGCCTATCTAGATGGATACTATGATTTTTGAAAACTACTGGGAGGTCCTGGAGAATCTACAGAGCCATTCCACCCTCCTTTCTCAAAACAGCGGTCATCCCATGGGGTAACCAAAGGCGTTTCTTTCACAAAACCAAGCCTGAAACTCAACTGAAATGAACCTAGATAATCATTTCATCCAAAAGTGACTGAAGTTTGCCTGGCTCCAATTGCCTAGCTCAGAAAGGAATGTTAGCCACTGTTCCATAGTTGCTGATGTCATGTGGATCCAGGTTAGACTTCATCAGGAGTGCTGAATTGTGACTTTTTAAAATAGAGCTGAGCACACACAAGTAACAAGACCTGAAGACCCAGCGTGCGGAACATCTGACCCAGATCCAGGCCCAAATCAATTCAGGGGTGGGGTTAATATTTAACTGAGGTTCTTAAACCCTGATTAAATATCCAGTCAGGAGGGGAGTTAGGGAAGAAGGAGCTACTGAATCTCCTCATCCTATGACTGCACTGCAGAGAGCAGAAGGATTTGGGCCTGTGGAGTGCTGCTTCTCTAGCATGTCCCATGCAGAGACGACCCTGGTGATGGAGACCACTGCAGACAGCAGAATTGAACCCTCTGCTCACCAGCTGGGCTATTTTTCTTTTAACACTCCCTAACCCCACCCACTCCTGCCAACCTAGCAGTTCGAAAGCATGTCAAAGTGCAAGTAGATAAATAGGTACAGCTCCGGCGGGAAGGTAAACGGCGTTTTCGTGTGCTGCTCTGGTTCGCCAGAAGTGGCTTAGTCATGCTGGCCACATGACCCGGAAGCTGCCTGCGGACAAACACCAGCTCCCTCGGCCAATAAAGCGAGATGAGCACCGCAACCCCAGAGTCGGTCACGACTGGACCTAATGTTCAGGGGTCCCTTTACCTTTAACCCCACCCACAACACACATACAAATGTAGAGAAGCATTGTCATTTGCCCAATGTGTCTTCTCTCATTCACCTCAATACCTTTGCCATAGCCAGCTTCCACTCCCACTGTTAAACTTTGGCATGGGACACTCTGCTCACTTCTCTCTGTGCCCAGCACCAGGAGGTCTCCCAGAGATGCAAAGGTTCCCTTTAGGTACTCTGTCTCTATCCCTGAAAACCCTAAAAACATTCTCTGCCCCTGTTATAGGAAACTGTGTTTATCAATCAATCCACCAGTCAATCAATAAATTAAAGATGACAACGCAACTAGAACTCAATAGTTCATACTAAAACTCATAACTCAAGTTTTCTTCAGCTGATGTCGACTGTCCCATCTCTGGACCTGTGTTATATTAGAGCTCTCAACTTCAATAATGTATTGTGCTGGCAGAGCTTTAAATTGTGGAGTGGGCTGTTTGAGAAGTAATAAGAAGTAACATTTCCATACTCTAATCAGAGCTGCATTAGAAAAGTGACGAGAAAACTCTCATATCGCAAGGCATTAAGGAATCATTGAGATGTGAAGTAACTCTTCTTGGGAAAGGATTTTAATAATACAGTCTTCATAATGCTAGGAAGTTGTCAAATCAGTCATAGGTAGCAAGCGTTTTATTCCTTCTTCCAAGCTGAATTCATGTTATGAAAACAGTCACGAGATGGAGTTATTAATAAAAAGCCATTCACTCTCAAAGAAAATCTATGTTCATAGCCTGATGGATATGCTAGATTAGGGTAATCTATTTCTCTCTCTCTCTCTCTCTCTCTCTCTCTCTCTCTCTCTCTCTCTCTCTCTCACACACACACACACACACACACACACACTGCTTGTGTTATGGCACACATTTTCCTTTTGATTACATAGCCCTATGCCTGTTATTAAGTTCATAAATCAAAAACATTTTGGCCAATGAGGAGTATTTTATTCAGAAATAATCTCCATTTCCTAACAACTACTTTCATACAGATTTAAACTATTTCATGGTCTGGAACACACTTCCACAAAGCTTCTACACAACTCTGATAACACAGGGTTCCCAACTGCAGGAAGGCTCCCAGCTGGGTGCAACTGAACATGCTTAGAAAACCTCTTTAGGCTTTTGTGCTGATTGAAGAAAGATCTGAAGAGCAGTTCACTTGTGGCAGAGGGGCAGTGAGGACATGGCTTGTGTTTCTGACTTTGAGCCCTCATAAGTTCAGATGAAAGTCTGAAGGGGATTCCTGTGAGAGGCCAATTCCACACAAGCTGTTTTGCGTTAAGTGTTTGCATTAAGTGTAATCTGTTATCTGCTTACTGTTTACTCTTAAGGCTTCTTCACACTTCCGCTTGCCTAGAAAGCGTGAGTCCAAGCAGTTTTGCCTTTACCCCACTGCTTCCCCCTAAAAAAACCTGCTTTTTAGTGCTAATTCGAAACAAACAACAGTCCTTCGAAAACCCGATTGCCATTGGTTCTGTTTCCGCGCTAAACTGTGAGTTTCCCCGGGGGAAAGTCATGGGGCAAATGGCAGTGACATACCTTGGCACTTCAAATTTCAGTGGTGCCCTGTGTGACACCAAAATCTGGCACCTCCTGCGCCTCTCATCTTCCATTGAAAGTCATAGTTGCTGTGCTCCCTGTGATGCTCCAGTGTGACCACACTGGCCATGCTCCCCTAGATCTGCCTTTGCAAACTGAGGTGTGGATAATAATAATAATAATAATAATAATAATAATAATAATAATAATAATTTATTTATACCCTGCCCATCTGGCTGGGCTTCCCCAGCAACTCTGGGTGGCTCCCAACAGAATTGATGATGATGATGATATAATAATAATATGATAAAATATCAGACATTAAAAACTTCCCTAAACAGGGCTGCCTTCAGATGTCTTCTAAAAGTCAGATAGTTGTTTATTTCCTTGACATCTGATGGGAGGGCGTTCCACAGGGCGGGCGCCACTACTGAGAAATCCTTCTGCCTGGTTGAGTCTTTACACAGATAAAAGTAGACAGGGCCCTGTCTTCACCCTCTAAAGTAGTGGGATTTGGGTTTGTTCAGGATTGTTTTTGTAAGAAGGCCAGGAAAATGTTTACATTTATGTTTTGCCCATTATTACAAAAGAGGGCATAGGAGAGAATGTGTTGATAGAGGGTTGATAGCTGTTGAACTAGTAGTAAGAGTTACTCATGAGTATGTGAGTGAAATATAACAGAAGCCACGTCTCTGAAGTGTCTTTGAAAGCAAGGGATTCTGAATACAGTGGGTCTCCCCCACTCCACACATACATAATACACAGCTTGGGGAAAATAAAAGCGGAGATAAGCCTGCTTGGATGCACCTCTGTCTAAATTTAGGCAGTTTGGTAGACACTGTGGGACAGAGCAAAGGAAACAAGCACTGAATTCCACTTAATACATGGTTATGAGACACATGACTGTGTAAGGGTTGTATCCAATTGTGTCCTTCTGCCAGGAGTGCACGCAGGAGCCAGGCCCTGTGACCAGTAGTGCTTTGCAGGAATGGGGTTTTCCTAAGTTTGTTCTGAAGAGGCAAGGTGTGGCCACACAAGTGAGGCCAATTGGTAACTCACAGCACCTGGTGGCAAGAGCCGGGAAGGGATATTAGGTCAGCATTTCCCTTTGGCTCTTTGCCACAGCAACATGCTTCCTGCCTTGCTGTGTTTGGCTTGTTGACTCCTTGCTTCCTGATCCTCGGACCCTTGGCTTCTTGACTCCCGGCTCTCTGACCCTCGGACTCTTGGCTTACTGAATCCTGGCGACCGGACTCTCGTTCCTGCTCCCACTCCGCTGTCTTGCTCCTGGTCCCGACGTCCTCAAACGAGACTTTGACCGCCTGTAAACTAGACCGTGACACCTGTTAAATGGAAGGCTCTCAGGTCCCATGGAGGCTTCTGTGAATGGATGAAAGAGGGAAGCTCCCCCCCCCCGATTTGCTCTTCCATCTGAATTGAGATTTCACTTTCTGTTCATGGAAGCCTCCACTAGATCCAATAACCTTCCGGGAGTGTAGGGATACAACTTGATCCAGCCCCATATGCCGGCCACCCCATGTCATTTATTCATTTATTAGATACTGCTTTTCTGCAAATCAGTTTACCGTTTTTATTTAGGGAAAGCAGACAAAACGGAGGTTGGCAGACTGATAAAACTAAGATTAGAAACAGTGTTAATCAAGAGGCACTTCTTATCACTCCTTGGCTACATTTCTGAGACGTTGAGGAATATCCATTTTCCTCCATTATATTCCTAGAAGGAAAGTGATTAAGTGTTAGCAGTGAAAAGACTAAAGGAAATTAAAAGTACATGAAATTGTAATGATCGTGGTGTGATCTTTTGAAGCTAACAGTGAAGAAACTAAATTATCTCTAAAAGAGATCATGAAGAGGGTTTAAAGCACGATATGTTAGCTAAGGCAGTATCAAGGTGGCCAATTAATAAGATTGTTCCGAATGCAGCACTTTCACAAATAAAGAGATATATGAAAGGAAATTGAATCCAGATACGCAAATGTAGCTTTCAACCATATGTGCAAATTAGAGATAATGGAATCAGCTGGCTAATGTGCCAAATGAAATTAATTGTAACAAGCCACCTCCATTTCTCAGCTCCAGATGATAAAAGAACTAAAGCATCTATGCATTTTTAACAGATTAAATTGGGACATAATTGTAGTTAAGATAAGAACATGTCTAGGTGGTTGCCCAGTGATACACAACTGGAAGGTTTACTTTAACTACATTAGAAAACTGCAGTTCACGCTAACGATCAGCATGCAAATCCCTTCCTTCCCTTGACCAGGGAAGGAATTTTTCATTTGCCTTTTATTTATTTTTATTTCATAAAATGAATATATACCATTTGATTGTAAAAAAAAGAAACAAACCTCAAAGCAGTTTTATGAGGTTTGAGACAAGGTTCGTTTTCACTAAAATTTTGAAACTACAGGACTTCTGTACATTTTTAAATGGCTGCCATTTTATGGGCCCAGAATTTGAATAAAGATGTGTAGGAGTGGAGTGAAAAACTGTACTAAATATTTCACTAAAGTTTGAAATATTTGCTGACTAAAGGTGAATGAAGGATGAAAACTTAATTAGCCACAGATAAAACAGAAATGTTTATGGGAGTTGGAACTTAAGAGGTTAAGTTGTTCCCATGATGCCTCAGCATTCTGACGTCAGAATTTGGAAGCTGGGAGGAGCTTTCCTGTCTGTTCCTCTCTAGTCGTTGAGAGAGAGAGACGCAGTTTTACCATGGCTGCGAGGAGTCCTGGAAATATCTGAGAAAATGATGCAATAAAGAGCTGTAAATGGACATTACTGTGCTCTGTGTGTTTGTGGGAAACTAAGTGACAGGTTGCTGCTGTGTTTTACTCTGCTGGGCGTGACGGAGAAGAAGGAGCAGATCGGGCAGAGGAAGCGTGCCGGACCTGCCGAAGCTGCCATAAAGAGCTAATTGCCGGTAGTAAATCAATTAGCATGTCACGGACTAATCAAAATACCTACAGGTTATGGTCCCTAAATTACCGCTTGTAAACCTGTCACGGGAGACATGCTGAAAAGGCTTTGATCTGCGGTGTCGAGCAGAAACGGCAGGAAGCGGAGGCAGAAGCAAACAAGCAAGCTGCGAGACGCAGAGAGTGCCTGTGTTGCTGAGAACTGCGCAGAGCTGAGGTATCGTTTCTCCAGGGAGAAAAGCCAGAGGAGCTGATGTTGTCGTAAGTACAGCTTGGGGCCCCCTTGGGAGAACGGAAGGAGATGGCGGACGGCCATGATTCATTCTCCGTGCCTTTCGAAAAGTTAAACGGCCAGAATTGGGGAGAATGGAGCAGAAAGCTGAAGGCCTGGCTGGTAGCCAAGGGTCTGTGGGACGCGGTCTTAAGGCCTCCACTGCCTCAACCAGCCGCCGGAGCTGCAGCAGCAGTAATTGCAGATGCGCATGCTTCGCAGAGAAAAAACCAGAAAGCCCTGGGAGCTATAGTGCTCAGTTTGGAGGGTTCAGAGTTGCCCCATGTGGAGGGTTTGGAAACTGCGCATGAAGCTTATGCTGCTCTTGAAAGAGTACACCACAGAACCACGGCTGGGGCAAAGATCCACACAACCAGACGCTTGTTTGAGATGAAGTTACGTCCTGGGGATAGCATCAGGAAGCATGTAACTGATATGCTGGCCGTGTTTAACCAGCTGAGACTGTTGGGTGTCGATTTTCCAGAGGAGCAGAAAGTGTACATTTTGCTCAGTTCTCTGGACAAGAGTTATGACAATCTGTGTCTAACTCTGGAGTCTCAGGATCCGCAACAGCTGACGCTGCATTACGTGGCGGGACGCTTGCAGGACGAAGAAGAGAAACGCAAGAAAGAGGGAAGAGCTGGCACAGGGAGCTCGGGGTGCAGAGGCGGAGCCAAGCCCGCGGAATGCACGGTTCAGGCGTTTTCCGTTCGTCGGTGCTACATTTGTAATTCACCAGACCATCTGCGTCGAAATTGCCCCCACCGGAGCAGAGAGGCAAGGCAGGATGTTTTCAAGGACAATTCCCATGGGAATCAGTCGGGTTTCCATGGCAGCCAGTCTGGAAAAACAACCAGGCGTGAGACTGAGGCTGGTAAACGTGCCAGGTGCCAGGAACAGACTTATCAGATTACGGCTAGTTTGGCGTTGTTTGAAAACAGCCGGGAGCAAGGCTCAGAGTTTCGTTTCGTTATTGACTCTGCAGCTAATCGCAACTTGATTCCAGAGACACCTGCTGTCGAGGGGTGGAATTGCAAGGCAATTCCGGCCGGGAAAACTGTACTGTTTGCAAATGGACAGAAAAAATGTGTGACTAACGTGACAAATCTCTTTATGTCTGTTTTACAGGAAACGTTGGAGTGTTGTACTGTTCCTGGGATACACCACTGTCTTTTATCTGTGCCTTATTTGCTAAAAAAGGGATTCAAGGTTTCTTTTGAGGATGACGTCTGCACAATCTCCAAGGGAGGGAGGATGCTTGCCAAGGTTAAAAAGGGGCAGAATGATCTTTTCATTCTTAAAACGTCTCTGGAGGGTGAGGGGAAGGTTGAGAAAGCACAAGCACTGCGTGCTACAATTCCCAATCATGATTCATGTGTACACGCTTGGCATGCTAGGACAGCTCATGGCTCTGTAGAAGAACTACAGACGCTACCCGAGGTCGCTAACGGTTGCCACATTGTAGAATGTGGATGTGCAATGGATTGTGAAGCATGCAGACATGCAAAGGTAAAAGGGTGCAGTTACCCAAAAGTGGATAGGGTAACCGAAAAACCTTTTGAACAAATTCACATAGATTTGTTGGGTCCGGTAAAGGAACCAAGTCTGGGAGGGTCAAGGTTTCTGCTCTCGATGCAGGACAATTTTACACAGAATTCCTGGACTCACGGTCTCAAATCCAAGGATGATGCAGCACAGCTGATCAAACGTTGGATTGAGGGGGTGGAACAAAAGTTTTCCACCAAAGTGCAGGCTGTCACAAGTGACAGGGGAGCTGAGTTTACAGGTTCTGCTTTGAAGAAGTACTTTCGCAAGAAAGGGATACGTCACACAGTGACTTCACCCAATCAGAGGGGGGAGGCAGAGCTACGATGTGAGGCTCTGGTGCGGACTGCAAAGGTGTTGCTGAAGGATTCTGGGTTACCTCCAAGGTTTTGGCTGGAGGCAATCAAGTATGTAAGCTTCACCTGGAATCGCACCTACAATTCAGTGGTAGGTGACACACCGTTTAGCTTGTTGCATGGCAGGAAACCCCAGATTCATTTTCTGCGCAAGTTCGGGTCACATGCGTCTGTGCCAGTATCTGCTGCGTTGCAAGGGCCAGATGGATCCAAGTTCCGGAAAATGATCTTCTGTGGGTATGAGCCAACAGCGAATGCATGGAGGTTCGCATTTCCATCAGGTGATCAGAGTAAGTTACTGATCAGCAAGCACGCTGAGTTCTATGAGCAGGATAAAAAGTCACAACCTGCTGTCAAGCGTGATGTTCTCTCAGAGTGTCTCTCTGATTCAGAACAGGAAGATTCTGAGGGGGAGGAAGGAGAGGTTGAGTCTGCTGATGACGATCAGGTCACTGACCAAAGTCTGGAGCAGGGTGGGGCATCTCCACAAGTTGTAAAAAGAGAGGGTAAAAGTGAACCTAGTTCTCCTGTAAGTGTAATGGAGAGGATTCGAAACGCTTTAAGTCAGAGGGGGAATCCCGTGATGCTGAGGAAACAGTTCCTGGTGGCAGTGAATCAGAGGTAACATCTGAGTTTGTGCCCAGGCGATCCAGTCGCACAACGAAGGGTGTTCCACCGGAAAGATACCAAGCCACAGGTGCGTTGGTAAGTTTCGCACAGTGTGAACCTGAGAGTTACGTGGATGTTCCACAGGTATTGTCAGAATGTGTGGCAGAGGGGGTATGGGAGTTGGAACTTAAGAGGTTAAGTTGTTCCCATGATGCCTCAGCATTCTGACGTCAGAATTTGGAAGCTGGGAGGAGCTTTCCTGTCTGTTCCTCTCTAGTCGTTGAGAGAGAGAGACGCAGTTTTACCATGGCTGCGAGGAGTCCTGGAAATATCTGAGAAAATGATGCAATAAAGAGCTGTAAATGGACATTACTGTGCTCTGTGTGTTTGTGGGAAACTAAGTGACAGGTTGCTGCTGTGTTTTACTCTGCTGGGCGTGACGGAGAAGAAGGAGCAGATCGGGCAGAGGAAGCGTGCCGGACCTGCCGAAGCTGCCATAAAGAGCTAATTGCCGGTAGTAAATCAATTAGCACGTCACGGACTAATCAAAATACCTACAATGTTTTCCCTTACTTTGGCATATACTGTAGAATCTTTATGATGTGCATGGCAGCCGACCCATGATGTACAATTGAGCTGACCGAAGAATCTTTTCTCTCTACATCTCTTAATATTTGTTTTTCTTAGAACTTTTATTAGGTCTATGTAACAAAAATCTAGATCTTGAGCTTCATGAAGTTCCTCATGAAGCTTCACCTAATATGAGCTATAACTCTTACAGCTATAATTCTTTGTTTAACTATACAAAAAGTTGAGTCCAATAAATGCCTGCCTTAGTACTTTTTCTTCCCTTCACACTGAATTAGATCATTGCCTTTTAAAACATTTAATTAACAATTCTATCAATTATCCTGAACAAATATGCAAATATAACCACTGCATTTCTTGCTGTGTGTTCAGACTTGGCATTTATTAAATACTCTTCCAGACTGCATAGCATACTAAATTCATTTAGCAAATATAGCCATTGTCATAGCTTGGAAAAGTGCCCCGTGTATGCTAAGTGGTTTAGACAGCAATCCTATACTGTACATACTAACTTGGTAGTAAGTCCCATGGAACTCAATGGGATTTACTTCTGAGTAGACAAGTGTAGGCTTACACTATTAGGTCAAACATGCAGTGAAAGACTATTTTGGAAGAAAGATGTTTTCAGCATCATTTTTAGACCCAATATTCTTGGGAAACTATAGACTTCTATTGGAATGATGATGATGTTAATTAACCTTCAGTAACACAATATCTCTGATCTCTTTGTTGGCAGGGCATAATTAGTCCATGAGTCACTGCTACAGAGCACATAATTATAGATAATAAGAGTTGGAATGAAATGCTGGGGTCATCTGGTTGAACCTCTACCATGAGTTAGGAATCCTCATAAGAGCGTTTAACCATTCCTAATAAACGCTTTACCTAGCATTGATTTTTTAAAAAGAAAAATCACAGTCCTTCTGAATAACCCTGCATCTAAATCAGTATTCCAACTCCCAATTGCCAAGTACACATTGGCTTTTCCTTTTAAATGTAATGTTGCACATTTTTCTTCCTTCAGTTAATCTTTAGATGGGTTTGGTGATGATCGTCTGCTGTTGTTTTTCATAGAAGTAATGCAGGCATAGGTGCCAACTCTATAGGGCTTAGAGGTCTTCAGCCCCCTCCCCATGTCTGTTGGGAGAGGGCTGAGCCCCCCCCCCCATCTTGAGGGATGGAGGAGACAGAGTCTGTAATATTATTATAGACTTATTCAGCAGATAGGGCTGAAAGTAAAAACAACAGCAACAAGCACACTTTTACTTTTAGCTATATAGCTCCAAAGGACTCATTATTCAAAGAGGCAGTAGAATCAAATTCATCCAAGAGGTGATAAGGGTGTTGAAGACCATTTCCTCAAAGCTCCTGCCCTAAGGCTGGATTCACACATTTTTTGGGTGGCAGGGTAGCTGCCAAAAGAACTGCTTTCATTTACTTAGTTATCCATGGTGCAGCAGCAACATATGCAAATAGTAACGACAACCTGGATCTTTTAGAAGGCATGGGCCAGTAGCTGATGGCTTTGGTTGTTGTTTCCATATGTTTGCACTACTACAACAAAGCAGTTTTCCATCAGCAGCTGAGAAGTTCCAATATTAAAAAAGTATGGATTTAAACATCAAATCACAGGCCAGCTCTGCTGTAGATCAGCCTAAAGGTAAAGGGACCCCTGACCATTAGGTCCATTCGTGACCGACTCTAGGGTTGCGGTGCTCATCTCGCTTTATTGGCCAAGGGAGCCAGAGTTTGTTCACAGACAGCTTCCGGGTCATGTGGCCAGCATGACTAAGCCGCTTCTGGCGAGCCAGAGCAGTGCACAGAAACGCCGTTTACCTTCCCGCCTGGAGCGGTACCTATTTATCTACTTGCACCTTGACGTGCTTTTGAACTGCTAGGTGGGCAGGAGCAGGGACCGAGCAACGGGAGCTCATCCCGTTGCGGGGATTTGAACCGCTGACCTTCTGATCGGCAAGTCCTAGGCTCTGTGGTTTAACCCACAGCGCCACCCGCATCCCGTAGATCATCCTACATAACCCTAATTAAAGTATGTTACCACCACAGAGAATTTAGAAAAGCTGTGTAAATGGGGCAAGAGATGCATTGTGTAAGATGGTTAAAACAGAAAAAGCACTTACCTAAACTGGGGTGTGTGTGAGAGAGAGAGAGGGATTCCCTGACTCTTTTGTGACCACACAGGTTCAGTTCACACACTCACTAGGTCAGCAGTCCAAACTGATTGTGGAGGAATCCCCACCTCTGTTCCCATTCCCAATGCACACAAGGACATGTCCAATACCCTTCTTTAAAGTACACTTAGAAGTGGCTTCAGAAGACTCACCTCCAGACCATCACATGGGAACATAAAACCCTTTCCTTCCATCCCCATTTCCCCATTGAAAATTCCTCATTACCCTGCTTAATGCAGTGCCACTCACAATATGTGTGACACATGTTTTGCACTGGTCTTCAAAACCTGTGTTCACGGTACCTGCCTCCTATGTTTACCGTGAGCTGATGATCAGATATGCTCTTGCCCCTTCTGTTTATGCTGATCTTCTCAGTAAGGTTATTTGATGACAGGCTGGCTCTACCTGCTCTCTCCTCTGCTATGGACAAGATGGTTCTTACGTAGCCTTGAGATGACAGCTGGGGCAGAAGGGGTCACTTCAGCTGCAATTGCTGAAAGCTGGAGGGTGTCTCCTTGTACATACGAGGTATGCATATTTTTCTGTTCCTTGCTATTAATGAAATTGAATGGGGGAAACTACGTCCCCGCTGCCACCTAAAGTGTTTGGTAGGTGTTATGATACACCTCCCAAACACATCATCATCCTTTCAGGTATATAAAATGTCAAGGTTTTAGTGGTCACTTGCTGTTCTTATCATAATAGCTGTGCAGCTATTTAGAGATTGTGCTCACTTAGGCAATCTGTGCCCATAAATAAGAGCTAGCAGCATGGAACGGGATGCATTCTCTAGGCTTCTATAAGAGATAAGAGATTAAACGCAATGCATTTGTCTCTGTTATGGGCTTCGCGTTCTGCTGTGTGGCATTTCATTGTTCTTTATGGGGCAATATTTGTGTTTGTCAAATTAGAAGGCTGCAGTATTGGAGACAGAAATCTTCTGTTTCTCAAAGGGAGCCTGAAGTGGTGCAATCTCAGCAAACTCCTGAGTAGAGGCGGCAGGGAAATCAATCAGAGGCTTCCTTGATATGCTAGCTAGAGGCTCCCACTCCACAAGCTGCCGAGGATACAAGGCACAAGGGTGTAATCTCTATTCAACAGGGGTGTTCGGTTGCTTCAAACAAAGAGCAAACAAGAAGTGATCTTGGAAGTATTTCGGCCTCAGCCAGAGTAGGCTGCTCCAAAATTTCCAGATCTGTGTTACGAGAATAATCCCCCACCCCAGAAAGTGCAACTGGATACATCTTGAAAGAAATAGATTCTTTCAAACATTGGGTTTCTCTCATTTTGAATTAAAGCTATACCTTGCATCTTATTTGCATTTTAAATTGCCTGCTTCTTCATTTTTCTCTTGCTGGAAATACACTGAGAAACAGGAGTGTCATCACATCCTGTTTCGGTGCTGGCAAGTCTTATATTTCATTCACAAACATATTTTCCTTCAGCCATTCACAGTGTGAAGTTTGCTGGAAGCTGTGAATAATCAGCCTCGATTCTAAGGAAATACCCCCTTTGCTTGTCTGTATGGTCCTGACAAATCTGCTAGAGTATGTAAGTCTTTCAGACAACTGTTCAAAGCATATTTATGTGAATTAAAGTGCCACTGAAACGAAGTCTCTTGTGACTAAGGTAGATAACTGTGTAAACAACAACAATAACAACAACAACAACAAGCGGGCCTTTGTGCAATATATAAACCAGTAGAGAGCTACAGTTTGCTCTCACACATCCAAACACAATTTATTGAGAAGAGGTAGCATCTTAAAGATGTATTGTCAGCTCTTCTCCTTTTTCCTCCTCTCTCCTCTCCATTGAACTAATGCTGGGAGATTAACTTCCAGCTCATATAACGGACTGCTGCCTCCCTTCTTCTGTTTGGCTACAATCCTATACACCACAGGTGGGGCAACTCTGGCCTTTGGAGCCAGCACAAAGTGGAGCCAGAAGTCAGCACTGATATGGTGATATTGCTCTTTCAGGCTCCCTGGAATCACCTGTACTAGAGTTTCCCATGGACAACTCCATACTAGCCAATCCTTGAAAGGGCTTGCAAAGCACTGGGCTAAGGGCCCTGCTTGGCACTTTGAAGTGCAGATGATCTCTGACCAGTGGTACTTCAAGACATTGTAAAGGGTTCTTGCAAGCCGAAAGATGACGGGTGCTATACAAAATTAATAAATAATAATACTAATAAAAAGTGCTGACAGTTGCTGAGACCCCAAAACTCTTCATCACTTGATGTCGCTGTGATGTCAGGTGACTGACAGGTGGGCAGTCCCACCCACGTGTCAAATTTGGCCTTGGGCGGGGCAGGGGAGGTAATAATCTGTCCCACCAGCCAAATCCAGCTCTCCACTCTCACTAGCCACCCTTCCCCAGGGGCAAGCCCCATTGAACACATTGGGACTTCCTTCCAACTAAATGTGTGATGGATTACATTGTGAGTTCAGTAAATGCATAATTGCACAGGGATAGGAGTTTAATCAATTCAATGAGATCATAAATATTTCAGAAATAAGAGGGTGTATTTGTAATGCAATTAGTGTTTTAATAGCATAATAAATTTATTATGTACTGACTTAATTATATACTAGTACATCATGGTGAAAAAATAATGTCCAGTGCTAGGAAAGGAGCTTTTGCCACTGACATGAACTTACAGCTTTCTGAGTTTCGTAATGCCCTTTGCCAAAGCAACAAATGAGGCTTCATGATTTGAAGGTAATAAATATAGCCAAGGAGCTGCACAAATGAATAAATACTGAACAATGCCCAGATCTGGTGACATCATGATCCACTTCTGATTCACTCATAGATTGATTACACTTTCCCATCTACCAATATAGTAATATGATCATAAACAAAAAGTAGTTGCTGTATCCTCTTTTATGACCATAAGTCATTTTAACAAACCAAGAGATGGTGAATAAAATTAATGCTATTCCCAAAATTTTGTGTCCCTGGATTCCACCGTAACCAGCAACCTCTCAATCACTGCTGAGCTGGACAAGCGTATTGGCAAGTCAGTTCCGGCAATGGAGGAACCAATGACCAAAGCTTCTAATGACCCTGGTACTGTACTGGCAACATTTTTTACTTTTTTATTCTTATGTTTTATTAGTACTCTCATTATTTTATTGTTGTCAAGTGCCTTGGGATTTATTTTTAAATGAAAAATAGTATAAAAAGGATTTAAAATAAATATAAAAACATGTATGTTTAATCCAGGGGTCAGCAAACATTTTCAGCAGGGGGCCAGTCCACTGTCCCTCAGACCTTGTGGGGGGCTGGACTATATTTTGAAGAAGAAGAAGAATGATGCAAGAGCACCACAAGCCCCGGTCACTGCTTACCTGTGTCTTGCGAGCGGCAGGGGCTAGTGGTGGCAGGACAATGAGCACCGCACGAAAGGGCTCTGGAGAGGGACTGCTTAAAATGGCAGCCGCTTGAGCACTGCTGCTGCTGGCACCAACAAAGCCCAGCCCCCTTACTCCTCTAGGCAGGGTGGGGAGGAGGGGGGGAGGACGCGCTGCCGCTGCGTGAGGGAGAGGGAGAGGGGAAAAACGTGTGCACTGGTGATCTACGTGACAATTCCTGGACCTTCCGCAGGCTGGATCCAGAAGGCAATTGGGCCTGATCCAGCCCATGGCCCTTAGTTTGCCTACCCATGGTCTAATCTGCTAATGTCCTGTGAGCATTATGCACCTCCCTTTCCCTTTAGATTTTTGCAAAGAGACTTTGCTCTACATTGGTTACAGTGTGGTGCTGATAACACCAAGGTTGCAGGTTCGATCCCTGTATGGGACAGCTGCATATTCCAGTATTGCCAGGGGTTGGACTAGATGATCCTTAGGGGTGCTTTCCAACTTTCCAATTCTAGGCATCTAGGATTTCCCCCTTCACACAGGTTGCTTTCAGACAAAGTGTTTATTTTTTGTTCTTTGTTTTGTGTGTGTGTGGGGAGGGAGTCACAAATTTGTACAAAGTGTCATTCCATACTTTTCAGAGCATTTCCCCCTTGCTTCATGAAAAGTTCAGTTTTGGGATTTGTTTGTTATGCAACAGCACCAAATAAAACTGAATGAAACCAGAATGTGCCAGAGAGTCAACCACCTCTCTTGAAAATTGGTTCCGTTTTCAATCTGCTTGTACTATCTTTTCTCTTAGCCCTTTAGATGCACTGACTAATTCTGCCATAGGGCTAGGCTGTTTTGTACAGTATAGTTTTGGTGTTGTAATGTTACATTATGTGAAATTGTTCTTAACTGACATTTTTTCTTTATTATACTATTTTACCCTTGATGAACACTGCTTTTGGACCCCTTACGAAAAGCAGTTTATAAATACTATGAAATAAATAAATAAATAAATAAATAAATAAATGTGTGTCTCACCTAACGTTCAACCCAAATCTACCCCCCTGTAACTTAACCCCATCAGGTCTAGTCATGCCCTCTGGGGCAGTAAAGATCAAGTCATTGCTTCCATGACACGATCTTCTTTTTTAAAAAAACAAACCACTTTAGTTTGCAGGGCAATTATCACTAACTTACCCATTATAAAGAAGCGTATCTCACTTGTCTCTGATTCAAATACCTAGCAAGGATATCTGGCATAGATCAAACACATCCACAATCAAATAAAGTTTCCATTAACTTTATGGGTGGATCCAGAATATTGAATTCAGCAGGAGAGGAGACAAAAGAAAATTGCTCTGAGTGTTTCCTTGAAGCACCTTCGCTATTGTCACACTAGGTGGTGGTCGGTGAATCTCAGCAAGCAATTTTTAAATTAAAATCAATGAATCACATTTTTGCCAATACGCTGCAGTATCATTTCATTTTAGTGGTTTTTTTTTTAATGAAAGCAAATTAAATTTGAGGACAGAATTTCCACAAATGATTCCATATGCTGAAATGCTCACTGAGGCTGCGGCTTCTCTGAGGATATAATAAAATGTTGTTGGAAAATGGATATGTGGTGTTATGGGATTACGTATTTTTATTTTTTTGCTTTTGTATCCTCAGTTTTGTTCAGTGTCCTGCACAATAGAGAGTAAGAACGTCCTTTGAGAAACAAGGAACTCATGTATGTTGGTGAGACTTTTAAGACAGGTAGAAGAATGGGGAGGAAGATAACATTTCAATGACAAAAAGGAAAAATAATATCAAATATCAGCTGGCTTCTCTTTTGGAACCACCATATCCCACAAATGTATAAATACCATTTTCATACATTATGTTACCATTGTCAGACATAGAGACTGAGCAAGCAACATGAATGAAAAAATAATCATTTGTGAAATGAGGTGTCTCCTTTCAACTGTTAATAAAAGAAGGAGATAGATTCATTCTTTATTTGATCCTATCAGGGAAATGGCTGGTATTAAATTAGTATTGGGGCAGATAGACAAGCAGGTTTCTCCCTACTATAATTGCTTTCAAAGGAAATGAGGTGCAGGTGCTGTGGCAGAAGCCATATAAGAAGATATATGCAAAGGCCTTATTGAAGCTTCCTGTTTGCTCAAAGAAAATATTTTTGTGTTAATATAAAAGAGGCACCCTAACCCACACACCAGTTTAACCAGATTATTTGGATTTAAATATAATTTTTGTCCCTTTGACTGCATGCAATCACACATTTTAAGTTTTCCCCCCGGCATAAGCTAGTACACCCCTGTTTGCAACTTTATTTGGGGGTACGGTCATAGCCACTCCACACCTTTAAAGTACTCATAACATTTAAACTGCCATAGCTTCCCCCATAGAATTCTGGGAACTGTACTTTACAGACATATTTACCAACTCCCCTGAAAACGGCAGTTCCCCACATTCTTTGAGAGAAGCCATGATGGATTTATATCAATTAAATGAATGGCGTGCATGTGATAAGTCTCAGTAAATTCACTGCAACTCTCTCTAAGTGTGTGCGCACAGATTGGACTTCAGCTTTAAACCAGACTTCACACCTACCCAAATGGCTGTTTCCTGATTTAAACTTTTGCTTTTGTGCCTGTCTCCTGCCATCGGTGCATACTAGACAGAACTTTGGGGCAGATGCCCAGGACCCCACTCAGTGGAATGAAGAGAAGAGTTGCCAAATGCAACAAGGCTGGTTTCCCTAAAATCACCTAGTCGCACCACTGTTTCCTGCTTTGATCCTGCTCCTTTAGACTCACTGACAGCTTGGATTTTACCTTGGCAAATTGCCCCTCTGTCTCTTCTGCTTTTCAGTGGCATAGCGTGGGTTGTCAGCACCCGGGGCAAGGCAAGTAATTTGTGCCCCCTAACCCGTGGATTTGCCCCCCCTGACCCGTGGATTTGCGCCCCCTAACCCTAACCCCCAAATGTTGCGCCCAGTGTGGCCGGCCCCCCCCTGCACCCCCCACGCTACACCACTGCTGCTTTTCCCGTTAGATACACATACCCCATTTCTACTCAGTGGTGTAGTGTGTGGGAGGGGCACAGGGGTGGTTGCCCCGGGTGCAAAATTCTTAGGGGTACAAAATTTTAACACCCAGTGCTGCCTCATTACAGCTGCGTGCTTCTGTCACTCTGCTCCAGTGAAGATGGCTTCTCCATGCAAACCAGGAAATGGCCTCTCCAGACAACAGAACGACTCTTCTTTTCTTATCTCTGCGGCTTTGATCTCCTGGGTGATGCAGTTAAATGTGCATGCGTACTCCGTCCGTTTCCCTCCCACCCCCGCCTTTCCCTGGGTGCTTGCAACCCACACTATGCCACTGTTTGCACCTGACACTATGTAGCAAGTCCATCCCACTAAAGCCATGATTAGACTGGGTACACCACCATGTCCACTAGCCGCTGTTAAAAACTCTGAATGTTCAGTTGACCAGGCTTAAAAAAACAACACCTCTCTGTGAGTGGGGGTCCTGGTTTATCAGCATTCCCAAACCCAGGGAGAGTTTCTAAACATGTTCAATTAAACACACTTCAATATCTGTTTCATTTCCCCCCACTACTTTTTTGAAGATCTGAAGAGTAGCTTGCACACCTGGGCTCATCTGTGTCCTGTCGAAGGTTTAACCCTTCGCATGCTCAGGCAAAAGCTTCAACACAACTAATATGACAAAATCTTGATATAAGGTTTCATTTTCTGGGAAAAAATATACAAAGCATTGGACCAAATGATTGTGGTGTACTCCACCTAACCTATATCCAAATATCTATCTATCTAACCATACATCATAGAGATATATATAAAAAAACCAGTATTCAACTGAACTGCCCTTCTGATGCATCCGTTTCAATACTTAAAAGGCAAGCTTGAAATAAAATTTACTCTTTGCTCTCAGCAAGAACTAATGCTTATCAAATGCCCTGGTCAAACACAATAAAATCATACTGGGTAAGGAAATTGCTTTTGTAATTGATTTACTACTTTTCATAGAAAAGGCATTTCAGTATCATTTTCATTAAATTGCTCATCTACAACAAAGAAAACCTACTTTTCTATGCTCAAAGGCCAAAGACTTTGGTTTCCATGAAAAGCCATAGAATGAACAAAATATTTGTGTAGCTGAACCCCAAGCCAACAGGATTTCAGGTTTTTGACACAGAGATTTTGAGCCTTGTCATTATTCTGAATTGCCTTTCATCAATAAGGTGGAAGAGGAAAAGATTTTCTGTAGCTAGAGTTGTAAGGCTGGAGCCAGTGCGCTCTGTCTCTCTTTCTCTCTCTGTGTGTATGTGTGTGCATGTAGCTGCATGAATACTAGCTTGTACACCAATTCTCTCAACACTCTTGCTGGGCATTTTCAGCCCTGCTGACCTCACAGCCTGGAGCCACCATAACATCATACACTGGTCCTGCGCTAGCTTCACTTTACTTTTCTGCCTCATTCTTCATTCCACCATTGACTGCTTTAACTGTTTCCATTCCTCCCTGAAATAGTGCAAGGCAACCACCAAAGATCTTATGGTTCCCAGGAAGCAGGAAAGCAATTGCTCATATAATGAAGTGGGACTACCAAGCAGTTTCTGCTTCCACTTTCATCAGTAACACAGAGCTGTTAGATCTCAAAACAGGCACTGGAGCCACTGGATAGTCCTTGGAATATCAATGAGGATCCTAACAGAGGTAAAGGTAAAGGGACCCCTGACCATTAGGTCCAGTCGTGACCGACTCTGGGGTTGCGGCGCTCATCTCGCTTTACTGGCCGAGGGAGTCGGTGTACAGCTTCCGGGTCATGTGGCCAGCATGACTAAGCCACTTCTGGCGAACCAGAGCAGCGCATGGAAACGCCATTTACATTCCCACCAGAGCAGTACCTATTTATCTACTTGCACTTTGACGTGCTTTCGAACTGCTAGGTTGGCAGGAGCAGGGACTGAGCAACAGAAGCTCACCCCGTGGTGGGGATTCCACCTTCTGATCAGCAAGTCCTAGGATCTGTGGTTTATCCCACAGCACCACCTGCGTCCCCCTAATAGTGGTAACCTCTGCCAAATAAATATGGTGTGTAAAAGTGAAAGGATTTTATAAAGGAGACTTGAACTTGAAATTTCTTCCTAGTTAAAGCCATTGTGCAGAAGTGAGGAACCTTTTTCAGTCAAAGTGCTGCATTTCCATCTGGGAAACTTTGTGGGCTCTCTTTCCAGTGGTGGACAGGATGCAGCAATGAATGTAACTGTTATCTTTGTACAGTAGGCGAGTTTCTATACATCCACCCCTCTCTTTTGCATCTGGACAAGCAAGGGTCATTAGCAGAGTGACTTGGAAGATGACATTTAGCCCCTGAGCATGAGGTTCCCCACCCCACCATAGAGTTTTCCAACAGCATATACAGACATTGCTTTTTGTATCTCAAAATTTTTCAACTTTTCTACTGGAAACATTGACAAGTATGGAAATTAGCGGTAGTCTAGAATGTAAGTCAGGAATGATATGTCAGGCAACAGATGGCTTCCGCTCTTCCCTTGTTTGCTGTGGTTGCTTATCTGGTGAAGCAGGTACAAAGATCTGAAACGGTTTGCACAGTATCCTTGATATGCTATCCAAGGCATAGAATAAATCACAGGTGCTGGATAAACAGTCTCCAACAAAAATGAATAAGTTTTGGTATGGATCATATCTTCCTCACTTTTCTGGAGGAGATATTCTCTGGTTAGAATAGATGTCTGGCAGATGTCAATGAGTCCAGAAGGATAAGGTGCTCTTTAAATGTATGGATGCTTTTGAGGCGATATTCTATGCCCTCACAATTGCCTCTGCTTCTGAGGACCAAACTGTTCATGATGTTTCCTTGATGTATCTTCAATGGTAGTGTGACCAGTTTGGCCACAATGGATACTGTGCTGCAGGGGGCACCACAACAATGCTGTAGAATTGGTGCATGAGAGGCAAGGGGCAACAAATTTTAGCATCGCACAGGGCACTGCTGAAATTTGAGAACCCAAAGTCCACCACTGATGACTGTCAGTGAGTTTTACTGTAAAGATCTTGTGACTATTTTGTTTTATCCCTTGGCAAGAATAACATAAAGTATGCAATTTTGATGATGCTCTTGCTTAAAAATGTGATTGTGAAGATGGATATTGATAATATAATTTACACACACACACACAGAGAGAGAGAGAGAGAGAGAGAGAGAGAGAGAGAGAGAGAGATTAGTGTTTTGCTGCCTATAGAAGCCAAGAATTTTCATTAAGTCTCCTTTAAATATAAATGCAGCATTACAGAGCCTTGCACTGACATTTAAAATACTTGCTTGTACAAACGACACTGTTCATATTACCAAAAATTAATTACCCTGCTCTCACTCTCTTTTATGTATTATAATTCATGGATTACTGAAATTCATAATTGAATAATGTGCAGAAGTCACCTAGAGGTACTAAAGCAATTCTCTCTTATAATTGCTTGACTAAATAAGAATGACACTAACTTTAGTGTTTTCTTTCTGATTAGGACTGCTATAGGCTTGTAGTCAATGTAATATAAATCAATAAAGAATAATTTTCCAGGTGGTAAATCAATTGTCAGTTCACAGACCCTAATACTTCTGGGCTGGATTTATTGAAAAAATGAATGGCAGCCTTGTTAGCAGAGGTACAGCCTGCTTTATGGGGGCATAATCGTGTAAAACCCAAAGAATTGCATTCACTGTAGTATCTACTGATCAAGCATATTAACCCTACTTTTGTCATTTCAGAGCATGATGCTGTGATCCACTGCACTGGTAAATATACTGTGAAATATTGATGACTGCTTTGCAGCTTAAGAGCTGCCTCAGCCAACAATGTGAACTGACCCAGTTCCTTCTGCCAATATAGCAGCATGAATCAACCCTACTGCACCAAATGTTGACGTCACCGAAGATGCTAAGATAGAGATTCAGGAAGCCTTTATTCATACATCCATAATATTATTTCCACCTGCCTTGCCCCACCCTCCAGTCCTGAGAGTCTTTATAAGAGACCTGCTCTGCTCCAGAGGAAGAACTGAGGAGAGAGAGACTTTCTGCAGGCAATGGCTATTTCATTATTTGCTGATGATTAATTTTACTATTTACTATTGGATTCTAATGGGTTATTGAATATTGCTTTATTTGGTATGTTGTTTATTTTAAAGTTATTGGGGCCTTTATATTGGATCAGATTGTTGCTTTGTTTGATGCTTTATTATTATTTTTATGTGTGTTGGAAGTCACCCTGAGTGGCTGGGGCAACCCAGCCAGATAGGCGGAGATTAATAAATAAAATAGTAGTAGTAGTAGTAGTATGAAGCCTTTCCAAAGTTCAAACCATGCTCCAGGCAGTTTAAAACATGAAAAAAAATACATAATTATAGCATAACAAAAGTAGTCATATAGGGGAAAATGGGCAGAGATATGGCATTGCTGGAAATAATATTAAAGAATCACATCTACCACAGAGCAGTAAATGATTTGCAAGTGAAAGTAGCTCCTTTATTATAAGCATGCAGGGAGAAGCCACTGTACAACAAGGTGTCCTGACTGCCCTCTTGAATAAGCAAACTAAAGTCTAACATTGGAACAACAAATGCATTTCCTTATCTTATAGTACAACATACTTTTCAGCACTGCTCAAAGCTCAAAACACGTATCTCAATGTAAGCAATGTTTGCCAATGTAAGAAACGTTCTTGTTCTTGTCCTTGTTCTTGCATTTTGGAACCTTGTCACTTCCATCCAAACCTCCTCACTTCTCTCATTCCCTTGTCAGGTAAACAGTTTTATTGACTAAAGTTTAGGTCTAGCCATTTCCCCTCTACAACACCATGTGGGGATAAAGACATAGGCTGTGCACTAGCAGGGTGATGCTACGAAGAGGCATGTTATTATGTTTTAGATGAAACTGAG
This sequence comes from Podarcis bocagei, assembly GCF_964188305.1. Classification (NCBI taxonomy): domain Eukaryota; kingdom Metazoa; phylum Chordata; class Lepidosauria; order Squamata; family Lacertidae; genus Podarcis; species Podarcis bocagei. Next base: position 86,818,275 of record NC_138126.1, on the reverse strand, counting down.
CATGCTTCATGCTTTTGTTTAAATTAGGAGTGGGCAGAAATGTTAATTGGTCTTAACAAAACACTTTCTTCCCCACCCAATAATTCCTTGTATGTTTTGCCTTGGTTGGAACCGGAAAGGTAGTGGCCACTCTAACTAGAAAAAAAGCTTTTTTCTTTTGCAGATTTTATTGTAAGAAAGAGAAGGAGCACAATTCTCCCATATCTCTAGGACCACAGTGGAGGAGCATAGCTAGAAAAAGCCACCAGTTGATCCCCAACTTGCCTTGACACTTCAGAACCTTTGTGTTGCTTCTCCTGTCTTAATTTGTTCATCCAGCATTGGCATGTCTTCTTTCATATATTAATAATATGCTAGCCATTGTCCTTGAGTTATTCTGCAATCCTATTAATAGATTGCCTTCTTAAATGCCTTACTATTTAGAGAACTGAAAAAAGTTTTTTTAAAAAACCCAAAAACCTAGGCCAGAAACCAGAAAGGCCTGACAAGCTCCTCAAATATTAAAAGTCAGCCAACTTGTCTTATTAGTCCAATCCTATGCATTCTTGCATAGAAATAAGTACCATGAAATTTAATGGAACTTACTCCCTTCTAGCTATGCACTGAATCAGAGGATGAATGTGCTAAGCAATAAAAGTAACTCCTTTGTTTGCTAAAAAGTGCACACTTCCGAGGGTGGCATTGACCAAATTTACCTAGAACTGAAGGGCTCCAAGCCTGAAGGCTTACTGAAGCATCTTAATTTTTATTGCCACTGTGCTTCCTCCTCTACCAGATCTAATCACTATTGTTTAAGCAGTAAGCCAGCTATTACATGTCTACAGCTGACAAAAGAACTGAAGAGAGGAGAGCACACTGTCAAAACTTGCTGTCACGGTGAATACGTAGGGTGTGAAATTGAGGTAATAACTGGAATAGCCGTAGCATCTGTTCAAAGGTTTTTGACAATTTTGGCCAGGCAGGATCCTCCCAACTTCGGCTGAGTGATGATATTTAATACCTGTCAAGCATCTTTGTCTTTCCTTCTGCACGTAAGATAAAGTGTCAGGTGCCTGTACGTTGATGGGAAAAAGCTTTCAAATTGTTAGGGAGGATTTAAAGTTGACAGTTCCGTCAAAGGAGGGTTGTCAGGGACAATAGTACATGGGGGACACGCACGGGGGACAGAACACTTAACTTGGGCTTGTTACACAAAAAGTTCAAGGAAGAGAAAGGAGGTTTGCATGTAAGGGAAGATGCTGATGAGTGCTAGTCATTCTATTGCATGGCGAGCCCCCGAGCCCCACCCCATTTCTTAGATAATGAAACACACGGACACCAATATTTGGGGTTAATGGGATAAATAAAGCCACAGCTTTATTGGTTACAGATGTGAGCGGTATTGTCTTAGGCATTGGAACTGAACCGACTATATCTGACTCCTGTCCACCATGCAGGTAGTCTCATAATGGTCAACCACCAGTAGGGGGAGCCCTGTTGATGTACATCGGGGTCAGCAAACTTTTTCAGCAGGGGGCCGGTCCACTGTCCCTCAGACCTTGTGGGGGGGCCAGACTATTTTTTTGGGGGGGGGGAATGAACAAATTCCTATGCCCCACAAATAACACAGAGATGCATTTTAAGTAAAAGCACACATTCTACTCATGTAAAAACACCAGGCAGATCCCACAAATAACCCAGAAATACATTTTAAATAAAAGGTCACATTCAACTCATGTAAAAACATGCTGACTTTCCGAGGGCCGAATTTAGAAGGCGATTGGGCCGGATCTGGCCCTGGGCCTTAGTTTGCCTACCCATGATGTACATCAACTGTGAGCTCCCCCAGGGTCCCCGATGGAGTCGTGGCATGGCCCTAGCCGTTACCCAGGCTTCGGACAGGATCCACACCCCCAGATCCCTTTAATGGAATACCCTTAAAGAGGAGGGGCAGGTGAGGGCCACAACCTCCCCTCCCATAAACCAGGTTTACCAATGCCTAACCGCCAAACCTTACAAAGATGTGACGATTGCTACAAGGCAGGCGAAAACCACATGGCTGGTGCCAATTTGCCATGTGGGAAAATTCCTACCTGGCCCCCTCAACAGGTGACAAGTCATAGTCCATAGCAAGGCCAAGTTGGCGAACGCATGAAAATAGGGTGGGAGGGCAGGAGATCCAATGCAGGAGGAGAAAAGGAGACTGAACACCCAGCCGTGCAGATGTTGCCGTGCAGATGTTTAAATCGGGTAAGCCACGCCCCTGGTCGACCAGATTGGTCAGCTGTGGGGCATGACATGGCCGGGACTCCCAGTGACGTGGGTGGCATTGCAACACTCCCTGCTGTACACAGGGAGTGCTTGTGGCCAGCCTGCAACTCCGCCCCCCTGGGAAGGGGAGCGGTTTTAGCAAGAGCTTTGTTGCATTGTTAATTTACAGGTTCCTTGCAGAAGTGGGTATTAGTCACTATGTACCAAGCTTGTGGACTGCTCTTATTTAGAAGGCAGTTTACAGAGCATATAGTGCTGACTCATAAATGCAGATGACAAAACAGATAGAGGACTAGGTTCCGGAAGTCCTTCCAGAATCACAGAGTTGGAAAGGAACCAATTGATAATCCAGTCCAACTGTTTCACCCCTTCAAGCTGAAGCTACACACCCTACAGCTAAAGCACTAACTAAATGTTTGTCTAACCTCTTCTCGAAAACCTCCATGGCAGCTTGGCAATCTTCCATCTCATCTTTGCTGAATTGCTCTGGCTGTCTGAGAGCCAAGCAACTACTTTAGGCATGCCCAAGAGCACCATGATTCCCCCACCTTTGTAGAGGTGACCCTCTATGGCAGGTTCCAAATGCCTCCTGAACCTCTTCACTGTTCCAAAGGAGGTCAACTATGTGGCACGGAGAAATAGCTGTTCAAGCAGCACAAACCCAGCGCTTCCTTGAGGATATGGAACTATTTGTGCAGTTCTTTGGAATCAGTCCATATTTGGATGTTTTCAGAGCTGAACCTTTAAGTTGAATAACACCACTTGTTTCTTGCTTCCTGCTCATATAATGCCATTTCTTCACACTGTACATAATTAAACCATGGGATCTGATGGCTACTGTGGTGATCACACAGGGTCCCTGGACATTTAACAGTCTATTGATCCTTGTGCCACCACTGTGTTCGCTTCCCCGCTGCCACCAACCAGTTACTCTCTGGTAAAACACTGAGTCCAATCAGTTAAAGGTGAACCAAAAAACAAGTTTATTTTACAAACATTAACAAGTTTATGGTTTCTCAGATAATATTCCTGTCAGTATCTTAACTTTAGTTTCTTTACCGGCCTATACCTTCCTAATACCTTCTGACTGATTATCTCAACTGTTTGACTGACTCCTCTTAACAAATTCTCTCACTCTCTCACACCAGACTAGCCCAGCCCACAGACTTTTCTTATCTGCCTCTTCTAACTCCAGTCTGTCTTCTCAACAACTCTAACTCTCCAAAAAACAACAACAGCACAACCCCCCCCCCGTGCATAAACCTTATACACAGTTAACTCTGCCCCCTGGGTTCCCATTGGTTAGTCATTTTACAATTAGTTAACCCTTTCCCTATGAACCCAGTATGATGTCACACACATAGGAGGGCAAATGCCACAGCCACCAACCTGGAAAGTTTGAAAAGGTGTTTAGTCAAATTCATGGAGGATAAAGTCTATGAGTGCTAGTCATGGTGGCTGCATATGCACGTCTCTGAATATGAGGTACGGGGGAGCACAAGTTGAGAAAGTGCTGTTGCACTCATGTCCCACAGGCATATTGTCGGCCACTGTGAGGACAGAATGTTGGACTACATGGACTTTTCCCTCTTATGTTCACCTTTGTCAGGATCCTTTGTTCTTTGGATTTTGATTGGTGGACAGTCAACTTTATGAGATGCACATTCTTATAATGGCCTCCTCACAAGTGGCAGATGAGTAGTATGGAATTAAGTCAGATGACTAACCATACAGACAACAATGAAACAGAAGCCAGATTACACCTCAAATTTCTAAAATGTAACATTATCCTTGGTCATCCTGGGACTAATTGCAATTAGGTTTCTTCTTGTAACACCAGATTTCATCTAGAAGCCACCCCCCTCTCAAACCACTCTAGTTGTAATTGTAATTTGTTTTGAACTGCTTTTTCATGCTGTATTTTATATTGCTATAACCCACCCTGGGAATTCTGGCAAAGGATGGGTAACAACAGCAGCAACAAAATTTTGAATTGGGCCTGGTAGTGAATCGGCAGCCAGTGCAAATCTCAAAGGATAGGTGTAATATAGTTGCTGCAGACAAAGGTTACAAAATATAAAGGGTCAGGTGTCAATTTTATTTTTCTTCTTTTAGAGGTTGCACATCAGCGTTAAATATTATTCTGAAAAGCCGTCCACCTTGAGCCCCTAGGGAAATATAACAACACATCCTCCTATTTTGTGTATGTGTGTGTTTTCGCTATTTCAAATAATTTGTCAGAGATTTCCCACCCCCACCCCCTTCTTCCTGAGAAAACAAACTTTTCTCGTGTTGGAATGATGGCTTCATGCCTCACAGCTATTTGTGGGTATCAAGAAGGGATCTAGCTGATTCTACTGACATCTTGCTGACAGACATATCAAAAAGCCTGGCAAGGATGTCATAATCTTTGGTTATGCAAATCTGTGGATCAAGATTGCTTAGAGGCAGACTGTGGAGCAGATGATAATGCAACCCCCTTGTAGTACATCAGCAATTGTTTTGACAGATGAATTGGAATGTTTCGAGAATAACAAGGCAGGGAGGGAAATAGAGGTGGCTTTGCATGTTGCTGGATGTTCATCATCAAAACAACAACTTAAATATCAGTACAAACATGACCCCTCCTATATTTATATTAATGGCTAAAGGGGGGATGTATTTTTATGGCCTGCTTTCCCCACCTCTTGATTGTCTATGAAGGTTTCCAAAGCCCATTCCGATGGTCCGGCTGTGCTAGGGCCACAGAAAGAAAGTAGAAGCTTCTGCATGCGAGTCCTTAGCTGATGAAGAATGGAGTGGACTCTAGTCCACCAAAGTTTCTGTCATGCTAAATATGTTTGCTTTTTAAAGGTTTTATAATATGCTTTTTTGTTTTGTTTTTTTCTTGCAGCAGATGGAAATGGTGATCATCTGGCAGTTGCTAACTGGATGAGCAATCATGCATGCAAACAGATGCTGTGTGTGCAATTTATTTTTTCATTCCAACCCAGCTACTGGGGCTGCAGGTGAAGAGTACTTTTTTGGTGGGCATAGGCTGATCAAGGATGGGAGCAAGAGGGCTATATTTCCCCTGGTCTTGCCAAACAGCCGATGGGTACAAATAAGGACTGTTTCCAGGGCCGGATTTAGGTTTGATGATGCCCTAAGCTACTGAAGGTAATGGGGCCCTTTTTATGTCCAGCTGTCTTTTGTCAACAACAAATTGTAACTGGTTTTTTTGTGTTGAATATATGCTATATGGTAATTTATGGACCTAATAGGTATCTAAAGCCATTTGCACATAACAAACTATGTATTTTATCAAAGTAATTGTTAAACTGAAATACAATTAAGAAGAAGTATATTAATAGTGAAATACAACATTTTAAGGGTTGGATTAATGTCTGGAATGGATTAATCCGTTTTGCATTACTTTCTATGGGAAAGTGCACCTTGTTTTTGAAACGCTTTGGTTTTGGAACAGACTTCCGGAACAGATTAAGTTTGAGAATGAAGGTACCACTGTATATAGAAATGAGCAAACCAGTGATATTTTAGTGAGCAGGCTAGCAGCCCTTACTTACATGATAGGAGCCTACACAACACAAAAAAACACTGTTGCTGTATGTAGGTTTTATTTTATTTGTTTTTTATCTTATATTTTGGAAATGTACATCGGGGTTTTTCCTTTACATTTTTTGCCCCCCCCCGAAAGTGGGGCCCTAAGCTATAGCTTGTTTAGATTATATGTAAATCCGGCACTGACTCTTTCAAAAGCCTACATGTCCCCGGCCCTTGGAAGCAGCTGCACATGAACTCATTGAAATAGGTCTAGCCGCATAAATGCTTGCCAGATTTGTTGATTGTTGCAGCAGCAGCACATGATAAAGCAAGAGATCTTACTGTGTGATATTAAGGGTGCTGCTTTGGCAGTGCTGGCAGATACTCAAGGACTAATGATAGGAATCCGCCATAGGGTTATCACCTCCAAGGGTAAGGTAAGCATGTCTAATGTTAGCATCAGGGAGAACAGTCATATCACTTGGTCACTTCACACCATAAATGAGAAACCTAGAAATATGCCTCATCCAGAGTCAGACCAATCACTCTTCTGACCCAGTACGGTCTACACTTAGCAGGCTTTCAGATGGGGCTTCTCCCAGCCCTGCCTAGAGAAGTCAAGGGTTGAACCATGGACCTTCTTCATGCAAATCCCTCCCGCCCACCCCCAAGTTATTAAAGGAAGCATCCACACATCCAGAACCTAAATTTTCACCCAAATCCCTCAACCTTCTCCACCTTTTCGTGGTGATTTATTTTCATTCCCCTCGCCCCCCCCCCCCAAAAGCCAAAAGAACACCAGGTTGACATTTTTGGAACTGCCTTGAAGGCTGGTTCACACATTAAATTCATGTAGTTACTTAAGAAACCCCCTTAGCCTTCACATACCCAGTAGGTCACTGTATTCCCCAGTCAGTCAGAACAGGGCTCTCAGCATACCTGCCCCTATTTTGTGGCACAGCATCCATGCTGACACACAACAGAAGCACACTGTTGTTTCCAGAAGTAAATAAAGACTTTCTTTGTATTGACAAGTGCTTCCAGCTGGATTAAAAATAAATACAGTGGTACCTCGAGTTAAGTACTTAATTCATTCTGGAGGTCCGTTCTTAACCTGAAACTGTTCTTAACCTGAAGCACCACTTTAGCTAATGGGGCCTTCTGCTACGGCCGCACCATCGGAGCACAATTTCGGTTCTCATCCTGAAGCAAAGTTCTTAACCCGGGGTACTATTTCTGGGTTAGCGGAGTCTGTAACCTGAAGCATATGTAACCTGAAGCGTATGTAACCTGAGGTACCACTGTACAGAGGCAATGGTAGAAAATGCTTGTTTTTGGGCCACAACCCAAAGCTAATGAGAAGCAGAGCAGAGGTGGATTTAGCAGAGTCTGTAACCTGAAGTTACAGACACAGGTGGTGCTGTGGGTAAAACCTCAGTGCCTAGGACTTGCCGATCGTATGGTCGGCGGTTCGAATCCCCACGGTGGGTGAGCTCCCGTCGTTCGGTCCCAGCTCCTGCCCACCTAGCAGTTCGAAAGCACCCCTAAGTGCAAGTAGATAAATAGGTACCGCTTTATAGCAGGAAGGTAAACGGCGTTTCCGTGTGCTGCGCTGGTGCTGGCTCGCCAGAGCAGCTTCGTCACGCTGGCCACGTGACCCGGAAGTGTCTCCGGACAGCGCCAGCTCACGGCCTCTAGAGTGAGATGAGCACGCAACCCCAGAGTCGGACACAACTGGCCCATATGGGCAGGGGTACCTTTACCTTTACGTAACCTGAAGTATATGTAACCTGAAGTGTATGTAACCCGAGGTACCACTGTAAATCTTAAAAGTTATCTTAGTTGTTGTTTTGTATTGTTTTTAAAGCTATAGTGTGATTGTAAATCACCTTGAATATACGAAAGACAAATCGTAAAAGAGTCATAGTAATAAATAACATACCGGAAACAGCACTTCCAGGGTGAAAAATCCATGGTCCACTTTAGATACTACCCAAAGAACAGGTGTGAATCCACATCCAATGCAGTGCAGGAAGAAAGTTTGTGCAAATCAAGCATTTGAGCTTCAGTGCTCCACACAGAATGTTTATATGATGCACTACCTTCCATACCCAGTCTCGGGGATAGCTGCCTGCCTACTTTGGCACGACTTGCCCAAGTGAGTGTCTAAACCAGACCATAGAGCAGCTTCCCATGTGGATCATTGCAGCTGTATGGAGACTCTACTCATAATGGATGCTCTGCATAATGGAATCTGCATCTTAATTTTGTAGTGTAGCACACTAACCGTTGGGAGTTTGTTTTCAGAGGCCTCCCTATGGTTCATATAATGTGTGCAGTTATTGTGCCTCCTTGATACCATTTAAGTGGCTTTAAGTTGCTCGGTATCTTGAGAGGTCATAAAAACACAGTGATTCTGCTGTACTGGGAAAATACCTTCTCAAGAGAGCCAGTGTGGTGTAGTCGTTAAGAGCGATAGACTCGTAATCTGGTGAACCAGGTTCGCATCTCCGCTCCTCCACATGCAGCTGCTGGGTGACCTTGGGCCAGTCACACTTCTCTGAGGTCTCTCAGCCCCACCCACTTCACAGGGTGTCTGTTGTGGGGGAGGAAGGGAAAGGAGAATGTTAGCCACTTTGAGACTCCTTCGGGTAGTGATAAAGCGGGATATCAAATCCAAACTCTTCTTCTTCTCTTCTTCAATAGCCAAAGGCACCTTCCAGCCCATCACTGAGATGATGCAGTGACCTTAGAGTGAAGGAAGCACAATGTCATTGTGCTGCTTCTTACTCTCTTTCTTTCTACAGCATGGGTAGGGAACATGTAGACCTTTAGGAGTTGTTGGACTCCAGCTCCCATCAGCCCCAGCCAGTATAGCCGATGGTCAGGGATTGTGGGAATTGTGGTCCAGCAGCATTTGGAAGGTCACAGATTCCCTACCCATTTCTACTGTATATATAGAAATCCAGGTTAATCCAGCCTTACGAGGCACACCCTAGGTGTTAAGAACTTCTGGTTCCCATTGCAGCTTTGATGGTGCATAGATTGCATTTCAAGGGAAGTGACCTCAGGTTACCATGGTGTATATTTACTGGATCAAATAAAACTCCAGGTGCTGGAAAAGGTGATAACCTTCAACATGGTGCTATAGAGCTGTATCTTAAAGATCTGCCATTCATCTGTCCCTGCTGCAATGCAGCTTCCTTCAGAATGTGCCCCTGGGCTGTCTTCATGTGTGCAGTCACCCCTACAATCAGAGTACTCCTCTGTCCTTTCCAAGTGAAATTTCATCTGTTGCACTGCCATGGAGACTCTCTGTCACTGTGAGCATGTGGGAAATGTTAACCTTTAACTGAATTGCCCGCCACTTACAGGATGTCATTTGCAAGGGTCTCTTGGAATTTTGCCTGTCATGAACATCTGATGCAACCATTAGGCTTTGCTAGGGAGGACTGCAAATAGCCATTTGCAATGGCACATTTTTGCCACCAGCACTAATATGTCTCTGAACATTCCTGCTGGTTGAAAGACAGAGAGGGGGGGGGGAGGGCAGGGGAGGGAGGGAGGGAGAAAGATGAAATCAGCTACTTTTACTCTGCTGTCTCTGTGGAAAGAGACATTATGGTTCTTCCCCCTCCTTAAACCCAGAATCCTCTAAAATGTAAAAGGAAAGGGAGGGAAACCACCCCAAGAGCTCTGATTATTTTAAATGAAGTACTAAAAGGCTCAGCTTTGCTGAGGGGCAAAAGAAATAAAGTGCCTTCCTTTAAAATTTTATTTCTGCCGTCATGATGCCCTGCTGTATAGACCTTGATAAATGACTGCCATTTACAAATGAATGAATGCTTACCTGTTTGTAAGACAAGTCACCTTGGATGCCATCTGTCATTCTCACAGGGTGCCTGCTTTCTATTCCTTACAGCAATTGAACAATGTGCCTGAGAGAACTCTTTAAAATCATATCAGTAAAGATGTTTTGTTGAGAATCTATAAAGCATCTTGCAGGTTGCTTCCCTATTATTAGCTCCTGCCACTTTAGTGCTCTTTCAGTCAACTTTAGAAACAACAAATAAAGGCAGTCAAGCAGGCATAGGACATCTTTTAACCAAGGCTTTTATTTTTATGTTTTCCATTATAATTATGCTTCACTTTTCTTTTCTTTTCGTGTGCCACTTCTTTATCAGGTGAGGTACACACAAACACAAAAAATCGCATAGGTGGAGCAATGGGAGCTGTTGGTGTTGGTGTTGGTGTAGGTCTCTTGGGGAGATATGTGCATTTTCCTTTTCCTTTTCAAATGGATATTATTTAATGTGCAACTCCTTGGTCAGTCTGTATACCAGAGAATCTAAAGTGGTGATGAAAATCAGAGGTGGACATCTCACTCATCTCTAAAGAAATGCCGTAGTATGATGTAATAATATGTCATCTAGAGCTCCTAAATGCCTAATGCTGACTGGGCCCTTTAGTTTACTACAATCATTGAGTTGAATGGGACCTTGGAAGCCATCTAGTCCACCCTACTTTCCAATGCAGGATGTGCAATGCAGATTGCAACTACAGCATCCCCAACAGATTGTCGCCTAGTCTCAAAAATACTCCTAGCAAAACCGAGCATCTCCACCCCCTGCAAGTCAACCTGTTCCTGTCACCATTAGGAAGTGTCTTCTGAGGTTTAGCTAATATGAGCTCCTCTGCAATTTCCATGCATTAGTTCTAGTCCTGCACTTTCATACAACAGATAACGGGTCTGCTCCATCTTCTATGTGAGAGTCCTTCTAATATTTGCTATCTGATATCTGAAGACCCCTATTTTCTCTCTTTCAATCTTCTCATAGGGCTTAGTTTCTACTCCAAACCACTCACCATCCTGATTCTCATCCTTGTGATGTGCTCCATTTTCTTGATGTTCCTAAATGTGCCACTGTGAACTGGACACACTACTTCAGATGTGGCCTGAGTAGTGCAGATAGAGTGGAACTATTCTTTCTCATGAGCTGAACACTATGCTTCTGTTTATGGAGCCTATGATCACATTCATTTCTTTTCAGCAGCCACATCACACTGGCTCATGTTCAACTTATGATCAACTAAGACACCTGGAACCTTTTCACATGCCAAGCCAAGTCTCTCCTTTCCTATACTTAAGTCTTTGGGCTGCTTCACACATCACATTCAACCATACTTTAAAATAAACAATGGTTTAATGCACATGAATGGTGTGGATTCAGGCAGGTAGCCGTGTTGGTCTGACACAGTTAAAATATATATAAAAATTTTAAAAATTGTTCAGTAGCACCTTAGAGACCAACTAAGTTTGTTCTAGGGACGCGGGTGGTGCTGTGGGTTAAACCACAGAGCCTAGGACTTGCCGATCAGAAGGTCGGCGGTTTGAATCCCCGTGAGCTCCCTTTGCTCAGTCCCTGCTCCTACCAACCTGGTGGGAAGGTAAACGGCGTTTCCGTGCGCTGCTCTGGTTCGCCAGCAGCGGCTTAGTCATGCTGGCCACATGACCCGGAAGCTGTACGCCGGCTTCCTCGGCCAATAAAGCGAGATGAGCGCCGCAACCCCAGAGTCAGTCACGACTGGACCTAATGGTTAGGGGTCCCTTTACCTAAGTTTTTCTTGGTATAAGCTTTCATGTGCATGGACACGAAAGCTTATACCAAGAACAAACTTTGTTGGTCTCTAAGGTGCTACTGGACAATGAATGGTGTGCACAGCCAAGACATTGTTGCTTTGCTGCTTCCCTGCCTCTGCCAGAAATCAAGTCAGAGTCTGGCTAGTCATGCTGTCTAAACCTGGGCTGTAGTTTGTTTCTTTTCTCACAAGCCATGGATGAAGCCAAGGTTTACTTTTGTCTTACTGCTCATGGTCTATTTAAAGGAAACAAACCATGAACCTGGATTTGGACACAACAAGCTAGACTGTCTTGTTTTGTACACAGCACGGCAGATACAGGGAGCTGTGTGCACCAGTTCACCAATCCATCATGTTAAAATTATCATTTATTTTAAACTAAGGTTTAGCGTTACACATGAACCAGGCCTTTGATTCTTTGTACATAAATACCTTTGCTGAATGTCATATTGTGAGTTTTGGCCCAGCACCCCAGCCTTTCAGATTTGTCTTAAATCTGGTTCATTAAAGCCCTTGGGTTTGGGTTTATTTGGCTTCTTCAACCGTTACAGAACACCATGATCTGGGCAACATGAACACCTCTATGGTGCATGTATGGAACACAGAAAGCTGCCTTATACGGATTGGTCCATCTAACTAGGTAATATCCACATTGACTGGCAGTGGCTCTCCAGGATTTTAGATGGCGTCTCTCCCAGCCCTACCTGCAGAGGCGAGGGATAGAACTGGAGACCTTCTGAGTACAAAGCGTAAGCTCTATGGTTGACCTATGGCCATATGATTTTGCACTGGGAGTTCAGCTTTAGATTCAAGCTATTCTGCCCTCATGACTCTTATTTTACATCAGCAAGACCAGAAAGCAGGGGATATGAAAACGAATTTCAGCCAATTTATTGAATCTTCCACATACTCCATGTCCTCAATTGCAAAGAGTTTCCCCAAGTGTTTGAAACCTCATTGCCTGTAAGGTTTACTTTTAATTTCATAGTGTCACTTGTAAAAGAAATAAAACCAGGTTCCTAATTGACTTTGGAATGTACCCTACTTAGCCTTTGTCAACATAATTTCTCACCTTTTCCGCCAACGACATGATCTTTCTTTTTAAATCTCGGAGAGCTGCTGATTTTCTTTTTATTATGCCACAAGCTGTAATTCACAAAATGAGCAGAGATTGTACTTTCAGCTATTTGCCATTTGCATTAATGTTATTACTCCCATGAAAGCCACTGACAATACAGTGCAGTTAGGCATTAGCTGTAGCTGTTCTAATGTTAAAGAGCATCACGTACCTGCAGAAAAATGAGTGAGGCTTTTATTTGAGAGGGTAATTGGCAGGCAAAGAATATTCAATGATCCTAAAGCCACAAAAAAACCAAAACCTTTTTTTTAACCTGGTCTGCATCAACAGCTGCATCTTTCTGTAGGAGCAAGAAAAGACATTCTGAAATGTTTGGGGGGTGATTTTACTTTGGGGCTTCTTTGCACATTGCATATATAAATATAAACTTAAATACCTTAGGGTTGCCAACATACTGCTCTTCAGATCATGTCAACTGCAACTCCCATCTGCACCAGCCAGAATGACCAATGTTCAATGAAAATAAGAGGATAAGAGTTGTCTTCCACAACATGTTGTGTCTTCCAGGTACACACTTCCAGGTACTGCCTTAGGTACACACCAAAAAATGTAAATTGTGAATGAAACAGACAAGCACATGAAAACCAGTAGCATTTGTGTCGAGGGGCAAAGTGAAGCTTGGAAGGGGGAGCCATTTTCAATGGGGAAGGACCATGCCTGCTCTGCTCCCACAAATGGTCACTAAAAACCACAGAGGTCCAGGGATGGCTGTGTCTCCTTAGGAGCAAATTGGATTTGTTGCTTTGTAATGTATAAAATTGCTTTTTGTTTCACCACAGCAAAAACTCAGAATTTTATGAAAGACGTTAGTTTTGCACCTATGGAATTTTTCCTCCAGTGCCTTCTTTTCTATTCCATTCCTTAGCCTGTACAGAAGTGGGTACAGTTTCCTGCTCCCTGTGCTGCACAGGACAGTTCAGCCAATAAAGCTTTCAAATCTTCTTGGAATGGAAATTATGAATGAAGTAGGGTCTCAGGAAGGACTCACTGAATTCCAGAGCCTAGAGAAAATGGCAAGTGTAGGCATAATTCTTGCACCTGCTCCTGGATCAGCTAAGAGCTGCCTCACCTGCAGCTTCGCTTCCCCACACGTCTAGAGAAGCCAACCATATGTTTCAGTAGGAAAGAAAGGAAACAGGTCACATTTTCCCATTCTCACCCTCCGGAGCCACCTCTTTGCCCCATGGAAATGGTCACATTCAGAATCACAGAATAACAGAATGGTAGAGTTGGAAGGGACCCGAAGGATAATCTAGTCCAACCACATGAAATGCTGGAATCTCAGCATGTGGACCTCCATCCAATTTGAAACCATACCGGGCCCTGCTTAGCTTTGCAAATGTGCCAGCAGTTTTATTGCTGCACTACAACTTAGACCATGGGTAGTAATCCAGATAATTATGGACTCCAATTCTCATCGGTCCCAGCTGAGGTGGCTAATAATTGGGAATGATGGGAGTTGTAGTCTGAACCATAAGGACAGCAACATGTTGGGCCTAGGTTACCTCTGTGAGGTGAGATTTGGAAGCCACCACCGTATCACTCCTTCCGCTGTTTCTAGGGCAGCATGATGACCCAGATGGTCTTGTAGTTCTGCTCAGATCCAGGCTATTCTGAACCTGCAATTCTATTATTCTAGGTCAGTCTACAATGAATATGAATATGAAGAGCCAATTTATCCTTCTTCCTCCCCCTCAAATGCTGCTGCTCCCATACTACCAAGGTAGCATGACAGCCCAGTCTTAATCATCACTTCACAACTAAAACAAGTCCAAGTACTTCTTTTGCTACTGTTGTTGCTGTGTTCTTCCCTTTCCTTATCTCTCAGATGCCCCCACTGCAGTCAAAATTAAAATGTTAAGCTCCTCTGGAAAGGAAACTTTCCCCTTTCCTTATGTTAGCCAGCTCTGTTACATATGCATTGATGGTGCTGTAGAAATAATATTTTTGTACTATCCTCATCTTAATACTCTTCAAAACTTTACAGGCAAGATCTCATTAGGGTTGCAACTTGCTAGATGAACCTGACCGGCCCAGATGCATGCAGTGAAGGAAATAAAAACAGCAGACTTAAAACCCACAAAGGCATTCCCCCCTTTATCTTGTCGCTGTCGACTCATGTACATGGTAAATCAAAGTTGTACATACTGAGATCTTATCCTCATTAGCGGCAAGAAAGGTCATTGTGTGTACAACGCTACAGCATATGTCAGATTAGCGAATCGGTATTATTATTATTTTTAAGATACCATATCTTTGAGATATGTTTCATTAAACTATTTTGTTTCAAATACAGATGGTAATCAGAAGTTGACCTTTACAACAAAAGAAATAGTCTTGCTGACATTCTCATGACAGGGATAAAAAGAAAACTGGTTCCAGAGTGCTGCATTGTAGAATTTATCTGTGTAATTGGGATATAACACAAGTGAAAAGATGGCTTTTCTAAACATCACAGCACCACTGAAACGTATCAGATGGGTGCTAATATTGAATGAGCATGTTGAATAGATGGCACTCAAGCCAAACATTACTTTTCTTTAGCCCTCTTAACTTGATCGGTCCGAATATATTTCACATGATTCTGACCTGAGAAATCTTTATCAGTGTTGCTTTCAGATGAGGCAGCTAGATTGTCATACATCTTCAAATCTATAAGTTTGAGGTTTTTAGCCTTTTGGCTTTACAACATACAAAAAAGAAGTCCCCCAATCCCCAGTCCTAGAAGCTGAATAGGAAATATAAATGAATAATAGTGAAGAGTATAGAATGAGAAGTCAGATAAACAGAGATTAAGAAATTATGCTCTATGTCATGAGTAGGCAAACTAAGGCCCGGGGGCCGGATCCGGCCCAATTGCCTTCTAAATCTGGCGGGCGGATGGTCTGGGAATCAGTGTGCTTTTACATGAGTAGAATGTGTCCTTTTATTTTAAATGCATCTCTGGGTTATCTGTGGGGCCTGCTTGGTGTTTTTACATGAGCAGAATGTGTGCTTTTATTTAAAATGCATCTCTGGGTTATTCATGGGGCATAGGAATTTGTTCATTCTCCCCCCCCCCCCAAAAAAAAAATAGTCTGGCCTCCCTGCTGAAAAAGTTTGCTGACCCCTGCTCTATGTGCTGTATCTTCCAACCCCTTTAGTTCTAGGTGTGACCTGGAGAAGAAGTTCAGGCACCTGCCTCAAACCTCAAGGAATTTGTTTTTCTTTAAGCCAGGCTTCCTCAAACTCAGGCCTCCAGATGTTTTGAGACTACAATTCCCATCATCCCTGACCACTGGTCCTGCTAGCTAGGGATCATGGGAGTTGTAGGCCAGAAACATCTGGAGGGCCAAGTTTGAGGAAGCCTGCTTTAAGCTGATAGCTGAGCAGAACTTTCTCATGAAGTAAGTCCTGGCTTTGGGATCCAGCTAAAGTTAGTTGTGGCTAAGTTTTGTTGAACCCAATGAAACAACTGACTTTGGCTGTATTCCATAGCTGAAATGTGTGCCTCCTGACATTTCTAAGCTCATGTCAAACTGTTAAAATAATTTGTTTACCACATACAAATCTAAACTGAATTGATGTGAAGGGAGGGTAGGCTTGGTTTCAAGGCGAAGCCACGAATGGTCCATTTTGGAACCACCCTTAAATAAATACAGAATAACAACCAGCTGCTGCCTAATGTAGCTGTGCATCAATTACTTCTTGCATCTGACGCAATGGGCTTTGTGCCACAGAAGCTTTCGCCACAATAAATGTACACGTCTTTAAGGACCCACATGACTCTTGTTGTTTTGACAAATGCACATAGACTTGGTTGTTCGGTAACGCGTAACATCCTCTGTTTGGCTTTCCTTCTGCAGATTTTGTTAGCGAAAACATCCTGCCAGCTCCAAGTTAGAGAAAACCTGTCAGGAAACCTTGTTTCTCCTTTTGCCAGAGATTTATACCACCCAGCAAAGATGTATGTCAGAAGAAGAAGGATCTAAAAGGGGGAGAGACAGAGAATCAATTTGGCTCAGAAGTGCTCAGGCTCATTCTCTCAGAAACTTTTGGGGAAATGTATTTATCCTGACTTTTAAAAGTTCCAGCAGAAGGGGGAGAAACAGGCTCTCTGAATATGTAAAGAAAAAGAACAATGCCACCTCCTCGGGTTTTTGATATGCCGAGATCGGTGATAAGACGATCTCCGCTGTTATAATAACCTTGTGCTCTGTCCTTTGAAGCCATTCAAAGATTTCTTTGCTGCAGCCTACGCACCTTGCTCTCACTTATCCTCTTTGCAGTGCTGCTGCTTTTGTTTTTCTGGGAGCAGCCTGATCTGATCTAATCTGCTCTGTCTTCTTATATTGAAATTAACAAGCCATATACCCTGAGGCACAGGCTATATCTACGCCAGTGGAGCGCAAATGAACTTGAACACGAGGTCAATCAACTGCACAAAATACATCACACAGTTATTCCAAGCCTCACGCTGTGTCTATAATTGCCCCTTGTTCTGTCATTAGAGCTCCCCTACAAGTCATTATTTTGAGTCAGCAAAGCTGCAGGGAGTATTCAGCCCAACGGTTAGCGGAAAGCTGGATAGATAATATAAATATCTCCCTCTCCTCGCATACGAGGAGCAGGTATTTAGATTAGCTCTTATAAAGTGTGCAGCTGTTTAGTCCCTTTATGAACCCAAAGCAAAGCTATAATCATGAAACTTTCAATATGGATTCACTTTTAAGTATTCCCCAAGAAGGAAGCAGGGATTCCACAAGCTGATGGTGTTTCAAAGCAAAGGAGCAGAAAATGGACCCAATTGTCCTCCATCATGGCTCTAAATCAGGCTTTAAGGAATATAACTGGCAAAATGGCAGTGTGTGTGTGTGTGTGTCAAAGAAGGCACCATAAAAGTGTGGCCTTGAAAGTGGTTTTGTGTTTCTGTTTCAGTGAAATGTCCTTTGTCAGAAATACTTCTTTTTTATAAGTGTCCAAGATGGATGGCAATTTCTTAAAGGAGAGAGATTGAAGGCACAAATGCAGACTTGGATGAAGAAATTGAGGGGATGTGCACTTTATATGCAGATGATACCAAACTGGGGTGGGTAACTAATGCCGCAGAAGACAGAATGGGGATTCAAG
Source organism: Podarcis bocagei (assembly GCF_964188305.1). Classification (NCBI taxonomy): domain Eukaryota; kingdom Metazoa; phylum Chordata; class Lepidosauria; order Squamata; family Lacertidae; genus Podarcis; species Podarcis bocagei. The sequence goes on along the minus strand of NC_138126.1, from coordinate 86,800,595 downwards.
ATGACCTTCACAGATGGGAGAACTAGGCCAAAACTAACGGAACAAATTTCAGTAGGGACAAATGGAAGGTTCTGCACTTAGACAGGAATAACCTATGGCACAAATATAAGATGGCTTGCCAGTCTTACATGTAAAGACAGTGCACACTGTCTTCCAGGGTGGAGTGGTGGAAATGGGTTTGGACAACTACTGCTGTAGGCATTTCATGTGAATACTTTTATCAACCAAAGGTGGAAGCCATCTTAACTCCATGCTATAATATTTAATTTAAATTCAACAAACTCAGAAAACCCATAGAAGATGTTTTGTTCCTGCTGATAGCAGCCACCCACACCATCTCTGTTTGCACTGAAGTGCTAACTCTTCATATCATAAAGCAAAACAAATGACTCTGTAGAGCTAGGGTCAAAGGATCACATTTCCTCATGAGCACCCTTTTGGGGGACACATGCCAGTGGTAGACAGGGCCGGGGGCTAAGGTACGTGGAGCAACAGATGTCACACATGGCTACATACCAGCCATATGAACAAAAAACAACAACAAAAAACAACAATCCCAGAGCTTTCTACATACACTCAACCAACCTAAGCAATTAAGAGTTATTGCCACAGCTGAAGAATATATTATAGCCTGGAAAAAGCACTTCATGAAGGAAGGGAGCGGGGCAATGTTCAGGGATGAGGGGAGTTGTAGTCCATCAAAATCTGGAGGGCCACAGATTCCCCATTCTTGTCTTAAGGGCACTAATACTGTTGTTCAGCAGTGACGGAGCTTCATGCTCCGGCACTGGGGGGGCAGAGAGCAGGTGAGGGGGGGCTGGTCACGTCCCAGGGGCATGCTGTGCCGTCCACAGGGGCGTGGCGGGCGTCCCGCTGTGGTGTGGCATGCCACATGGGGGCGTGGCGCCCAGCGGGGGCAGGGGGGACAGCCGCGATGGCACCCCACTGGGATCACACTGCCGGGGGCGGTGCGCTCCCCCCCCACTCCTCTTCCTCTGCCACTGTTGTTCAGTATTCAAATACAGAACATATTGAGCTGCCTTGTGTTGAGAAAGACTACAATACCCATCTTCCCCAATACTGTCTCCTTTGATTTGCTGTGGAATTGCAAGTTCTCAACCTGAGGTCCTGCCATCTGAGATCTGAGGATGGTATATCGAGTCCTCCCTTAAAGAGGGAACGTATTGCGGTGAGACCTGGGAAACCGACACCCTGTGTTGTGGGTGGGTACGATTGGTAGGTCCCTCAAAGCTGGGTGCAATCTGGCCAATGGGACGCAGTCCAAATGGTTTGAGGGACCTGTTTAGGCCCATGCACGTGACCCACAGCTTCCTCTTTCAGCACGTGCATTTGGAACACCCCCCACCTCTTCCTACTTTTAGGGCTTTGCGCTTGACCTTGCTATGCCATCGTGTGTTGTCTGTCATTGGGACAGGGGCATGGCAGGAATTTTCCCCACTTGGCTGATTGGCTGGTGCCATTTGGGTTTCGCTTGCCGCATAGCAAGTTGTCACAACTTGTAAGGTTGCGGATAGGCTCTGGTTCAGGTGATAGGGATGGGAGAAGGCTCTTGCCATCCCTATGTGAAGGGTGTTCCGTTAAAGGAATCCAGGGACTCTATGGTTTGGTCAACCCCTGTGAGTGGGTTGTGCTTGTGCCTGAGTCCAGGGGGACATTTGGGTGGTGGAGTTAGCCCGTTCCCGGCTTTCCGCTTATTCAGGTGTTCACTCTTGGCTGACCTGCAGCACTACCTGCATGACAGGGAGCTAGTCGAACCAGAGCCTATGCAACCAGTCACTTTCTGTAATCAATAAAGTTGTGGCCTAAATTCTGCCAAAAACCAAAACCAAAATGTTGAGTCAAGTGTGAATTTATTTAGGGGGGAGGTTTCTGGGTCTGAAAACGCAACTGTGTTAGGGATTAACTTTGGGGCTCTCTACATGCAAAACATGTGTTCTTCTGCCCTGGGAATGATGAAGCGATTTCTGGCGTTTCATTATTTTAACTGTGCCTCTTGTGTTTGCTGGGAAACTGTTGCATAGGATGAGGGAGAGACAGGCCTCTGTGAATCCATTTTCAGTATATAATGTGCCTCTTCCACTTGGCTTTTGTACAATAGCAGGTGGGGTCAACAAGCAACAAGAGCAAATGAATAAGAGAGGAAAGCGGAGGAGGAGGAGGAGGAGGTGAGAAGAGAAGAGAAGAGAATAAATAAGGCCAAGGGATGAGCTAGAGAAAGAAAGGAAATATAGCACAAACGATAGCCGAAAGAAACAAAACTATTCTGGAGTTTGATGCTGCAGCCTGCTTGAAAAGTCATGGCCACCGCTATCCCACAAGGGACGTTATTGTAAGGAGAAAGAGAAGAGACATATATCTTCTTTGTTTGTTGTTGATGTGATTACAGTAAAAGAAATGGGGGTTTCTAGGGAGACCAAATGAAGCACTGCTGTGTATGCATCTTGAATCCCAGAGCTGGTCTGCTCTGCAGATGTAAGCCACTACATTTCTGTCTATAAGCGAATCTTCCTTTTCTTGAATAGAGATTGAACAGAGCATATGTCAAGAACTGAGATTCCTCTGCATTTTCTTTCAAGCTTTTGTGTACATGATGAGCTAGAATAACCTCCCTGAACTGAATTATCCTTCTGTACTATGGTTCACTGAACATCATTATATTCCAGCACAGCTTGAGTGATTTTTAATGCCAAAAACATCAGCAAGAAATACAAATTTTACACACACACACACACACACATATATATATATACACACACACAATACTTTAATAAATAAATAAATAAAACTTTGCAGAAAAATCCCCGATGCCACTGGATCATAAATACTTTACTTTGCCCGGTCGCTAAGGTCAACAGCTCTTGAGTGTGGGAAATTAAAATGCTCCCCATGTGAATTCATTTGGAGAATAGACATTCACAATTTTCTCTTAAAAAGCAGAATTCCAGCCTTGGAATCTATTGTTGGCTGATTAAGAATAAAAGGCCATTTTTCTGGTAGTTGGAACTGACAAAAGTTAGTCGAGTGTGTTTTGCATTCTTGTTCCTCTGCATGGTTTTACTAATATTCTATTAAATTAAGACAGTAAAATAGTGCATGGAAAAATAGAATCAATTTAGCTGCTTGCATATGGAATATAGTGTGTGTGCCCACAAACAACGAGTAGATATAGCAAAAACAATCACAAACAAGAGAAAGAGATGTAATTTGAAATTAGTATGCTTTACAGGCACAATTTCCTGTTGTGTAATATAGATTTCTGTTGCTTCTAACTCATCACTTTACGACTATTAACATGAGGCCTATAAAATTTCTTATTTTTTTAAATGAACATGTAGTATGGTTTCACACAACACTGATGATTTTACTGTAAGTTGATCTTTATGGTCTCTCTTGATGGAGTTCATAGAAGAGTGGTCTCGTGAATAGGCATCACATTATTAAGTATTATTATTATTACTTTTATACCACCATGGATTCAAGATAAGTGAGATTTAGGATATTCTAGCATGCTGTGGTAGAGGAGCCCACCTAATTCACTTTTCCTGAAGCAATATACAATTTGAAACGCAACAATCTTTCGAGATTTGCACTTCTCTGAATATTTCAATACAGTTCTCCAGCCAAATAATAGTAAACTTGGAAATGAGTTGTGATAGACACGCTGCCACATTTTTGTATGCAGACTTGTTCAAAGCATGTTGTCAAGGTCCCAGGGTGGCTTACAGCAATTAAAAGACACAATGTTAAAAACAGTTTAAAACAAATATAGCATTTCTACCAAAACTCATCTCTTGGTCCTACATGCTGCAGCAGAATCAGAGTCACAGACATCATTTCAGGAGACCAAATAATTTTCGCTTAGTCAATATAATTCAGTCTCTTGTTGCCAGCATAAAAGTGCCAGAGGCCGGTCTGTTTGGGTGAATGGGGCATTGACCCACCAGTTTCAGTCTGCCACCAGCCAGTTCCCACCTGCCAACGACAACCAGTCGAGGACTGACACAGTCTGCCAGCTTCTTCTTCCTTAGTCTCCTTGTTGCCCTTGTAGGAAGATGGGGATGAAAATAAAATTAGTTGTCTCTACCTGGGATCAGCTTTCGACTTTCACATTTCAGCAGCAACCTGTGCAAAGCCAAAATTTGGCACGCCCCCCGCCTTCACTACAGCATAGTTATGATGTCATGCACTGCCCTCTAGGCTCAGTGCCCAGTGTGGCAAAACAAGTCACACTGCCCTAAATCCACCTCTGTTCTGCCTGTCATTAGCTTTAGGTTGTGGCCCGAAAACAAGCATTTTCTACCATTGCCTCCGTACAGTGGTACCTCAGGTTACATACACTTCCGGTTAGAGACGCTTTAGGTTACAGACTCTGCTAACCCAGAAATAGTACCTCGGGTTAAGAACTTTGCTTCAGGATGAGAACAGAAATCGTGTTCCGGCGGCGCGGCAGCAGTGGGAGGCCCCATTAACTAAAGTGGTGCTTTAGGTTAAGAACAGTTTCAGGTTAAGAACGGACCTCCAGAACGAATTACGGTAAGTTCTTAACCAGAGGTACCACTGTACTGTGGAATGCCCTTACCTGTGCCATATGTAAAACATCATCTACTATATTTTCAGATGCCTTGTGGCGGCATACTCTTTTTGTTAAGGCTTTTCCTGACCCATAAGATCATTGTTATTTCCAAATTTCTCTCTCTCTCTCTCTTTCCACTCTGTCTAGTAAAGAGGGAAGCACAGTTTTCCCTTTAGGCAAGCAAGGTTATCAGTTTTGGCACATGGGATGCCGTGGCTCACCTTCAATACACTCTGACTTTTAAATGTCCCTGTATTATTAAGTTCTTTTAGTGTCATCAAAGGCAGCATCTGTAATCAATAGTGTGAGGCTTTAAAATGTATAATCATTAATCCTTAACTCTCAGTTATGTAGCCTTCCAGACACTCTGCAACAAATCACATAATTTTAAAATGAGAGAATGAAGTGTTTGTGCCAACACCTGATCAGAAAACAATCATTTTGCGCAGTCAACACATGCATGTCTTGCAGGGATATGAATATATGGCAGCTAATCGAGATGCTGATTTAGTTTTTGATGATAACCCAAACAAAGGGTCACCTTGCAAAGCTTTTGTCTCCTCTGCTCTGTCTTGAAAGTACAAAACTTAGATCGAAGGGAAAATAGCATGTTGAGAAGGAAGGCTTTTACACATACATATGCATAATCTACATGTTTAGCTCAACTGCATATTAAGTAAATAGGCGGAAAGGAAATTGAAGGTGACATTCAGCTGGCAGCTCCTTGAGCCCTTGGGATGGTGCATGTGCCTTGAAACATGACTTTTTGTGGTAGGCTGGCTCAGGACCCCTCCCTGCCATGTCCTTTTTAATTGTACAGTCTTGATGATCTGTGCTCATAGTGGTATCAAAGCAGTTATAAACAACCCCACTTTTCAATACTGTTTGCGCCTGCAAAGGTTTCAGGGCACCCATGCTGCTTTGTTTCCATTGGTGCAGGTCTTCATGCTGAAATCCTGTAACTGTCCATACCCAAAACGTTCCATTTTTAAATTCTACTTTTGTTGCACTATAGTGCAAGGGTGCCCTTTCTGAAGGCAATGATGCAGTAGCATTGGGGAAGCATCACATAACAATTCAGCAGTAGTCCAGAATAAATGTACTACTAATGCATGAGTGGGGATGCAGGTGACGCTGTGGGTTAAACCACAGAGCCTAGGACTTGCCGATCAGAAGTTTGGCAGTTTGAATCCCCGTGACGGGGTGAGCTCCTGTTGCTCGGTCCCTGCTCCTGCCCACCTAGCAGTTCAAAAGCACATCAAAGTGCAAGTAGATAAATAGGTACCGCTCCAGCGGGAAGGTAAACGGCATTTCCGTGCACTGCTCTGGTTCGCCAGAAGCGGCTTAGTCATGCTGGCCACATGACCCGGAAGCTGTACGCCGGCTCCCTCGGCCAATAAAGCGAGATGAGTGCCGCAACCCCAGAGTCGGTCACGACTGGACCTAATGGTCAGGGGTCCCTTTACCTTTACCTTTAATGCACGAGTGAAGTACAAAATGCACCTGCAAATCCCACCACCACCAGTCTAGATAGACCCTCAGTATGTGAGCAATCTTCCCAACTGTGCAGAGATATTTGTGGAGGCAAGTACAATATACTGGAGGGATACAACCATGATCATGGGAATTCCTGAGAATGATATCCACCATCATCCATTTTATCCTAATATTTTTGAACATTTTTTAATATATCAGAATTTGATGTTACAGAATTCAGATTTTGAATTAAACATTTCACCTTTGAATTTGAAAGTGAGAGCTTTAGAGTTGTTTGGAAGTCTCTTGGGTGTTTGGTGTATGGGTGTGTGACTCAGCTTTACTCAGGTGTCAAATATCAAGTGCTTTAAGTTGTCAAATTCTAAACGAAATTGCATGTGCACTGCATCAATGAGCCAGCTATCAATGACGGAAATCACATATCAAGATCCAATATCAAATAGCATCAGGTGGCAAATATTAGTATACATCTAGCATACATCAAACACCTGGAAGAGATCCATCACCCAACGCCACAGTGTTTGCTGTTTATGTTTATGTCAGCAGTACTTGATGTAAGTGTGTCTTAAATGGAGTATGAGCTGACCCTGTAGTGCTCCCCACAGAGCCTATGCTGCGTCTACATCAACTGCTGCTTATACAAAGTAAATAAACAAGGACAAGTGTGAAACTAGCAAGCATGAGATGGCAGATGTGAACTGCTGGGAAGAGATCAAATGCACACTAGACGCATATCTGGGTAGGTCGCAACTTGCACAGGGTTTGCTTATCAAATGTTGTTCAACTGCTCTAATAATGTCACATCTATGCTGAGGGGAAAAAGAAGCAAGAAGCTCAAATACTCTCCTGGAAGCACCCATGTGGGCATGTGCTAATTGGGCTTTTCAGCATGAGCTGGAATACGCAACAGGTTGCTCCTTCAGAAGGTTCACGCCAAAGAAGCCAGATAATTCAATAACACATCAGTTTACTCTCCTTGCTTTTGCTGCTTGTTTCAGGCTACTCCTTTTGAGATCTGAAGATTAACCTTCCCCCAAATGGGAGCTGTAACCAGATGAGAAGTGCTAATAGGGATACATATATGTTTTCATATCCTGGGAGAGGGGCAATCACAGAGTAACATTCTTCCTCATTTCTGGCCTCTCTCCTTCCAGGCTAGAGGAAGTTCTGAAAAAACCTGTCCCTAAGAATGAAACAAAGCATTGGTAAATTCAGAGCCTGTTTGATACTTTCGAGAAGGCTTCTCAATTGATCTATCACATAGCAAGGGCAAGAGGCAAATATTATTGGCCTCATTTTGCCTTTGATTGCTGTCTAGCAAGCTGCCTCAACCTTAAAATGACCAATTTCATTTTTCCCTGTGTCCACTGTGGTGCCAGACTAGTCTGGGCCTCTTCTTGAGGAAGAGGTATTCTTAGGGGGACCCCAAAGCGATATATCTTGCCTTGCTGTGGACTTTGTATTGGGAACAGGACGAACTGTCACAGTTTTTTCTTTGTCAGGTATAAACAGGAAATTTGGGGAAGGGCACAGTGGCAGAGGATTTGTTTTGTAAGCAGAAGGCTGCAAGTTCAATCCCTAGTATCTTCAGATTGCGCTGTGAAAGGTGCTGAAACCGTGCTACCAGTCAGTGTCGCTAGTACAGTGGCAGCTCAGGTTACATACGCTTCAGGTTACATATGCTTCAGGTTACAGACTCTGCTAACCCAGAAATAGTGCTTCAGGTTAAGAACTTTGCTTCAGGATGAGAACAGAAATCGTGCTACGGTGGCACAGCAGCAGCAGAAGGCCCCATTAGCTAAAGTGGTGCTTCAGGCTAAGAACAGTTTCAGGTTAAGAACGGACCTCCGGAACGAATTAAGTTCTTAACCCAAGGTACCACTGTATTGAGCAATGGACTGATGGTTTGACTTGGTATAAGGGAGCTCCCTATGTCTCTAAATTTAGCATTAGTCTGAAAGTGATTTGAAACACTGGTTCCTTGTAAGAGAAAGTACACCCATTACGAGTAGATAAATAACCTGAGACAACTGCGCAAAGATACATTTTGCTGCATTTCCATGCAGTAGGCCCATGTTCATTTGCAGCCAGTAACAAGCAGGATGAAAGCAAGGAAAGTGAAGCACATCAAAAAGTTTTCCCTTCCCTCAATAGAGAAACATGAGTTGCTATGTGACCTCTTTCCTCCCTCATTTGGCTCCGTAAAGGGCCATGTCAGAAGCACAAAGTTATCACATTTTTCCCCTTAGGCAAGCATTTTTAAAAGAGAGGAAGAAGGGGTTGAACAATTTGCTGAAAAGAAGTTTTTCACTTTTTATTGCCTGCAAAATGTAAGGAAAGTTCATAATGAATAACAACGAGCATAAAAGGGAATAGAAAATGAAGAAACCTTTATTGCCTCAGATGTCTCTTTTGCCTTCTCCTACAGCATCACATTTTGCAAGCATTAGATACCTAACATGTCCTTTTCAACTCAGAAGGTGGGAAACCTGCTTCTTTGGTACTGCAAAGTGAAATGGAGTTTTGGCTTTTCTTAAAGCAATTACTTGCTTTGATTCTGTAGTAAGTGGGAGCTGCAACAAAATGTTTCAGTGTGGAATGCTCTTGTTCAGGGTTCCGGTAGGCCAGCCATTCCATTCAATATCCCATTCTCTGCCCACTTTTCAGGAGAGGTTCCACCCCACAGAGACTCAGCATTTTGTGGCCATTGGGCTGTTTTGGTTCCCCCAGCTTTCTAAAGGTTTTTTTTTTTTTGGTAGTTTTGCAAACTTTGGGGCCACCCCATTTCTGATCATGCTTTCCTTTTGGTACACAGATGGTACCATTTTGAAAACATAAGCCTCTGCATTCAGAGAACAAGCTTTCTAATATGTGCATAGGTTACTTTAGGGCCAAAATAGAGGATATCTACATATTGCTGCCTTTAAGGGCAAGTTTTTTTTAAAACACAGATTGCAAGCATGAGTGTGTTTACCTGGATCGAGTTCCTAGCAATGGGAGGCAGGAGGCTTCCTGCACTGTGGTTCGTGATCCAGATCAGGCCCCCGTGCCTGCAGTTTGCACTGACAAATAACCCCCATTTCCCACACCACAGTCTCCACTGACCTTCCTTCCAAAGAAACTGAAACTGGGAAACTGAAACTGGGAAACTGAAACTGGGAAAAGTACTTGGAACCCCTGGAGTCTCTCAGCGCTCGGAGATCAGAATGACGTGCAACTGTGTTTACAACCACAAGAATGCATCAGTGGTCAAAGACATTCCCCCCTGCAGCGTGTGTGTCCTGCTGGCCAAGATGCAATACCTTCCTGTGGTCAGCCACCCTCTTATTACCGGGAGAAGAGCAAAGGCTTGAGCCTAAAGCACCTTGTTCTGCAACAATTGCAAGTTACAAGCCAGAATGCACGCCAGCTTAAGTACCATTTTATCTCCCTTTGCTCAGAGAAAAATTGCTCCTTTCCCCCAGAAAATAGAGCCCTTGGTCACTTTTAAGAGAGCCAGAACAAATCTTCAGGTTGTAATAACTGCCTCTTAAGTGAATTAACCTTGTTTCCCCTTGGGCTCATGTTAAAGGAAGAGGAATTGTTGCCCATTACCTGGTAGAATTATGATACTCGGCTTACACTGTGTGAAATTTACTATTGGCTTTGGGGGAAGGGGGTTGTTTTCTAAGCATTGCAAGCAAGTGTTTTGCACTTTAACCTCCTTAAGCATGACAAAATGCAGGAAATATAGTAAATGAATGCAGAATTCCCTGTGGATGCAATAAGTGGACTCACTCCGCAGTCCAGCGGTATTTATGAAAACAAACCTCTCTAATGTTATTATGTAATTTAGTGGCGGCTTAGGACACAATGTCTGCTCAAAGGTGCTGACGGTCTCCAACGGATGGTCATTACTAATTTAATAAGCAGCCCTCAAAGCTGTTGCAAATACAAAGGGATCTGGCCTTACATGTGTAATATGCAGTGTGCATGAAATACTTAGTGCTGTTCTCTTTGAAACCTAGGAGGACAGTGATTAAATTTTTATGGTGCAAATTAAAATTTAAGATTAAAATACAAGATCAAAAGAATCTTCTTTCCTCCTACCTCCCCTATCCACGCTATTAAGAATAAGCCTCTTGGAAGAGAGAAACTCAATGTCTTAGTGTCATGTCCTTCCCCTCTGGAGAGCTAGATTTGAACTAATCAGAGCTGACTACAGAAACATCTCTCTCTGTATTTTTTTTTTTCAAATGAGAGAACAAGTGTCTATTACTTTTTAATGTGTTAAGTCATTGTGAAGTCGTCCACTAGTGAGTGCATCTCAGGAACTAACCAGCCTGGGTTCCTTGGAAGAGCCACATTCCAGCTCATCAGAAGAATTCTAGAAGGAGGTGTTGCCACCACCATTAAAATTATACGGTGAGTGTTAAAAGATTCATCTCTTGTCCAAAATCAAGATAGCTTACCCATAACGCCAGAGGATGATTCATAATCCCTCTCTTTATGGTACCTTGGCATAAATATGTCAGCCATTGTCCAATAGTTATTAATTCTGTGTGGCATTCCTATAATAAAGTGCAAAATCAATAAAGTACTCAAGAAGCTATAGAAAATGAGTAATGGGACGCAAGGCACAAACATATGAACACTCTATTTTCCCACCTGATTGTTAGGTTTTAACTTCAGTGCAGCTTTTCAAATCTATTTGTATTGTGTAGGTGTGCAACTCATACATGCATGCATGTTTGTAGTTACCCAGCTTGATGAAGCAGAATGCTAATATAATCAGTGAGGACACACAGGAAATAGCACAACCAATGAACATTATCTTTACAAATAATAATAATAAAGTTTTGGGCAACTATTAAAAAATAAATCAGCATACAATACACTCAATGCAGAGAGCTGCTGTAACACTAATCAGCAAAGCCCTAAACAGCATATTAAAGTTGTAACTTATCAGTGCTTTTCAAATGCTAAAATAAAAATAAAAATGTATCGCTATTGCCTTAACAGCAAATTGCATATGCGGCAACTAGCTTATTAGGATGGTGACATATTAAAGACCGTAACAAAGGTCCTAACAAACCTTTCAAGTGTGGGAAATTAAATGGCTAGCAAATGTGGGATAACAAAAAAGTACAGATTATGCTACTATAATGCAGGAATAATGTGGAAGATTTTTGACCTGGAAGAGCTTGCAGCTGACCTTGGAGACCAAATTGGAGAAAAGTAGGTGATGAAGACTTCTATGAAGACAAGTCCTAATAGGCATTGGCAATGTTGTAAAGAAAAAACAGAGAAAACAACACATTGTAGCTTCCACTGGTTTGAGGCTGATCTACCTGTGTAGGCAATGTTGATTATAGCGTTCCTGGGACTCTACCATTTCAGAATGCCGGTGCTGGGTTGCATATATGAATGATTTCTCTATGAGTGTCTTTAAATAAACCTTAATGGAGCTTTCATCCAGGAAGCTATGCATAGAATTGCAGTCATGACACATGATACCCCTAGTGCCTTTTCTTTCAGCTCTCCTTGCAGATATATGGCTATGGACTGTCTTTGAGGACATAGATATGGGGACTTCATGATGAGCTCCTACACTTCCAATGTTTACTATTACATTACTGGCTCTGATATCTCCACTGTACACCCCTGTTAATTTGAGGTGGGTATGTGCGGGCATGCAACCTTTGTCAAATAAAATAACAGAAAATGTTATTCATCATTGTGTGTGCATTTTAAATATCTGGCTAGAAAGGGATGCCAGAAATTTTTTGGATTGTATCCAATAGTGTCTTTCCGCTCTGATTGTGCAATTGATCTTTGCCCTCCTCTCCCTGTAGCCCCTCATGCACCCTCAAAAGTTGCTCCAGAGGGTTAGAGGACTGGAGAAAATTTTGAGGGTATATGGAGAGAGGGGGGGGAGAGGAAGTCCCATTGAGTGAGCAAAACTCCATGTACACAGAATTGGATACAACCATTTACATCTTGTGAAAGCTAGTGAAACATTTAGCTTTGTCTGAATATAACAAAAAATGCTGTGTGAAACACCCAATTATACACATAAAGCATTAGAAATTTTCTGTATCAACCTCCAGTTGGGGGGTGGGGAGTGGGGTGGAAATAAGCTCCTGTTATTTTACTGAAATCCTTATAATGGACTGACTGGCTAGTGTGAAATTCATTAATTGATCAGATTTGGTATAATCCAGTCCCACATTTCTCGAGAACTAAAGAATAAAGGACATTATCAGGATTTCAATGACAAATTCCCTAGACTGACAAGTATTAGTTATAACAATGAACAAAAAGCACTGCATGGAACCCTAAGCTACAAAACTCATTAATAAGAACCATTAAGGGGTGGGGGGAAGAGACATACTAGACTGTCTCCTATTATAGAATCCAAAGCCTGTCCATCTGAAGTTATCAGTTTCTCAGACATATGTATCAGTAAAGCCAGACTGATGAACAGGCAGGCTAGACCAAAGAGATGTAATTTTATTTGATAATGCAACAGGGGAAAAGAGCAGGATCAAATGAGGAACATGAATAGATTGGAAAGAAGAAAATTACTTTATCTCTAAAGAGCAAGCAAACAGAGGACAGTTAGAGCTGACTGTACAATATGAATGGATTTCTAGGATAAAACATTGGAGAACTGGTACTTAGCAGTACCACACACACCCTTTCTGGCCCAGAGCTTCCCTACAGGGTAAGATTTGGATTGACAAACCAAGCCTTTTAAAAAATCTGGGAAATTGTTTGGTTAATTCTGAGTCCAGTTCAATACTGTGTCTCACGCCTGATGATATAATTTTACAATGGGGTCTAAACCTTTCTCATCAATACATGTGACCAACGTCCCCCCCCCCATGCCCCTTTTGGCTCCTGCTTTTGTATCTTCTTTGACAACAAAAGAAAGCACAATCCTTCCATTTCATCCTTCCTGCCTGGAATACTCTTTTTCTGTTTGCTGTAATAGAGAGTTAGACGTGTTCTCATGCTGCCAGTACCTTAAAGTGCATCCAAAACACATTCTTTCCCTCAAAGAAATCTGGGCACCATAGTTTACCCCTTACAGAGTTCCAGTTCCCAGTGACCCTTAACAAATTACAGTGCCTAGAATTCTTTGAAGGGAAAAAATTGTAGTCCTACAGCCTTTAACTACAATCAGCTATCTTATTATTAATAATAAAGACATCAAAAACAAGAGCTTCTTTCTTCCATCGTGCCTCTGGAAAGCAGATGACTCCTCATATAAATATCAGCTCTTTACTCACCACAGTACTATTGCACACTTAAGCCCCTGAGTATATATATATTTATATCTCTTACAGGAATAGATAAAAATAATTAAAAAGGAAACAAAAAACAACAACCCAAAATTTGGAAATAACAGGGTCCAATCTTATGGGTATTTGAAAGCCTAATAACAACTATTAGTATCAGAGAAATACTATGGGAATGGAAAGACACTGTCATAGATACATCATATCTTAGCTGTTTTTTATTTGAATTTATTTATATTTGGTATTGTCTAGTGTGATGGGGCAGAAATTGGGAGTTGCCATTCTGACACTGGCATTGCCAGACCTTGCCTGGATGCAGTGGCTGACAAGGCCAAAATTTGTGTGCCCCCCTCTCCCAAGCCCTCACACTGCATTCCCAAAGGTGGCTAAGGAGATGCCAGGCTTTGGGAAGGAGGTACGAGGCTCTGGCAGGGTCCTAGAGCCCTCCCATTTGCTTCCCAAAGCTAGGAAAGCACTAACTAAGCTTTGGGAAGGAGGCGGGAGGACTCTAGGCCCCTGTCAGAGCCCCCACACCTCCTTCCCAAAGCCTAGCACCTCACTTACCAGGCTTTGAGAGAGCACGCCCTTAGCTCAAGCACCCAGTGTGTGCACACCACTGACACAGCCTTAAATCCGTCTCTGCCGGATGGGACAGACCGGGGCAGCCACAAGGTCAAGGCTGCACGGACATGTTGATTTTGAGTGAGAGAAGCTTGTATTTAAGTTTCTGACTCAGTATCCAAATCACCATATTTCAACCTAACTTATTTCATACAGTTGTTGCACAGATACAATGTGAACCCCACTATATGGTATCCTGAGGTACATGGAGGAATACAAGGATGATAGAAAATTTCCTCTGTAGTATTGATCAGTGGTTCAATACAATATGAACCAACATGCCAGTAGTCATAGCAGTTACTTTTTTTCTTCAGGAAGTACTTTGTAGTGTGTGGTGCGAAGCTGAAACAAAAGAAAGAGATAAACCCAGGGTGCTTCCTTCCGCATTTGATTTCATCACACAAAAAGTCTTATCCTAAACGTAAGATGAAAAAAACACCCATAGAATTAGGTCAACTCATCTGTGCAGAATAAATCCCCCCCTCCTTGTTCCCTTTCTGTTGTGGCACCTGCCTTAGCAAAAAGGCAATTGGGCTTTTGAAGTAGGGTGATAAAATATGCCTGTTTCCTGAAGGTGCCCTGGTTTCTCCCCTTTTTTTCTGAGAGAATATTTGTGTGCCAGCCAATTAAATGAAAGTTCTCATTGTATTCCCTTTTCATTTCATATAGCAGACTATCTGACTTTCCTAACTTCCTACCCAATGACCCAAAAATTGTTGGAAAAGTATCCTCAAACTGTGAATGCAAGTTCAAAGCTAGATTTGATCTTTGTGCCTAAAATACCACAAATCTTCACCCCACAAGAGTTAACTTCAGTCAGATTCTAGATAACTCCATATTCCAGTGGGCACTTGAGGCACAACATGTTCATAACTGGGATTGGGGCCCTAGGTCACTTTCCAGCAGCAACAGCAAAAATCCTCCCCACCTGCTATTTGCCTTGAAAAGAACTTGGAGAAAATAGCACTTTTGTTGATAAACAGCAAGCAGAAGAGGAGGTGATTTTCAGCAGGACATCAGTGTGGATGCATCAATCTGGAATGAGAGCATGTTCCAGGTTAGCCCCATACAGTCCTTCTTTTACTTCTAAGTAAAAGTGGCCAGCCTAAGTATACTTAGTGTGTAGTTTGGCCCGTAATCTTCCACTTTCACAGAAACCCAAAAATCTTAGCTATTCCAACACTTTCACAGAAGAGGATTTTACAGGAATGCAGTAATCCGTCTGATACAAGTGCAACTTTCCAAAGATTCTGAGTTCAGCTTTGTTCAGCTTTGAATATTTCAAGCTGGCGTTGTCAAATAACATTTGAATGTCAGGTTCTGGGCTAGTATTTGCCTTTAGAAAAGATCTTAGCATTTGGAGTTATTGCTCATGTGCCAGTTTGTGATAGTATTTAGAGATAATATCTCTAGAGCCATGATTTTCAAACTATGCTCCGATGAACTCTGGGGTTCATTGGAAGCTTATTGGAAAAAGCAGAGAGGAGCAGAACAATTTAGTTCTGCTCCAAAAATATATTTTTTTTGGGTGGTGGTGGAATGAATTTATTATGCTCTGCCAAAAATCCGGTGTGGATAGCAACATCTGGAATGCATTCAGGAATCCACTTTGGGCATGCTGAGTGAGGTGTAGCATGGTTAGACCTCAAGCAATATCTTCTGAGACCTCCAATGTGCAGAGAAGGTAACTATATCACTCCACAGTTGGGTTTCTGTCCAATGCAATGCCAAGCAAGGGTCCCATCAGTACAGAGATTTCTGCTTGTGCAATGATGGACTTTCTCCTCTTTCTTCCCCTGTGCTGTCCCTAAATCTGTTCTGTGGATTCCCCCAACTCTCTGGAAAAGATGTGGGGAGGTGGGCATGTGTGATGGGGAGAAGGGGGATAGTCCTATCACACATGTGCTATTGGGACAGTTACTTAGCACTGAACTGGGATACAGACCTTTGTACATAGCATTATAGCAGAAGAAGCAAGAGAGCAAGCGAGAGATAGAGAGGTGGGCAGAGCCAGCACAGAGATAGGTAGACTTCAGACTGGAGAAATCCTTCTCCTTCTAGAATCCCAAGATCCACTGGAGCATAGTGCAAATGATATGCACCTAAAATGAAATAACCCTGAGCCCAGGAATTTGTTTTGAGTACCTGAAGAGAGCTTACAGTCTTTCCACACACAAAACCACTCCTGCCCATCCTCACCAGTTTACCTAATTTGGCATGGGTAGTGGATGTAGCGAAGCCTAATGACACCCCAGGCTACACTATGCCCACCTTCCATGTATTTGTGGAGCAGGCTTCTGCTGCAGCCAGGATATTCATTTCATGAATGTTTCACTAAGTGTTTGGCTGGGCCCCGAAGGAGATAATGTAAGGATCCTATATTTGAGTTTTGAAGCTTAGATAAATGAAACCACATCAAGGAAAAGGTGAGTGCCATAATGGGCTGAAAATGAGTTTTCCATGGATAATTGTCAAAATACACTAGAGAAGACTGTAACAAAAGACTAAAAAGAATAAGCACATTCCATAGTTGTAGCAATGGAAGTTATTTCAAATTGATTTGATTAAACAGAATATTTCATTTTATTCTTATAATAATGTATTTATAAATCACACATTCTGATGAAATGTAATATTTGCAATGCCATTAAAATAGTGAAATGTAATTTCTTTTGTACAGTGAATGAATTATGTGATATGTACAAAATACTTCCCCTCTTTCTGAAGTAGAAGTTTAGCATTTAATTATTTCGTGTCTCTTTTCTTTTCTTTTCTCTTCAAATCTTTTTCTCTCATGGAACAGAGCAGTCACTGTGCCATATTCTCATAATAGCTAATGCTGAGAACAAAACTTGTTTGTCATAACTTAGTATTGAATTGCTTTGGCATCTTGAAAAGTCTCTTGAGTATTGTATTTTTTAAAATGTATTTATTTAAGAAATTTAAACCCTCCTTTTCACTATATGTCTCAAAGCAACTTACAGAAAACATGGAACATAACTTATTCAAAATGTAAAACATAGATTAAGACATCAGAAAATATAAACATTAGAACAGTGTTTCTATTGCAAAGCACTCTTGAAATAAAACTGTTTTAACCAGCAACTTAGCGCAGGTACCTGTCTGGCTTTTACTGTGAGTTCAGCTGAGTTAGGCCCACTACAATGAAAGCACAACTCTTTGTTGACACAAGACTTGCTTCTGGTCCATTTAGGACCACTAATGGTCCTCCTCCTGATGATCTCAGTGCTTAGCTTGGAATATATGGAGTAAGGCTGCCATTAACGGAAACAGAATTATACAACTTAATCACCTAAAAACTTACTGCAAAAAAATAAAAATGTTAACACACATTTTTACAGAATGTATCCATCAGTGATCTTGGGACTTTTTCAAAGATCCAATTTTCAAGTAAACCTCTGATCAAGAGATCTAAGGTTAGTCTACAATTTATTGTGTACCTTAAAAGTTGGTCAAAAACTGGTGACACTAGTAACAGATGGATTTTTGCTTCCATGTTTTGTGTGCATATAACACACAGGGCTGTAGATACTGAGTGGATCATTATAGGGAGTGGACAATGTAAAATTTAGGAGGGAGGACTTACATGTTTACTTTTTGGATTGTGTTAAGGATACTGACTTTATAATTTGCTCCATAAATATGAAAAACTTGTTTGAGATGACAAAGATAGTGCTTCAAAGAATGCATTGATTTAGAAATAGTGGGTAACAAGGGTGGAGTGCTTCTGTTCAGGGTTCTAGTCAGCCAGCCAGCCAGCCAGCCAGCCTTGCCCTCTTTTAGGATACTCTATTTAAATTCAGTTTCAATAGGATTGCCCTGTGTTTGTATTTCGAAGTATGGTCCTTTCTCTCAATATGCCACACATGCTGCAGTAAGATATAGTTAACAAATTTGCTCACATTTGGTGGCTCCATATTGTGCTGAACTATGCTTACCTTCTGGTCAAGAATTTCTGGGACTTGGCGTGCCATGGCCATGAACAATCCGCAATTCAAGTATCCTTTGTCAAATCCTACTGAGATATGTAAGTCACACCCACATCCCTGACTGAAAACCTGCTTGGATGTTGGTCTGACCCAAACTTTCTCAATTATGGTTTCCCAGATGTTGGACTACCACTCCCATCATCCCTGACTGCTGCCCCTGTTGGCTGTGGATGATGGGAGTTGTATTCCAACAACATCTGGGAACCAAAGGCTGGTCTAACATGTGTGTGGTGGTGGGGAGAAAATGGATGTTTTTTTTCATGGAGAGAAGAAGAGCAGGACTTTCTGGGAAATCTTCCTGCTTCACTTTCCTAAGAGTAGGGCTTCTGGCCCAAGTAAAGGTGATTTAATGCATTGGTTTGTGAAGTTCCTACAGTAAAACATAATCAACATAGATTTTAATCACAGTATTGCTGAAGATTTCATTGAAGTGAAAGTCTGCTCCTACATTATAAAGCCTTTCTTTAACTTTTCCATTATTCCATTTCAAAAGCAAATCTTCACTTGGTCATTCTTGCCCATATACTTGTGCTCATAACTTGGATGTGACATTTAGAAGTAGGCAATATATTATGGATAATTTTCACCGTGCTGTACTAAGGTATATTAAAAATAGTCATGAAATAAGCTTATTTCATTGCTCATCCAGAAAAAGCCTTTTATACCTTGCCTTATCCCGAAGTAAAAGAGTTTTGCATGATTATAAAAATTATGCATTAATAAAACAATATGAGGTGCATTCATAACAAAATATTTACACTGCACAGTAGGGACTCGTTCTTTGTAGTCACATGCATTCATTTAATGAAGTATTAACATTCATAAAAATATATATCCATGAAGCTTAGAAAACAAATATATCTATTAGTGTCAATTTCTTTAATGACCTTCATGAAAATGTTTAAAATAAATGTTTCAGTAATCTTTTCACTTTCTTCTTTTCCTCATTCTTTACTTATATCTATAATTGCAAAATCTCCATTTCCCTTCTACTGCCAGGGTAATTTATGTTCACGTTGTAATAGGAACAAAATGATCTGTCTTGGAGGCAAGTCAATTTTTTTCTAATAAGATTGTAAAAAGCAAATAAGATATCACATTTTATAAACTCTACAGGTTCTGATGCTTGAGTGTTAAACAAAACATAAAAATAAATCTACGAATAAATGGAGCAAAAATCAATAATGATTATAAACTGCATGAGAAAATAGCTTCTTTTAATGTTCAAGGACAAATTCTCTATTAAATCTATAATGCATGAAATAATTTAATCTGATGGTGAAAAATTGCAAACAGTTACCTGGAATTTTCAGTGCACTGATACACCATATATTCAAGAAATAGTTGATTACTTATTCAGGTCTAGCACTATTCACTTGGGGTGACTTTAGGTGATTATTGTAAGGTGACTTACTTGATGAAGATACATGTACAAATCAGATTGTGAGAACAGTGCCACCTAAGTTGGCCAACCCCATAGTGCCGCAAAGTCTGAATGTGTACATTGCTTAACTAAATAAGAAAGGAGATTACCGGTAATTTTTAAAAAGGAGATTCTGGCTAAACACCAGGAAGAACTTTCTGAGGGTGAGAGCTGTGGAACAGACTCCCTCGGGAGGTTGTGGGCTCTCCTTGATTGGAGGCTTTTAAGCAAAGGTTGGATGGCCATCTGTCATGGGTGCTTTGGTTGAGAATTCTGCATTGCAGGGGGTTGGACTAGATGACCCTCAGGACCCTTTTCAATGCTACAGTTCTATGATTCTATGACCTCTGGTACTGAAATCAACAGGACTTAAGTGCCTAACACTGACCTAACATTCTGCTCATCCCTGCCTTTTTGTTTTTGTTTTTAAATATGCAGTAGCGTTTGTCATCTCCCTCTACCCTCTGTTTTTCCATAACTCTGATTCTCTTTCATGGACTGTCATTCTTTTGCTCGTGCTACTGCATGCTGCTTCACTCTCCTCGAATTTAGTGATCCTGCTTGTAGCCTCAGGTAAGAGTCGGCATGAATAAGGGACTCCCAGTGTGTGCACCCTAGTGTTTCTTTGTGAGGCTTGTTCCTGGCATAGCAGACAGAGCATGTTTCAGACTGGAAGCCCTGAAATACCACAGAGGTGCCTCTAGCAACTTTTGTGTATAGCTACCACTGTCTGCTGAAGATGTGCCTCTTTACCCTGACATTTGATAGTTAAGGTATTTTGTTTTGTGAGACTGACCTCTTTGGCTCAATCTATTCTGTTTTGTTTTGGCTGGAATGGTTTTCCTTGTTTTTACAACTGTAACTTTTTAGTTGTTTTCTAACTGTGTGATTATATTGTTGCAATCATAAATACTTGCATTTATTCAGCCTTATTATTTGCTGGTAAAGGTAAAGGACCCCTAGACGGTTAAGTCCAGTCCAACTTCTCGGTAGTGGCGCCCGCCCTGTGGAACGCCCTTCCAGCAGATGTCAAAGCGATAAAGAACTACCTGACATTCAGAAGACATCTTAAGGCAGCCCTGTTCAGGGAAGTTTTTAACGTGTGATATTTTACTGTATTTCTGTTTTCTGTGGAAGCCGCCCAGAGTGGCTGGGGAGGCCCAGCCAGATGGGCAGGGTATAAATAATAAATTATTATTATTATTATTATTATTATTATTATTATTATTATTATTATTATTATTATTATTATAACTTGACTATGGGGTGTAGCACTCATCTCGCTTCAGGCCGAGGGAGCTGGCGTTTGTCCACAGACAGCTTTCCAGTTCATGCGGCCAGCATGGCTAAACTGCTTCTGGCGCAACAGGACACCGTGATGAGTACCAGAGAGCACGGAAACGCTGTTTACCTTCCTGCCACAGAGGTACCTTCCTGCTACAGAGGCACCGGAACACCACTGCTGCTGCTGCACTGTGAGTTGGGAAGGCCGCTCCCTCCTCAGGCTGATTCCACCAGGCCCAGGGGGCGGGGCCAGACTGACTCACCACTGCCACAGCTTAAGAGGCCGCACGAGGCACCGGAACACCACTGCTGCTGCTGCACTGTGAGTTGGGAAGGCCGCTCCCGCCTCGGGCTGATTCCACCGGGCCCGGGGGGCGGGGCCAGACTGACTCACCACTGCCACAGCTTAAGAGGCCGCACGAGGCACCGGAACACCACTGCTGCTGCTGCACTGTGAGTTGGGAAGGCCGCTCCCTCCTCGGGCTGATTCCACCGGGCCCGGGGGGCGGGGCCAGACTGACTCACCACTGCCACAGCTTAAGAGGCCGCACGAGGCACCGGAACACCACTGCTGCTGCTGCACTGTGAGTTGGGAAGGCCGCTCCCTCCTCAGGCTGATCCCACCAGGCCCAGGGGGCGGGGCCAGACTGACTCACCACTGCCACAGCTTAAGAGGCCTCATGAGGCACTGGGACACCATTGCTGCTGCTGCACTGTGAGTTGGGAAGGCCGCTCCCTCCTCAGGCTGATCCCACCAGGCCCAGGGGGCGGGGCCAGACTGACTCACCACTGCCACAGCTTAAGAGGCCGCACGAGGCACCGGAACACCACTGCTGCTGCTGCACTGTGAGTTGGGAAGGCCGCTCCCTCCTCAGGCTGATTCCACCAGGCCCAGGGGGCGGGGCCAGACTGACTCACCACTGCCACAGCTTAAGAGGCCGCACGAGGCACCGGAACACCACTGCTGCTGCTGCACTGTGAGTTGGGAAGGCCGCTCCCGCCTCGGGCTGATTCCACCGGGCCCGGGGGGCGGGGCCAGACTGACTCACCACTGCCACAGCTTAAGAGGCCGCACGAGGCACCGGAACACCATTGCTGCTGCTGCACTGTGAGTTGGGAAGGCCGCTCCCTCCTCAGGCTGATCCCACCAGGCCCAGGGGGCGGGGCCAGACTGACTCACCACTGCCACAGCTTAAGAGGCCTCATGAGGCACTGGGACACCATTGCTGCTGCTGCACTGTGAGTTGGGAAGGCCGCTCCCTCCTCAGGCTGATCCCACCAGGCCCAGGGGGCGGGGCCAGACTGACTCACCACTGCCACAGCTTAAGAGGCCGCACGAGGCACCGGAACACCACTGCTGCTGCTGCACTGTGAGTTGGGAAGGCCGCTCCCTCCTCAGGCTGATTCCACCAGGCCCAGGGGGCGGGGCCAGACTGACTCACCACTGCCACAGCTTAAGAGGCCTCATGAGGCACCGGAACACCACTGCTGCTGCTGCACTGTGAGTTGGGAAGGCCGCTCCCTCCTCAGGCTGATCCCACCAGGCCCAGGGGGCGGGGCCAGACTGACTCACCACTGCCACAGCTTAAGAGGCCGCACGAGGCACCGGAACACCATTGCTGCTGCTGCACTGTGAGTTGGGAAGGCCGCTCCCTCCTCAGGCTGATTCCACCGGGCCCGGGGGGCGGGGCCAGACTGACTCACCACTGCCACAGCTTAAGAGGCCGCACGAGGCACCGGAACACCATTGCTGCTGCTGCACTGTGAGTTGGGAAGGCCGCTCCCTCCTCAGGCTGATTCCACCAGGCCCAGGGGGCAGGGCCAGACTGACTCACCACTGCCACAGCTTAAGAGGCCGCACGAGGCACCGGAACACCATTGCTGCGGCTCCACCGTGGGGGTTGAGGAAGGCCGCTCCCTCCTGTAGGCACACTCTTCCAGGCCTAGGGGGCGGGGCCCACACTCGCCACCGCTACTGTTTTAAGGACACTGATGTTGCCGCGGCAAATGCTTAATATGTTTTTATATATTTTAAAATGTTTTATAGGGGTTTTTATTTTTTACTTTGTTGTCCCACCGTGAACGGTGGTTTTTATTGATGTATTTCTATTTTGTTCTGTTTTAGTTTGGTTTGGGGTTGGCTATTGAGTGGGGTGGGGATTTGTTGTGTTGGTACAATTGTTTTGATTTGACTTGTTTCTATTCTGTAAATGGAGGTTGGTTTGAGGCTTGGGATTGCTACCGTAGTGGGGCGAGGGAGGTATGGCGGTGGGGGCAGATGTCATAGGCGAAGGGGATCGAGATATGGATATGCTCGTACCCCTTCCAATCTGCGCCCCATCCCGAGGGACGAAGGTAGGGTGAGCAAGGATTACTCACCTCCGTCACTGGTGTTGTGCAATGCCAGGTCTATAGGCAAAAAAACCGCCACCCTGCGAGACTTCTTCACCTCGCAGGGGGTTGACCTGGCTTGTGTGACGGAGACCTGGGTGCGCGAAGGGGAAACTGTTACCTTACGAGAGATGGCGCCCCCAGGTTTCTCCGTCCTCCACCAGTCGCGGACTGTGGGCCGGGGGGGAGGGGTGGCATTATTAATCCGAGAAGATTGTTCTTTCAGGGCTCTGCCATCGCCATCAATCCCCGGCATTGAATGTGTTGGCCTAGTGTGGGGCTCCGAGGTGAGCTTGGCTGTCTGGCTGGTGTACCGGCCACCTAGCGCACCAGCAGCCACCCTGTCAGGCCTGTTGGAGGCGGTGGCCGGCTGGGCCTTGGAGTTCCCCAACCTATTGGTACTGGGGGACTTCAACATCCATGCTGATGCCACTCCCTCCTCACAGGCTCTGGACCTGGTGTCTTCCATGGCGACACTAGGGCTCTCCCAGTTTGTTTCGGGCCCCACACATCAAGCAGGCCACACGCTGGATTTGATCTTTGGCGCCGGTATAGATGTGATCATGTCTCCCTCGATGAAGGTGCCATGGTCTGATCACTACGCACTGAAAGCCAGGATTGATTTTCCACCCCCACCCCGCTTAGGTGGCGAGCCAATTTGGGCTCGCCCGCGGAGGCTGATGGACCCTGATAGATTCCGTCAGGCCTTGCGGGACCTTGCTCCCCCTGGCGACTCATTGACTGAGCTTGTTGAGGGCTGGAATACCCAGCTCCTGGCAGCCATCGATGAGATCGCACCTAAGCGCCCTCTGCGACCCCGCAGAAACCGGGCCCCCTGGTTTACCGAGGAGCTTCGGAAAATGAAGCGGGACCTCAGACGGCTAGAGCGAGTATGGCGGGGTGCCCGTGACGGAGCCTCAAGAACATCTTATAGGGTTTTTATGAAAACCTATGAGATGGCAGTGAAGGCCGCTAAGAAGTCTTACTTCTCGGCCTCCATTGCATCCGCTAGCTCTCGCCCGGCGCAATTATTTAGTATAATTCGGTCTTTAACGTCCCTTGAAGGACAGCCAAATTTAAATAACAATCTGACACACAGCTGTGAGGCATTTGCGAGCTTTTTTGTGGAGAAGGTCCTGTTGCTCCGCCATGACCTCCCTGCCAATTTGGATACAATAAAGGAACTGGAGGCCCCTCGACTGTCCTCGGGTCCAGTATTGGACCACTTTGACCGGATATCTCCAGCCGATGTGGACAGATTCCTCCAAGCTGGAAAGCCCACCACCTGTCCTCTTGACCCGTGCCCGTCATGGCTGATTAGAGCGTGTCCAGACGAGGTGCGGGCCCCCCTGGGGGATATCATCAATTTGTCCCTTGGCACCGGGATATTCCCAGGGGAACTGAAGGAGGCGGTGGTGCGTCCGCTCTTAAAGAAAACATCATTAGATCCCTTAGATCTATCCAATTACCGCCCGGTCTCGAATCTTCCATTCCTGGGTAAGGTGATTGAGAGAGCGGTTGCTGAACAGCTTGGTAGGTTCCTGGATGAAACATCTGCTTTGGATCCATTCCAGTCCGGCTTCCGTGCTGGCCAAGGGACCGAGACGGCTCTGGTCGCCCTAACAGATGATCTCCGCAGACAGCTGGATCGAGGCGGGTCGGGGCTGCTGATTCTTCTAGATCTGTCAGCAGCCTTTGACATGGTCGATCACGAACTCCTGGACCACCGCCTTGCCGACGTGGGGATCCAGGGCACAGTCCTTCAATGGCTGCGCTCGTTTCTCTCTGATCGGGGACAGAGGGTGGCGCTTGGGGGGGAATTGTCATCGCGTCACTCCTTGGTGTGTGGAGTGCCTCAGGGTGCGATTCTCTCCCCGATGCTTTTTAACATCTTTATGCGCCCCCTCGCCCAGCTTGTCCGGAGTTTTGGGCTGGGTTGCCATCAGTATGCTGATGACACCCAACTCTATCTGTTGATGGATGGCCATCCTAACTCGGCCCCAGACACACTGACCAGATGTCTGGAAGCTGTGGCTGGATGGTTACGTGGGAGCCGGTTGAAGTTAAATCCTTCGAAGACAGAGGTCCTCTGGCTGGGGCGGGACGATATGGGATCGAGGGGGCAACTCCCATCTCTTGCGAGGGTGCAATTAGTGCCAGCACCGTCCGTTAAGAGTTTGGGTGTAATCTTCGATACCTCCCTCTCTATGGAGGCGCAGATTACAGCTATAACAAAGGCGGCATTTTTCCATCTCCGCCAAGCTAAGCAGTTGGCCCCTTATCTCTCTCGCCCTGACCTAGCCACTGTGATCCATGCGACGGTCACCTCCAGACTGGATTATTGTAACTCGCTCTACGTGGGGCTGCCCTTGAGACTGACCCAGAAACTCCAGCGGGTGCAGAATGCCGCGGCGAGACTCCTTATGGGGTCTTCGCTGCGAGATCACATTCATCCGGTACTATACCAGCTGCACTGGCTCCCGGTGGAGTACAGGATCAGGTTTAAGGTGCTGGTTTTAACCTTTAAAGCCCTATACGGCCTAGGACCCTCGTACCTACGGGACCGCCTCTCCTGGTATGCCCCACAGAGAAACCTACGGTCTGCAAACAATAACACCCTCAAGGTCCCAGGCCTCAGAGAGGTTAGGCTGGCCTCAACTAGAGCCAGGGCCTTCTCGGCTGCGGCTCCAACCTGGTGGAACGCTCTGTCACAAGAGACTAGGGCCCTGCGGGACCTGACATCCTTCCGCAGGGCCTGCAAGACAGAGTTGTTCCGCCAGGCCTTTGGTCAGGGCGCAGCCTGACTCCCTCCGCTGGCAACCTGCACAGAATTTTGTTTAATCGGTTGCCATCAATTTGATTTTAACTAATTTTTATAATGAAATATTTTTAGAATGTGTTATTATTTGATTGTTTATTTGATTGTTGTTAGCCGCCCTGAGCCCGGCTTGGCTGGGGAGGGCGGGATATAAATAAAATTTATTATTATTATTATTATTATTATTTATCTACTTGCACTGGTGTGCTCAGCCCATTATGCGGATTTGAACCACCAACCTTCTGATCGGTAAGCCCAAGAGGCTCAGTTTAGACCACAGATACACTTGTACCCACTGGTTATATGAAGGAGATTGTTAAGCTACAACATCACAACAGCTAATAACCACTTGCATATTTCAAAAGATTGAACCACACACTGCTTGCATGGATGGTCAGTCTGTTGCAGAGGCCTTTATCTGCACAAACAGGACCCACTATCAATGCTGAGAACTAGTCCTCAGTGCCAAACGTTTAGTTTGCAGAGCATTCTTGTCACTTCACTCTTGGTAGACTCCAGGAATAGCTCAGTCAGTGGAGTATGAAACTCTTAATATCAGGGTCCTGGGTTTGAGCTCCCCGTTGGGCAAAATATTCCTGCATTGCCCAAGATTACCCTTCCAATACTTCCAGAGTTCCCATTTGAGGGTTTTATTTTATTATTTAAAAGATTCCATAAAGTTCAAGTAGTGAGGTTGCATTCATTGAAAAATATTTGAAACAGTGATTTCTTTTCTATCAAAAGCATGATTACAATCCTTATTTATTTCAATAGATTTACAGCCTCCATTGACAAGGGAGAATCTCAAGCCCTGATCCTGACTAGCTTCAGCTGAAGGCAAATGGAAGCAGAAAGCCCATTTCAATTTAATGATGAATTCGGGCGGGGAGAGTGGGAATTGCATAGGCAAATGAGTTAGCCTTCAATCAGAGAGGACTGGTTTCCTCGATCCATAGGTAAGGAGGAAGCAGTACCCAAGACTTGGTCAGGCCAGAGAAATATCTAGAAAAGGTGTAAACTGGAGATTTCTCATTTTTCCTCCTGCCAGAGGTTTCCTTCTGTCATGGGCATAGAATAAATCAGTGTCTACATGTTGGGTGATTTTTGAGATTATGGACAATGAGAACCTTCTTTGTAGTGCTGGACACAGGAAAAAGTCAATGATGGATACCAGCTTTTTAAATGGAAAGAGGCATTTGAGCTTGGTTCTGTTACAGGAGCTAATCTCTTAAAACCCTTATGTTCTATTTATGGCATTATGATGCAAACTCATAAATCTGACCAATGGTTTATTTCTCGGGGATCTTTGCACATTAGTCATTTCCCTCAGCTTTCTTCCATTTCCCACATTCAATTTCATGTCATACATCAATGTGATATAACCTGAAGAAATGGCACAAAAAATAAAAACCAGGCAGGGCAAAATCTGAAAGCATTATTTAAAGCATTTGTATATGAAGAAGAAAGAAAGAAAAACCTGGAAATTTTTATAGAGAAAATCTGACTGACAGGCACTGTAGCTGAGACAAGGCTGTCATTATGTACTTGCTTTCCATCTGGCATCAGGTAGAAGACTAGCAAGGCAGCATTTTGTACCAGCTGTGTTCCCTAATTGTGTGTGCAGGGAGACCAGCAGAATGCAGGTTATTATAGCCTGTGTGGAATGAAACAAAGCCAGGAACATCTGGACTTCGGCATCAACAAGACAAACGTTCGAAGGCATATTGGCATTTTTTTTCCTAAGGAGACAGGAGGTATATTTCACCACAGTAAACATGTGGTATTCAAGTGTAAAAGTGGAAACTTAAGTGGACTTCATTGTATTTAGCCATGTGTAAGAGATATAACTGCAACAATTCTGCTTCCACTACAGGTTGCAGTCTGTACTTAGTCTTTAGACACTCCCTGGGCTTTGCCTTAGTCTAACCACTACAGTACACTGGCTTCCAAAGCTTTTATGTGGACAAATCCACACAATACATCTAAACACATCCAACATATATTTAAAGCAGATCACTCCCCCCACCAAAGAATCCTGGGACCCGTAGTTTATTATGGGAATGGTGATTTTAACCTTGAGAAGGGAAAACCACACTTCCCAGGATCCTTTGCGGGAAACCATGTGCTTTAGATGTGCGTTGGCTGTGCTGTCAGGCCACTTGCAAGAAATATAAAAGACAAAAGTTTTAACTGCACACCTTTTGAAAAGACAAGGTTTTTTTTTGTGTTGCACCACTCTCCTGAACACATCCGCCAGGCAAAACGTTTGACTTGGTGAAATCTTCTCCCCAAGGATGGCTTTAAAGGAAAAGTAGACAGAGATGGAAAGAAGACAAAGTCCGTATCAGAGAGAAATGGCAAACTAAGCTGTTGGAGTACGCCAAAATGGCAAAGCTGACTGGAAAGCTCAGGAACCAAGAATACCAAAACTCCCCATAATTCCCCATAAAGAATGGGGAAAATTATAATTTACCTGGGAGACCACTGTAAGCAGATGAATGCATTAGCAGGATTGCAATAACACTTGTAACGTAGCAAATATTATGGACAAAATGGAGAGACATCAAATATAGATTATAAAATAATACGCAGGTGAAAAGGTTGATAATAGGATTGATGGAGGGGGAGGGGGGAAGTCCAGACATTTGAAGAAATATCTAAATATGGGTATGTATTTTGTATTGTTACAATTCTATACTTGGAAAATTCAATAAAATTATTATTATTATTATTATTATTATTATTATTATTATTATTATTATTTAAAAAGGAGTAGTAGACAGATTCATGGAGGATAGAGCTCTCAAGGGCCACTAGTCATGATGAATATGCCCTACCCCCATGGTCATGGGCCGGATGCCTCTGAATGCCAGCTGCGGGGAATCCCAGGTAGAGTGAGTGCTGTCGCCGTTGAGGGGCCTGGTAGGAATTTTTTCCACTTGGCAAATTGGCACAAGCCACTTGGTTTTCCCCTACCTCGTAGCAAATCATCACAACTTTCTGTGTATTGGCGGTTAGGCATTGGTATAGTTCTGTAGATGGAAGAGGGGAGGTAGTGCATTAAAGGATTCTGGGGGGTGTGGCCCTGTCCGGAGCCTAGGGAGGTGAGGGCCTAAGGCACCCCCCCCCAATCGGTGACCCCGGGAGAGTTCGTAGTTGATGTGCATCAGCAGGACTCCCCCTACTGGTAGTTAACCCTTCCCGGACTTCAAGCGGACGGGCTGAAGTCGGATATGGTCGGGTAGGACCAATGCCTAAGCCAATACCGCTCATCACCTGTAACCAATAAAGTTGTGGCCTTTTTTAGCCCATTAACCTTAATAATTGCGTCATGTGTCATTATTTCCACTGGGGGGGGGGGTCGGGAACTTGCCACGCAATCCCAGGTAGAGTGAGTGCTGTTGCTCTCATGTTTTGCTTGTGAGCTTCTGGTTGGCCACCATAAGAATAGGATTCCGGAATAGATGGGCCTTGGACCTGATCCAGCAGGACTATGCATGTATGTTCTTATGAAGCTGTTTTGGCCGCAAAATTGTCATCTTTTCAGCTCCAGGTAAACATGTTTTTGTTTTCCAAGCTTTTGAACTTTTGGTTTATTTTATATGCTGCTCCATATTATGAATCTGCATTATTGTTTCATTTTTATTCAAACTGCCTTGGAAGCATGGCTGAAGGGCAGTCTATTCATATCGAAAATGTCAGAGAGATTGCATACATTGATAGGAGCAACACGAAGTCATGACATAATGTCACTGTGGCACCGAAAGCAACTCATACACTCTGTTTCCCCATATCTTCCTTTCACATGAGGAGATCTCCATTTCTCATGCCAGTTTGAGGAAGACCATGGTTTGCCATTTTGTCCAAACTGCAAACAAAAGATTGGACACAGGAGTTTCTTTTGCTTTTCTCCTTGCCTGGTCTTTCTTTTACCCTGTCTATAATACAGGAGGAATAAAAATAGCTTGGCGTGGGTGGGTGAGTAGAATCTCCTAGGATGCTTAATAATATTACTTCCAACATGAAATTCTTGTATGCCAACCCCATAGAAACGGATGGGAATTGTCAAATTGTTCCCATTGTTTGTAAACTGCCTTGCAGTGAAGAGAAGCTCATTAGAAATGTATGAAGTATTCCCGAAGAAGAGGAAATTGTCCTTTCTGAAAGGAAACTATGAAAGCGACTTTAGTTTAAATAGGACACATTTGAAGTGGAAAAGCTAGACAGACTGGGTTGTTTGATGATTTTGTCCTTTAAAACTGAATTATTTATTATTTCTTAATGAAACAAAGAATAAACTATCCTCCCACACACACCACTCCACACCCGACCGTATGCATAAGATATACCTAATACACAGATCTATCTGTGCAGCCTCAAAACAAATTAGCATACTTTTAGTGCTGCGATGTGATTTCTATGAGTTGCCTCTGGAAAGCAAAACCTGACACTCTTTTCCAACTTGCACAGAAACCTTATGACCATTTTCACTTGGGTGTTTCCTTATAATGGTTTCATGCCTTTCTACCCCCACCCCGTAATGCAATTTAGCAGATTGATATTCCAGATTAACTATTGTCTGAACTGATTGACAAATAAGATGAAATACACACACATACAAATATATGGAGCAGAGAAGCTATGAGGGATGTTTAAGCCTTCCCCTGCCCACTGTTAATCTGTTTGAAACCAGTCTCTTCCAACGCGACTTTTCATATTTTTCTCTTTTTTAAGAAAAATTATTCTGCGATGTAGTCAGGCCCTTTCTGGCTACTGTAACAACTCTTTGGACTGAGCTCCCTTATTGAGAGTTGGTCTGATTTCCAACTGAGCAAAATTTGTTGTTTCTTTGACAAAGGAACATAGAATGTGTGTAGGACGACTCAGTTGTCATTCTATTGCTACTTCATTAACTTGGCTATTCATAATTATTACAACCCTGACCATGTGACCACGTTGTTCTCTTTAGTAACCAAGGATCCATTAAGTTATCTTAATAAAATGTGTGGAGGAAGTTTTTAAAAGTTAGGCAGCATCCCCTTGGGCAAAAGTGACCAGAAAGGCACATACCAACAGTAGATCAGACCAAAGATAGACATGGGTTGAGCCAAAGCCAAAAGATTCACACACATCCATCCATCAAAAAATCCATAAGTACAAGGCTTTGTAGTAGTACACGGATCCTTATATTTCTCATTTTCCATTCTCGGGCTGCACTGGAAGATATTTCAGAAGTTCTCTTGAGTCTTGAGTTTTGTGAGCAGTTTTTCAAGCAGCAAGATCAATGTTAGAAGCAAGAAACTTGGAAGTCCTACTACACAGAGAGATATTGGTGCATTGCCCTTTGACTTCGAGCTAGAGTACATTATTATCATATACTTTTAGGGATATATATATACATTCCTCATCCCCCTGACATGCAGGGTTGAAAAAACTGCATCTTTATCCAAAGTACCCCCCACCCCCCTTTTTTATTGCCTTGGTTTCTTCTGCCCAAAGGATAAACTGCTTTTTGGTGACAAGATGGCTTGCCTCTCTGCAGCAATAGTACAAAAGAAAAACTCTGGCTATGAACCCGGCAGCCTCCTGCTAATACAACTCCCTTTGTTAGATATCAGCCGTACTCAGATTTTCTGCACATTTAAAAAACATTCATAATTTGTGTCTTTTAATTAAATATGCACAGTACTGTGCTTAACAAAACAGAGATTAACAAATTGAGTGTGTGTGTGTGTGAACAGGTTTCCCACTTTGTTGCATAGGAAAAGTCATGTGTTTTCTTGTAATCTTTCTACACGAAAGAGAATAAAATCTGAAAGGAGGAGGACTAGGGGCAGGGACGGTAACATGCACTTAAATAAAAGAATATTGGAATTCAGAGGATGTTCAAAAGTACACAATAAAATATATGCTGAAAAGGCAATGCAAACGAAAATGAGATTCATAGAGAGTAATAATAAAACACCATTTGGGGAAAAACACGGAGAAGCATAAAATAGAACTGTGTCTGCTGATCTTTTTCTTTGTGAATGTACAAAGGCTTTTGCATAAAGACATAGCCACTGATTATAATTAGTTGAAGATTTCCCCCCAATCTTTTAAATGCAAATTAATGGATTCTATGACAAAAAAGTCCTTGACACCTCTTGAAGAAAGACTCACGTTAAATGAATTATTCTCTAAGACGAGCAGCCAAAAGCTATCAAGGAAAGATAGAACTTCATCTCAAATAAAGTGGACCAGCACTGTTCAAAGACATCCATAATTTCAAAGTGGATTCTCTGGCATGCAAAGGTTTGCAGTGAGTGAGATGAAGTGCCTATGAATCCGTGTGTGGAACCCTCATTCCACAAAGCTTGGAAGGTTTAATCTGAACATAATAGGTCCTTCAGTATGCTTACTTCCTTTCTGTTTTAGGGATATACTGTATTTTTATTTTAAACATTTTCCCCTGGAGTTGTAGATAAACATGTTCACATTTTCAACAGAAAAACAGATAATAGATCAACTGAAGGCACACTTCTTGGACTCTGAGAGGACATGCCTGGGGCTGTAGGCTACACTGGGCATCCCTTTCTATAGGTGGGCAAGGACTGTTGCCTCCAGAAGCTTTCTCATGGTGACTGTGGAAACCTCCACAGCCATCTCCCCTCCTAATGGAAAGGGCATAGCTCAGTGGCAGAGCATTCATTTTGCTTGCAGAAGGCATTAGATGGACCATTAGATGCTTAGTAATAAACATCTTTCTATATTCCACCAGTGCTCTGATAATAGTAGGAAGGCTTGTTCTGGAGTGGCTTGAGGAAGACTTTGAATTGGCAAGATCCAAAGCCCTCCTATTCTCCTGATATGCCTTCAGAAGCCCTGGAAGTGGCATAGTTATTTTCTCTGCAGCTGCCATCACCACCACCACTTAATGCCCTCGACAGCACAAGTTTGGCAGGATGATGGATTTGGTGACTTTCTCACAATGGACTCTCCCTCCATAGAATTTATTTGCCTGCATAGCCAAGTCTATGTGGAGGTGAAACCCAAAATTGCCTCCTAGGCACAGGGAAGTCATGAGAATGAAAACATAAAGCTAAATTTCATAAATTTACTCAGCTCTATTCTGAAGCCGGGGAGTTTGTCTTTATTTTGTTCATTTTCCTCCCTCCCTCCCTTCATAGCAATTATGCTTTAACGCTCAACCATACATTTAGGTTGAGCATTGAGGCATAATTGCCACCAAATACCATATTGTTTCTCTTTTCTCTCTCTTTTTTTAGTGGGGGTGGGTGGGGGTTACAAATACTATATGCATATGTAGCTGTTTATGGAAAATTAAATCAAATGAATATTTTAAAAGCTCCAACATGTATACATTGACAAATGGTAACCATTAGTTCTGGTATCGACAGTCTTCTTAAACCTAGCCACATCCCATGGGTTCTGATCAAAAGGGCTTAATTCATATTATGATGAAATGGAGGCAATTGCAGCTCAATTTCCCTGCTGATATTTGTATTCCTTCAGTCAGTCCAGCTGTGATTTTTTTCCACACACACC
This sequence comes from Podarcis bocagei, assembly GCF_964188305.1. NCBI lineage: Eukaryota > Metazoa > Chordata > Lepidosauria > Squamata > Lacertidae > Podarcis > Podarcis bocagei. Next base: position 86,767,126 of record NC_138126.1, on the reverse strand, counting down.
TGCCCATCTGAATCCACTCTTTTCCAGCACAGGGGACCTTGAACTGGAAACTGCATTAAAACAAACCAAAATGGCCCCCAACTGGTTACCTCATCTTGGGTGACTAATTGGGAGTAGTAATTCCAGTGCTATTTGTGAGAGCTGCAAGACTTTGCCTGGAATGTTTTGGGGGACTTTGGGGGTTGTACCCCCCAACACACACAAGCAGAGAGAGGGGGGCATTATAGGAAGGAAGGCAAGAAAGAAAGAAAGAAAGAAAGAAAGAAAGAAAGAAAGAAAGACCCACATTGCCAACAAAAAATGTGAAGAGTTGGTAGCTATGACAAGCTTATTTTACAACAACAACTAAGAACCGCGTCTTTAGGCTCCCTCTCCCCCTAAAATGGTATGTTTTGCTTGATGCAACCCATATTCTCTCCCATTTTGGTGTTTGTTCTCAATCCCTTCCTCAAACTGTATGAATCCTGAAATGGGAAGAAAAGGGATGGGCAGTGCATTCCAAATAAGCTTTCACTGGTATATTTAATAGTAGTGCAAACACTTCCTTATCTACACTAGAAATGTATTTGTTTTCATTGCAGCTGCATCAAACTGGATTATATTCTTCGTGCAATCACTTTTCTCATGAATTTCAGCTGATGAGCCCTTGGCCGATAAACATATTTGTCTTCAGACATATCCCTGAATATTATGGCAATACTGAATATTTTTATCCCCTGGTCGTTACAGAGATTGAGCAGCACGATCCTACACATGCTTGCAGAGAAGCAAGTATCATTGGGCCTTATGCCTAGGTAAGTTTGGATAAGATTGTAGTTTAATTTAAATTAGTCAAGGTGTGCTTACAGGGGATCAAATCTACACAGTTTAGGCCCAGGTGATGGGGTAGAATGTAAGCTGGTATGAAGCTACTGCATTTCACAGCATGGCAGTATATAACATTATCTTCAAGATCACCTATACATTTCCACTTCCCTTCACAAGTCCACAAATGAAATATTGAATATTAGTCCCAAGACTTATCCCTGAGGAATGGAACACTCCTCTCCAACTTGAAATATTTCCTTTTCCTTTTGCTACAACACTTTGTCTTCCTCCTTGCAATTGGAGTGTGCCGTTCTGATTGTAACTGCATTGATACCCATCTTTTAAAATTTCAGTAACTAATATCCTATGAAGCTCAGTATCAAATACTTCCACAGAACAAGTAGATTAGATCAGACACTGTGCATTTCTTTTTCTGGTCTACTGTCATTCTTTATTCTCCTTACCTACAGAAATAGATGGAGTTTGGCTTGCTTGCATTATTCTGCTTCATCTTTTGCCCAATTCTGTCCCTCCAGAAATGCTGTGCAGCAAAAGCATGCTAGAGGTTTGTTTTTTTAATATTTTTTCTCTCTCCTTTCATCTACTCTTTTCATGTTTTGAATAAAGTTGAATCTTCTGTTTGAGATTGAAGCTTAGAGAGGACCACTGCCAAGTTGTGGGTGTGTTCACAGGGTACTACGCCTGTGGAATACCTGCAGCTTCAGCCATGGCTAGGTGGTAGAGGGATACAGCCAGGTGATAGGGATGACACACAGTATTGGTACAGCATCATTCTGTCATTCACTAGTCTACCCCTGAATCATTATGCTGTGGGAGCTAGATGAGGAGACTGTCCAACCAAGTTACCTCAGTTGAGGGGAGACCACAGCAAAGTATCCTCTGGAGGGTCCCTTCCTATGTTGATGGGCTGTGAGTTACTTGATGGCAGTGGCAGGCAGGTATGAGCCACCATTTAAATTTCCCTCAGTACGCCAAAACAATAAAACATAGAAAATACAAAATGGTGGCTCATTAGCCCAGTCTCTAGCAGCTCTCCAAAGCTACTGTTGCAGGGTCTGAGTTAAAGGGGCAAAAATTTACTGAGCCGGAAACATCTCCTGCTGCATCTGGGGCAGGGCAAATGTCTAAGACTAATGGAGGAGTCATCAATAACTTTCTTCTACCTCACCCATATTCTGCATGTTCCGGGTTTTCTCTCAAGTTTTGGGTTTTAAGGACGTATTGCACAACAAGGTGGAAATGAAGACAGTGGCATGCCAGAACTATTATTTAAAATGGGCAGCATGAGGCATGGGGTGCCAAATTTTGGCATCACACAGGGCACCACTGACATCAGGAGGCCTGAAATATCTCCTGCCCTACACCAGACTGACATCCAGGCAATTTAGCAATAATCTGTGCAATAACAATGAGAAGTTCCTGAAATGTTCAATCCAACATTTGCCTTTCACTTTCACTTCCAACACGGAAGGTTTGGACTTGAACAAAATCCTCTAGTCTTGTAGCACCACAAAACTGACTGTAAGGCAGGTCTTTTATGTGCAATTTGACTATCGCTCAATAGGTAAGTAGACATGTTTGATTTAGTTGTGCCATTTTTTAAATTGTGTTATCTGACAAATTGAGTATAGAATGCATAATTAGATCATGCTACTGCATTTATGATAATGAATGCTGCATTTGCAATACTTGAAGCTTCACGGTAGGCAGGTATTTAATTTTTTATGGCTTTTTCTGACAGGTAACATTTTTTATCCTGCACATAAATTTGTATAAGAATACTATTTGTACGCATGTCTCACATTTGGATTTTTAACTGGAGGGGCCTGGGCATGTGTTTTATTTAAGCACAATCCGTTTGAAAAACTCCCTGGCATTTCTAATTACCCTTTCTTTATTATGCAGCCTCGTTTAAAGAACATGGCAAGCCTACAGATATGTAAAGCGATTCTCCTTCCAAAGCTAATGATTTTATAAGACATAATTCTGAAGTACAAAAATGAAATCATTTGTAATACTTGTTTAGGCTGAATGCAGCAGGGATAAGTTAAATGAACATGTGCCAAGGCACAACATCCTCTTTGGGCTGATTCACACATTTCCTTCATAATGAGCAAACATATATTCAAGCCTTGCTCTGCCTGGATTAGCATCTGGAAGAAGGGAGTGGTGGCTCTCACTGTTCCCTCCTCTTCCCTTGACTGCTGCTTCCTGCAAAAAGAGTTGCACAGGAGGGATGAGGGAACTGATACAGTTCAGACCAAATATGAATGAAAACCTATATAATCCACACTTCTCAAAAAAGTGTACAGTAATACAGTATCCTTCACAACTTCGCTGAATTATATGGTGGAGTTTTCCCCAAAAGATGTCAGGGGTACCTTTACCTTTTTATGCAAAATGCATATATCAGAAGAAAGTGTACACACAAATCCATATTTTTGTAAAAATATGGAGATATCATGTAAAACAGTGCCCTGTCTTCTTGTTTGATCAGACAAGGCTTTTGCCCCAAGGCAGCCTGCATGGGGATGATTTTTTAAAGAGGTTATATTTAATAACTATTTTATCTGCTGCTGATCGTTTATCCTTGTTGGTTGTTTTCACCGTTATTTTTCATCTTGGCATTTTGAGATGGTCTTTGGTGGTTTGCTTTGGGAGGTGTGTCTTCAGCATTCAAAGACTGCATTATGAAGTTACCAGATGCGGAGGGAGTTCCACAACTTAGGGGCAGCCACAGATAATGCCCTCTCTCCCTGAGCTTCTGAAAGTAGTGGAACTACCAAGAGGGCTCCCCTCAGCTGATCTTAATCTCAGAGGAAGGAACAGAAGGAAGTGAGCTTTCCTATATACTAGGGCCCTGAGTCATTTAAGGTTTTAAACACTACAGTGATCACCTGGAATTGAACCTAGAATTGGGCAATCAGTGCTGCTATTTTAAAACAAAGGTTATATGTGCAGCTTGTAATCAATTGTCTGGATCAATTGAAGTTTCCAAGTGATCTTCAACAGCAGCCCAGCGCACAATCCAATCTGGAAGTTGCCATGGCCAAGTCATTTCTGTGCAGAAGGAGTCATAGCTAATGAACCAACCAGAGCTGGGAAAAGACACCCCTAGCCACTGAGGTCACCTGATTCTCCAGTGACAGGGCTGGATTGTCACAGTAAGCTCTGTTGGAGAGGACCAGAGGGACCAAAGCTCCGTGATTGTGGCCCCACCTGCTCCACTTAGAAATAGGGTTAAAGCAAGGTTAAAAGATCTGAGTCCCTTCCATATAATCTACTGGTAAGGTGAGGCTTTTCATTTGATTTCCTGACTTACTACAGGAACTGCAATGGTCTGCAAAGTTGTTAACGTCTATTGTTCTTCAGAAATCTAGCGCTGATATCAGCCTCCTCTCTGCTCCATTGCCTCTCTAGTTGTGATCCAGAAATTATCAGTACTGAGCTGTGACTAAGCTGTATCCACGTGGTTGGTCCTGTTTGCTCAACTTGCACAGTAACTGTGGAGATGAAGGAATAATGTTCCTGCATGGAATCAGCTGGCTCCAGTCCCAGTCCCCGCACCAGGGCATGCAGTGGCTGCATAACTTCAGATGGAGGATTGTGCTGAAAATCCTCTTTATTATAAACGAAAGCTGTTTGAAACCATTGCTTATAAAAACAATTATAGCATATCTTCTTTGGAGTTTTTACTGCAGCCACTGTAATCCCCATGACTGGATGCTGAATTTACTGCCCTTGTAATAGGAGGCATGAATATTTTATTTGAAATACTTTGGTCAAAGCTTGTAGCTCACAGTATGGTAGAATTTACAGAATGTGCTTTCCCCAATAATTTTATGTCCTTTAATGCTCTTGAAAAAAGTTGGCTCCTGAATGCACTTAAATGTCAAAGAATTGCATTGTGGCCATTCTTTTCATTACCTATTTCATCACCTAAGACCAGATGTTTTAGTTAATTAACATCCGCAGCATCCCCCCCCCCCACAGAACCCTGAACAGAGTCAGATTTTGAGACCAATGTTTGAACTTCTATTTTGAGCTTGGATAAGCTAGTTTAGAAACTTATTTCAGGTTTCCTTCTGCAACCTTTGCTAGCTTTTAAAAGTGGGGGCAGGTGTAGTTATGGGCAGGTGTAGGATTCCTTGGGTCCAGAAGTGAAATGCTTTCCTCCAAACTCTGTTCAGCCCTTGGGGCAGTGGCAGACTTAGAGCTCTCAAATTTCAGTGGCGCCCTTGTGCGATTCTAACATTCAGCACCCAGCCAAACTGGTTGTGATGCCATAAAACTACTTTTGCTTGGGGCTCTGCTAGGCTGAGCCATGCCCCCTATCTATCCTGGTTAGGTTTTTTGTTTTTTGTTTAGTAACCATAAAACATTATTGCTTACTTCTTTGTTTATGACACTTATACACTACTTTCCCATAAAATTCATCCAAAGTGGCTAAAAATTTTCCCATAAAATTCATCCAAAGTGACTACAGCCAAATTTCTTGCCACTTCAGATTGGTTGAAATTATTTCTCTAGAGAATGAAAAAGCCACAAATGCTTAGACGAACCTGAAAGATGACTGCATAAGAAAGAAAGGTAATCTGAACCTTTTCGTGCAGCCCTGTACATTTTCACTTTAGCTGTTTAACTTTGTTGGTTCATATTCTCTTTGTGCTATTGTCTCATTTTATGTTTATTCTATTTTTAAGCATATTGCATTCATGCCACCCTCATGTGGCATTGGAGACAGAAATTTTAGGAAGGAGGAAAGTAGCATGGAGACATGCCCCCAAGCTCAACACTCCTACCGTGAGGTTAAGTTGTCTATGGAATCACCCCAGACACCCAGCAGAGACAATTAGAGTGTATACACTCCAAAATACCCTCTAGCGAGCCACTGGAACTAGCTAATTAGAAACACATATACAGCCCACAGAGCTGGTGATGTTGCACATCTTTTTACCTCCATAGAAAGGGAAACAAATCAAAAAATGCACAGATACTTACGATGGGTGGAAATCTAATTTGTCTGGGTCAAGAATCCTGGAGAGCTTCAGGCTGGTGCTCTGACTTAGACTGTGATCCTATAGACAGCCACGTATTTGTAATTCTTATTGACCGTGGAATGAGACATAACATGCAAGAAACAATGAGAAGAATTGCAATCTTGGTTATGTTGAAATCAGCCAGATGCTTATCTTCAGCTCTCCTTATCTTGAACTGCCCTGCCGAGATTAGTGGGTGAAAAGCAGCGAATGGATTATTGGAGGAACAGAGGGAGCCTGCCTAAAACTACAGGTGGGGTTTGTTGGATACACTAGGATTTTACTCCTTTAGTTCAAGCATGAGTATTCTGGGCCATAAGAAACAGGAGAAGAGAGACCACCAGTTGATGTGGCCATGAGAAGTTTGGTCTTCAATCTGTTTTTATTTGTTTTGCCAAGTCCTGCTTCCTTTGTGTTCCAATATTACCAAGAGGCTTTATATATATATATATATATAGAGAGAGAGAGAGAGAGAGAGAGAGAGATCATTTTTAAAAAGTAATAAATTACATTTATTTGCAGAATCTTCCCCATGTGTGCTATGCTAAAAAAAATAATCAACCTTTTGACTAAGATTTGGTGAATGCAAGTAATGGAGAAGATAGAACTGGGTGAACTCTGGGGCAGTGAAGAGTCATGTTTTAAATACTAAATTGGTTCAGTCACCCACCTCTCTCAATCCCTCACTGATTAAGAGGATCCACTGATGAAGAACCATCGATGCTCAGGTCCACCCTAATATCCTAGAACTAATCCTTAAAATAGGAGGGATCCCCCTATTGATGCCTCCTTTCTAGCTCAGCTGCCTTTCTACAACCAACAATTAGGCATACCTGCTGCAAAATTCTTATTCCTCTCATACTCTACCTCTGCCCATCCCAACTTTGAGAAGCAAACTTCAGGATCAACTATACAATATTTTTTTAAGGATGTGGGCAACCAATGTGGCATCTTCCATATGTTTGCTTGTCTGTTTGCTAAGAGCATTTTAAAGCAAAGTTGTTGGACTACAAGCCCCATCAGCCATAGCCAGTATGGCTGGTGGTCAACAATGATGGGATTTCCAGTTCAACAACATCTGGAGGCACAGTGCTGCATACAGTACGTCTAATTTCAAGCCTTCTTACAATCCAAGTCTGTGTTTAGTCAGAAGTTAGTTCCATTGAGTCCCATGGAGCCTACTATCAAGTAAATAGGTAGAGGATTGCAGTCCTATTCTCCTTCTGTCACACTTTGTCCAATTTTAGCCACTTCCTTGTTTCATATTGCGTTGGACTGCTACTGCATTTAAATTATCCTTACCCTGCTTCTGTCATTTATGTCCCATGGGTTTCTGGCTGTAGAAAGAAAAGAAAATCCATCAGTGGGAAATCTGAGTTACATAAATGAATGTTTTAACAAATGCAGAAAATCTGGCATCAGAGCAGGACAAATCAGTAACAGCAAAGTGATTCTGTATTGCATTTAAAAACAGACACATTAAAATGACCAAACTCCCCACTATGGAGAAGTGGCTGTCTTTAAGCAAGTCGTAAAGTCAGTTTTATTGTTGCATAATGAAACTCGCTGCCATCAAACTATTAGAAGCCTGTTATTCATCTGTACTATTAATAGGCATTTAGATTTTGGACTCCATGCCATTTTTTTTTTTAAAAAAGCCAAAATTTATCTAGCTGACTTCTGTTTTAAAGCTTGAACTCCTTCTGATTTAGAGAATGTAAATTTTGCTTCCCCGCAAGGCAAATAATGGCTGCATTTTAACACTTGTCGTAACCTCCCTCCCTCCCCTTTTGCATGTGAAGTGATATGGTAGATGCAGTCACATTTCTGTTTCCTGTTGGTTACATGAAAGAAGCACAGCAGCTTCCAGATTGTTATGCCCTTCACAGCAAGAACAACAATTGTACATCTTACTGGCATATAAATGAAATATGAAAATAATTCTTGCTCATTTGCATGATCCCAAAGGGACTTACTTGTTAGCAAGGTAATGGAATGAATTTCCAGGATTTCTCTTTTTCTCTCTCCCTTTTTTGCTTAAGTCTGCGCTTCAAGATAAATCTTAACACCTTGGGATGTGTTTCCAGGGACACATTCTGCTTGTTTTGCACATAGAACAGCTAATGCCCAATTCACCCTTATTAAAAGGAAGAACCTCTTTCCCTCCCTTCCCCCACTCAGAGTGGAGCTTGGAAGGAAGACATGTTCCTTTGAAGGCTGATGTTGCCAGCCATTGGATGTCACTGTTGCTCTACACAACTCCTGCAGAAAAAGAACATTTCTCTGGGAAAATGGTGCTTCTTAAAGAAGTTGGAACACAGATAAATCAGTAGTTATGTCTTTTCATTCTGAGTTTACCAGGAAGGAAGGAATCCAGTTCATTTTTATATCATTCTAGCAAGGGAGAAATTTGCTAGTGGTTGGAATAGATTGGAATTGGATGGAGTACTCTGTGGACACTGAAAAGGAGGTGGAGACTTTGGACAGGGGTGTGTGTGTGTGTGTGTGGAGGAAAGGGAATTTTAACCCAAAAAGAAGGAACTTGTTTTGGAATTTATTTAGTGATTTTTAAGCCACAATTTTTGTCCTTCGAAGACTTTACAGAATGCTTATCACAGTGGTCTCTTGCACTTTTGCAGCTTAGCAGAAATGTGGATTCAACACTAAGTTCTAAATGAGGGGTTTCCAAACTGTGGTCTGGAGCTTCATTCAAGTGGTCTGTGGTGAGCCCCGAAAAATACAATAAAAAAATCACACAGCAACCAGCACAGTGTGTTACAATTACTTACAGCAAGCAGAAAAATCATTCATAAAAGTAGTTCACCTAGACCTTGAGAAATTTTCAATTGGTCTGTAGGAAAATGAGTTTGGGAATCATTGTTCTAAATAATAATGGGATGCTGCATTTCATCAGTGCACCTCAGATTTGGGTGCACTCACACCTCCCTATTCCTTTTTTGGATTGGTTCCCTATGTCTCAAATTATCTGGAACTAGCATTCAATTATTACATAGAATGAAGTAAGTGCCATAACGAAACATTTGCATACTGTGTTTTCTGTGTTGTTTTCCTAAAAAACCAAAAACAAAACCAAAAACACTTTGTGACAGGCAAAATATTATTGAAATACTTGGTGAGAGGAGTGGTCCAGAGGTAGTTGGCACTGTGACTGGTGAAATGTCAAATTTCTGCATTGCTTACTTACCCTGGATTATATCCCATGGCATCACTTGTGCTTGTGGAAGTTTCTCTGTTTCACTGGAAGCTTTCACCAGCAGAATGGAAGAGAGGCAGTTTATGCTGGTTCCCTGTCCCCTTGTAGCCTGCTGCACTACCTGCCACACTGTTCTAAATGGGTCCCCCAACTAGGGTTGGGGGGGAATTCAATTCAGTTTGCAAATTAGGTACCTTTTTAAATGCACTTGCCAAAACCATACATGAACAGAAAGTCACCCGTATTCTGAAATTTGCACTTCTCTGAATTCTGCAATGCAAAACTGCATATATCAGAATCAAGTGTTCTCATAAATGGATTTATTATTGGAAATGATATACAAAACACATTACATATGGGGAAATTCCTTACAAAAATGAGTACATTGATCAAAAGTGTATTCAAAAATATGTTCATTAGGAGACAGTCACACTAAAACACTGCTGAATTTTCATGAGGATTTCTTCCTTTTTACAAAAAAATGCAAATCGCTGCAGAAATGTGGAGAGCTGAATTTAAGGTTTGAAAAATTAGAAAGTGAGAACCAAAATTTGTCCATCCTTACCTCAAACTTCCCGAGGCAGAATTTGTAAGGTTGCATGTGAGGCTGCCAGGGGAAATCAGCTAAATCTGCTTTTCTCCCCATTTCACTGATAGAAGCCTTCAATGGAGCAAAGAGCTTTCTGGCAACACTAAGGACATCACTGGATACAATGAAGTCCTGCAATGATGATGATGATTAATTGCCCATCTTTTACCATAAAGTCACAGGGCGAGTTCCAACAATTTAAAATACAACATTCAAAACTTTTCACCCAACCAGTATTCTCTCTCTCTCTTTTTTAAAAGGTCACTTAAAACAAGTTTACCATTTTTAATCATTACTTTCTCTAAAGCATGATTGCAGTAATAGAAATATGTTGTGTGTTTCTTAAAGAGTGACCTACCAGCAAAGAGAAATTAGAAGCCAAAAGGACAGTTGCTGGTAGTTAAGGATCCATTTCAAAATAACTTCATGACATCAGTGAAGGCTGTCTTGTTTTCAGACTCTTAGGGAAATTGTGTTCATGGGCTTCGTTCCCTTTGCTGTTTTAGAATCAGATAGGATTTACTTCTGACTAAAGATACCTAGGAACTTGCTAGTAGGGATGGTCCCTGCAGCAGTGGTGTTAGTGGAGCAAGGACAAGCAGAGATAAAGTGCCACCAATTATTTCCTGGGGATTATCATGTCATTTCCTGGGGTGCTATTTTCCCCATTCTCTGCATACATACAAGGAAAAGTGTTTTCTGAGAGATAACAACACCAAAAAGAAAAAAAGAGCAGAGGAAGAGGTGGTTCTATTAGCATGCATGGATAAACTGCAGAAAACAAAAACAAAACGAAAACAAATCACTTTATTATGACCTTTATTATTATATGATATTATAACAATATACCGTATTTTTCGCTCTATAAGACGCACCAGACCACAAGACGCACCTAGTTTTTGGAAGAGGAAAACAAGAAAAAAAATATTCTGAATCTCAGAAGCCAGAACAGCAAGAGGGATTGCTGCGCAGTGAAAGCAGCAATCCCTCTTCTGTTCTGGCTTCTGGGATAGCTGTGCAGCCTGCATTCGCTCCATAGGACACACACATATTTCCCCTTACTTTTTAGGAGGGAAAAAGTGAGTCTTATAGAGCAAAAAATACGGTAATCAAAAATGTCACAACATGGTGAGCAAGCTTTTGAGTCCACCAGATCTCTACATCAGATGGCATGTTGAGCAAAGTAGTAGGGGGATGGGGTGAGAAAAATGCTGGGTTGGTCATGAAGCCATAATGTCTGCATTTGTCAAAAATTCATTTTTTGTTTTATAGTCTTTGAAGGGCCATGGCTATGGGTGTGTGGTTATAGGAGTTGTCAGGAAGAGTGCTGACGTTTCAAAATGTAGCACTACAGTGCAGGATTTCTATGATCAGAGGAGCAATATGCTAAGTGTTGTAGGGAATCAATCGTTCTCCCAGTTGGTTGCAGAAGACAGTATCCTTCTCACTGCCAATACTTGGTGCTTGATGCATGTGGGATGGGGCTCCTAGTCCAAATAGAAGCCCTATTCCCATGGAGGATTTCTACAGCATACACCAGTACATATAGCCCCTTCTCACATGTGTACTGAACATACTGATGGGGGGGCAAAAGGAGCTAGCAGGAGGGGCAGCAGGTGGTGCTTGGTAGTGGCAGCTGTGGCAGGCTGTGGGCGGCACATGGAGACAAGGTGCTGTGGCCGTCAGCACTCAGTGGCCTTGGTCCAATCGCTACCATGGCACAGGAGCCACTCAGTCATAATGGCGCAACATAATGACATCATAACATTGCAATGTCATTACACTGTGACGCAGTGCATGTTGACATTAGGCACACACTTGGGGGGGGGCAAGTTGGCACCTCTGCTGCAGTGTGGCATGCCCGGTGATAGGGGGTTGGGAAGTGGGTATGGGTATATCCAAGAGGATGTGGCCTGGCCAGAGTATTAGAGGTTCAGTAAAAGGTAAGCAGCACATAAGCGGCACACAAAACACTACCAAACCATTCTACGTACTAAATCTTATATTAAGAATCCAGAAATTGAGAGAGCTATGTACAAGATCTACAACAGAAGCCACAAACAGAAAACTCATTCAAATTATGTCCAATTTGATTCAGTCTTTAAAGTTCCTTTAGCCAGGCTCCTGTAGATATCAACAAAGGTAAGTTTGATCAAACAAAGGTAAGTTTGATCAAACGAAGTGTCGGCGATGTTGCGCTAAAGGGTTAGATATCAACGAGGATAAGTTTGATCAAACGAAGTGTCGGTAATGTTACGCACAAGAGTTAGACAGGGTGCCGGCGTTTGTCACCTGTTTCGCCCATGAAGAGTCTCGGGCTTCTTCAGTAAAATCTCTCTCATGGTTTTGATATAGTCACTGGTGGCATAATCCAAAACTTATTAGTGTTTAAACAAAATTTCTAAATAATATCTGAGCAGACATGTACAAAAGTCTATACTTACAGTCCATATGTTACATTTCTTCTTAGATTAACTTACAATATTTAATTTCTTTCTTCAGGAAATTCTCCCTCAAGATTTTGGTGTGTTTACATACATTCACTGGTAATATAAACCAAAATCTGATTAACCTTTAAACGTTCATTGTATAATTTCTGAGAATATAAATACAAAAATCAATACTTACACTTAATATGCTAAGTTCTTTCTTGACTTAAGCATTTATTCATTTACCAAGCAAAATTTACTGTTTTTGGATCAGATATATATATCATTTTGCAAGGGGTGGTCTAATAGGTGATAATCATTAGGGAGGAAAAAGGAGGATTATGATACTGATAATACTTACAGTACCTGTATTATTTCTATGTGTCAAACTCTTAGTTTAGAGCTTTAAATAAACACTGAAAGGTCGAGATCCAAATTCAGTCCCCATGGCTGTAATGTCTTGAACATAAAAATCAATTTTGTCTCTTGTTTTAATACTTTTTGGATACCTTTGGGACTGAATTCTTCCTTTTGGACACAATTTGAATGAGTTTTCTGTTTGTGGCTTCTGTAATAGATCTTGTACACAGCTCTCTCAATTTTTGGATTATTAATATAAGATTTAGTACGTAGAATGGTTTGGTAGTGTTTTGTGTGCCGCTTATGTGCTGCTTACCTTATACTGGTCTACTACAAGAATTGGCAGCATAGGCTCATTTCTTCAGTAAGAGTATTAGACGTTGGCTAGAAACACTTGGTGTTGGGCTTGTGGGCTGGAGTTTCCTAGACAATTTATCAGTAACCTTAAACAGTCTAGATTATCTGTAAAAAGGTGAGTGACTAAAGGGTGGCAATTTCAGAGACAAGAGATAGTGCTGAAGTAATCCATGTTTACCAGCTGTGGCAAACATTTCTTGCTTGTTCTATGTGGGACCACATAGTCCAGGCCACATAGATCCAACTCCTACACATAAATCCCAACAGACGTGCTGTTACAATGGGGAAAAAACTGATTATGAAAGTAAAGGACTGTTGTGCTGCAGCCTTCATTCAGTGACCTTGATGCTTAATGGTGGGTTGTTCTTTAGTAAAATAAATGAGTATGCTGCCAAGAGAAATCTTCACATTAACAATGAAATATTATCAGTGGAGTGCTTCTTGTCAAACAAAAACAAGTCACATAATAATTGGCTAGGAAATCTATCTACCGTTCTATGGCAACAGAAGACCCTTAGCACTTCCTTTTGTTGTGAGTAACGTTGTTCCAGCTTCAAAGGTAGTAGGTAGATAGCGTGGGAGTGCCAAAACCTGTGATCCTAAGTACACTTATTTCTAAATGGGTTCTATGGAAATCAATAGGACTTGCTTTCAATTAAAAAAGCCTGTGATTGGGGTGAAAACACTAGCAGAAGAAAGGTAGATGTTGCTTTAAGAAATACATGATGAAGGGCTCTTCGGGGGAGCGCTAACTGCCCATTAATTTGAGATGTAATACAAATTATAACTGGCAGCCCTACCTTCTCCTTCTGAACAATTACCCATAGGCCACAAGTACTTGTTGAAATAAAACTGGTTGACGTTTTCAAATTAATGACTCCGTGTGAAATGACTGCAATTCTCTCTGGTCATCTATTCAGTACGTGTGGGAGTCAAATGCCTGAGTTTGTATCTGTTTACTGTGGTACTGTCAGGGACTGGTGATGAATCTCCCCCTCAGAGCGTCATCACTAAGCCTCTTGATGTAAATCTAAAATATGTCCTCTTCCTCCCACCCCTTCTGCAACAATATAACTGCGGGAGGGGGAGTTGTCCCGGTATTGTAACCCTGACTTCTTGCAGATGTCACATGATGCAATCAACAATGCCATGTCTTGTTTTAGACCAAGTTCTTACTGAGTTGAAGAACCTGAGTTTCAGTTGTACTTATTGCAGTCCGCTGGTGGGGGCAGCAGCATGTTGCAGCATCTCTGAAAACCATGCACACAGAACACTAGGCATGTCAGGGCTAAGACTAGGCTAGAATCCCCCTTCCTGACATTTAGCTTTCCGTGTGCAGATATTTAATTTATTTGCTGTAATAGCAGATCACGAGATCATGGAGCCTCCAATGGGGTCAGCAGAGATTCAGTTCAGGTACAAGTTTTGTGTCCCAGTGAGAACAAAACCTTAAGTCTCCAGCATTTCCACTGGCCTTTTCCTGACTTTTGATCATTCTGCTCTTTTCTTCTCCCCCTCCCCCATTCTACATACACACATAACAGGTATTGCTGTTGAGTTGTGAGTTGCTTTTTTTTTTTTGAAAGGGGGGGTGTCCTCTACTGCTACTAGCATAATTGCCCTTAAAAGTGTCAAATAACCCGTTGCTGGATCTAAGTATGTATGTATTTGTGAACAACAGGGAATCTGCACATTATGGAATACATGCTGTGTGTGTAATGATCAGAAACATTTGGTTGGTTCAGTAAGAGTAGCAGAGGAGCACTCTGAAAGATTAATATGCTGAAGCCATTTTACTTATGAATCATGGCGGTGATTGAGTCAGAAATAAAGTAGTTTTGGGGTTAGGGGTTTTTCAGTGTGTGTGTGTGTGTGTATATATATGTGTGTGTTGCAGGTGGCAGGTTGCAAATGTGATGTTGCTACCTAAGTTTCGGCTTAGATTTTAAATGCTGCTTTCCTTATATGGCTATAAACATATTCTAGGTATGTCCTCCATCTGGGATTCTGTTTTTCAGTGGCGCAGCTGTTTGCCTACCTGCAGTGTGGACAACAAACAGCATGCACCCTCACATTATTGCCTGCATTTCAGATCAAGAGCAGCTCACAGGTGAACAAGGACTGGATGATAACAAGGGGACAGATGTTAACGTCTCCCTTCCAAATGAATTATGATGATGCAGAGCTTTTGGACACGAATAATGGATCAAATCATGATTTGGATTTTATGGCTTACTGCATATTTCAGCCACCAGATGAAGGTCTTTGTGTCTTAGATAAGCACAAAATAGTTTCCACATTCAGGCTGTAATGTTAGAAACACCTTTTCATTATATTTTGAACTTCAGATTTCTAGTAATTAAAATCTGGCTCTACAATTTTAATGAGAGCGGGTGGATGAGTAATTGTCTAGGAAAGAGTAGCTATCTCCTAAACATTGTCCCTTCAATCACAAAAAAGTGACCATTTATGTGGTAATTGTAAGAAACATCTATGTTTTGGCCAGTGCTTGGAAAATCCATTTTAAAAAAAGGAACTACTTCAGTTCAGTTTCACCCAAATTAACTTTTGAGTTGATAAAAAAATCATCCTTAAAAAAAAGAAAGAAACCCACACACATCAACATTCATTATGTTATCATCTGGTGTGCTGAAGTTTAAAATATACTTAAGAAGACTAAGAAAAACCCAGGAAGTAGTTTTGGGCCCTTGCCTGCACTTGCAAAAAGAAAACAATATATTTGTAATATTTTTTAAAAATAAAAAAGAGTATCTATGTAATATACAGTGGTACCTCGGGTTAAGTACTTAATTCGTTCCAGAGTTCCATACTTAACCTGAAACTGTTCTTATCCTGAAGCACCACTTTAGCTAATGGGGCCTCCTGCTGCTGCCGTGCCGCTGGAGCACGATTTCTGTTCTCATCCTGAAGCAAAGTTCTTAACCTGAAGCACTATTTCTGGGTTAGCGGAGTCTGTAACACGAAGCGTATGTAACCCGAGGTACCACTGTATGCATAAATGTAATTTATGTAAGATTGTTGGAAGATAAAGATTTGATTCCCCACTCAGCCATCTGAGAAACAAATGTTCAAAAAAACACATTTAAGTGCATACATGGATGGAATTTTAGTGTGTGATACCCCCTCCCCCATTTTCCACGCTCAAGTTTCAGGTGAAATAAAAATGGACTTAACTATGAACATATGCCAAAGTGTCAAGGTGCCGAAATAAACTGATTTGACCAAGTAATATGGGTGAATCACACTGCATCATGGACACAGCTAGGTGAACTCCTTCATGTATTTAAAGCACATGGAAAGAGGACATGGGGTTGTATAAGCTCTTCTCTTTTCCACTACCAGTGCCCTGCCTCCTACTGGCTGTTTCTGCAACTAGTGTGAGAAGGGGCCCTATACGCATACCAATGTACATGCATAGAGCTGTTCCTTGGGAGAGGGATCCTGGACCAATAAGAGTCCCCCCTCACAAGCAGGAGCTCTACCTTCATATGTTGGTACATGGATAGGGTTCCTTTTGACATTTGCCAAGCGCATGGCCGGCAGGCGAAATGGTCAGCGACTTCAGTAGAGAGGGGTTAATCCACTGTGTCTCTCAATTTGTGAAGGGTTCGAGGCTGCTGCTGCTTTGGGATTGCTGCTATGGAGCCACAAACACCTTGCCCCTGCACTCCACCCTCCAAAATAGGCTTGGATGGGTTGGGAGAACCACCAGAACAGTGTTGGAGGGGTAGAGGAGGAAATGCATGTACTGATGGAATGGGTCCCATAGTGCTATGCTGAATTCCTGTTACTATATTTACCTATCACCCTCACAGGATTAACCATTGCTGCTGCTGCTACCATTGCTAACTACCACATTCATTTGTAAAAGTTTCTTATCCCAATTCCAGAATTGTTCACTGATCATCAACAGTGAAAATCATCACTGATCATCAACAAGAAAGAAGATTCCACCTAAACATTAGGAAGAACTTCCTGACAGTAAGAGCTGTTCGACAGTGGTATTTGCTGCCAAGGAGTGTGGTGGAGTCTCCTTCTTTGGAGGTCTTTAAGCAGAGGCTTGACAACCATATGTCAGGAGTGCTCTGATGGTGTTTCCTGCTTGGCAGGGGGTTGGACTCGATGGCCCTTGTGGTCTCTTCCAACTCTATGATTCTATGATTCTATGATTCTATTCTATGATTCTAACAGGAAGAGGAGGCGGGGAGCCTACATTTGTAATTGTAGAGCTGCAAGGGACTCTGATGATCATCTAGTTCAGGGGTCCTCAAACTTTTTCAGCAGGGGGCCAGTCCCCTGTCCCTCAGACCTTGTGGGGGGGGCAGACTATATTTTTAAGGGGGGGAAGAACAGTGGTGGAGGGACGATGAGCAGCTTACGAAAGGGCTTCGGAGAGGGGCTGCTTTAAATGGCGGCCGCTTGAGAGGAGCGCTCAGCCAACCGCTGCTCCTGTGTCTTGTGAGCGGCAGAGGCTGGCGGTGGCAGTGGAGGGACGATGAGCGGCATGCAAAAGGGCTCTGGAGAGGGGCTGGCACCAACAAAGACCAGCCTCCTTCCTCCTCTAGGCAGGGTGAGGAGAAGCCAGGAGGTGGTGCCACCACCACTGCCATCGTGTGAGGGAGAGGGAAAGAACACGTGCACTGGTGAGCCATGGACTGGTGATCCACACGGCGATTCCCAGACCATCCGCAGGCCGGATTTAGAAGGCAGTTGGGCCTGATCTGGCCTGCGGGCCTTAGTTTGCCGACTCGTAATCTAGTCCGACCCCCTGCAATGCAAGAATATGCAGCTGTCTCATATGGGAATCAAACCAACTGAGCTATCATAAACAGCTCTTTTCAAATTCCAGTGTTTGATTCTTGTCCACAGCAAATACATCATTGTGCTGAATGCCGCAGGACACAAGCAGGCAACTCAATTTGGCAAGTTTTAGATTACAGTGGTACCTCTAGTTACGAACTTAATTTGTTCCAGAGGTCTGTTCTTAAGCTGAAACTGTTCTTAACTAGAGGTGTGCTTTCACTAATGGGGCCTCTTGCTGCCGCTGCACCACCAGCACGCGATTTCTGTTCTCATCCTGGTGCAAAGTTCTCAACTTGAGGTAACTCTTCCCGGTTAGCGGAATTTGTAACCTGAAGTGTTTGTAACCTGAAGAGTTTGTAACTCGAGGTACCACCGTATTATTATTTTCAAACCAATGTTTAGCTTGTTTTTGCTCAGTGTTTAGCAACCATATTTTGTGATGTCTGCAAAAGGCAGTGCAAATGAATAAATGAAACAATTTGCTGGCTGCCATACAAGAATTGCACTGCTCGCCAGTGAAAATGGGAGGCCTGACTTATTTCAAAGAGACACGATGCAGAACATTTTGAAGAGTCTGAAACTTTTCTTTAAAACAGAATGAATTGCCTCATTCTTGTTGATAGTGAAATGAAATTCATTTCTCTACCTCCCAATAAATCCAAAGAGAATTATGCAAATTGAAGAATGCACCCTTGTCACAATGCTGTCAGATAGGACCTCTCACTTTGGAGGACTATTTGTACGCACAGAAAAACATTGAGAAAGTAGTAATAAATTGCTATGGTGCACACTTCTGGCAGCCGTTAATAAATCAATATGAAGGGGAGTTCTGAAGGGCAAAATGTTGCTGTCGGTGGGTGTCCGATTTAATTTTGCTCAAAATTAATATTTCGGATATGATAAGTGAGCTGGCAGGAACAGATTTCATGATTAATTCTACAGAATTGAAAATGCTTTGATGGCACTTTAATAGCAGTTCCAATCATCTAAAAGTCTCAGAAACTACCTCATGCACCTCAGCTTCCACAGCATGTGACAATGACATTTTTGTTTCCCTTCAAATAATAAATGAATGCTATTTAATTTAAATTGTGGGATGAAATTTGCAGCGATTCATGGCCAATGAACTGACTCCACATGGAACCAAAGTCTGCAATCTTCAGGTCACGTATTTCAACAACCCAATCTTACCTATGTTTGCTCAAGAGCTCAGTAGTGCTGATTTCAGTCAAGGTTACTCTCAAGTAACTGTAGATAGGATTGCAGCCATAGCATCTGTGGCATTTGCCTCCTAGGTGGGTCATAAGGAAAGGGTTAAATGGGTGTGATATGATTGGCCAGTGGAAACCCAAGGGGAGGAGTTAGAGTCAGTTGGAGTTGTGTGGAAGTCAGTTGAGAGTGGGGAGTTGGAGAAGGAAGAAGGAGGATAAGTCTGTGGGTTGGTCAAGTTGTGTTGTGAGAGAGTGAGAGGAACTGTTAGGTGGAGTCAGATAGATAGTTGGGATAATCAATTTGAAGTTGTTAGGTACGTATAGGACAGTAAAGAAACTAAGAATAAGAAACTGACAAGAAAAATTAACTGAAACCATAAGCTTGTTCATGCCTATAAAATAAACTTGATTATTTGTTAATGTTAACAACTGTCTGGACTCCGTGTGTACCCGAGAGAAATGGGTTGGTGGCAGCGGGAAAGCAATCAATGGTGGCACAGGGATCAATAGACCGTCAAATGATCCGGGGACCCTGTGTGATCGCCACAGCGTTGATTCAGAGAATCTCCATGGACCCCAGACATCAAGGACCCTTTCCAAACTTCTGTGCAGTGGCTTGTGAGCTGTAGACATCACTTGCGATCTTAAATAACACACTTCTTCAACAGCAATCTGTTGAAATCAATGGAACTTGCATCTAAGTAAACATGCATAGGATCCGTGTAAAATTGATTGACTTTTCACAATTGATTTCTCTAGGAATGGGAATGTATCTTTGGGGAAAATATCTGACCCTGGTTTTCAAATATCAGTTGGCTTCTTTAATTCATAATGTTTTCTTCACCAGCTTTCAATTCCACAAGCTTAAAAACAAATTTCATGGTTGTTGAGGGTATGGTGCCCGTTTAAAAATGAAAAATGCAATTTAATCATTAACTTACATTCCCTTGACACTGTATGCTTACCATTATTATCATTTTGGAGATGTAGTATAGGAGCTGAGCTGAACTATGTATCATCTATCTATCTATCTATCTATCTATCTATCTATCTATCTATCCTGATACTATGTAAAATGCAGTTCTACATATACATGGAAAAGAGTTGCATTGAACTCAACGGAACTTACTTCCAAGTAGACATGGAGATGATAATGTTGTATATCTTTTTGATGGAATATGACCAACACATACATTATCATTCACACAAAGGCCTTCTACCCTTGACACTGTATGCTTACCATTATTATCATTTTGGAGATGTAGTATAGGAGCTGAGCTGAACTATGTATCATCTATCTATCTATCTATCTATCTATCTATCTATCTATCTATCTATCCTGATACTATGTAAAATGCAGTTCTACATATACATGGAAAAGAGTTGCATTGAACTCAACGGAACTTACTTCCAAGTAGACATGGAGATGATAATGTTGTATATCTTTTTGATGGAATATGACCAACACATACATTATCATTCACACAAAGGCCTTCTACCCTTGACACTGTATGCTTACCATTATTATCATTTTGGAGATGTAGTATAGGAGCTGAGCTGAACTATGTATCATCTATCTATCTATCTATCTATCTATCTATATCTATCATCTATCTATCTATCCTGATACTATGTAAAATGCAGTTCTACATATACATGGAAAAGAGTTGCATTGAACTCAACGGAACTTACTTCCAAGTAGACATGGAGATGATAATGTTGTATATCTTTTTGATGGAATATGACCAACACATACATTATCATTCACACAAAGGCCTTCTACCAATTTTGAAGAGAGATGATTCATACCAAGTCAAATCAAGGGGCCAGATTTCACAATACATCAAGATTGTCAATATGCTGATGTCTTCAAATATCCTTCCCCCACCCCCAGTATATAATATTCAGAACAGTCCCAGAATTAATTTAAATCTAAGCATTTATTCAATCCAATGTGCAGCAACAGAGCTGGGATCGTATCATGAAGAAGCCATATTAACTTAAAAACATAGTGATGAAATAGCAGCAGATTGCAGAATACTTACAGTGAACATACGCAAAAATGCATCAGAGTATGCAGGTAGGTTTTTTGAACTGTATTTAATGGCAACTTTTGCATTTAAGGTAGAATATCACAAATATTTGGAGGCACATGGATCTACATTCTTGCATTGGACTTGGTGTGTGGTATGTGTTTCTGTGTCACATTCAAAACTATCTGGATCCAGTAAGGTAGGTTAAAAAAATAAAAATACCTCCCCCCACATTAAAAAAGGGAGGGGGAACAAAATAGAACATTAGAATAGAACCCCTAAGGGCAAGGAGATTTGGGTGTGAGAAATTTGGACATGTGATCTGCCACATGAAGTCCAGAATTGATTGCTTCTATCATTTATCTTCTACATAGTGCTTTAACATTTTTGAATGTTAGCTGATAGCCAGCTGCTCACACTCACAGAGTAAACCCACCTAAAACAGTGGAATTAATGCCATTAATTACAGTTGGCTTTCTCTAGATATTGCTAATGTTGGCTATCACTATTTGCTTTAAATATATCTATTGTTAATGGAGAAATCCGAGGGTGGGGGCGGGGGGGGGTGTTCCTGCAACACTATGATTTAACTATTTAGTAATTTTAATTCTTTGTAAACAAGCTGGCAATTTGCTGAAGGGCAGAGTGTATAAATCCCTTAAACAAAGTAATTCATGAAAAAAATGGTGCATGCCTAGGAATACCATTGACCATGTAATCTACATGTGTAGATTACCCCTGACCTCTGAGTGTACATACTTACAACTGCAGCCTTTGGCTCACAGTGCCACTGGCTGTATTCAGCACAGATATGAGCTGTTACAACACTAATGACTTTGAAATAGCTTCACATGCCTAAGTGATTTGTCAGTAGGACCACCTGTGGAAAAAGACTCCGCTAAAGTTCATTTTGCAGAATAGAAATGGAGATAAAGGAAGACAAGTTTGGGATTAATATAAATGATGACCACGTTGGATAGAAAATAGGAGCAAGAAGGAAGGGCAGTTTATCTTGCACTGATCTTAAAAGCAGTGGGTCTGCATAATGAAGGCAATTTAAATGACATGGTGAATGAAGAAGTGTGTAGAAGGAAAGACAACTAAAAGCAGCTGGTACAAAGGAGGATCCCCCCCCCATTCACCCACCCCAGATATTTTAAACTCCACTCTTCAGAAAAAGTACTGCCCCTTTTCTTTTTACACTTGGCAGTTAGGCATATTTGTTCCTTAAACATGTGCAAATCACCTTGGCACCTTTTAAAGCTAAGATGAAAAGGAAGTAAAATGTGTCCTAAATAAAAATGTATCTATATGCATGTTTGTGGAATGCAAACTAAAATAGATGCCCATATATAAGAAAGCTGATTAACATCGTCAGCGTAAATTACCCTTTTTATGCTTACACATTTCTTTTCATTTAGAATATTCATAAGGAGGCCTGGAAATAAGACATCTTGCTGCCTATATTTCAGTGAAATCGAAACTCTTTCTCATTAACTCCCTAGAAGCGCTGGAAATCTCGGTATGTGACTACATATGTATATACTAGCAAACTGTTTGCATTTAAAAGAATAGATGTATTCTTGACTGCTGCTGAAAAAATGCTGCATGTTAATGTCTATCCAATGCTAGTGGTACTCAAAGTAGACCCATTCAAGTTTTCTAAAAAAAGTTTAGGGGTACTCTCATTTTCCTACTCATATTTAAATACTGCCCCTCAATGAGGCTAAACTTAGATTCACAAAATGTTTAGGAGTATGCGTACCCCTGTGCCCCCCCCCCCCGAAAAAAAGCACTGTACATTACTACTTAGGTTCATTAATTAGCTGGATACAAGTCTGAGGTAGATACACCATATAAAAGGTCAAATTTTCAAATCTTCATTCCTAGCAAATCCCCACTCATCCAAATCTGACACTGGTCCAGAACTTCAGCATTCCACTCCCATCTGTGGCATGGCCTTCTCTCAGCCAGAGGACTGCTGATAGGAGGTCCATTTTATGTCTGGGGGTTTGAGAGAACTATAAAAATGTCCTGTTTTCAGGTACTTATGTATGCAAGATCTTAGCTTTCTCAAGCCTGGAGTGCTCACATGATCAGCTAAAGGAGTCCACTTCATCCTGGTGCCTTCCATATGTTTGGGACTACAGGGGAACCTCTACTCACGACCACAATCCATTCCCGAGGCCTGTCCTTATGGTGAAACTAATGCCAGTGGATAGGGCTTTCCATCCTACAGAAACCACAGGGAAGCACTGATGGTGAGCACCTCCATATAACGACAATAGATGCAGACCTTATGATTTGAGGTCCTTTTCTGAATAAGGCAAATCATGTCATCCTCATTTATTTCGTGCAGTCAGCCACTCCATGTAATTTCTGTTGGGTTTCAAGCCAGCCTCACATGTTTCAGCGGCTTACATGTAGCAGAAGTCAAGACTTAAGCAATTTAGGCAACTCATTAGTGAGCGAGTGATTTCCAACCACTTATATTGAGATATACTCAAAAGTACTCATTCATAGAATATAGCATGATGTGCATCCCGCATGGCAAGGAAAAACATCCACATTTCTCAGAATGATATATTCTGACTTATACACTAGATTGTTTGATAGCAGCCACAGTGATGCTGGGGCATTTCAAGCGTGATTATTGCCCAGCCATACAACATCCTTATGTCCTTCAGAATAGCAAAGTAGTAAATGTACTAACACCTCCTCTTTCACATTTGTGTAGCTTCACACAAATTGCTCCTCGTTCTTAACATATAGTGGACGTTGCCTCCCAATGCCTTCAGTGCAATTAGTTCAGAATCTAACCAGTGCACAATAAATACATTTCACATCCTCCTCCTTTACGATAAGGACAGAAGCCCATTTCTTCCCTGTTTCTCAAAGCAGGCACTTGAAGACCAAGCAAAAGCCGGTCCCTTGACTATGAAGCTGGTAGCAATTAGGTAGTTCTGAATCACAGTTGCACAAGCAATTTCTCAATGTTTCTTTTTCATCATAAATCCATTAAGGTAAGAACGATATAAAACAAGGAGCTGTATTATTCACAGCCTGCACATAACACTTGGCTGTCAGTTGTGGAAAATACATGTTACATTCCGAGTGGTCTCTGTCTCCCTCCTTTTCTCCCCTCTTTCTTTGAATGCATGGAAGAATGCTGAGGAGGAAATGAAAAATAAATTCTCTTACACAAATTGGCCATTCTAATGATAAACTAGCAATCATTTCCCCCATGTTGCCACAGAAACATAGAAAGACTGAGTGTTCCTACGGTTGCAGTTCCCTGACTCATTCCTTGAAATTAATGCAATCTTTTTATTTGAGAGGGTAGATTCAGTGGAGGCAAAGGGGGGTGGGTGGGGGGGACTTCAGAAGCAACACTTTGATGTCTTTCTGTTGCTGAGGAAAAACCTTAATTAGGTCACCTAAACTTCATTTTCTTTCAAACTGTTCACTTTTACGATTCCCTTTTTCTTCTGCTCCCTTTGATGTTTCAAAATATATGCCAGTGATATTTAAGTTTATTTATTATGCACAAGCATTAAACTTCTGCTATTAACATTTATTCATGCCCTTGAAAATTGATTAGTTAATTAAGTGCAGAAGGCCTCTTATGGAAAGCTATTCATTCATGTTTCATTTAATAATCTACATGTACTATGTACAGTACATACTCCCCCCCCCCAGCAATAACAGCTGTTACTTATATGACAGTGCTTTTATAATCTCCAATGGGGTGGCATTTTAATTGAACTTTTCTTGGTGCTATTACTAACCCCCTGTGCACCTTGATAAAAACTTTTCTCTAATATAACATACTCATTTGCTTCTAAAATGGCATCTTGAGATGAAAACTGGGCTCTAATAAACCTGTAATAAAAAAGCTTGGTTTGAAATGCAGTTCCCCTTGCCTTGGTTGAAGTGGAGCTCATATCTAGGGATTAAAGCTGCTTTGGCCTTAACAGTGTTTTTAACATTCCTCTGATCCTGGCTGAAGAGAAAATATATGGAAATCTGCACCATCTGCTGATAGGTGTAGGCAGGTTGCCTCTGTTCAGTGATAGACTGGTGCCATCACATCATCAATGTATGTCTTGAAGACTTGGGGGGGGGGGGGCTTCTTATCTCACCCAAGGATTCTCTGCATCACTAACACCTTACCTGTGAAGTTTTAGAAACATACTCCTTCTAATAAGTGGCAACTACATTTCCAGGTACTATTGATCTACACATGTGAACTAAGGACAAAGCCATTATGTGAGATTGACATTTTGTGGAGAGGTTTTCCAAGGCTTCTGCCGCAGACTAGCATTGAACACTATGGCAAACTGAGATAAGGGGAGGGAGGGATCACACAAAGTCTGGTAATTGAGATGACTTTTTGAGATGAGGGGAAGAGACACAGACAAGCTTTCAGCAGAAGTGCCTGTTGCTTGACACACCAATTTCGCACTCTTGCCTTGCGATCACTTCTGGGGCCAGGAGAAGGAGAAGTCAGCATTTGCCACAAGCCATCTTTGTGGCCTTTCCCTAACCTGAGGTAGAGCAAAATGTTTTGGGGCTGCTCGGGCTTTTGCCCTCTTCTCATGGCCCTGTATAGATCTTTGACACTGTAGAAGACATAGTTGACTGGGAAATGTAATGTACATGGAAATCAGCTGTCTGTTGCTATTAAAAATATTCTGGTCTCCATCAAGACTCATCCCACTTAACTGCAAAAGAAAGACTTCTAATTAGACTTTAGAATCCTATTACAAAAAACAAATACCACTACTTAACTGCTCATATATGACATGATGAAAATTACTGACATAATTAGATTTTTAATAGTGTTAATGAGTCTTGTATCTTATTAATAAGAATTAAGGCTAATGCAACACTGTATGATGAAAGATTGCCACGGCATGCCTTCCTACAGTTAAACCTAATCAAAATCATGCCCATTTCCACGGCAGAGAAATTCTATTTTAATTTTGTCTCTAGCGTGCTGTTGTAGATTGCTGTAGCATTTTATACTGTTCCGTTTTCATAGATATTCAGATTAAAAGTTTTCATCTGGTTCCAGCCAGCAGGTAATTGTTGGCGAAGAGCATGTGCCTTTAAAAAAAAATGTAGTCAGGTTTCACTGAAATCTCTGTAAGGCAAAATATAGTAGATTAACAATGAGATATTCCATACTTTTACAAGAGGCAATTATTCTTACTTGAGGATGCTCAAAGGAATATGGTATTAATGCAGGCTGAATTCATGCAGAATTTGCTAGCATGCAGCTGGGCAGAGAACTTGCCATCATGATTCCACTACCCACTACGTATGTTCTCTCTGCTTGCTTATGGACAAAGGAAAAGTGTGGATGTGTTCAGAAATCGAATGTAGAGAAATCAATAGATGAAGGTGCACTTGTGAAACAGGTTGAAGGGTTGAGTCCTAGCCCTAGGAAGTGAAACACCCATAATTGGTTATATCTGTAAACCGGGGGGGGGGGGGCAAAGTGATTCCTATTCTTCCCAGGCCATCAGGCAGCACATTCTGTTTCATATTATTTTCCTCCTAGAAGTATGTACCATGTAATCACAAATACAATGCTATACATCAAACAACCCCTTTTCATTCAGTGGACATCTGGATTGCCTTAAAGTCTTTTCTGGATTGCCTTAAAGTCTTTTCTGGGTTGCATTAAAGTCTTTTCCTACTTGCCACTTCTATGCGATCTTTTTCTTGCCAGGCGAAAGAATAATCAGAATTTAATGGCTACCCCCCCCCCCACACACAGCATATATAATTCCCCACAGTAGTAGTGTCTTAGTTAACAATATTCAGATATTTGGTAAAATTACATTATTACTGTGGACACTACCTAATGCCCAGGAAAGTAAATCATTTTATTGGCATAAGGTGGCATTATTGGATGAGACTTCTGAACTCTGTCATTCAATATGCATGGCAAAGCTGTTGTCCTCCAGCTGCACAATATACTAGGTCCATTATTATATATTTTTTGTCTTCTGACAGAAAGATACAAAAATGACCTGAATGTCCATTTGGCACATTTATTTATTTTTTGTACAGCCAATCTTTGCATGCCATAATTCGGTGATGCTCGAATGATTTTATTTTGGAAGGTAAGAAGGAGACACAGCTCCACAGATAGCCAGAAATTGGTTTCTCTGCAGTCAGGCTCCCGCCCTCTCCTTTCTAGCCTAGCATATCTAGTTTTAGCACCTGTCATCAGTTCTAGTACATTTTCTTTGTGGAGAAACACGGCATGCTGGCCCGAGGCTGCCTTTTATTCTGGCATTCAATAATAATGGACAGTGTGTAAAGATCTGTAATCAAAAGGTAAACACTCCAGTATTGTGTACAAATAAGTCCTGAGATATTTATCCTGAAAAACAGCAAGGTTAACATTACTGTAGGAGACACTGGGGAAAACCCACCTGATAAGTGAGCAAGCGCCTTTGTCTTTGTCTTTTCCTATAAATTGTTTGCCAAGCATGTTGAAGTTTGCAGGCTCACATCAGGAAATTTAGGCTGGATTGAGCCAGGCAAAGAAAAATACGACTCTTCACGGCTGTAACTAAAAGCTTCTTTGGACCATCTCTGTTTTGAATTCTGAGATCTAGATATAGCCCCCCCACACACACACACAGAGAAAGAGAGAGAGAGAGAGAGAGAGAGAGAGAGAGAGAGAGAGAGAGAGAGAGATAGTAGAGCAGAGCAGAGCAGAGCATTCGTGCTTTGGGATTTCACGGTCCAGGCCTTCTTTTTTCCCATTAGCAGTTCCTTGATTGACAGTGGGCTTCACTCATTCTCACAAAGCTAAGTAATATGCCTGAGGGTGGGGGGAAGCAGAAAAGCACTATCACCAGCCTTCAGCAGTTTTATACATTGCCTTGAGATGTGTATGTGGAACGAGAGTAATAAATAACAATCAATCAATCAATCAATCAATCAATCAGCAAGCAAGCCATAGCATCTGGAGTCCTCAGCCCAGCCTGATACAAATAATTGGGACATGGTTAGGGGATGAGTGAGGGATGAAAGTCTCCTTTCACTTCAGCATTTGATCAAGTTACTGAGAGTCAGTTCTAGACAAGGCACTCAGCTTGCACTGTGCTGGGTGGCTTTGACTACTGGCAGAGTGATTTTCAGTGGGAGTAGGGGAGATTTCAAGTTTGCTTTCAGTGGTATCTGCCTGCAGCCAAATTTCACTGGCTGTGTGCATTGTGATGCCATCCAATTCACTACATCACCCCTGATTGGCTAAGGATGGCATAGCGTGGGGGGTGCAGGGGGGTCGGCCGCACCGGGCGCAACATCTGGGGGTTAGGGGGCGCAAATCCACGGGTTAGGGGGCGCAAATTACTTGCCTTGCCACGGGTGCTGACAACCCACGCTACGCCACTGATGCCCACAATATTACATTAGAAGAAGGAAGGAATAGGAAGGAGAAAAATTGGGGGGGGGGGAATACAAAGAAGAATGAACAAAACATCAAAATGACAGGAGTCAATAGACTTTAAGCATATGAGCAATCCCACAATTAAGAGTTTGGGAAGGAAGGTGCTTCTGCTCCACTCACTTTTGAGTTGAGAACAACCTGCACAACACTAAAAGCCAACTAAGTGGAGGCAGGATCAACAACAAATTTATATTATGGACATTTTAAACAGCAACAACAATTTCTTCCCCCTCCTTTGCAACAAGCTGCCTCATTGCTCTCTGATTAACAATCCCCTTTCCTTTTGCAGCATCCAAGGCTGTACATATCAATCATGTATTGGACCTTTCTTTCTACATGGTGTTTATCTGAACTTAATGAGCTCCCCACCTGCTGCCCGCCTCCAGAGGTACAAATACAGGTGTGCCAAATTTTGTAGATGATTAGTAGTAGGCAAGGAAAGGGTGAGGCTCACTATCCAATCCAGTTGCTTCTCTGCTCTAAATTGATCCCTCCTGATGCAGCTTTTCTATAGAGAAAAAGGCCACCTGCATTTCCTTCCATGTGCGTCATTCAGCCAGGCCTTCTGGAATGCAGCAATGAAACAGTGCTTGTTGACTTTCCCTCCCAATAAGAAGTCACTAATCATTCAAATTATGGGTGTTTTTTCAACCCTTTCCCTATTTCCCTTTCAAAACGTGTAAGGGACAAATAACTTACCTGGTGTGCCCCTTTGGTGTCTTTTAGTGTAACATGCATATATTTAGGAAATACAAGTATTTGTAGGTTGTGATTTCTACACACACACACACACACACACACACTGTGTAGGCTGAGATTGTTGTGTCTGTTTCCAATGTTCTGGTGTTATGGGTCACCCTCAGAGTGGATGGCATATAAAAGCCCTTTCTCCTAAACTAGACTTCCTGCAGGCACCTTCACCACAACATGAATGTCAGAAGTCACAACTAGTGTTGACTGGAGGATATATGAAGAAACCTATGTGGATGTGTTTATCACATGTGACAAACCACGCACAGGGTCCATGTATTCAAGGGCTCCTTATTCAAGACCTTACAAATACTCAGAATGTGAAGCCAGACCTTTGACTGATTTACATTCTATGTCCTTTTAAGTGTATTGTGGGAGGAGGGCTATTGGATTGCTTCTGCTTTTGCATTTATTATGTATTTTGTGCTTTTATTTTGTAATTTAATGTTGCGAACTGCTCCGTGATATTCGGACAAAGGGCGGCATGCATACTTACCGTATTTTTCGCTCTATAACACGCACCTGACCATAACACGCACATCGTTTTTAGAGGAGGAAAACAAGGGAAAAAATATTCTGAATGAAACAGTGGACGTATCATTTTTGTGCTTCATGCTGTGGCCACAGACATGTGATCTGATGGTGAATTTGGGGTGACCCAATGCAAAAATCCTGAGAATCCCTGTGGATCCATGCTTTGTAACCACGTTTTTGCACCATTGCAGCCCCAGGCAACAGTGGGTGCGTAATTTTTTTTGGGGGGGACAGGCTGTAGTCATGGACATGCTATGTGCTCTGATGGGGAATTTTGGCTGACCCAATGCAAAGATCCTGAGGATCCATGTGGATCCATGCTTTGTAACCACGTTTTTGCACCATTGCAGCCCCAGGCAACAGTGGGTGCGTGATTTTTTTTGGGGGGGGGCAGGCTGTAGCCATGGACATGCTGTGTGCTCTGATGGTGAATTTGGGGTGACCCAATGCAAAGATCCTGAGGATCCATGTGGATCCATGCTTTGTAACCACGTTTTTGCACCATTGCAGCCCCAGGCAACAGTGGGTGCGTGATTTTTTTTGGGGGGGCAGGCTGTAGCCATGGACATGCTGTGTGCTCTGATGGTGAATTTGGGGTGACCCAATGCAAAGATCCTGAGGATCCATGTGGATCCATGCTTTGTAACCACATTTTAAGTGGGGAGGGAAGGAAAAACAGAGAAGGCTAAGAATGCAGGAGAGGGCTATAACGTGAGGAAAGGAAGGCAAAAGTTTCCCCCCACCCACCCACACAAGCCAGCCAGCGTGTGCTCTCTCTCTCTCTCTCCCTCTTTAAATGGAAGAAAGCATATTTGAATGCTGTGTGTCTCCAAAAACAAAAAGCAGGAAGTCAAATCAGAATTTTTAGCCGAACCTGTAGTCTCTCTTCCCTTCACAAACATTGTTCCTCCGGAGCAGGGAGAGGATAGAAGGACGGACGCTCTGCTTTCCCTCTCTACTTGCCTGGAGGGGAGGGGCTTCCCCTGCTCTTTGTTCGGACGCTCTGCTTTCCCTCTCTACTTGCCTGGAGGGGAGGGGCTTTCCCTGCTCTTTGTTCGGACGCTCTGCTTTCCCTCTCTACTTGCCTGGAGGGGAGGGGCTTCCCCTGCTCTTTGTTCCGTTTGAGCAAACACAGCAAGGAAACAGAGAGGGCGGGCAGTAAGACCCTGAGGCAGAATGCAGGAAAGCAGCCACTTCCTGTATCACGGAGCTCCCTTCTCCCTGAAGCGCGGTTTGATTTTTGCCTTATTTTTCGGCTCCAGGGACCACACATTCGCTCCATAACACGCACAGACATTTCCCCTTCCTTTTTAGGAGAAAAAATCTGCGTGTTATAGAGCGAAAAATACGGTACTTACTTACTTACTTACTTACTTACTTACTTACTTACTGAATGGACATTTGTTGTTGTTGTTTAGTCGTTTAGTCGTGTCCGACTCTTCGTGACCCCATGGACCAGAGCACGCCAGGCACTCCTGTCTTCCACTGCCTCCCGCAGATTGGTCAAACTCATGCTGGTAGCTTCAAGAACACTGTCCAACCATCTTGTCCTCCGTCGTCCCCTTCTCCTTGTGCCCTCCATCTTTCCCAACATCAGGGTCTTCTCTTCTCATGAGGTGGCCAAAGTATTGGAGCCTCAGCTTCAGGATCTGTCCTTCCAGTGAGCACTCAGGGCTAATTTCCTTAAGAATGGATAGGTTTGATCTTCTTGCAGTCCATGGGACTCTCAAGAGTCTCCTCCAGCACCATAATTCAAAAGCATCAATTCTTCGGCGATCAGCCTTCTTTATGGTCCAGCTCTCAAATAGTTTTATCTTGAATACCGGGGATATGGAGGTTGTGGCCCTCCATATGTTGTTGGATTCCAACTCCAGTCAGCCCCCACCAGCATGTCCAATGGCTATGGCTTACAGGAGCTGTATATGAACCAACAGAGAGTCAGATAAAGATGCTCTGAGAAATGAGTGGAAAGCTGAGTTACCCCTGACAGACCACCTAGGTTTCTTCACTGCCTAGGTTTCTTTTTGTAGAAATTGGATTTAAAACCAAAGTTCTTCAGTCTAGGGATATTGCTTATACATATAAGAGAGGGAGGGGAGGGAGCATGTTTGATTTCATGTCTTTTCCCCTTCCTTTGTGGAGAGAGCAAGGGTGCTTGCAAATGCAGCTGCAATTACTATATAATGGAATGAGCCTGCCCTTTGTTTTGCCTTCTCCAAAGAAAACCAGCTGAGAAGGAAACCTTTTTAATTCATGTGGCAAGGCAACCTGTTGGTGACAGCAGAGATACACATAAGCTGCATGCTCTCCAACACACAGAGATTTCATCTCCAAACATTCGCACAGAGGGATGGACACAGCTTAATGCATTTTCATTAAATTGCTTAATTACTTTGATATGAAAAGCACCTGGATTCTTCTATTTATAAAGTAATGGCCTGACCTACTAAGATGAGAAAAGCAAAAGAAGGGCAAAGAGGAAATTGCTGGTGCTTGGAAAGGATCTGTATTTCTTGAAAATTCCACTTTGAATGCTGATGGAGAGAAGTGTTTATTTTTTTCACCCCCTTTAAAAAAACAAAAAAAAACTTTGCTTGGCTAGTTATGTTGGTGGGCAGAGCCAACCTGGAAAACCTCCCCTCTAAGGTTCTGCCACCTTTACCTGCTACACAGACACTGAAGCTGTATTTTCATAAGAAAAAGAAAGTTAGTGAAGTTGTTTCAGTTACATCTGGCCTCAGAAATTAGGCAGATGTGAAGGATGTGAGGGTACTTGGCAAGGTGAAAGAAATACCCTGGAAGGAAGGCATATGAACCAATGAGTTGGATGTCTTTAATTAGTAATAATACATCCACATTCAAATTTGATGAAACTTTATTTATTCCAAACCCTTGTCCAACGACTGGGATGTAGTTCATGGCATGTTGTGATAGGTTGATGACACTATGTAAACATGTGTGTCCAACTCATGAATGTGCATTCTTAGTTACTTAATTGTTTGGGCCATTTTGAGCTGCTCATTTAATGCAATTGCTAGAAAATTAGTCTAGCTGCAGCTATCTTTTTATCCTCATTGATTTAAGCAAGCAACAACAAAAGCAGCTGAAGAATCCATATTCATATTTTCAGTCTCTACCTGCCCTGTTTAGTTTTGATGTTGCACAGGTTTCTAATCAGAGCTGTAAAGTTGTGAAAAGGCTATGGATTATTTTTTTAAAAAAAAAAAGTCTGAAAATAGTGGCTGCAGTTAATGCTGTAAGCAGGGATGACTCTACTATGAAACTAATGAAGCTTAAGTTTCAGGGGGCCCAGAAGCTAATTCAATCTGCATCGCTTAATTTGTTTGGGTCTACTAGACCTAAACTGAATCACACGACTCAAAATGAGTATTTTTGTTGTTGTATATACTCCAACAATCCCAAAATTTGAGAGTCAGTAGCACAGATGTTGTAAAAGTGTGATGATCTGCCATGGAGAACCCCACTGAAGAAGATAACAGTAGTTACCCAGACCTTGTTGCTGGTTATGAATGTAGGTCTGCCACTAGCTGTAAGAAACATTGACTCACAAACGTTTGTTAAATTTCTAACATACCTTTAACTAAGCAATGCTTAGAACCAAGCCTAAAATTGGCAAGATTCCACTCTGGTTCATTGATATCCATGCTTCAATTCTCAGAATCCTATTAGGCTCCACTTTTGACTTTCTCGGTTCTGCTCATTGTCCACCTGATGCCTTCAGGCTACATCAATGTTCTGTCAGATGCTGCCAGACTCTGCTCCTGACCCTTTATTCATTGGTGCACCCAATACTATGTCTGAAACTGAAACTTCAGAGTTTCAATGAACACAGAGCACAGCATGGGGGTGATGGAAAGTGCCTGATCATGGACTAAGCATATGTCAAAATCTGTAGAAATGAACAGGTTCAAAGAGGACTGTAGTTATGAATGGCCAAATGAGCAAAAAGGGGTTGGACAAAAACCCTTCAACATGTAATTTGCTGCATATATCAAGCACCCTTAGACAAATTGCCCTTCCTTATCTGATGCCCTCTAATACTTCTTGAATGACAGCTAGGTAAATGACAGCTGGTTAAAGACGAGCACCAGGTTTTACAGAAGGCACAAATCTATAACAATAACCGAGTAAGTCAAGGGATTTGTTCTTTGTATCCTTGTTTGCTAAGCGATGACAGGAGATTACCATACAAATTTGCTGGAGATGAGCTATTCAGCTTCCTGGTAATCAGGAAACTTTGTTTTCAAGCCCCCCAGCCCAGCCCTATATTGTGGACAACTGTTCAGATTTCTGCCTGATTATTGCATCAAGATGGGGCAGCACATTTTCTTCAGTGACCACGGTTTCCCAAAAGGAAAAGCAATCATACCGAGCTATTTTTCAAACTTTGCAAGCAGCTATTTCACTGCCAGACAGGTTGTTTTATTTCAAATTTGAAGAAACATCTGGGTCCCACCTCTCCTTCAGAAAACTTTTGCCTCAAGTTTTAATATTGCCAAGTTACTCAGGAAATTCATCTTTGCTTTGCTGTTTTTGGTAAATTGAATGCAACCTAATGTATACCTTGCTAGATAAAATTGAGTCCATGTAACATTATAATGTCATTATAATGTTTGCTGGCTGACTTTTTCTTTGATACATGTTAAACCTACAAAAACTGGATAGCTGACCTAGGAAATACTGGTATATTAGAGGCTTTACTGGTGGGGGAAAAAATGACCTGCTTTAGACATAAGAATCATAGATTGCTAAACCATAATAAACCAAGGTTTGAACTAGTGATGAAGAGAAATTTGGTTTGGTTAGCATCTTCATGGAACTTTCCTAATGTAAATGGAAACATTCCCAACTTGTTAAACTATGATTTAGCAATATTACACCTTCCATTTGTTTCATGGGTAGGCTTTCTGATACAGAATCAATATGTAAGGTAGCCAAAATCTCAGCACTTTTAAGCAGAATTACAAACTTAACTTTTGCATTGAAATCAGTGGAACTTTAATATCCTTGGGCTGGATTATACCCAATGGGAGCATGGTGCCTTTTCAAATTCTACTCAATGTGATTTCTTTGGGTGGATTTTTTAATAATTGTTGCAGGAGTCTGTTAGAGATGCTTGTGTAAAGAACCAACCAATTTGATATAGTTATGGTAGAAGCAAGGAATGATCCTAAGACCAGCTTGATGGACCCAGTAGTTAAATGAAGCTTGGCTAGTTTTTTTAATCTTTATTTTATTGTTACTCAGTTCCTTCACCTCTCTGGACAGTATTTGCAAGGCTTTGGTAACTGACAGGAGGTTGTTGTTGGCATCCATTTGTCTTGGGAGACAATGGAAGAACGCAACTTTGGGGCTAAAGTCAAACCACTGTAGAGTTACAACGTCTGCTGTGGCTATAGAGACTGATATGGGAGGGACATGCTTTGTTGCAGCTGGGGCAGATGAAGGTGTCAGGTTTTGCTGTTACAAGAAGTAGCACTGTAAATATTGATGAAAAAGATAGTTCACTTGTTGTTGTTGTTTGGTCGTTTAGTCGTGTCCGACTCTTCGTGACCCCATGGACCAGAGCAAGCCAGGCACTTCTGTCTTCCACTGCCTCCCGCAGTTTTGTCAGACTCATGTTTGTAGCTTTGAGGATATGGCTAACATATCCAGATATCTAATCAAGCATATGTTTTCATAGTCTTTATAATTAATGACCACATTAAACAACTGAATACATCTTAGGGTAGAGGTGTAGTAGTCAATAGGGTGATAAACTACAGTGTGTTAGTAATTTGTCTGAAGCAGAACCCACATGGTTTGAGCTAACTATAAAAAATCCACAAATCTAACCCCTCCACACCCCCAGAGAGGTACCACATGTGGTTTCTGTCAAACTAAACAACATAGTTGTGGCTTTACACAAGTAAATACCTGAATAGTTTGAGATCATGGCAACATGCACACTATTGCACAGGATAATATGTGACTCATTCTTGTATCTATTGAAGAAAAAGTATACATTTGCCATCTATCAGCTGGAAAGAATTCCTTATCAGTTTTTACAAGCTTTGTGAGTTGGAAGGCTAAATGTTCATAGTTTAGCAGTTTCATCATTTCTTAGCTGATAACTGAAACTTTCCCCCAGCCATTTCAAGTGATATATCTTTCTAGCAGTTGTACTTTAGCAGTGGAGCACTAAAAAGATTTGAGATCCCAATTCAAAATCTCTGCAGGTACAAAAACTGGTTAAAGGTACATAAAACTGCATATGTATATGAGATGGTATGTACAGATAACAGAATGTGAACACTCTGGCTGTAGTTCCAGATAGTGATGCGATGAGGACACTGAAGTGAAAGTATTGAGATTTGTCCCACACAGGATTTAAAGATGGTAATATTTGAACTGGCCTGTATAATGTACATTTTCACATGGGAGGGCATGGTTTGGTGGTGGGGGAGAAATTTGGTTTGGATTGGATTTTAATGAGCAACCACCAAATTGACACTTTTGAAAACAGCTATCCTGAATTTTCTGGTGTAGTTCTCCAACAAAATAATGTTTACAAAACTGCATATGTACTGTATATTAAGGGAAAGTGTGAATAAAATGCATATATTGGTGAAAATAACATAAGAACGCATTATATTAGAGGAAATTGCTTGCAGAAACTTGTTTATGGGGCAAATGTTACAAAAAAAATTGCACTAAAATGTGGATGAATATTCATTATTATTATTTTTTAACAAAATCACCGGCTGATTAGCAGATGAGAAGAACTGAATTGAAGCCTGAAAAAAGAAAAAGAAAAACAGAGAAATTGTAATTGACAGATTTGCCCATCTTTAATTGTTAGTGAGATTGTATAAGAATATAAGAAGAGCCAAATATAGGCCTCTCTTTTCCTTTGAACCACATCAGTGAAATCGAGAGTGCGTTCTTGTTGTCTGGGCAGCCCAGGACCTCCATACACACTGTCCAGG
This sequence comes from Podarcis bocagei, assembly GCF_964188305.1. NCBI lineage: Eukaryota > Metazoa > Chordata > Lepidosauria > Squamata > Lacertidae > Podarcis > Podarcis bocagei. Next base: position 86,730,495 of record NC_138126.1, on the reverse strand, counting down.
TTTGCACCCCAGAGAGGTGACTTCAGTGCTGCTAATGCAGCCCAAACAGCAGTTACTAGTTACTGGTCTCTACAGCTACAGCAGGCGCTGTGATTCTACAGCAGTTTGACTTCATCCCCAGAGGCGTCTTTCAAGACAGATGGTCCATTATCGTGTTGCCATCTTCCAGACCTCTCATGAAGGCACATGTAGAAAGGCCTCAGATGACAATTGTAGGGTCTATGTTGTTTCATGTGGGGAGAGATGATCCTTGAGTTACTTGGGGTCCTGACACACATAAGGCTTTGTAGGTCAACAGCAGTGTTTTGAACTGAGTCCAGAAACTAATTGGTAGCATTATGATACTGACAGCTTTAATTTATACCCCTTTCCTAATGTTCCCTGACCTGAAATTTCCTTCTTTACACAGCTGCTTTACACTAGGTTAGCATCTTCATAAAATTGTCATTTCAAAACTCTCATTCCTGGTCAGTCACTAGCAGTTTGGACCTTACTACTGTTTGTTTGGATTTTGTTCAGAGGTACATCACTACCTCACATTGAATTGCATTAACTGTTTTATTCCCTATTCACCCAGTTTGGAGAGGACCCCTTTGAAACAATGTCCAATTTCCATTTGTTTTGACCACACTAAACAATTTGGTAGCAAACCTGGCTACCTCACTGCTCACCCCATCTCTAGATTGTTAATCCACAATTTAAAAAGCACAGGTCCCAATGCCAGTTTTTGGAGGATTCTGGTTTTTACAGTCCTACACTGAGAGAGCTGTACTTTTACTCCTCCTTCCTGGTTCCTGTTTCTTAACCAGTTACTGATCCTTGAGAGATCCACCTCTGACTTTGTGGCTCAACTCTAGACTCACGGCAATTTTGCTAACCTCTCTAGCAATGTCAGCAATGTCTTTTTACAGTTGTGGGAGGTGGAGAGCAATTGTGAGTGTTTCTGCATCTCAAGTTTGTGATAGTAGCTGAAAAATGGACAAGGCAGCCAAATGCCTTCTTATATTCTTCCTGCTCCTTTGTTTAAGCTTGAAGGTGCTTCAGCTGCACAAGTTTTGTTAATGCTTATAATAGTTTTATATCTCAGGATTAATTTTTCCCCACACCACCCCGTTAACACACTTTTGACTTTCTTACATACTTTTCATGCTCAGAAATCACTCCTTTGTTTGTATCTACACATATTCTTTCATCCTTCACTCCCTAGACTTACCTTCATCTGTTTCCTCAGAAATGCTTATAATTAGCCACGTCGTACTTGAAATGCTGGTGACATTTACTTAATTTCTCTTTGCTCAAAACACTCCTCAGATTAAAATGAAAGCCTACAGATAGCAGACGAAACAAAGTTTTTTTTTTTTATAATAATTTTTATTGCGTCTTTTTCCACATTACAGATATAACAATAACAAAAAGTAAACAATAAAAAGAACACGAAAAGGCAAATAAAAAAAGAAAAGAAAAAAGAAGAAACAAGAACAATAAAACCAGACCATTTCATCAACTTATTTCAAATTTCTATCGAACTTCCCCACGTCTCCCCATAATGCATTCTTGACAATAAAGTTATCAGCAAGTTATAACCTTGTTTCGTGTGTTTTTTGTATTTTCAATTACTATTCAAGTTTAAATCTCTTATATTCCAATTGTTTTAAAAATCTTACAATGTTTCTTTTTTACCCATTTAAACTTTGATTCTTCCATAGATAATTCAACTTTCATAAATAATCTGCTTATATTGCTGGGGCTGACATTCCGAATCATGCGACATCTTAAGATTCATATAATTTATAATACTTTTGCAAATAGTCCTTAAATTTTTTCCAATCCTCCTCCATCGCTTCTTCTCCCAGATCTCGGATCCTTGCAGTCATCTCGGCTAATTCCATGTAGTTCATCAATTGCGTCTGCCAGTCCTCCAGTGTGGGCAAATCTTGAGTCTTCCAATGCTTAGCAATAAGAATTCTTGCTGCTGTTGTAGCATACATAAAAAAGGTTCTGTCCTTCTTTAACACCTTCTGGCCGACAATGCCCAGAAGGAAGGCCTCTGGTTTCTTAGGGAAGGTGTATTTAAACACCTTTTTTAACTCATTGTAGATCATTTCCCAGTAGGCCTTCAATCTTGGGCAGGTCCACCAAAGGTGTAAGAATGTCCCCTCAGCTTCCTTACACTTCCAACACTTGTTATCGGACAAATGGTATATCTTAGCCAGCTTGACCGGGGTCATGTACCACCTGTATACCATTTTCATAATGTTTTCTTTCAAAGCATTACATGCAGTAAACTTCATACCGGTGGTCCATAACCTCTCCCAGTCTTCTGACATGATGTTATATCCAATGTCCTGAGCCCATTTTATCATAGCTGATTTAACTGTCTCATCCTGAGTGTTCCATTTAAGCAGCAAGTTATACATTCTCGATAATAACTTGGTCTTTGGTTCTAACAGCTCTATCTCAAGTTTCGATTTTTCCACCTGGAATCCTATTTTTTTGTCTAGCTTAAAAACCTCATTAATTTGGGCATAATGTAGCCAACCTTGCACCATACTTTGTAATTTTTCGAAGCTCTCCAGCCTCCATTTACCTCCAATATTTTCTATTATTTCCCAATATTTCGGCCAGTAGGCCTCCATATTGGGTTTTTTCCGAGCTTTGGCCTCAATTGGTGATACCCACCTCGGAGTTTTGCTTTCTAATAAGTCTTTGTATTTTTTCCAGACCATAAATATTGCTTTTCTGACAATATGGTTTTTAAACATTCCATATGTTTTTGCCTTGTCATACCACAAATACGCATGCCAACCTAACGAGTTATTAAAGCCTTCCAGATCCAGGACATCAGTGTTTTCCAACAAAATCCAATCTTTCATCCAGCAGAAGGCTGCAGCTTCGTAATATAACCTTAGGTCCGGCAGGGCAAATCCCCCTCTCTCCTTTGCATCAGTTAGTATTTTAAACTTTATTCGGGGCTTTTTGCCCTGCCAGACAAATTTAGAGATATCCTTCTGCCACTTTCCAAAACATTCCACTCTGTCCACAATCTGCAAGGCCTGAAACAAAAACAACATCTTTGGCAAAAGGTTCATTTTTATAGCTGCAATTCGGCCTAACAAGGATAACTTCAGTCTTGACCAAATTTCTAAATCTTTTTTAACTTCTAACCAACATTTCTCGTAATTATCTTTAAATAAATTCAGGTTCTTGGAAGAGAGATTAACCCCCAGGTATTTCACTTTTTTAACAATGTTTAGTTCTGTTTCCTTCTGAAACCCTTCTGTTTCAGTAGCTGTCAAATTTTTCCCTAACACCTTAGTTTTTTGTTTGTTCAACTTGAAACCCGCCACCCGACCAAATTTCTGTATCAGTTCCAGTACTTTTTTTGTACTAGATTCTGGCTCCTCTAATGTTAAAACCAAGTCATCTGCAAATGCTTTCAGTTTATATTGTTTCACTCCGACCCGTATTCCTTGTACCTGCCGATCCTTCCTTATCATGTTCAGCAAAACCTCCAGGACTGAAATAAACAATAAAGGGGACAGGGGGCACCCCTGGCGTGTTCCTTTTTCAATCTGGAGTTCTTCTGTCACCACATTGTTCACTATCAACTTAGCTTTTTGTTCGGAATAGATTGCTTCTATTCCGTTCTCAAACCCCCTTCCCACTCCCATCCCTTCCAAGTTTTTCTTCATAAATTTCCAAGAAATATTGTCAAAGGCTTTCTCCGCATCAATAAAAATTAACACTGCTTTAGTGTTAATATTTGTTTGTAAAAGTTCCAGAATATCAATAATATTCCTAGTGTTATCAAACAAATGTCTACCTGGGAGAAAGCCTGCTTGGTCCTTATGAATTACTTCATTTAAAACCTTCTTAAATCTATTTGCCAAAATGTCTGCAAATATTTTGTAATCCACGTTTAGGAGTGAGATGGGACGGTAATTCTTGAGTTGAGTCTTTTCAGTTTCCACTTTAGGTATCAGTGTGATGAATGCTTCTTTCCACGTATCTGGTGCCCTTCCTCCCTCCATAATCTGGTTGCAAACCTCCATTAATGGTTGTATCAAATAGTCTTTTAACGTCTTATAGTACTTGGAGGTAAGTCCATCAGGGCCTGGAGATTTGCCTAGCTGCATATTCTGAATGGCATCCTCAATTTCCTGTTGTGTTATTTTACAATTCAAGATTGATCTCTTCTCTTGGGATAATTCTGGTAGGCCATTGTCTTTCAAGAATTGTTCTATCTCAATTACTTCCTCGGACCCTTGTGTAAAAAGTTTTTTAAAATATTTCTGGAAGCACTTTCTAATTTCTCCCGGTTTCTGAATATTTTTCCCTTCAACTTCTAGATTGGTAACATAATTTAATTTTTGTCTCTTTTTCAACTGCCAAGCTAGCAGTTTCCCACATTTATTCGCAGATTCAAAAGATCTTTGTTTCATTTGTTTGATTTTCCATTCCACTTCTTGGTTGATCAATTTCGTATATTGTGATTGGTGGAATTTGATTTCTCTTAGAGTCTCTTTTGATTTTGGATTCAATCTTAGTTTTTTCTCTCCTTCTCTTATCTTCTCTAGTATCTTATCCTTTTTCCCATTCCAGAATTTTTTCTTAATCGTATTCTGTTGTATCAGAAACCCTCTCATAACAGCTTTACTTGCGTCCCAGATTATTCTTTTTTCCACCGAGGTGTTCAAGTTAATTTCAAAGTAGTCCTTTAAAGCTTTTTGGGCCTTCTTTACAATCTCTTGATCTCTTAGCAGGTTGTCATTCATTTTCCATCTGAAGGAATCGGCAGTAGTAAATCTCATTTCCATTTTCAGAGCGTTATGGTCGGAGCAAGTCTTTGGGCAGATTTCTACTCTTGTAGTCTTAGGTGCCAGCCCTCTGGTTGTCCAAATTTGGTCGATTCTTGTCCATGACAGGTGGGCCTCAGAAAAGAAAGTTCCTTCTTTACCTAGGGGGTTTCTCGTCCTCCATAAATCAATCAAATCCATATTGTCAGTTAGTTCAAAGAAGGTTTTTGGTAGTCTTCCATCTTTAGTCAGATTCTGGTTCTGTGACTTGTCCATAAGAGTAGAGACGACCCCATTCATATCTCCCATCATAATGATATTAGAATAGTCCAGATAGTCCAGTAATGTCTCATGTAGCTTCTTGTAGAATTCTGATTTCCCCTCGTTCGGTGCATAGATTCCTAAAATCAAAACTTTTTCTCCTTGGATTTGTATTTCAATTGCCAGGGTTCTTCCTTGTTCGTCTTTAAACAAGAATTTTGGTGATAAATTCTCCTTTGCATAGATCACCACGCCTCTCTTTTTGACTCTGTCTGATGAAATAAATTCTTGGCCTAGTCTTTTGTTTATTAACACCTTCCTGTGGAGCCTGGTCACATGTGTTTCTTGTAAACATATTATGTCCAAATTTTCTTTCTTTAAAATATGGAATATCCTTTTGCGTTTTTCCGGGGAATTTGCGCCATTAATGTTCCAGCTATACAGCTGCAGAGACATCCTGTATCAATCTGTTGTTGCTCTTATGGGGCGTCTTCTTTTTTGTCCAAATCTGAGGGTGCTGGTTCTTTTCCAGACTCTGGTGGAGGCCAAAGAGTTGCTGTTCCTTTCTGCAGGTCTTCTCCGTGGTCGTGCAGAAACTTCTGGCTGTCCTCTTTCGTTTTGATTTTAATCTTCTTTCCTTTGTAGTTGAATGATATACCTTGTGGAAACTCCCACCTGTACGGTATTCCGTTGCCTCTCAACAGTCCAGCTAGGTCAGTGTAGTTAGATCTGAGATCCAATAATTGTTTAGGAATATCCTTGTAAATTTGTGCTCTTCTGTCCTGGATCTCGAGTGCTTTGTTGAAATGTAGGTCCAGTAGCTTGTCTCTCTCCTGCTTGGCCCTTAAAATAATCAAACAGTCTCTGGGCCTGTCTTTCCTGATAACTTTTCCCAGTCTGAATGCAGTTGTTATTTTAAAATCCGTATCTTCCTTTATACCCCAGAATTTAGAAAATTCTGCTGTCAAAAAACCAATCAGGTCCTCTTTCTCAATCTCTGGGATGGAACGTAATCTTAAATTATTTTCCCTGTTTCTCAGTTCCGCTAAAGCCAGGTGGGTCTGCTGGTCGCTAATATGTTTGTGTAGCGGCCTTACCTCTCCTTTCAATTCCTCCACTTTCTGAATTGCTTCACCTGCTTTTTCATTCGCAGCCTCGGCCAACTTCCGATTTTCAGATGTGGCGTCCTTTAAGTTTCCAATATCTTGTGAATGCTTAGCCACCTGTTCAGAAAGTTTGGTAATTGAAGATATGGCTAAATCAACTTTTGCCGATTGGTCATCAACCTTTTTATTCAAAATTGCAAATTGTTGTAACATTTCCTCTAAGAGAGTGTTGGTGCTCCCTGCTGCCATGTCCTCAGCTGTTGGCTGATCAGCTTCCTTGGATGGAGCTGCAGTTGTTAATGCAGCTCCCTGTAGAACAGCAGGGACTGAAGATCTGCGAGCCTGAGAAATCAAAGTTGTTTGTACCAGTTGGCCTTTCCCTGCTTTCGATGAAGCTCTTGTTCTTGGTGGGCCACTCATTCCACACCTGTCTTTAGATTCAAGGTCAAACTGTCAAAAGTTCCATGGGAAAGACAGGCTTCAAAGTAAACAACCAAGCCACAGAGAGTCAAAACAAAGTTGGTTCCCAGAGAGTTGTAAATCCCAAGCCCACTAGAGGGAGTATTGTTACAATTCAAGAAAGAAGGAAGAAAGTTTCAGTCGCCATTAAAGTTTCTGCAGTTAAATAAGTAAGCAATAGTCCTTAGAGAAGACTTTTTCCCCTCTAGCAGAGCCCTTTCAATATTGCCAGTAGTTTGTCTTGAGGTGCAAGATACAGTTATTAAATTGTATCCACCAGTGCTGCCTCTATATATCCATTTCAACTTTGTAATTGTATCCGCAAAGAAGCCTTTTACCCCCTGCAAGTCCGAGGCTGGGGTTTTCGAAGTTTTAAAGTCCAATAAAGAAGATAGTCCCCACTTGAAGTAAACACTATGTCAAAAAAAAGTAAAAGTTACTTGCCTTTCCCTTCAATTGCTAGCTTCACCAGACGCATGTATTTCCCAATTTAAAGCCTTTTCCTGTTGCTTCCAGCTTGTCAGTTCCTTTGCCTTTGATCACTAAGCACCACCGGGAGACGGACTTCCTTTTTCTCGTCTCCCGCTTTCAGCCAAATTCATAAATTTGTAATCCAATTCCGAGTAAATCTTACTCACGAGTAGTTGATTTGTAATCCAATATTAAGGAAGAAAGGTCGGCGCTCATCAGTAACAGCCGCGCGGCTTCACTCCCGCAGAAAGAGCGATGAATCCACAGCACCGCTTCCCCTCCGCGCTTCCGGAGCCCCTTACGGGGTCCCTTCTTCGTTTTGGGGGTCGCTCTTGGTGCCCGCCGGATCCCACGGCCACGAGCTCGTTCTGCTCGTGGTTTTACTTAATGGGTCGTCGCTTTGCCGCAGCGAGCGACCCTTTCCTGCGGAGCCCCTCTTCGCAGCGCAAAGAGGACCGCCATTACTTGTTTCGCGCCGCCTCCGGAAGTCTCAGACGAAACAAAGTTTTTGTGAACGTTGACAGTTTCTCTTTTCTGTTTCATATGTTTTGCTTTCTCCTAATTAACTTTTCCCTTACATTTTGTTTTATAGATCAGACACTGAACACTTATACTATGAATGAGAACATTTATCTTACTCATTCCCACATTCATTATTTATCTCTCCCTCCCCCCCCCCCAACCTCTCTTATTTGACATTGCTTTTACTAGGTGTTTCTTCAGGCTTGGGTTGAACTCCATAAATTTCAAGGAATAGTATATGCAGTGCTATTTTTCTAGAAAAAGAGGTTCCAGAATTCACCATGAACGCTTCCCTTGTTCTCTTAGAATGGCAATGGCATCCACCTGAGAGGTGCCAGAACTGAGTTTCGGTGGGTCTCCAGCTGAAAAAAAGTCCTGAGTATATGGCTTTTCCTTTTGTGCTCTTCTTTCTCACTCCCCCCCCATAAAGTTCCATTGTTTTCCCCGCTTCCTTGTGCCCCTTTCTGTTTAGATGATCCTCAGAGCCCCAAGACACTCTGGCGATAACTGAGGGGTCCTGGTGAGCCACTTTTATTCAATTTTTATACTGCCCTATACCCACAGGTCTCAGGGTGGTTCACTGAATAAAATCATGATATAAAAGCACAAAATAGTTTTAGTTTCTCTCAGATAGCATGTTATTGTTTTACAATTTTCTTTATTATTAAACCTTTGTTTGATATATGTGTGAGCCACTTACTTTGCTGAAAGAAAAGAATCTCTGTTGGCATATCCTTAACTGGGTGAGTGAGGGGATATTCCCAGGCTCACAGGAATATTGATATTTTAATCATCCCCACCCTCCGCAACATTGCCCTCCCTTTCCTCCCCACACAGAGCAAAATTCAAAGTGACAGTTTCAGCTGACTGTCTTTCCCCTCAATTCAAGTTACTTCATCTCCTCATCTGTTTAAATAAATAGTCAAGCGACTGACCATTTGTTAGCAGTTCTTACTTCCAGATGTTTTCTAATTTGCCATATGGTAAAATTTCTATGTTGAGTAACTTCCACATAGAGTCATACTTCTGTTATACACAGTTTAAATGTTATGTGTGGGTTTTAAAATTCTCTGTAATTTGCAGTGTTATATTTTGTCTTTGGGATTTCATTTAAGTGTAAGTCCCTGCTGGTATTGCCAGCTGAAGGACCCATAGCCAGGCCATGATTGTTAGGGTTATTTATCCTTATCATATCCACAGATTTCCAACCTGTGAGACCAAGCCAGGCTGCACATTAGAAACATGAAGGCAGTAGGCTTAGCAGGTTATACCCCTGGTAGAGCATTGTACAGGCAAGCTGTTGTTGGCTTAAACAAGAGCCGCACTTTATTTCATCTCTGCTTTACATATTTCTAAGAAACCTTTCTCTGAAAGCTGCAGGAAGATTTAGGTCCTACAACCTTGAAATCTTTGATTTTCATATAAATGTTTCTTCTGATTTAAGAATGAGAGCTATTTAATTCAAATGAGTGCAGCACATCTTGCAGCTAGGTAGAGCGTGAATGTACAAGATAGAGCAAAATCAAATAGAGCCTTGTAATACCATTATCAGTGCTTTTAATGCACTTTTTTTTGTTCTGCAAGCTTAGTTCCTGTGGTATGTAGAGACCATGTATGACTTTTTAAAAAGATGTTAAATGCCATGTTATTATGATTCACGGCACTGAAGTGCCTATCTGTTATTAATGTCCTGGAGACAGGTATTAAAGAAGCGCTATATATAAAAAGCAAACTGTTTCTTAGTTGGCATTACACTCTGACTTCAAGTATATGAAAATGTGGACATGAAAAAATAATACAAATCCTTAAGTGTCCTGTGTTCTCCTTGATGTTCATCACTGGAAACAGCATTGGCATTGTGCCGTCAAGAGCAGTGAGATTGAGGGTCAAGAGGATGCAAGCCACACATCGAGAATCGAGAACTAGCATATATATATATATATATATTCAATCCCAAGGAAACAAGACAGTGCTATTATTTGATTTATAGTAGTGGAGATGTTTCAAAGTGTTAATCAAAAAGTGGTGGTTTGTATTCACCACTCTATTCGTTCCCCAGCATAAACCATCAATTAGGTTGACCAAGCGCAAACTGCTGTTGTGAAGCTACCAACCTAATACCTTGGTCAAAAACAGTTGATTAGACACTGATGTTGCTCCAGCTGACGTTTCCAAACTCTTTTCAAAAGCAATCCTACAAAGAGCATGATATAATAGTCTGATTTAATTTGTAACCAAGGCATTTCAATGGCCAGTTTAGACACCTTCAGGTAAAACTCAACAGGGACAGTAGGAAGACAAAAAGACTCCTGGCCACAGCCATCATCAGATTGTCCAGGAATACATCCAAGAACACAATTCTTAAACCTCATGTATGCCGTTGAACAGGATGGGAGACAAAATGAATCTTTGTGGAACCCTATAAATCAAAAGCCATCAAGAAGAACAGTGCTACCTTCTGGAACTTGCCATCCAGGAATGCTGAGAACCACTGCAGGACAGTGCCTCCTGCACCCCTATTCCTTCTAGGCAACCCAGGAGAATAATGGGGGCAGTTATATTGAAAATTGTTGAGAGGTCCAGTCAATGGGGAACACAGTCCCCTCTTCAGATGCTGATGAAGGTCATTTACCAAGGCTGCCACTTTCCTGAAATCAGACTCAAAAGTAGGTTGAAAGGGCTACTAAGGTAATCAGTGTCATCCAGAAATCCCTGCCGTTGATTTGCCCAGTTAAAAAATGGCAGGTGTAACTTTGCCACACTAGTCCTAAAGGAGTCTTTTGTTGCCTGCTTTCATTATGTACTGTAGTTAATTCCTTTAAAAATTTTCCTCTGGCCCAGCACTTTCTGCAAGGACACCAGTATAGCTATTAGTCTCTGAGCTTTCAAGGATAACACTCGATGGTGTGATTCCCAGACACAAGACTGCACAACGTTGCCTCTGAGGCATCCATGCTGTAATACAACAGAACCCTGCCTGGCTGATAAGCTGAAGGTAGATTTGGGGAAGGCAGGGCAGGACAGCCACAGAAGAGCCATATCTTGTATTACCAGAGTTGCAAACAGGAGTATACAGAAGGGATTATTAGAGATTGGAATGGAAGTCCTTTACATTTTCTGCTTACTGAATTAATCCTATTTTAATGCGTGCTGTCAGACACTTTTTTGTAATTTGTTTACATAGACCGAGGACTTTATTTTATGTCTAGTGTAACCTTGCAAAGGATGCAGTGTTTGTATGGAACTGTGCCCTTCAGGGCCTATAATCAGCTGAGGTGTGGATCTGTTTGTTGTGACATATGCTGATTTGCTAATATTAAGGGTATGTAGGAAACCAGCAGATGTTAAAAGGTGAGGTTGTGGGTGATCTTTGTGCAGTGTATAAGCATTACCTGACGACTGCAAAGGGCAGGTGGTCTATAATTTATTTATTGCCTTTATATAACAGTTTTCTGCCAAAGCACCCATGGTGGCTTACAATTTTTAAAACACTAACAGCAAATTGTATAAAATGTTAACTTGGCTTGGTGGGCTGGCGGACAGTCTGACTGGAGATGACCCTGAAGTCTTTGCCTCTCTCCTTCCCTCTCTTCTCCCACAGGGTAGATGGTGCCTCTTGGCCCTGGGAAGAGGAGGTGGTGTCCCAGGTGCCATCTTGGCTTTCTTCCCCCTCTTTCTTTGGGTGTAGCTGCCCCTTGTGGTGAACCACTGAAAAGAATGTGAAAACCTCTGCCTAAGCCGTTTATTACTGTCTAGCTCCCCTGCCCCCAACCTGGCTGGCTATTGAAGGAGCATATAAGGACTTCTGTTTCTATTCCAGCCTTGCTGAAGCACAACAGGTCTTCATGAGCTCCAGTGTGTTGCTGTAAGCATTGGTTGTCCTGATATCTGACTTGCTCCTCCAGTTGTTAACTGCCTGCAGTGTCGTAGACAAAGGTAGGCTATGAATTTTACTACCACCAGTGGGGGTTTTTCTGGGGGGACACAGGGGTACGCATACCCCTAAACATTTTGTCAGTCTAATGGGATTGTTTCTTCTCTAGCACGGTGAATCATCAATTCGGTTGCTACCCCTGATGGTGGCCTCATTTCCTGTCACGGTGTTATCTGAGTCTCAGATGGAAGCGAGCGTTTAATGTGTGAAGCAGTGTGGAATGTGGTTGTGTGGTATTTTCCCCAATTTGAACTATATAAAATGGTGATTTTCTTGAGTCAAAATGAGAGTACCCCTAAACATTTTTTAAGAAAAAAAGCACTGACTACCACTAATAATAATTGCAGCCGCAAAACTGTTTTAATTAATTTGTTTAGAGAAATTGCACGAAGTATTTTCTTTTTCATTCATACAGTTTCTCTTCATCCCCACAGATCACTTTGGGATACTTCCATTCACATATTGGAAAATAAATATGAGGGAAATGTCCATGTAACTTGTAACAGAATGCAGGCCCATTCATTGCCACATATCACAGCAGTCTTTGATGCATTAGACACATAAGAAGAGCCCTGCTGGACCAGGCAAAAGGTCCATCCAGTCCAGCAATCTGTTCTCACAGTGGCCAACCACATACCCAGAGGAAGCCCACAAGTAGGACATGAGTACGGCAGCACTCTCCTCACTTGCTATTCCAAGCAATGGGTATTCAGAGATAGACTAACTCTGAGGTATAATGTTGCTATTGTGTCTAGTAGCCCCTGATAGTCATTGATCACACAATGTGTGCTGATAATAAACATAAAGATTCCCCAGATGAGTCTTGACTGGTGTTTAAAGATGTGCGTACACTCCACATGGGATGTTCACATCATATGTGGGGTGTTTTGGTTTTTTTTGCAGAATACCAGGTGTAAAGCCAGTGTGTGCCATAGCAATGATAATGGATGGTGCTGCTCTAAGTCTGTGTATACACTGGAATGTGAGAAAGGTGCCACAGATTGAGTTGTGGTAGACTGTCGTGACTAATTTAAAATAATTTGAGCTCCTTTATAAATGCTCAGTGAGCAAGACCAAACCTTGATAATGGGATAGGACTGCTGGTATCTGAGTGCTTTGTTGATTAGACCGGAGGTAGCAGCACAATATAACATAAGAAGCATTTTACACCAAAACATAAGCAAGAGATGTCTTTAAATGTGGTGAAAAGTAATGCAAAGCCAATCATTTCTGTAGGAAAGTGAAAAATTATCTGTAGATTAAAAACTAAAGAAACTGATAGTGTAACAATGCAAATAGATTCCAGTATTTAAAAAGGTGTATCTACGTTCATTTTTTCACTGTGAGTATCTGAAGGTAGATTCTGAAAGTTAATTCAGTGCTTTGCTCCCTCATACCAATTTACTGATTGAAATGTAAGTGGCAATAATTTCTATCTGGCCTTCAGTTGTGTGAAATATACAGGTTATCAGGCTTACAAATTTGCTTCTCCTAAGTAACTTGCCACAAAAGATTAATGAAGTTCCCTCCCATCTGGAGAGTGCTTAGGTGCTTGGTTTACCAGTGTTCTGAAAGCCCAGGGAACAGCGCACTCCACTGAGATTTTAGATTTCCTTTTTATGTTTCATTTCCCTGCCTTTTCAATTTCACTTTCTAACCGTCAGAGTTAATTCTCATTGCTTCTCTTTGTCTCTTCTGCTTAAAATCTCAATTTTAAATCTGCCTCCCATCTACAAGCCACAGAGCACTATTTAACAACAAGGTTAGCTGAACAGCTTTAATGCACCATCAGTTGACCACAAAAATGCTGGAAGAAGATTCAGAATGTCCCTAATAAATAAACTACATGAATTCAAATGCACTTCACTACCTCCTTCTGTATCTCCAATTCATAAGCAGCAAGGACTTTAATTCATTCCAAGAGAATCTCCGGAAATACCAAAATAGCTTCACATCTTGAGCCTATAGCACATGTGTAACATTTAATATATCCCAAGCTCTTACATTTTGCTACAAGTCTCATAATTGCACCAGAACCTTGCTTTCTACAATTCATGATACACTGCTCTACGTGTAATGCTTAGGTATAAGAATAATACAAGATTCCGCCAGCAGTGAGAACATTGTTATCCAAGTCAATAATAATAAACACGACCTTTTGTGCTGTGAAAACAACAACTGATCTTATGGACAGGGATGCATAATATTGCTGAGATTCACCAAATGAACAGAAGTAAAAACATCTTTCCTTAATCAGCAAAGGCAATATGAACCTGCAAGAAAACAAGCAGTCAGTAGGATAACTCGGGAAAAGATTAAATGAACTATTTTAGCAAGAGCTTTCATTGAATCTGTGCCTAGGGAGAAAACAGAAATCAGAGACAGGAGTACAGAACTGACCCACACATAGAGTGGGGTGAAGCAGCCGCCTCAGGCAGCAAAATGGAATTGGATTTGAAGGTTAAAGCAGGAGCATAACAGGGTCTGAAGAAGGGAAATGGATGGTGGCTTCATAACTGGGCAGACAGTGAAAAGGGACCTTGGTAGTTGCAACGTATGAGAGGAGAAACATGAAGGAAGCTATCATGCAGGTGGTTTGTATGAAAGGGCAGAGTTTCACAAATGGAGGAAGGGGACATGGACATGGGTGTGAAGGTAGAAATAGGGGTGCAAAGCTGGGTTGCAGAATAGAGGGAAGCGGCTTCAGAAATGGGGTTAGGAAGATGTGTTTAGAGGGCTCCGCTAGGGGGCGCCACAGTAGATGGCTGACAATACCATCTCTCCAGCTCCCACGAGGTAATCTAGAGGCTGAGATGGGAGTAATCAGCCTCCCAAATTCTTCCTGGTGGAAGAATAGATGCAGTCTCATCCGTGGATGCCCAGCAAACCACCCCCGAGTTTGTAAAGAAGGAGGGGGGGCACTGGATGGAAAGCCCCTGAGGGAGTTCGGATCTCCTGGATGCTGTCTCTGTGAGCGCTCCAAGTTCCATTTCTTAAGATAAAAAATTGGATTTAAGAACTTGGACATGCTTCAGGCGAAGAAAGGGTAATTACTCTGCCAATTAAGCCAGCCACTGAGATGCCAAGAGTGACGGAGAGGAAGAAAGATAACATCAAAGAATAACATCTAAGCCGGTATGTTGGAACTGAACGGAAAGGAGGGGGGGGATTTTTCTTTTTCTTTTTCTACTACAATAATACCTAACAACCCCCCCCCCCACATTACTTACAGCAAGTGAGATCGGAAAATATAAACTGTGTGGAAATAACAATACTAACTAAAGCCTTTGTTTTTTGAAATACTTGGAAGAAGATAAAAGACTCTCCGGAAGGGTGATGTGACGCACAATTTAATTGGGATCCGCCATTATGGGACAGACCGAGTTGCAGAGATAAATAGTTATGGGGGAGGCAAGCTCTTAATTTGTTATCATATCTGCACTACAAGTCCGATTTGGCAAATCTCCTTGGAAAGACTAATGTTTGATGCAACCTGTCTGAGAAAATTAATGAGCAAACGCCTAGATTTTATTTCATCAGAACTGAGAGAAGATGGCGTCTGCCACCAGAGAAGGACTTTTGGATTGATTCGGCATAAACACCAGCATGTGAGGACAATAGACTTATCAGCTGCAAAAAAAAAAAGGAGAGTCATACAAATTTCACACAGAAGCATATTATTGCTCACTTCAACTCACCTGTGGAAACAACTCAGAGGCCATGAAGGAAGGAAGGATAACAACAGGAAGATTTAAAGAAGGAACTATTGGAAACTCAAGGCAGTAGAAACATAAGATGATTGGAACCCCACTGAACTTGAAGCATGGGAAGACCCAACAAAAAATTTATAATTTGACAGAATATTTGGACTATATGAGATGTATTTGTATAATTTGGAATATGCAATTTGATTGGATTGTTAAAATGGAAAACTTATTAAAAATTATTTTTTTAAAAAGGAAGATGTGCTTAGTAGTTGCTTGCATGGGTTGGGAAAAGGAAGTGCTAAGGAGTTAATATAGGGGGGATGGTAGAGGGGCTTGCAAACAGGGGCACCACCCCTAGTTAAAAATAATAAGAGATTCAGTGGAAAATCTAACACTCTTGTTATTCAGAACAGTAAGTACCCAAAGTATGAAGTTCACTAAAACTTACTCATATGGAGTCACAATAATTACCACTACATGGCCCCTTCCTTTATCTGGTTCATTTCTATGTAACTCCTTGACCTCCTGTTTTCTTGCAGGCAGCATGATGATGACTAAGATATTTTCAAATCCTGCTTTTAAACCTACATCTCATATTGATTTTCTTGGAAGTAGGGGATATAGGGATATAGGAAATCAACAGCAAGCAGAGGAGATGAGCTGTTAGTGTTTGATAATAGCTGGTACACAGGCGGAAGTGGACAGCAGCATTCAAGCAATTATGATGTTATAAAGAAATGAGGTGATAATGTGTGCTGATGTTGTAGGGCAGCAATTCTTTACAATACATAAGACAACTCACTTCCTGTACTTCCTTCCCACATATTTGATGGGGGAATAATTTATTAGTTTTATTAGTGTGCTCCTTTTTACAAGGATGTGCATCAAGATATCAACTAATTGTGGGAGCAGCGGGGTTCAGGATGTTATTATCTACAGTCAGGAAATCCAATTTTTCATCTAGAGCTATTACTACTATTGTATTCCTCCCAACTTCAACTCAGTAAAGTAAATTGGTGACTGGTCTGGAATCACCCTGTGAACTTCAAAAATGAGCAGGGCTTTTAACATGTGATTCCCATATCCTAGTTTAACACAAAGAAGCACAAAGAAAAGTATTACACTGCTAAGCAGGACTCAGAAAAACAGTTGTTTTATTACAAAAAACAACAACAAACAAACATTGCCTACTCCTACACTAACACTCTTCTCTGGAATTGCCATCTTTGTTCACTCATTTTTTAATGGAATATCCAGATGGTGTTATTTCCAAATTGTTCTGCACTTAGGGAGGAAGAACCAGTTGCGCAAATATAAGATGGGGAACACCTGGCTTTCCAGTAGTACATGTGAAAAGGATCTCGTGGTCTTTTTAGACCACAAATGTAACATGCGTCAACAGTGTGATGCAGCAGCAGAAAAAGCCAATGCTGTTCTAGGCTGCATCAAGAGAAGTATAGTATCCCAATCAAGGGAAGTAATACTCCTGCTCTGTTCTGCCTTGATCAGACACACCAATGGGGCATCCCACTAAAGGGATCCTGGAGGAGGATCCCTCGCCAATGATTTGACCCCTGGTGAGAATCAAGCAACAGGTGAGCTGGTTGATATATTCAAGGTCTCTGTCCCTTAAAACCTTGCCGTTAAGATAGTTGAGAAGAGACTCCAACTGGGAGGCAAGAGAAGGCCTAGAAGAAAAAAACCTTAAGGGATGCATGTTCAGCTGACAAAATAGGTGGGAAGCAATCACTCTGATTACAATGCAGTTAATAATTTGGCTTTTAATAATTTGCAGTTAATAATTTGTAAAGATATAAACTGAAACTGTGTCTTTTCACTCATTATGACAAGCAAGATGGTATTCTTGCCTTGGACTTCAGCAAGAAGATACATTCATTTTTTAAAAACACTTTCTGCCAGAGTTGAGAATGATTTTTGAGCGGTGGGATAGATAAATAATCCTTTGGTCCCTGGGAAGGAGCAGGAGGGCTACTCACAGAGGGTACCTCTGTTGAATGGTTTCTTTAAATTTTAGGTTTTATTGTTGTTTCACAAGATGTGTATGTCTTTAAGGGCCAGAGCAAATAACATGACCTAGTTTTACAGCTGTGAAGCACTACAGCAGGTGTTAAGTTATGTTAATTAAGCTGTTGGGTGTAGTATATATATAAAGGGACATGGGTGGTACTGTGGGTTAAACCATAGAGTCTAGGCCTTGCTGATCAGAAGATCGGCAGTTCGAATCCCCATGACGGGGTGAGCTCCTGTTGCTCGGTCCCTGCTCCTGCCAACCTAGCAGTTCGTAAGCACATCAAAGTGCAAGTAGATAAATAGGTACTGCTCCGGCGGGAAGGTAAATAGTGTTTCCGTGTGCTGCTCTGGTTCTCCAGAAGTGGCTTAGTCATGCTGACCACATGACCCGGAAGCTGTACGCCAGCTCCCTCAGCCAATAAAGTGAGATGAGTGCCGCAACCCCAGAGATGGCCACGACTGGACCTAATGGTCAGGGGTCCCTTTACCTTTATAGCATGTAAAGAGCAGCATGTAGCTCTCTCAGTACCCTGGTGGATGGGTCTGACTTATTGATATAATGTAATGTAGTGTAAAAGGAGTTTTTGTTTTTGTTATTAAACTAAGCAAAAGTTACTTTTGCGTTTCTTGAATGTGTGGGTCTCCCCAGCACGCCTTCTGCAGCCCATCTAATCTGTGAAATAACCAACAACCTCTTTGCAGCTGACCCTCTGTCAGAGCTCAAAGAGTGGAGAAGGAAACCTGGAGGCATACCAAGGTGCATCAATGAATTCCGTCCCCCTCCCTATAACTCTGGATTTGGGGGGAAGAAGTACACCAGCCCTGGCACTGCTATACATCTCTTCTCATTGGCCTTAACTGGAACGAAACTAAATGGGGGGATGCCACTCCCAAAAACTTCCACCCTGCCAGGACAAGGACTTTGGGCTTGGTGGTTCCTCCTCCATTGCCCGCTTTGGATTGCCCTGTCCCATTTAGGGAGTCTTCAGTTCAAGTAAGGCTCTACGCTGAACAGAGTCTCTTTCTGCAGGTGACTTTCATATACGTAGAGCACCATTTGGTTGGAGGAAGCTTCCACAGATGCTCACCATCTTCTCTTGGCTATACAGTGAGGGAAGAAAGTATTTGATCCCCTGCTAAATTTGCTTGTTTGCCCTCTGACGAAGAAATGGCCAGTCCATAATTTTAATGGTAGATTTATTGTAGCTGGAAGAGACTTAATAACAACAGGAAAAACCTCAGAAACCCAGAAGACAAAAGTCAGAGATTGATGTGCATTATAATGAGTGAAATAAGTATTTGATCCCTTTGCAAAATATGACTTAATACTTGGTGGCAAAACCCTTGTTGGCAATTACAGAGGTCAGACGTTTCTTGTAGGTAGCCACCAGGTTTGCACACATCTCAGGAGGTATTTTGTCCCACTCCTCTTTGCAGATCCTCTCCAAATCAGTAAGATTTTGAGGCTGATGTGTAGCTACTCAAACCTTCAGCTCCCTCCACAGATTTTCGATGGCATTAAGGTCTGGAGACTGACTAGGCCACTCCAGGACCTTACTGTGCTTCTTCTTGAGCCACTCCTTTGTTGCCTTGGCTGTGTGTTTCGGGTCATTGTCATGCTGGAATACCCATTTTCAATGCCCTGGCTGAGGGAAGGAGGTGCTCACCCAAGCTTTGACGATACAGGGTCCCGTCATTGTCCTTCAGTGTGGTGAAGGTGTCCTGTCCCCTTAGCATAATATGTCCCCCTCCATGTTTGACGGAGGGAATGGTGTTCTTGGGGTCTTAGGCAGCATTCCTCCTCCTCCAAACAAGCGAGTTGAGTTGATGCCAAAGAGTTCAATTTTGTTCTCATCTGTCCCCCAACGCGGGCAGGGGACAGCCACGATGGCACTCTGCCCGGATCACGCTGCTGGGGGTGGTGCGCTCCCCCCGCACTCCTCTTCCTCTGCCAGTGTCTCTGTTCTCCCTCCAGACAAGTAAGAAGCACTATATAAGTTCGAAGACACAACTGAGCCAGGCCAAACCACAAAGCAGTGCTGGTGGCTGTGGTTTGTGGCTGTGGAGAGTCCTGAGGGCCAGATAGAGACACTTGGAGGGCTGCACTCAGCCCCTAGGCCTGAGGTGTCCTACTCCTGCTCTAAGTGATCTCCTGGAGCATATTTTCCAGCTTCTGGAATATATGTAGCTTTTATACTTTTTTTTGGGGGGGGGACGACGCTTCTTTGAGCTGCATATGCTGCACTTAGCGAGACAAGTTAACATTTCCATTTGAGCTGTTTCTTTGGCAGCAGGAGAAGCACCAAAAGTGCTTTTGCTTCTCCATTTCCCCACTATGCTCCTTTTGTTTTGTTCTTGTTATTGCTGTTTACTAGATGAACACATTTCTCTGTAAATAGGATAATTTTGTACTCAAATTGATGATGCTAGCGTTTCCAAAGCGTCTCTTATAAGTTGCTTTCAGATGAAGAGGTCAATTGCTGGCGCACATACTAGTACTCAATTAAAGGATTTATCAACCTAGAGGAATTACAGGCGGAGAGTTTGCATTGGAGCACAGATTTCAGTTTAATGGATAGTTTAAAAAGCATATTTTGAGGATGGCAATTAAATTAAAAAATGTTTCTCAAAATTACTGCTCTCTCTATAGCATAGGATCAAACTCCATCTGAGTCTATCTTTAATATTTTGTTGTTTGTTTGCGTGCATGACCATAATAACTCTGCAGAAGTCTATTATTTGTTTTTAATGCCACTGAAGCTAGTTACCATGTTATTAAATGTTCTTAAGATTCTTAAGACTAATACTTTTCTTATATGACAAACTTCAATTGTCCTCCTTTTCAGTCTATTCATCCAGAGGGGGGAAAATTAAGTCTGCCTATTAAAAATGCTTCTTTTGTAATTTGCTTTTCATTTTGCTTCAATTGTGTCACAAATCCTGCTGTCTTTTTGTGTCTTATTTTCTGCAGATTGGCTTTTCTGGGGACTATTTTATTTTATAAACATTGAAATTATTTTCTTTTTGCACTTGAACCTTAAAAAAACATGTTCCTTTCTAGAGATCAATAAAGGAGAGAATGAGAGAGAGAGAGAATTACAAAGAAATGTGAATAAAAGATATTTGCCTGGTTTTATTTTTAAAAGGGAGTACATTTAAAATGGTCATTTTTAAAAAAACAACAACAAAAACTCCAACAAACTTGGGAACCCCTTAGGGGTATGCGGTTGGTTAGTTAGTTGGCTCCTTCATTTGTGCAATTTTCTAACTGCCATGCTTTGCATGTTGTTTAAGAAAAAAATGTCCTTTAGTGGTAATGTACACAGAAAGGGATGTGGGACCTGAGCAAAGCCATGTTAATAGAATCATAGAGTTGGAAGAGTCATCTAGTCCAACCCCTTGCAATGCAGGAATCTCAACTAAAGAATCTATGGCAAATGGCCACCCAACCTCTGCTGTTCCACTTCTGAACAGCTCTTATTGTCAGAAGGTCCTTCCTGATGTTTAGTCACAATCTCCTCTCTTGTAACATGAAGCCATGGGTTTGTTTCCTACCCTCCAGAGCAGGAGAACAAGCTTACTCCATCTTCCATGTGACAGCCCTTTAGATATTTGAAGATGGCTATCATAGCTCTTCTCAGTCTCCTCTTTTCTAGGCTCAACATACCCAGCTCCTTCAACCGCTCCTCATAATGCTTGGTTTCCAGACCCTTGATTATCAGCATCATGTTTCAGCTTGTCGGTATTCTTCTTAAATTGTGTTGCCCATATCTGGGCACAGTACTCCAGTTGTGGTCTGACCAGTACAGAATAGAGCAGTACTATTACTTCCCTTGATCACGACACTATACTTCTGTTGATGCATACAAAACTATCATACCAAGTTCAACCACCCTTGGACCTCTGAGAACAATGGTGCTGTAGGTGTCAGGCAGAGAAGGTGGTCTTTCCTTGCTCAGCTCCCTGAGGTCATTTTAATCGGAGACCCTCACAATGGGACCTTGAGACTTTTGGCATGCAAAGCACGTGCTGTACCACTTACCTACACCCTCTCTCCATTAATAGGAGCTAGAAGGCCTAATTGGACACATCCATTTGAAGTTCTTCATCCCTGCTCTGACATTTGCATTCCAGCAATGCCAGAGCAGTGATCTGGCTTGCAATTAATGCATCAGCAGTCATTGCACCCTATTCCTGCCACTAATGAGCTGAATCTGACATGATAATTTTAACTAAGCTGCAAAAAGGTTACTTGTGGTCTGCAGAAATGATTCCGTATGAGTGAATGGCAAATGGACATTAATGAATTATTTAACTAAGGCATGGGAAGACAGGGACTTAATGAACAATTAGTGGTGCTTGGGTAAATGGCAGAAGTGGTCTGGTCTGTGTGTGTTTATAAGTCCTGCATTCAAAGGAACATTGGGGTGCGACTATGAAAAAGTAGCATTGTTGCTTACTTCTATGGGAGGTGCAAGCAGACCTCCCACTCACCACAGTGTTCTGAAGTGGATCTGGAGAGGTACAGCTGTTAGAAAAAATGTGAGTTGTTCCCTATGCTTGGTTACAATCATCAGTCTCACTGCAGTGTTTTGAATGATGTGGGGTTTCCAAACAGTCTACAGGGGCAACACCACAGTAACCCTGATGGGATGGTATCAGAACATGGGCAACAGTGGCCAGACTAGCTGGGTCCAGGAGGTACTGCAGATGCTACATCAGTAGCAACTGATGTACAGTGCATTGTGCTATGGAATCCACTTTGGCCTCCGATGTGTAAGGCTGGAACTATTAATACACCTAGGTTGAGAACTTGACTTTTTAATGAGAGCATGACTCCATCCAGAAATGGGTCCAAGGTAGATGAACCAACCACCAGAAAGACCAACATTTTGTCTAGATTGAGTTTCAGTTTATTGGACTCCAACCATTCTGTTACAGATTCTATTACTGATTTCAGCACACGCACATTTAAACCTGTTACAGATAGGTAGCCGTGTTGGTCTGCCATAGTCAAAATAAAAAAATTCCTTCCAGTAGCACCTTAAAGACCAACTAAGTTAGTTCTTGGTATGAGCTTTCGTGTGCATGCACACTTCTTCAGATACTTCTTCCAGTGTATCTGAAGAAGTGTGCATGCACACGAAAGCTCATACCAAGAACTAACTTAGTTGGTCTTTAAGGTGCTACTGGAAGGAATTTTTTTATTTTGACATTTAAACCTGAATTGGATGACAAAAAAGATATGGAGTTTGGTGCTATCGGCATACTGAGCTGTGAACTGCACAACAGGAGGACATCATCATCATCATCATCATTATTAAACTGAAAATCTCAGGGACACTTTTTATTTTATTCAGATACCAAATACCACATACAAATGGATACATGGATACAGCCCTCCCTTTTTTCCTTACATGAGGAAAGTGAGTCTCCACAAAAATATGAATGACTGTTAAGGCATAACATAAGGACTTGTGAGGCAAAATGCCTGCTTTATTCCAACCTTTTTTTTTAATGTGACCTTTTATGTGACACATGTAAATGTCAATACCTTTGCTCATTCATTTTCCTCAGGGACAATTATTTATATAGGCTCCAGATGCTATGTGTTAGTAGAAAGGGTGAAAAGGGCTCGAGGCAATGGTACTGTAAATGTTACTGAGCTCATTTTCCCTTCAAGGGCATGGATTTAATTTTTTTCTCATTTAGTTGATTGCATGATTCAGCAAAACCCATATTTAACAACATCATTACTCCTTCCCAGGTGATGTGATTGAAGCAGAGACAGAGAGAGGAGTGAAATTTTAAAAGGATGTGTGCCTTTGTGACTATAGCACGATTGGGTATAATGGAAGTTCTGCATAGCAGAGATTGTATTTTATTCCAAGGCCTCTGTGAACAGACGTATATTGATATCTATCTATCTATTGTCCATCCAGCCTATTAAACCCACTAAATGCATGAAAACAAACCAGAATGTTAAGGGACGTGTCTCAGTTGGTAGGGCAACTGCCTTGCATGCAGAAGGACTCGGCTTCAATCCCTAACATCTCCAGGGATGGCTGGGAGAGAGCCCTGCATGGACAACCTGGAGAACTGCTGCCTATCAGCATGAACAGAATTGAGTTAGATGGTTCTGTGTTCTGACTCATTACAGTTGTACCTTGGAAGTTGAACAGAATCCGTTCCGGAAGTCCGTTTGACTTCCAAAATGTTTGAAAACCAAAGCGCATCTTCTTATTGGCTGCAGGAAGCTCCTGCAGCCAGTCAGAAGCCCCGTCAGAGATTCAGCTTCCAAAAATAGTTTGCAATCCGGAACAATCTCTTCTGGGTTTGTGACGTCCGGTAGCCAAAATGTTCAGGAAGTAAGCTGTTCGAAAACCAAGGTATGACTGTATAAGGCAGCTTCCCATCCTCCTATGGGGAAAAAAGAACAAAATCAATTATAAATATAACAAAGCAAAATAAATATCTGAAAACATAAATCAGCATAGTGGATAAAGACAATTTAAACCTTGCAACTGCACTATTTTGCTCAAGAATCAATCAACACCAGATTCTAGTTCTGTTTCTAAGGGAACTTCCCAGTGCCCCAGCACTGGATTCTCACAGAGAGGAAGATCAGGCCTCTGTGTGCTGCCAGCTCCAGAGGGACTGGGAAGTCTCTGTCACATTCACCCAGAGCCAGGGGAAGGGAGAGCAGCTGAGTCCCCAATTCCAATATGGTCCTCTCTCCTTGAGAGGTATATCCTTAACAAAACACCAACTCTGCTAGTGCCATCAACAGAAACTCAGCATTTTCCCTTAACCCTCTCCTAACCAACCCTCAGTTTTACAACTAAGAATCACTAGGGATGCCACTGAATGTCTAGTGAGTTCCTAGTACTTGGACTAATGAGAAAGGGCACATCTAGTGTTGGTTCATTTGGGTTATAGAAACTCCACACACTGCACTTGTGTAGGGGCGCTCTTTGACAGTGGGAGGATTTCTGACCTGCAGGATTTGTTTTGTTTTTAAGCTGAAACTTGAGGTCTGCCAGCCAGAGCCAGGTGCAAAGTAGTACCCAGTGTGTGTGTGTGTGTGTGTGTGTGTGTGTGTGTGATGGAAGCAGATGCAAAATGGTGATTTGAGGAGTGCATCCAGCTATCTATTGTAACTAAAGATCCATATACTGGTCTTAAAATTCAAGTTTAAATCTAGATATGATTTACTTCAGATCCGATATCTTAAATTTGAAGAGGGGGTAACATTTTTTGCTGCCACTGTGGCACAGGTAGGCATCAGAAACCCTTTTCAACATACTACAAACCATCCAGAGATCATAGAATCATAGAATCATAGAGTTGGAAGAGACCACAAGGGCCATCGAGTCCAACCCCCTGCCAAGAAGGAAACACCATCAGAGCACTCCTGGCATATGGTTGTCAAGCCTCTGCTTAAAGACCTCCAAAGTAGGAGACTCCACCACACTCCTTGGCAGCAAATTCCACTGTCGAACAGCTCTTACTGTCAGGAAGTTCTTCCTAATGTTTAGGTGGAATCTTCTTTCTTGTAGTTTGGATCCATTGCTCCGTGTCCACTTCTCTGGAGCAGCAGAAAACAACCTTTCTCCCTCCTCTATGTGACATCCTTTTATATATTTGAACATGGCTATCATATCACCCCTTAACCTCCTCTTCTCCAGGCTAAACATGCCCAGCTCCCTTAGCCGTTCCTCATAAGGCATCGTTTCCAGGCCTTTGACCATTTTGGTTGCCTTCCTCTGGACACGTTCCAGTTTGTCAGTGTCCTTCTTGAATTGTGGTGCCCAGAACTGGACACAGTACTCCAGGTGAGGTCTGATCAGAGCAGAATAGATCTACCAGTAGACCCCAAACTACCTTTTGAAAAAGAAATTATCATCTTGTTCAAGGTGCAGGAAACCTGCATTGCTTCTTTCACAGCTTGGAATGGCACCTACAGACTCTGGAAATATTCTGAAACTAGTCAAAATCCAGGTGAAAGATCCAAGTTTCCCAGTCTAGTGGATCCCAATGAGTTGTGCGTATATCTAATAACTTATCAGATAAAAGTAAGGAACAAATAAGGAGAAAATGGAAACAAAAGCAATGAGGAGTAACTGCGCTCTCCGTACCTTCTAGTCTGCTCCTAAGCATAAGTGGCAGCTAATCTGCCCGCAGTGTCGGCACAACATAATATTCTTTCAGTGCTAACACTCCATGATTTGCAAAGCTTTGCTTGTTGCAGGAGTTGCTGTTCCACAGTATAAGCACTTTTTTTCTGACAGAGCAGGTCTTGAGATAGTGCTACTTAGTCTAATGCAATTAAAGCAAATCTCATATGTAACGCAATATAGCATCCATCACAGCCAGTGAAAGGCTGTCCTCTGAGTCAGTGGGAACAACCTTTTTCTTTTTTTCTTTTTACTGCTGCTTCATATTTTAGGCTCAATATATGGGCAGCCTATTTAAAAAGGTGACGTTATCGAGTATCCACTGTTCATGCTGATTCTGCAGCACAATTTAGCAATTGAAAGGTTCTTCCATTTCCCCCACTCTAATTCCTCACATTGCCCATGAGACCAATTGCTCTACTACCTGTACGGCATCGGCATGCAAATTCCTAATAAAAAAGAAATTTTTTATACAAAAACATTTTTTTATGAAGATCTTTCTCCGTCATGGGTTTATTGTTTTACAGACAGCAATGGGATTTCAGGGCATAGGCTGTTAAAAATATTTACCGTAGCATTTTTAAAAATCAGAGATAATTGGGAAGGTAATGATGCCATTTTTTAAAAAAATAATATTTATTAAAAGTTTAAGAATTAAAGAAAAAGAAAAAAAGAAAGAAAAAAACAAACAGCACAAATCAACACACTACAATACATACAAAAAAGCAAAAAACACAATACATCAAAACATCAAAACAAAAACAAAATCAAAAACAGTTAAAAACAAATCCAATATCTTATCTTAATTTAATTTTAACCTTATCTTACCATTAAAACCCTAAAACTTATTTATACTTAACTCCTTATAACATTTCTACTAAAACCATATAATTTCATTCCATCATTTTTCTAATACTCATTAATTTTACAACATTTCTCTAAAATTATTTTTTTTTTTTAAAAAAAACTTTTCCCCAATCTTCCTCCACCGTCTCTTCTCCCTGGTCTCGGATTCTGTCAGTCCTTTCTATCAATACCATATAGTCCATCAACCTGGTGACCTTCTGTCCGAGGCTCTTAACTCTCTTCCATGTCCCTTCTGCAGATCTTCTTTATATTTATACATGCACTTTACTTTATCTTGTGCTGATCTTGTTCTTAATTTCCTTCCTTTGGCGTTGAGGAGTAGATCTCGGGGAAACTCCAACCTAACAATGTCTTTATTCCTTCTCGAGAGGTCAGCCCATTCTCCATAGTCAGAACTAAAATCCAAAAGATATTTCAGAACGCCACTCTCCCCCTGACCCAACTCCAGTTCCCAAAGGCCAGAGCATCCCTGCATAGGAGAATCTACAAGCAGGGCTCCATCCCACCAAGACTGGCTTTCTCTAGATTCGATCATAAAGGGCAACATCTTATGATCATCAAATTGCCTCTGTGAGGCCGAGGCTCTCTTCACTTGAATTACTTGAGGTTTGACAACATTCTCCTTCATTTTCTCCACAGCTTGCCATGTCAAAACAGATTCCTGGGTCAATTCCTGGATGATTTCTGTATAAATATTCCCTTTTTGTCCCGACTCAGTCATTTTTTGTCCCAGATTGTCAATTTTAATAATCCTCACATCCATCTTCTCATGAAGCTGTTCCAGTAAAGCACTTGTCTTGCAAAATGCAATCACTAAAGCTTCTTCTGTCAACATTCTTATCCAAGGTCAGACTCTGGTTCTCACACTTTTTAATCTCTGCAGCTGGAAAATTCCCCAGCTCCACTCCTGCCACTGTTTCAAAAGCTCCCTCTAGGGGAAACAATTTCTATTTGTATCCATCCTTTTAAACGCAGGTCCAACAACAGAGTTAGTTTCAATTTTCAGTTACTTTTTTTGCTCCTTTTTAAGTGCAAAAGAAACAATGGAAACAATATATTTCTCTTATTTAACTATCTGTCAACATATGTTTTATTCACAGTCAATGCACTTTCCCAAAACTTCAATCTTACTGGCAGCCCGTTCCCAGGTTCGAAACGGTGGTGATTTATCTTTCTTCACTCTCTCTCCTGCAGGCTTAAACAATCTAAAAATTCCCCCCTCTTCTCCTGCTTCCAAGCGGGGTTTAGTAATTTCAACCGATGGAGATTTAATCCTTTACAAAAGACTTTCCAGGCTTTAGCTTGCAACGTCTTTGCTTCAATCTATTTACAAAAGAGGAAGGCGGACTTCCTGTTTGAAGCTTTCCCGTTTCGATGCCAAATTACGAAGTTTAAAGATCCAATTTTCCGTTCTACTCACGGGTTGTTGTTTAGAGTCCAATTGTCCACAGGAAAAAGTCAGTGCTCTCCGGCAACAGCAATGCGGCTTCACTCCGTGAAAGAAGCAGTCGATTTGAAGCACCGCACCGCTCACCCCACATCGCTCCGGATCCCCAAAACCGGGTTTCCCCGCGAGTAGGGGAGGCGCATAAGGTGCCAGCCGAATCCCACGTCCACAGGCTTCTCCTGCCTGTGGTTTTTGATGGGTATCTGCCTCGCCGTGGCGGTCCAGACCCTGATTTCCACGGAGCGGATTCCTCCAAATCAGAGGAAATCCACCATTGCCGGAGGCGCTAACCCAGAAGTCGAGTAATGATGCCATTTTAAAGCTTCTCCAGTTTAGGAAGATAGCGATGCCGGTCTAAAGCTGACACCTTTGTAGATCTATCCAAGATGACATCCATCAGTAACTCATGGGGTTGTGTTCACTGGTGCCACAAAATCTGTTGCAGAGGAATGGAGGACCTTTTGTATCAGATTTAAGGATGTGGGTGGGGTTGTGGAGGAGCTGAAGGAGTATCCTGTCAGCTGGGAAAGACCATAGGATCCAATTGTGACTGACTGAGATCATGTTCAGTCACAAAAGTTTCACCCAGGCTCCACTTGGGTGGAATCTACACACGTATAAAAAAAACGCTGTGAAAATGCTTTTTTTAACATTTTGAATAATACATGGAATTTTGCATAGCTCACTGTCACCATCTAATGCCACATTTGTATATTGCACTTTAGAATACATCTAAAACATTTTAATTGCAGCTGTATAGCTGAGTCCTTAGATTGTTAAGTATCCATGCCTTCTCTACTTAGGTACAATCCAGGAGAAAGGACAAAGCCGCTAACCTTTTTACTATGAATTATCCAGACTGCTACCTCAGTTTCCAACTTGATGAAACCTTTACAACCCCCTTGATAATGGTTAACATTCACCCCTGAAAACAGGAGTTTTTAAAATTGTCACAGTTCTTCTTCATGTTTCCCATAAATTTCAAAGGGGCTTTTAAAAAGAGCTGTACCTCAGTGGTTAAGCAATGCTTTGCACACAAGAGGTGCCCCCTGGCAGCCTGGCTCAGTCCTTTACACCTCCAGATATGGCTCAGAAACCCCACCTGAAAATCTGAAGAGCTTCCACCTGTCACTATATACTGAGCCAGGCAGATTAATGGTTTGACGTGGTATAAGTAGGACAAAAACATAGCTGAAAATGGCTCAAGAGTTCATGTCAGATTCTTGAGGATCCCTATTCAGTTTGTTGCTGTTTTTTCTAATATATGTGAGCTCAGGAAAATAATTATTTATTCTGGCGGGGGAGGCACATTATTCTAGGTAGCCTTACATTAATGCATTGCATTTCTGCATAGTCTTTTATGCTGTCTATTATTTTCAATTAGGGGTTTAATACATTTAATACTTCCTTTGGAAGTCTCTTGTTGTGTTTTTGCATGTCACATATAAACCTGTAGTGCTGCTTGTACTTATAACGATTTAATATTAAAACTGTGAATAAACATTGACAGATTTAAATTATGTATAAAAAGAAAGCTTCTCTTGTGGAGAGAGGCTGTCTCCTTCTAGTGCTGCCTCTCAGAATATGGTATAGTATCTTTTCCTATCAAGATCTTAACTTTATAAAGTTCTGATGACTGAACCCACTTTCCCATGCTTCATTTTTCGTTTGATGGAACCACAAAGTGGCAAAAGCAAGTCTCCTACCTGCCCAGAAGAACAGGGAACCAGCACTATAATCTCATTTTGTTGACAGCAAGCTTAGCTAGGCTTTGTTGTAAAATTGAGGGCAGGTTAAGAAAAACTTTTGACTTCCTATGGGCAACTCTTCAATTATTATTTTTAATGTCTAAAGTGTTTGTGGAACTGCTCTTTCATATTATCAGACTCTGAATTTATTAGGGCACCATTATGCACATGCAGAATATGGCATTTTGTTTTAACACATTCACACCCAAGAAGCACAGTCAAATAGCCCATGTATCATTTGGTGAAGTGGGGTGATTTTGTTTTCATCCTTGCTCAGAGTTGTTTTATATCAGAAATGCCCCTGATGTTGAACTAGCTCAATAAGTTTTCAATCTCATATTTAAAATGCTTAGGAAAATTAGATGAGCCTGATGAATCAGGCCACTGGTCCATCTACTCCAGCATCCAGCATCCTCACAGTGACCAACCAGATGCCTGTGGGAAGTCTGCAAGTTGGGCATGACCACAAAAGCACTCTCCCCACCTGTGATTCTCAGCAACTGATATTCAGAGGCTGGTAGCCATTGATAGCCTTGTCCTCCAGGAATTCATCTAATTCTCTAAAGCCACCCAGGTTGGTGGCCACCACTAACTCCTGTTGGAATGAGTTCCTTGGTTAACTTTGCACAGTGTGAGTAAATACTTTCTTTCATGTGCCCTGAATCTTACAACATTCAGTATCATTAGATGACCACAAATTCTAGTATTATGAGTCAGAGAGAGAAAACTTTTCTTAATCTGATTTCTCTGTGTGATCCATGTGCTCCAAAATTAATATGCTATGATTGTTGCTTCCACTTAAGGAATAAGGAGACCCATTGGTTGATCCTTTTAGTAAATGGCTGGGAACTAGTATTTGATGTGACAAGCTCTACTTTTAAGAAAATATATTTTAGCGCATTAACCTAATCCCTATGGATAGAATTTATGTAAAACATTTAACCCTGTTACATTGTGTCAGGGCACCGACTATATTATGGTGTTTACTTTTCTAATTAAGTAAACATGACTGATGCAGAGAATTAAGATAATAAAACACTTTTACAAGATAATTAATCTTTTCTTTCTGATCCAGCCTGCCCCATCCCAAGCTTGATAATGTTATTTACCTCCAAGGCAAACCAAACGTCAGGATGTAATTGGAAACGTTTGCCATGACCGTTGGCTAGGACGAGAGATCAGGTAATTTGCATCTCATCTATTTAGAAATTAAAAATGAAGGACTGACCACTTGACACTACAGAAGTTCTTGAAATAAAGCCTGCTGAGATCTATTTGCGGGAGCTGTTAAACGATTCTGCTCGCCAATTTGAATGCATGATGAAATTCCGATTAGGACACAGTGCTGCAATTATCGCCAGTGTAAGGGAAGTGTAAGATTCCAACTACAAAGAGTTTTTGTGTTAACCCTTTACCTGCATTGACTTCAAAGAAACTTGTTGAATGGTGTATTTGTTCAACAATGGTGTATTTGGATTGTTCTGTCTTGCAACTGGACTTTCCTGACCAATGGAAACAGGTGCAGTCTGAAGGAAAATGTTTCACTGGTGGGCCACCTCCCAATTTCTGGTTGACCAAACATTGCTGAGAAACATTTAAACAAATCTGAGCTTATTTTCTTCAGTAATGGTGCATACTCTGGGTTTCACTTAACATAAACGAGTTGTGTGTTTTTAAACCATTAATTAAGAACATGTGCTCTTGCTTTGTAAATTTCACACATGTAGGCAGACCATGAAAATTCTCGTTAAAAGGTAGCATGAAACTGAAGTAAAGCCACCATTGAGTTGAATACATTTCTTCTGACAGAATTCAGTCTGATTTTACTCTATGAGTAATACACTATAATTTAAATATCATAGCAGATCAGAAGTGACAAGTGTACAGAGCTTTGGTGAGGTTTGGACCAGGTGGTATTTCAATCCTTCTCTGATCCCGTGAAATCTATTTTTCTTTCTTTTTTAAAAAGAGCCCTGATTTATATAAAACATTACTGCATGTTTGACTCTCTCTCTCTTTTACTTTTATCAAAACAGTTTCCCCTTCTTTCTTTACACTGGATTGATTTGTTGTCCAAAATACGGAAACTTAAGAAGCTAATGGAAGGAAAGTTTCCCTCCTCTGGTCTCCTCATCTCTGTCACCTCCACACACAAAAAGGCTTCTCTGTTCAGGAAGCTTATGCAGTGCTTTTAAAAAAGAAAAAAGAAGGGGGGAAATGGTGCCCGTACTCACCACAAAGTTGCTAGAGTAAATGTCACACTTTTAACAATTGGGGGAGGGGGAAATATGCTGGTACTGTGTACCATTGAGTACCCTTGGAAACAAAGCACCGAGCTTATACACCTGTCAGGTGTTGGTTATGACAATGGGATACTTATGTTAATTTATATTACGATCCAATACCAATCTGGGGTGATTTCTCCCAGTATCCCACATAGTTCAGGAGTGCCCACTGGTGGGGGGTACAGTGGCTGCAGAGGAGATGACAGGAAACTTTCCTCTCGTGAAGCTATTTTAGTTATCTTATGTGTGTGTGTGTGTGTGTGTGTGTGTATATATATATATATATATATATATATATATATATATATATATAATGATCTATTTTAAGAGACATAATACAAAAATGGAAAAAGGCTTCCCTAATGAAAAAGCAGGGGGGAAGAAGACCTTTTCCAATTGTTACCAGGTAATTGCCTTGGACTTTTCATTTTTGATGCTGAATTCATGCAAAAAAAAAAAAAAAAAAAAAAGTTCTGTCAGAGACATCATGCAGAAATTAGCTACCCCAAAGTAAATTCGAAGGAATTAAATCCTTAGCTATTTCACATCTATGGTTTTGGTATGTGGTTTTTACCTTTCAGAAAAGAGGAAACTGCTAGTTTTGCTACTAATTTGAAATCTTGGGAAATGTAGCTGCTTTTGGTAATTAAGTATGAAATGATATGGTCTATTCAGATCTTATTATTTGAAAGTTCCATAAAAGCAACCTCTTTTAGAGTACTTCCTTTGCGATATTAACAATGAGCCGTCATTAGAAGCCTATGAAAATGGAGAACAGAACTACATAATGAGAAGCTTGAAATATTTCACCTCTCTTCCCCCCATTCCTTTGTGTAATCTTCATATTTAATTGATATCTTGTAAGTGAATTATCAAATGTACTTGAAGGTTAGTGACTGTAGGACAAGACAGCAGCTGTAGTTCTTTCTCTCATGATTGAATTTGACATCAAGTCTAAATTTAGCCCTCAGTCAATGGAAAGAAAATGCATGGATAAAGAAATCCGGTGGGCTCTTAGAGAAAAGGTATGGAGCTTGGATGAACCCTGACAAAATGGGACTTGATTGTCCCAAAGAAAGAAAAAGCTGTTTAAGAAGTTGTGATGAAGCAAACAACTTCCTCGAAAAATATAAGTGACTGTTCACTCATCATGTTAGTAATAAACCTAAAATTACCAAACCTATTTTTAAAACTTAAAGTGTTTGTATCTGCTGTTGAGCCCAGATAGGTTCCCAAGGTGGCTTACAAATGTCAGCGATACAAACAGTCCCTGTCCCCAGTCTTACAATCTAAAACACACAGCACAAAAGGAAAAAGGAAGAAAGGTGAAAAAAGAAAGCTCGTGAACTATTTATTTGTTACAGACTTCTTTTAATGATCAGCTAGGAATGAAATATTTCAGGGAACCAAGCCCAAGATACTGGTCTTTCGGCAGGTCTTTCTCCCTCTGTTAAAGCCTCTTGGAATGGCTGGTGATGACAGTTGAGAGAGGAACCTGACAGATCTGGACTTTCAGCATGGCAAATGAAAAGGCCATTCAGCCGCTTCTCTCTTCCATCTGTTGGAATGCCCACAGTTCTGTGGAGAAGACACCACTGCTGCTCCTGGCAAATGCTGGTGGGGGGTCTGATAGCCACAAATGTCAGCTTCCCAGTGAAGGTCCTTGGAAAGAAAGTGTCATAACCAAACAGCATTTCCATAAATAACATATTGAGAACTCAGAAAGCACAAAAAGGAGCAAGCAACTCATAAAAAAGGTAAAAGTTAGTGATACTTTTCTGTTAGCTGTTGCATTGGCAGTAGTGTTCAAGACTGGTTATAATACTGAAAGTTTCTGAGGTAGGATTTCAGTACTCTTATTCCTCAAATTAGGTAGAAATTGGCTGTATTTCATGGCATGTACCCTCCTTGTTTCAAAGGCATCTTTAAAAACTTTGGTTAGTTTCTGGATGCTGGTCCAATCCATTTCAAGGGGCTGAACTAATTGAAGATGTCAGTCTAGCCTCAGTCAACATTAAGAGTCCCATGACCTGGTAGAGATGTTCATGGGGAGAACTTGATTTCCCCCCCCTCTTTTTGGTATTTGGATTTGTGAGAACCATTGGAGGAGGAGGTGTTTCCTGGGGGTTGGAGGTGGCTTTTCTAGGGGCTAGTTTCTTCCTCCAACAGTTTCAAAGTTCTTTTCCCTCTTCATTGCTAGGGGGCGGAGAGAGGTCTACCTATTCCACTTCAACGTGGTGTGTATTTGAAAGTGGGGTTAGGTTGTCTGACAGTGCCAGTGGGGACTCTCCAGTTCCAATCCACAACATCAAATCATTCCTGGCTTGCAAATATTGGCCAGATTTCATCCACTTCTATGCATTCCTTCAGTTCCAACTAACTGGGACTAAGCAGGGTGTGCTCTGAATGTGCCTTTGGAGGCATGGAAACATAGGAAGCTCCCTCTTCCTTATTCAGACCACTGGTCTATCTAACTCAGTATTGTCTACACTGACTGGCAGCATTCGCCAGGATATCAGATAGGAGATCTCTTCCAGCTATACCTGGAGATGCTGGGGATTGAACTTGGCTCCTTCTGCATCCAAATTAAATACAAATGGGGCTCATTCATATTCAGGTTTTTCTTTCAGAATAAAAGAAAGAAAATCCCTATGGTGCATTGAAACTAAATTTCACCTAATATGCTAAAAATGTTTTCCAGCTGCATTTGTTTATCAGATTAAAGGATCAATACTTGCAGTCTATTACTTCAAAAGGTACAGAAGGACCATCAAGAAAAGAGAGACTAACTGTTTTGGTCATTTGCAGCTGACTAGCACTTAAGATATCCAGACAAAATGACATTTAGTTGTACTTTGAAATGCAAATTTCCTGACTGACACTTGAGCAAATCACATTTACAACACTTTGTGCTTGATTTATCAGCCTGGTGTTACGGAGGCAAGTTTATTGATGTTTTAATGTTTCAAAACATGGATCAAAAAATAACTTTTCTGCTACAGACACTGCGGAATGAGGGCCTGACCATAAAAGAGCAGTAAACCTGAAAGAAAATATCCAGGTCTTCAGACAAAGTGACTTGTCTAGCCGCTAAGGTCAAGCCAGCTTCATCAGTGACTCAACCCTTGAAGAATCACACAGTCCAGAGGCTGAACAGTTAGCAACAATTTCAATTTGTCTTTATATCAATTTCTTTCTTGTACAGAAAATGAAAATTTGCAGAAAAATATATCTTCACAATGCATCATTTCATGGGCAGAGTGGGATTCAGAGTTTTAAAACTATGTGCTGTGTGTCATTACTCAAAAGTCTTCTGAGTTTAGGCATCATCATTTCTAGTGTACAATATAAGTGATTTAATGTTGATTAGCACCTTCAGGAAGTTGAGCAGCATAGCAGTCTCTTTGCCCATTTACCTTATCTTCCATGCATCCCTTCCTGCCTGTCAGTTGAAAATGGAGTGGTGTGTGTATGTGTGGGAGAGGAAACTGCGCTTCTCAAGAGGTCCAGTACGGGTCTGAGGCCTTAAGGTTACAATCCTTAACTGTGGTATTTGCTTAAGCAGGTACACAGACCCAACAATTCATGTGCAACTACTTCCAAATCTAGTTTTGAGATGTCAAAGGGGAGGCTACGTGCTGGTCCATCTTTTATTTTTATTGTGTAGACTGTGATTGTTGGGGCCAAAACCACATTTTTGGGTGACATTCAACTAAGTTTACAAAGTTTAATTTATAATAGACCTATCGAAGTTCATGAACATGAATTTAAGGCCATTCATTTTACTGGGTCTTCTCTGAGTAAAACAGAGTTGAATACTCCTCTTTCTTTGCCGAGTTTGCAAGGATCGTGGCTTTATGAAGCTTAACACAATCATAGACTCAATTAATCAAAAAGGGCAGATGCAGTCAGAGAAAGTTATGCATACTTAAGTTGTGCTGATTTCAGGGGTGCGTAAGTATTCTTAGCCTTGTCAGGATTGCACTCAGGATCAAAGCCAGCAGAGTCACCTCTCTTTTCTTCTGGTAACCTTATATATTTATGAACATTTTTTTAAAAAAATAATTCAGTTAGACTCATTAGAGCAAAGACTGAGATACCTACATATGGAGGGAAAGATGGATAATACACTCTCAGCCCATTGGAAATGTCACTTTACATAGAACAAAGTTAATCTGTGCACAATCTAAAGCAGAGCTTTTGAAACTGTATGTTGTGACACATTAGTGTGTCGACTGCAGTGCGTAGGAGTGCAAACACTCCCCTTGCTCCTCCTGGGGCTGCAAAGGGGTTAGTTTAATGTTACCAGATGTCCCCGTTTCCTGGGGACAGTCCCCGGATTTATAAATCAGTCGCCATACAAAATCCATTGAAGTTGAAAAGTGTCCTCGGTTTCATTGAAAAAAAATCTGGTAACCTTAGCAAACCTCTGGTTTGCTAGCAAAACTGAATTACTGTGTCTCAAAATGATGCATGTCTAAAAAGTGTGTCACCAACATGAAAAGTTTGGAAAGCTCTAGTTTAAAGTATATTAACTGTTGGGAAGTCCTCCCTCCCTTCCTCCCTTTTCTACTAATTATCAATGGACAGCCCGTGTTCTTCTGGCTGAATTTTCCCCATAGAATTTTTCGCTTTTTTTCCATTGACCTTGTGGGCTTCTAATGATAATTATGAGCATATTGCCAATATCAGTTAAAATTTCCCTTTAAAGATAATAATCTCTGCTTATTCCCTCATTCTGGTTATTTTTTTTGGGGGGGAGGGTGCTTGAAATATGCACAAAACTACACTCCATACAATCTCTGAAAAATTATCTTGGAAGAGCACAGTTCATGGATACAGAAAAACAAAGTTTAAGTTTGCATTGATTAATTCACCTACCATATACTAGTCCCTCCTTTGCAAACCCACTCTAATGAATGTAAACAGCACTTGACCACTTGGAAGTAAAAGGAAACTATTTGAAAATTTCACAAAATCAAATATTTAATATTTGAAGAAGAGATTTTTGTTTTTAAAAACCTAATTGAAAATGTTCCATTTACAGTCGTACCTTGGATCCCGAACGCCTTGCGAGTTGAACATTTTGGCTCTTCAATGCTGCAAACCCAGAAGTCAGTGTTCCGGTTTGCAAATGCTCTTTGGATCCCGAACATCCGACATGGCTTCCACAGCTTCCAATTGGCTGCAGAAGCTGCACCTTAGTTTCTGAATGTTTTGGAAGTTGAATGGACTTCCAGAATGGATTCTGTTTGACTTCTGGGGTACGACTGTATTGAGCTGATAGATCAAAATATTATAATAGCAAATGGGTCTGGTACTACTGAACAGCAATGCAATATCACAGGAGTTGCCAAACACAATATTTTTTCATATTTGAACTTTTCATATTTCTTAGGTGAATGAATGGCCTTGGAAAAAAAGAAAAACAGAAAAAGAAAACCAAGCAAAATAAAAGTTGCAGAAGAATCATAGAATCATAAACTTTAAGTCTGTTGCTGTCATAAATTTTGTGAAAGGTTTGGTCAGAATGAAAGAATATTGCAACATTATTCCTCATATATGAGAAGTAGCTAAGCAGTGCTACATGACATTTATGGCTACAGTATTATGAGTTTTCCTTCCACATGTTGGTCTACTCAAGCCAAAGGAAAGAAATTGAAAAGAACATAATCTTAAATCAAGCATGAGAGAAATGCACACATACACACACACTGATCAGTCAGACTAGATCCTTTTAAATATTTTCAGCAAACGTACTGAAAACTTTTATTACATGTTACCTGCTGGAATGTAGTTAGTTAACTCTTTGAAGCATATAAATAGCTTCTCTCCGACAAATAAACTTGCTGGTGAGCAGAGTGTATATCTAAATGACTGTGTGGATGCCACTGTGCAAAAGGCACACCAGTTTATTCTTGCTTCTCTTCATACTCTGCTTTAAATGTTTTGGGAGCAAGGCTGAATTTTATATCTCAGATTTAGTGGACACCCTGGATGAATGGTAGTGGCTTGTTATGCCTTGAATTGTTCAAGGCATATCTTGATATCTTTTCCTAGAAGCAGATGAGTGCTGAAATGCCTGGAGATGGCAGTAGGAATTGGGTAGAAGACAGGAAGATCTCAAGGGCCGTTTCTTTCTTTGGTTTCTGCACATCCATCCACAGTTGCATTTCCCAGAGCTTTTGATACCTTATTCAACAAACTTGCCTTCCAATTTTATCAAGAAGAGATGTTATCCACATCTCTAGGGTCCTTTAGGGGTGGTCTTTACCTCCTTTTGTCCTGGCATCTAAAGGGTCATTTGACAAATAGATTAGATAGGCAAAGCATGCCTAAAAATAATAAAAATAAATATCTGCCCTCCTCTGTAGGTTAAAGTGGAAGACTTCTAATTGAGTTAGTGACTGAAACTGTGCCAGCTTTCAGACTTTATCCATAGAACTGTTCTAGATAGTGAACACTTTTCCAGGAATTCTTGACCTTCAGCAGGTCAAATGCATTAACATGGGGATCAGGTAAGGTTAGAAGTTCCCTTGGTCAGAACATGCATGCTTATTTAACCAAGAAATCAGGTTTGTTAGAAAGTGAAAGGAACTTACAATTGCAGTGAAGGAAATAAAAAGATAAAAAGGTGTTTACTTTCATATATTCCCCTCTTGCTGATACAGTATAATAGGCAGATAGGTTACATCAGAAGATCCATAAACAAAGACAGTAGTTATTGCATAATACATTTTTAAAAATACCCATAGCATGGATCTAGGAAGCACAACGTCTCCTAAGTCCAGTGCGAAGAGTCTTAACAAAACAAAGGCTACAGGTCAGCCTACTTTTTCTTTTGGCTTTCTTACCCACTGTTGGGATGTAGACATCAGATGATTGGGCAAGGTAACTGCAGATCGTGGGTATAAAAAAGTTATCTATGACCCTAGGTAGCAACAATCCTACATACACTTACCTGGATTAAGTCCCATTGAGCTCAATTGAACTTGCTTCTGAGCTTCAGAGTTGTACTGTTAGAAGTAGTTTCCTGGTTTAGGATATTGGTCAAAGCAATTCTGAGCTGGTGGTACCTAGTGAACATTAAGTGTCTAAGGTGGAACAATGATCAACTAATGGCATCATTGTGCTATTTTATCTTTAGATATGAAGGCATATTCAGATATTCAGATACAGCCCTACAATCCAAGAGGTTGACAGGCAGGCATTGGAGCCAACACCTAGGTGCTGAGATCCCTTTGGCCCC
The DNA here is from genome assembly GCF_964188305.1 of Podarcis bocagei. Classification (NCBI taxonomy): domain Eukaryota; kingdom Metazoa; phylum Chordata; class Lepidosauria; order Squamata; family Lacertidae; genus Podarcis; species Podarcis bocagei. The sequence goes on along the minus strand of NC_138126.1, from coordinate 86,691,435 downwards.
CCCTCAATAAAATATTTGAGGGGGCCACCCCCCAAAGCTGATGAGCACTGTGTGTGTGCACTGCATCTTGTGCTCAAGTATGTGGGGTGAGGCTTACCTGCCCCCCCATATTTTATTCAAGTTGGCACCCCTGCAGGTAGGCCACAATGAGTGAGAAGTAATTCCTTCTTTAAAACTAGGCTACGGAAGCTCTCTATTTAGAGTGATCCAACATATAGTACTGGCTTTACAGAAGATATGCTTGTTTACTGTGTCTTCAAAACTAAAATATAATTTGTATTTTAAGTTGCTCTGCATAACCTTCAGTTATATATATTAAATGCTGTATTTTAATCTTTTCTTGGCTCGGAAGCAAAACAAACAAGCAAACAAAAAAAGCCAACATTTTCATTAACACTCAGCAAACTTTTTATCCAGCTGAAAAGATGCAAGTTGTTAAAAAATCATAGCACAGATTGTATTTTCTCAGCCTTAAGCTCAGAGATGAACATGATGGAAAATCAATAGGCTGCTCGGAGTACAGTTTCGTCATTTATTGATTTACATGTCATTTGTCTCCATAGAAAATGCAATTACTGCTTAAATACAATACAGTATTTTGCTAATAGGATACAAATGTCACCACCATGTATAAAGGCCAGAGATGCCTGTAAATGGCTGTCAGAGAAAATATATGCTTATTGCTCCTTTTAGTTTATTAATAGCCAGGGAGTAGATCCTGCTTTCATCTAAGTTAATGGAAGCTTTACCACTGATTATCAAGGGACCAGTAGTGGACCTTAGTTTTTGTATTCTGGTTTGATGCTGTTGCACCGCATTGATCTAGAACTGCAAATGAGGCCTGGAAACAGTGCTTTTCTCTCTTAGAAAGAGGGTGGTGGTGGTGGAGAAATTCAGCTGGTCAGTGACTTCTATATTCCTAAGCAAAAACTGTTATAGAAGACTGGAGGCTGATGTACGTTGTTTTAAAGACATGCAGAGTCTATGTGAGGGGTTGTCTTGAATTCTTGGTAACTTCCTCGAATCATTTAAAGCTACTTGTGCTGCTTAAATCATGACACAGGACACCTTTTTTACTTCTGGTTTCCACTTTTGAAACACTGTCAGCTGAACTATGTGGATTTATAAATGTAGATGGTTCTGTTTTGTGCTGAAACTGAATGTGATGACTGTTTGGCACCTGCCAGGTCAGGTTATAAATTTGTCTATACAGTCATACCTTGGTTTTAAAACAGCTTAGTTCTTGAATGTTTTGGCTCTTGAATGCCGCAAACCCAGAAGTGACTGTTCCGGTTTGCGAACTATTTTTGGAAGCTGAACATCTGATGGGGCTTCCACGGTTCCTGATTGGCTGCAGGAATCCGAATCCAAATCCAGTCTGAATGTTTTGGAAGTCAAATGGACTTCTGGAATTGATTCCGTTTGACTTCTATGGTATGTCTGTACATAAATATTGCTAACACAGGCATAGGCAAACTCTGGCCCTTCAGATGTTTGGGACTACAATTCCCATCATCCCTGACCACTGGTCCTGTTGGCTAGGGATGATGGGAATTGTAGTCCCAAACATCTGGGGGGGGGGAATTTGCCTATGCCTGTGCTAACACAATAGTCATGATCATGAATGAAGCTTAAGTAGGAAGAAATAATTGTCATCAACCCAAGAACCAAACGAAGAGGTCAAACCCAGTTAAAAATTAGAAATATTGACATAACATAATAGCATAGGTTTTGACTTAACTATCTTCTTCAGTGGCAGCATAATGGACCAGTATGCTTTCTGGGAGATTTGCCTTTATCTTTTGAGTCTTATATAGAGGGAAGATCTGCCAGTTGAAATAGATATGCTAATTGCGCAAGGGTCACACATCCTGTTTCACTGCTTGAGGCAAAACAGGATTTGCCACCTTTCCTTGCCCTGCTACTCCCACTGCCACTGCCAGAGCTGTTGCCAAAGCTGATTCTCCACCTTCCCTGCCACTTCTGGTCATAGGAGCCAACTCCATGGGGCCTTGGGTGCTTGGGCACACACAATAATATAACTATGTAGGCCAGGCACCCGCAAAGTCAATGAGAAATGCTGACAAGTGGCAGCAACTCTGCCTTCGAGGGAGTAGCAGTTCAGCTCTACCCTCCGCAGCCAGCGAGTGAGGCACCCTCTTCCTTCTGGTAGAGCAGAGGTGCCAGCATCAGCACCAATTTGGGGCAAAATCTTGCTCGACTCCACCAAAATCTCATGCTCACAAGAACTCACATGATTTCAGATGTGAATTGAGCTGATACGGCAGAGCAGGCTCTGCAAGTGTGATTCCTCCTAGACCAGGCATGGCCAAACTTGGCCCTCCAGATGTTGTTGGCCTACAACTCCCACCATCCCTAGCTAAGAGGACCAGTGGTCAGGGATGATGGGAATTGTAGTCTCAAAACATCTGGAGGGCCAGGTTTGGCCATGCCTGTCCTAGACAGACAGAATCTAGCCACATTTCACCAGCTGTCTTTGAAGACAGCTACTCCAGAACATTGTGAATCAGCTGCTAACAGGGATTGAGTGAAGAGATTATATATTGCCTATATTAAAACAATTTCATTGACTTCCAGCATTTTTTATTAACTCAGTTCAAAATTCTGGTTGCAACCTTTGATGGTCTTCATGACTTAGGGCCTGGACATTTTCTTCCATATAAATTCATTCATTCAATGAGATTGTCTTGTGGTGGGTTGTGGTGAGAAAGATTGGTCTACTTGGCTTGTACTACTTTCCACATCTAATTCTTTATTCTGAGCATGCCGTCTGCCTTATCATTCTGATCATGCTACTGGGCTCTCTTACTCTGATGCACCTATTTTCTTCCAGTTGTTGACATTCTGAGCCAACATTGACTTGAGGACCCACCTCTCCAGAGTTGTCTCAGCTGTGTTGGGTTTTAGCATAACTTAATCTGCTGAATCTGATTTGCCATTTTATTTTTTGCTTTGGGGACACTTTGATTTGCTTGATTGCTCTTCAGTGTCTGGTTACAGTAAACTTTAAAAAATTTAACGATGAGGTCCATAAATTACAATGGTGTACTAAATCAGTCTGTTTTAAATACCATTTCATGGACTAGTTTGATCAGAGAGAAGTTCATTTGCATCAAATGCCATTATCTGATATAAGTTGATGCCAAACAAATACATTTAAATGCATTGTTAAATAAATTAGATCAAACACCTACAGTTTAACCCTTTGCTGTGCACAGCTTTGAACAGATGTGAATACTGATCTATACTGTATATACTTTAGCAAGTGGCAGTTTAGCAGTAAGCATAATGAAACTACAACAGCCCTGACAGATACCCTGGCAGCCTCTGCTTTAAAGACCTCCAGTGTTTCCTTACCTGGCATGGTGGTCAGGGATGATGGGCTGCTGTTGTCCAGCAACATCTGGAAAGCATCATGTTGGCTACACCTGTGTTAAGGTAAAGGTAAGGGGATACCTGACCATTAGGTCCAGTCGTGACTGACTCTGGGGTTGCGGTGCTCATCTCGCTTTATTGGCTGAGGGAGCCTGTGTACAGCTTCCGGGTCATGTGGCCAGCAGGACTAAGCCACTTCTGGCAAACCAGAGCAGCGCACGGAAACGCCGTTTTACCTTCCCACCAGGGCGGTACCTATTTATCTACTTGCACTTTGACGTGCTTTCGAACTGCTAGGGGGGCAGGAGCAGGGACCAAGCAACGGGAGCTCACCCCGTTTCGGGGATTAGAACTGTCAACCTTCTGATCGGCAAGTCCTAGGCTCTGTGGTTTAACCCACAGCGCCACCCACACCCCTGTCTTAGACTCTCCCAAGTCTTTGAATATGGTAACTTAGACCCTGCAAAGGGGGCTAAGACCTCTTCCTTTGCAGCAGCTTAATTAAAGTGTTATACAAATCATACTATATTAATATACTTTGTATTTTATTTCCAATCTGGGCTGAACTATATTAGACAACTACATCTCAACAGTTTCTTAGCATTTAATGTAAATAATTACTTCACTATGAGGTTCTAAATGCAGATTGCCAGTTTTATAATTAATTCTTTTTGTTCCGTCCCTCTTACTAATTGAAAAAAAGCTTCAACACAAAATGCTCTGAGACTGGGTGGGAAAAAAATGGAATTGCAAATGAACTTAATTAACTGAAAACTGTCATAATCAATCAGGGCTTGAGAGTACGATTATAAAGTACAGAGTTCATCATTTACTGGAATGGTTGCGTCCAGTATTCCATAAGCGAATAATAATCATGCTACCAGGTAATATAAATTTACAGTGATGGAAATATGCTCAAAAACTGGTTATCACACTGATAATATAGTGGAGCAAAAGGATTTCTCTTAATGTGTCTTTTTATTTAACATACAAGAATTCAGATAGCCTCTAGGGTAAATATAATTATCAGGATCACAGCAGGTGGGGAGAGGAGTTTAACCCTTTTCTTCCCTGCTGTAGTTCTGACATTTTGTTGTTGCAGATGCCAACTTGATCACAATTAAACACAATGTATATCCTTCTATGAGTGATTGGGCACACCAGTGCCTGTCTTCTTAAACAGGTAGAAGATACAGGATTAGGTGCAAATGCAAGCAATAACCAACAAGTGAGTATTTGGGGCATTCTCTGTTGAGCTTCACTTTCTGACAGAGTTTGCCTTAAAATTAATCTCAGACTTTTAAACTTTCTGTTGAAAAAAGCAGTCACTTTACCCAGCAGCTTAAAAGAAAGAGAGAAAGATTCAGGTATGCATATAGTGGCATATATTTAAAATCCAAAGACAGTTAGAACCAGTGGTTTTTTTCCTATAAAAAATGTTTAGGGTTCCTCTCATTTTCCTACTCATATTGAAATGCTGCTCCTCAATGAGACCAAACTTAGAATCATAAAATGTTTAGGGGTATGCGTGCCCCTGATTCACCCCAGAAAAAAAGCACCAACTGGTTAGAACAGAGGAATATTCTCTTAACAGCATGTCACTTGTTTACAAAAAGAAAAGGAGGGGAAAAGACAGGAATTCACAGTTTAGGATACCTTTTAATCTGCTAGTGTAGAATCATAGAATTGTAGAGTTAGAAGGAACCCCAAGGGTCATCTAGTCAAACCCACTACAATGCAGGAATCTCAACTAAAGCATCCATGACAGGTGGCCATCCAACTTCTGCTTAAAAACCTCCAGTGAAGGAGTGTCCTCCACCTCTTGAGGTAGGCTGTTTCACTGACAAACAGCTCTTACTTAAGAAAGTTCTTCCTTTCCACATGTATAATTAGAAAGCCAGATGTCTATCATCTTATATTTGTGCAGTGGGTTATTCTTGCATAAGTGTGTAGAACCTCACATTTGTCCCTACTGACATTCATGTTGTTATTTTGGGCCCAGTTTTCCAATCTGTTAAGGTCATCTTGAATCCCAATTCTGTCTTCTGTGGCTACTCTAGCCAGTTTGGTGTCATTTGCAAATTTTATGAGTATCCCCTCAATTCATTGATCCAAGTCCTTTATAAAGATGTTCAACAACAATGGGCCCAGGACAGAACCCTGTGGCACCCCACTTGTCACTTTTTCCCAGAATGATAGGATACAATTAATAAGCATTCTTTGGGTTTGGTCGGTCAACTAGCTACAAATTCACCTAACGTCACAGCATCCTTTTCTAAGTGTTCTAAGTGCATTATCTGCCATGGACCTTTCTTGGTATCAGCGTCAAGCTGACTGGTCAGGGGTTACCTGAGTCTTTTCCCCTGTTTTTCAACATTTATGTGACATTTGCCTGCTTCCAGTCTGTAGGGACTGTGTGGTGTAGTGGTTAAGTGGAGAGAGCCAGTGTGGTGTAGTGGTTAAAAGCGGTAGTCTCATAATCTGGGGAACTAGGTTCGCGTCTCCGCTCCTCCACATGCAGCTGCTGGGTGACCTTGGGCCAGTCACACTTCTTGAAGTCTCTCAGCCCCACTCACCTCAGAGAGTGTTTGTTGTGGGGGAGGAAGGGAAAGGAGAATGTTAGCCGCTTTGGGACTCCTTAAAGGGAGTGAAAGGTGGGATATCAAATCCAAACTCTTCTTCTTCTACTACTTGTTCTCTGAGATTACATAGATTAGTGCCCATTGGTGCAGCTCATCAGGCCTTGGAGATCTGAATTCTTTTAAAGTAGCTAAGTGTCCTCTTATCACCTATTTTCCTATCTGAAGCTGCAGCTACCGCCTTGCATCATTCATTCTGTTATCACCAAGTTGGGCACTGCTTTCCTTTTTGTTGAAGACAGAGGCAAAGTAGGTGTTGAGCAGTTTGGCCTCCTCTTTGTCACCCAATAGCATTTATCCATTTTATCCATGCAGGTGACCTACTAATTACTTGTTCTTACTCTTGCTTTGAACATCGCCAAAGAAAGTGCAAACATAGACATTAATTATTCTCAGCGTTGAACAATGAGTCTGGGCAGAGTAAGGCATGTAGCTTTAATAATTCTCATCATTGAACAATGAGTCCAGGCAGAGTAAGGCATGTCGCTTTAACCTCCATTGACAAGGTCAGATTAAGGTGGTTGGGGGCTCTGCTGCAGGTCCACAAACAGATTCCCAATCCCCATAAATGGAACACATGAAATAAGGTGGCACAAAATCAGTCATGTGGTACCTTAAGGACTTTTTTGTGAGCTACAAAACAAAACAAAACAAAACAAAACCCTGAGCATGCACAGCTTCACACCATATTCATCTAATTCATCATTGCTTTTGCTCACTTTATGCCTGGGGCCAGTCACCAATTCTCATTCTAATTTACCTCACACTGTTGTGAAAATATTGAAGGAGGCATAAGGTGTCTCCAAAGGGACACTTACTGCCTGGATCATAGGCATGAAATTTGGGTTCCTTAAACCAGAGTGATCTTTGTACTATAAAGATCTCTCCCTCCCCCTTAGTATAGCTTAAACTGATCACTGCATGTATTAGATGCATAAATCCATTGTGTTAAATTGAACTCTCTCCAAGGTTATTGTGCATATGGGATTGATTCCTATGAGGAGCTATTGTAGGCCTGTGGCCATTGTGGGTGGGAGACTGTGGAAAACAGAGTGATCTGCTTCCATTTTTTTAAAAAAATGATATTATTTTTTAAAAAAAGGAACTCTTAAGGATGCGTTAGACTGAGCTCTGAAGGCTGAACAGGTTTTTGGTTTAAACAAGATGGAAGAGCATTGGCTTTCTAAGTTACAAAGAATGATTTCCTTTAGTCAGAAAATGAACAGATATTAAAAACAGAGTACATTTCAACTACATGATAACTAATGCAGCATATTGCAATGTTTTTATCACACCAGCATGATCAGAAGGAAATATTGTGGGAAATATTGATTTTTCTCTGTGTGTTTTTGTAGGTGGAAGACATACCTAATAGGAATTCCAACAGAATAAATGTGATTAAATGAATGAGGGAAATCAATGTACTTCTGAATCTGAGTAGACAAAAAAGCTTCACAGAGGGGAGGAAATGACATGAGCAAAAGCTGAATGCAGTAAAGAAATTTAAAGAAAGAAAGAAAATTTGGCAGTTTACAACCAAATAAAGCGAGAGAAAATTGAAACAGGGACATGGATCAAACTGTTTCCTACATCTTAGCTAAAGAAAATTTTAAAACATATACAGTTCAGGGGAACGATGTTACAAATAACAGACAGGAAAATTGCACAGATGGTAAATAATGATTTTGTACGCTCTTCCCACTGACACTACCAATGAAATGTGTGACAGTGTTCTTTTAGAAGTAGAGTTTATGGGAACAGAACAACTTCAACTAGGAAAAAATTGAATATGACAAATCACACTTGATCAAATCCATTTTTTTCTGGATAATCAAATCTTTACTGCTGTGAGGAATAATAATGGCAAAGCTACTGTTTTGACTGCATGTGAAAACTCTGTTTTATGATGTCTGCATAAGAAACCTCTACCAGCATTGATAATTCAGCATGGGTAGGTTTTATTTTGCAAAGAAAACTAAAAAGTGCCGAAACTTAAGACTATTTGTATAGTCTCTATACTGTATACCTCTCAAGGGCAGTTAAAACATCCTAGGTGAAAAGGTTGGCTTCTGAGCCCCACATAGTTTATCTCATGTCATGTGTAGTGCAATAGTAGCATGCCTTTATTATGCCAATATAATAAATGACACAGATTAAAAACAACAACATAACCAGCTGAAACAAAGACCAAATGGCTCTGAAAGATAGGTCAATAAACTCCACCAGTGACTGCTGCCCCCAACTAAAGTAAAACAAAGCCAGCCAAATACTGCAGTTGTGGCATCAGTGTGCTCTGATCAATGACCACAGAGGCCACTGAAGACCTGGTAGAAACGTCAGTTGGGTATATTAATTCAGTTTATTGATCTTTCATGGTAGATCATGGATTAATGCTAGAAGAATAAAGTCACAAAAAGAAATGTTTTCACATTAAAAGCTGGACTGCAGAGTCCAAGTCTGCAGAGCATCTACTCAGCAATCAATATTTTTTATGCCAGGTAGAGATGGAGAATGTACGGCCTCCTATATGTTGTGTAGGACTACAACTCTCATCGATCCTGACCATGGGGACGGGAATGATTGGAACTGTAGCCCAACATCTTCTGGAGGGCCACATGTACCTCATGATTGATTATGCGGATAATGGAGATACAGGTCTGTGCTGCCAATAAATTTTATTTCTTCTTTCTTTATTTTTTTAAGATTAAGTGGGGAGGGGGGAGCCTATAGCAAAATCTACCAGGATGAGCTGCAAATAACCCAGTTGGCAAATCCCTGGAGCAGCCAGGCTACACAGCCCAGGTTCCTACTTCTAGTGCTGCTAGAGACATGCAGCTGAGTCCTTGGCCTCCATGGGTGATCTACAGGCACTTCCACACACACTGTCCCACCCTGCCACTGCTTCTCCACAGTTGTTTTAATAGCACCTGAGCATGTTCTTGCCCCATACACTATTTGCAGAGTGAACATATTTGGATGCTATGCACACCATGGAGCCCTGGAGATGGAGAGACAGTATTGCATTCAGCACCCCAGTCATTTCCCCCCTTCCTGCTCTATAATGATCAAGCAGCAGCAGCTGTGGCCTGTATCTCCTGTTTATTAATAGGTCACAGCAGCCAGGGAGCCTACATTCCTACCAACAGGCTCCATGGAGCCTGCTACCAAACTCCAACTCCCAGAGGTCCCTGCGGTGGCATACCCTCCAACATACCCCAGTGAGGAAAACCAAGAAGTGTGTCTTTCAAGGCCACAATCTCCCAGGAGCCAGGTGACTCTCAAGAGAGCATGCCTGCTCCCAATGGGATGTCCCACTTTAATTGGGACAGTTGAGGGATATGTGGTGGGAATGGCAGGGGTCCAGCAGGGGAGGAGCAATGCAACATGGGTGGCAGAGCAAGGCTGGAGCAACAGTCACTGAGCACCATCACTGGAGCACACCTCAGGGCACTGGGCAGGGCAGATCTTTGCAAACATGTGCAAACCACTTCACTAGAACAACAGGTGTGGGATGGCAGCAGGGGGATGAATTGCCACCTCAGTTGGGGCAGGGGGGGTCGCAAGAGCTTGTGCCGCAACTTCCTATGGTTGGCAGTGGGCAAGCAGGGCCAAAGAACTCCCTAGCCATGCAATCAATTGTAGGTGGTGGAGGCCCCTCCGCTCCCTCATCCAGGGTCAGGTGTTGCACTGTTGCTACATTATGCAGCATGGCATAGGTCAATACCACATGAGTTACCCTTCCTGCATATTTAGGCCTATCTTATAACCAACTCTTTAAAACAGAGGTCCATTTGCTCATTTGCACTAGTAATGAAGGATAAGATTGGGGCTCAGGAATTTACTTCAAGAAAACTATTACTACTATGTTCAGGAAGGTTAGAAGGTTGCTTGAACCCTAGTTTTAGTTAATAATAATAATAATAATAATAATAATAATAATAACAACAACAACAACAACAATAATAATAATACTCCACCCATCTGGCTGGGTTTCCCCAGCCACTCTGAGAGACTTACAGCATATGTATATATATAAACATCAGACATTAAAAATTTCCCGACCAAGTGGTCTGTTTTCCCGCATGAATTCCTGTTGCCAGATGATGCTTTTTTGGGGTCCTAATGTGGCTTTGATTTTTCTGAAACTGTTCAGAAATAATCTTTTAGTAATAACAGTAACAATCGTACTCTACCTTACAGAATTGAGGGCTTCTTTTCCCATTTCACCTGATTAAAATGCTCTATCTTTAAGGTTGCATTCCCCACTATTTAATGATTCATTGATTATGGTGGCTGACATAATATCGGGACAAATATAATTTTGATCGTATCTGCAATGCACTACTTCTAAAATAAGGAAACCTATTATTATATTTTCAGAATTTTGAACTGTGAGAGACTAAGGCAAAGCGTCAAACATTTTGCCACACAAATAAATGTAAGTTGTCCTTCATCTTATTCTTTTGGATGCTAAACTCAACAACTGAACAAATTGGGGGGGGGGTGTTGGTCATTTGTATGCATAACACTGGTAAATATATAAACAATATTCTTTACAAGCAAGCTAAGGGGTTGGGGGGGGAGTTAAGTGTGGGGAAACCCTTGAACAATTCAGCCCAGTTGAACGCTTTGAAAGAGTCTCCTGTTCATGTACAAATTGTATGTACAAATTATGCCAAGCATGCATACTGGTGAGCCAGTTAGACACAATAATCACATTCCCTATGCACATTCACTGTACACACATGTAAGGAGTATAGCTGCACTATGACAAAGGGGCTACCTTTGAAGGTGACCCGGAAACTACAACTAATCCAGAATGCAGCAGCTAGACTGGTGACTGGGAGCGGCTGCCGAGACCACATAACACCGGTCTTGAAAGACCTACATTGGCTCCCAGTACGTTTCTGAGCACAATTCAAAGTGTTGGTGCTGGCCTTTAAAGCCCTAAACAGCCTCTGTCCAGTATACCCGAAGGAGCATCTCCACCCCCATCGTTCTGCCCGGACACTGAGGTCCAGTGCTGAGGGCCTTCTGGCGGTTCCCTCGCTGTGAGAAGCCAAGTTACAGGGAACCAGGCAGAGGGCCTTCTCGGTAGTGCCGCCTGCCCTGTGGAATGCCCTTCCACCAGATGTCAAAGAGAACAATAACTACCAGACTTTTAGAAGACATCTGAAGGCAGCCCTGATTAGGGAAGCTTTTAAAGTTGATGGACTATTGTATTTTAATATTTTGTTGGAAGCCACCCAGAGTGGCTGGGGAAACCCAGCCAGATGGGCGGGGTACAAATAATAAATTATTATTATATTATTATAGTGATATCTATGTGATTATAATGTTTTCTCAGCACTGTGTGTTGTAGTAGTTAGGGGTATCGGACCAGGACCTGGGAGACCTGGGTTCAAATCCCCATTCGACCATGAAACTCACTGGGGGACCTTGGGCCAGTCATGGTCTCTCAACTTAACCTACCTCATGGGGTGGTTTTGAGGATGGAATGGGGAATGGAACATGGGCATAGCCAGGATTTTTTTTTAGGAGAGCCAGGCCTTTTCTTAGTGGGGGCAGAACCTCAGTTTCCTATGTACAGTGGTACCTCAGGTTAAGAACTTAATTCGTTCTGGAGATCCGTTCTTAATCTGAAACTGTTCTTAACCTGAGGTACCACTTTAGCTAATGAAGCCTCTTCCTGCCGCCGCATGATTTCTGTTCCCAACCTGAAGTAAAGTTCTTAACCTGAGGTACTATTTCTGGGTTAGCGAAGTCTGTAACCTGAAGCGTCTGTAACCTGAAGCGTCTGTAACCCGAGGTACCACTGTATTTATTTTTATTTATTTTTATTGATTGGGGGGCAGCTGCCCCTCCCTGACCCTCCTTTGCTTCACCCATGGAGGGGAAGAATATATATGCTATCTTGAGGTCATAGAATCATAGAATTGTAGACTTGGAAGTCACCCTGAAGGTCTTCTAAGTCCTTAGAGGAAAGGTGGGATGTAAACAAGAATAAATAAATTTTTAACAGGCCTTGGAACAGTTAAAACGAATATAAAAGTTTGCCTGCAATATATAAAATATAGCATGCATAAATATATAATTGGAAAAGACGGACTCCACATTGACTTTTTTATTGAATTGTGCTCTGATTTCAGACAGTTCACATGAATTCTTTCCTTCCTGCTTTCTTCCTGCTATACCAATTCATTATTTACTTTAGGCTTATAATCCAGCATTTTACTTACTGTATCTGATAATATGGCTGTTGTTGTTTTTTAAAAAATGTATACACCGCCTTTCATTTTGACAAGAAATTCTAAAGTGGTTCACAAACAAGTAAGAGTCAAGAACAAAATACTAAAGCACTTGAATTCTGCATGAGGTTAAAACTCTGTGCCTTTTGCTGCTGAATGGAATGAAAACAACTCATGTACATGCAACCACAACAGTTCATCTAAAGGTATTTGACAGGAACAAGGGGTAATATGCTCTTATGGTTATTAATACAACCTGTCTACTAGCTTTAGAGTGTTTTAAGGTTGGAGAAATGGCTTGACTCCAGCACAGCAGCTGAAAGCATGCATATTAATGAAAAATGAGGTCAATGTTGAAGACAGAAGCTTCCCCTTATTGATAACAAGCTGCTCCTCTTTGTTTTGAAAAATAAAATAAATGATATAATGTTGAAGTCTTATAATCTCCAAGTTGTAGAAAGAAAGAGCTAAAAAGGTATAAGTACATTATGAGTGCATAGCTACCTAGGTATAGATATATAGATAGCGCTTTTTTTTCATAGGAACACTCTGATATATAGGAAGACCATCAATCTACTAATAATAACTAAGGGAGAGATAGTGTGGGAAATTGCAGTCAAACATGACTATGCATAAGTGCTAGTTAGTGCATGGAGGGGTTAAGACAACAGAGTTGTAATCCTAGAGTCGGCTAGGTCACACACCCTTCTTCTCTGATGAGGGAGGAAGTGAAGCTTTATCTTCCTCTCACTCACTTTCTCTGCCCCATGTAACTGACCAAGGAAGATGTGCCTAAGCAAGCTCCAACCTTAGATGTGTTCAAAGACATTTTTCTATATCCTACTCAATAGTATTTGCCTGCGTTCTGCTAACTGCTTTGATAAACACATGAATCTGACCTTTGGAATGTTGTGTAAGTAAAGTATTTTAAACTTACGTAACAGTGCACAGTCTGTTCATTGCAAGAGGGGTTAGAAAGAGAGACACACTGTATACAACTAAATGGGATAAAAGGGTCTAACAACTTATATTTCTAATGCTATACAGCTGCTTTGTGACTCTGTGACTTTGTGACTCTGCTACTGAGGACTCTTTCCTGCTGGAGAGCTAGTTTAGCACAGCATTTTGAATCCAGACACCCAGGTGATTTTTTTTGTTATTTATCTCACCCACAAGGGTCACAGGGATTCATATTTCCCTCCCACAGATAGATGGACAAATAGATATGTAGTTTAAACTGCAGTAGGATAGCCTTTTCTCAGATATGTATCTTGGATAACACATAACTCCATTGCCTATAGGAAGTGTCAGTTTTGAAATATGCAAACAGTATATCATCTCCAAATTATGATTTATGCAATAATGTATGTATACCAGTGAAGCCTCAGTCTCCTTACATGATCATATCTTTGTCATAGTAGTTTAGGATAATGAAACTTTTGCTAACAACTAACTGAAGGTTGTTACAGTATCTGCAAGTTTGCTATTTGTCACAGGGATATATATATCTGTTCCAGTAACAAGAAGCCGAAAGCACCAGCCTGAAGATGACGAGTGAGACCTCGTCGAAACATCGCCTAGACACCCCAACTCTTACACGGGAAGACACCCGAAGACACCAAAACCTGCATATATATATATATATATATATACACACACACACACACATACACACACACACACACACATATATATAGGAGCCATTGATGTGAGGTTTCTACATGAATGCTTAATCTAGGATTAAGGATGAATGACTCATTAGATAGGCTACAAATCAGTCTTTTCAATAAACGTTAAATAAAGAACATTGTATCCCACAGTCTCATGTAGACAATGGAATTCATGAAATAGTCGTGGATTGCTCTCTGTGCATTCACTTGGGTAAACTGTATTCTGAGAATCCAAAGGTTTTAGGTTTGGGCTGTTGACGTGCAAATGCAACAGGAAAGGTTCTTTAACTTTACTACAAATCTTAACAAAAGGAAGTTCAGCATGTGGTACTCCTGAGTAAGAGAAAAGGGTCTCTATTTGGCTGTAAGCCATATGGCTGCTGAGCAGGCTTTCAGAAGTACAAGGGGGGAGCAGTGAGATAGAAGACAAAGCTGCAGAAGGAATGCAGAAGGCAGGAACAACCATTTGCAGATTTAAGGTTTGAGATGTGACTACATCTCACATTGGGATGGAGCTAAATTCATAAGAATGAATGAGTAAGTAGCATGGGTTATCATATTGTGGACCTCCAGATCTTCTGGTTGAAGAAAAATATGCAGGTAACAGGAGCTCCAGATGTTTCTGAACTACAACTCCCATCATCTCTGACTACTGACCATTTTGACAAGGGCTGGTGGGAATTGCAGTTCAACAACATCCAGGGCATAGGCTACCCTTGTTCTAAAAGCCATTTTCTCAAAACCTGAGTTGAGAATCATTTGCTAGTTGGCTAATTGCTCAACTTATTCTCTGTATTATGGACATGGTGTCACAATGAAGGTCTCTTTTTGTCTATTGGCATGCCCCACTTGTTGTACTGGCTTTTTATATGAGTTGATGGACATGATATCTCAGAGCAGACATTTGACTAAACCTAGTCTGATTGGGAGTGATGATGAGATCACTGAGATGCTGCAGTATGCAGGATATGCAAAAAAATAAATAATGCAGACTATCATACAACAAATGCCCTAGTTTGTGGTTGTATGTGTGGTGTAGTGGTTAAGAGCGGCAGACTCGTAATCTGGTGAACTGGGTTCACGTCTCCACTCCTCCACATGCAGCTGCTGGGTGACCTTGGACTAGTCACACTTCTTTGAAGTCTCTCAGCCCCACTCACCTCACAGAGTGCTTGTTGTGGGGGAGGAAGGGAAAGGAGAATGTTAGCTGCTTTGAGACTCCTTTGGGTAGTGATAAAGCGGGATATCAAATCCAAACTCTTCTTCTTCTGTATTTGAATGACTTTCTGTTAATCTAAAAAAAAAGTATGATAGGTGAACTGTCAGAAAAGCAGCTACTGTAGAAATCAAATTGTTTCCACCTGTATTCCTCCGCCCTCATGAACATACTACTTCTCTCTGTGTCTCTACATGTGTCCTCAACTCATCCGATCACACTGAAAACCCCTTTGTGTTCAGGCCTGTCCATCATGGCATAGGTACCATTGAGAGCTATTAGCTCAACAGGTATCCAATCAGAACCAGTATCTAACAGGAGCAGCTTAATCTGACATTCTCTGGCTGCCAAAGGGGGAGCCATTAGAACCTATTACATGTAGAAAGAAACTTTTGCTGAGCACAATAGGGGGTTCAATATGATTAAATGCTCCCCTAGGGTTCCTTAAAGTGGATCCCAAAGCACTGGATAGTTTCCTTGCTATTGCCCTTTGGTTCCCCATTCCTCCCCCTCCCAGAAGGCAATGTTGAGAGTTAAAGTGGATAATTAGGCTCATATGCTGATTATTTTATGAAAAGGCCTCTCACCTATTCTGCTCTCTTGATATTTCTCATCTCTTAGGGCCAGCCCAGACTGGGAAGTAACAGTTCCCAAGGTTTATTTATGAAAGTCATGCAGAAAGAGGAGTCTGATTTTCACAGAAGCTTGGAAGTTGCCTTGTACCAGGTCACTTAGCCCTGTGTCTGGCCTGAAAAGGCTTTTTAGGGTCACAAGCAGAACATATCTCCTATCACTTTGTAACAGCACAATCCTGACCATGGCTGGATCTACACTGATCTTTTAAATGTTATTAGAACAAGATTAGCTATATCATTCTAGAAAGTCACCTTATGCCGTTTCCCTATTGCTGGTGGCTCGTTGCTCTGCAGCGCCCTCTGGTGTCACATTTTAACAACACATTATTAACGTTATAAACCATGAGTGTAGATCTGCCCCAAGTCCACTCATCAGTCCTAGGTTACGATCTAAATGATCCTTCTAACTGGAGGTGCCAAGCCCAAACCTGGGATTTCCTGCATGCAAAACAGGTGTTCTGCTACTGAGCCAGGGCCCTTTCCCTGCAAAGGCAATGGAGTCATTCCTGAGCCTTTCTCTTAATTTCTTCCATCTTCTGTCTCTGTTTACATATTGCGCAACTGAGGTAACTCCTGGTATTTTATTCCAACTTGCAGGGCAGGAAAGCTCAGAGAAGAGGGATGCAGGGAAATTGCACAGAAAAGAAATCTGTTGTACTCTGGTCCTCCTGGAAGGCTTCCCTTAAGCATCTGGTTGGCCACTGTGAGGAGAAGATACGGGAACAGGGGGGCCTTTTGCTTAATCTAGCAGGCCTTTTCTAATAATATTATGATCTAATGAGGATAGTCCTTAGTAGCAAGCACTGTCCAAGTATCTCTTTCCTGATTAAATTATATATACCCCACATTCCCATTTTCTATGTTTTGGGGAATGATTAACTGCTGCAAATGCATCTAGTTTTCCCTTTGACTTGATGGCAGATCTGTGATTCAATAATGTTTTAAATCAGGGGTAGGCAAGGTTTACCTCACCTGGGCCGGTTCACTCCAGCGGAGATTCCTCCATTGGCTGGATTGTGTGCATGCGTCAGCGCGTGCACCAGCAATTTCTGGCATCTGTGTCTGCGTAGACACAATTTCCGGCGTCTGCACAGACATGATTTTCAGCATCTGCTCATGCACAGACGCGATTTCTGGTGCTGCGGAAGTGAATCCCCACGCTGCGCTGCGCCGATTTAGTGCAGTGTGTGGGGACTCGCCAAGTGGGTGGCTCGGTTCGGGGGTGGCTCGTGGGCCGATTAAATGACCCCCATGGGCCGCTTGTGGCCCATGGGCCTTAGGTTGCCGACCCCTGTTTGAGATGTTGTGCCTAGCTAGTGTGAGCACCCTAAAAGCAGTAAGTGTACTTAAGTGCATTGACACATGCATTGAGAAATCAGAGGGAAAGCAGCCATGCTGGGCGTGGGTATAGGAATAGCATGAAAATGGTAAAGAGCAAGAAGAAGAGCTGGTAGAGAAGCAGCCTGCATGGATGCACACATTTTTCTCATCCCTATCATACAAATTGAGCTGAAGGGCAGCAAAGCACTGTGAGCTGTTCATTAGAGATTCATATTCAGAAGCCAGGTGCCCTGCCCTCCATGAATAATGTAGGGCCCCTCTCTCCACCTCCCCCCACATGTCTTGCCCACTAAGGCTATATCTGAACCTTCTACACTATTAATTGAGACATGCTTTGTGATCTGCCTTGAAGGCATCTGTATGTTTTGAATATATTTATTGGAAAAGGGCAGATTGGTTGTTACTTTCGCATGAGAGTACAATTTTTATTTTTTTAATAAGTATGGTTAAGCAGCAGTTAAGAATTGGAGTTTGCCTTGAAATACTTTTTTTACAGGCACTGGATTATAGGTTGAGATCGTAACAAATACTTTGCATTGGTTGTGCAGCTTGGACCTCCACTGGTAACAAATGCTACAGATGTTGGCCTCTCTTTTTTTTTTTTTTTTAAAAAGACAACATTGGTTGAAATGCACGTGAAAAAGAAATGACCCAAGTCACTCTGGCGTGGAGTCTGTCTGAAAGTTTCACAAGTACAGACAGGTTCCCTGTTGCCATCTACTGCTTTAATCACCCCAAATCTCCAGTGCTGGGTGCATCTAATTGCTTATATTGCTTTCTTGGTTCCCTTCTTTTGCTTCTAACTCTCCATCTTTCCAAATAGCCATGAAAGCCAAGGAGGGATCAAAGGATAAAAAGGCACATGTGCTTATGAACAAAACAATTTTCTATCCGAAAATTCAATCAAGGTTCTTTTAATCAGGACATAAATCTTTCAGACACACATCACAAAACTTACAGCTAACCTGATTGCCATTGGAATCTTTTTTTTATTTTTTTTGGTAGATTTTCTACAATTACAGCCTATTGGGGAGACACAAGTGAGGGAAAGGGGAGTTATCTCAGGACAGAAGAGAGCCCCTGTAAAAGCACTTTTAAAGATGATGAACTATACTTTTCGTTTATTTAAGTCTGGGGTTTCAATCCTTTGGGGAGGGAATGAGATGAAATTGGTCTCTGGCAATCAATAAAACGAAATTTTCTTTTAACAGATACACTATAAACACTGAATCAACCGTCCTCCACCTACCTACAAAAAATGCCTTGTGATTTGCTGTTATTTAATGGTGGATGAAGAGTTCACAATAGTAAGTATGCTCATTTTTAAGGAGCAGCTCTGTCTGCTTGATGAGTGAGGATATACAGTATATGGAACAATCTAGATTTGATCCTGCTCCATTGTTGCAAACCCACTCCATAAAGATCAGATTTTGTATCAAATTCGTTTAAAAACCTGTAGCAATTCTTGGGCCAATTTACAGGCTGTTTTGTGCACTAATGTGTGAGGATCACATGGCTGCTAATGTTGCATGATTCCTGCTTTTTCCTTTGTTTACACTTGCATATAATGTATTCCTGGTTTCTTAGAGGTTGTCAGCACTGATAGCTGTCCTATTTTGATTGATTGTCTCCATTCATCTTGGTGGCTGACAAAATGTTTGCCCCTTAACTTGAGGTTTCATTGGTTGTCATTTTGTTTCCAGATTCAGTTCAGGTTTCCTGCACTGAATGGCTTTTTAAAAAGATGAGATAAAATTATGGAGGACAAGGCTACCAATGGTTCTTAACCACAATGGCCATGTTCTACCTCCACTGCCAGAGGAATTATGTATTGGCACACCAGTTGCTGGGAATTTCAGGCTTCCCACAGGCATGTGTTTGGCCACTGTGAGAACAGGATGCTGAAAAAGGTTGTCCATTGCCCTGATGCAGCAGGCATGACTTACGCTCTTATGTTTTTAAAAGACTTTGAACAATGGTTGTGGCTATCTTAAGTAGTGTCTTCTTCAATATGGTCCTACTTCAGATACCTCAACCCTGTGAAGTACAGCTGATGGTACCCAGACTTAGGACTTTCCTGTGGGATGCCTTCACAATTGAGGTGCATCAGATCTCACTGCTTTTCACTTCATTCAAGCGGTTGGGAAAACCACTTGAATGAAGCATTCTTGCTGAACATTCTCCTGATTTATGTCTGACATTGCCTTAGTTTGATGGCTGCTTTAGAAGTGATTGTTGCGGTTGGTTCATTATGTTAATCGTTTTTTGTCTTATGGTTGTGACTAGGAATGGGGAATGTAACATATGTTTCAAATACTGTATGATATTGTGATTTGTTAGCCATGTTTGAAAAATGGACAGGATTTGTTGATATTATTATCATTATCACTGTTATTATTTTATAGAATGCATTTACCCAAACATCTCCACATTTGGCAATGAATTGGACGTATGGCACAAGAAAGCCGATGCAGTTTGTCACACTTTTATTTCACTTCATGATTGTCATAAGGGAATCTTTGTGTTGTATGTACAGACTATGTAGGGAGTGGCAATGATCTTAATACTAATCACGTTTGTCAGAGTTGCTTGAAGATCCTAGCTCACAGAGGATCACGCTAGCCAGCGATCATTAAGTAAAAGTCTTTATTGAATTACAATTTCCATTCTCACGCTGCTGCGCGCAAACTCTACGTCTAGTAGCTAGATCGGCGAAGCTCCGTCTGAATCTCCGCCCCGTGTGCACCAACTTAATATCCTAGCCTTGCTCCACCTTTTCCGCCTGACTGTCCTCCTCTGGGTCCCTCTACCCCCCGGGGCTTCTTCCTTCCGGGATTCTTCTGACGCTGACCCGGACCCTCCTGCCTCCTTGCGCCGGGCTTTAGGACCTGGTTCCCTTTCGGGGCTGCTTACTGCGCCGCCTTCCTCTGCATTTGAACTTGGCGCGCGCGCCCAACCTTCCACTTTCCTCTTAACCGTTTCTTCGCTCCCCGATGGAGGTGTGGCCACTCCTGACTCATGCCCTCCCTCCTGTGGTGAGCTGCCAGCGCTTCCCCCCTGGCTCCCTTCCTCTTCCCTGCTTCCTGGCGGTGACGCTGGTCCCGATTTCCAGCTGCTCCCCCCTGAGTCCCCTCTGGCTCTATCTTCCTGGGGTGCCCCCCTTGACTCCCCCCTTGCCCTGGCCACTGGTGCTCCTTTCTGTGAATCCTCTGATTCACTGGAAAGACTAGGAGATCTCGGGTCGTCGTCATCACTCATCTTTTCTTCTGCCTCCTCCCCTTCGCTCTCTGTTTCCTCCCTTGCCCGTGCCTCTGCTCCTAAACCCCTGACATCCATCCCCCCCTCGAAGCCCCCCATTCCCCCCTCCCCTCCTTCCGGTGCTGGAGCTGGGGGCTGCTGTTGCAAAGGGACGAACGTCGGATATCGGTCGCTTCCCGTGGCGGGCCTCCATCTGAACTCTCCCGGGTCTTCCTCCCTGCTCTCGTCGACGACGGTCACCTCCGCTTCCATCTCTGTGCCGCCGTGCTCGAAACCAGGGTCGTCCCCGAAAATGTCCATGTCCGTCTCTCCCTCACTTCCTCCTGGCGGCGTTGCTCGTCCTGAGCATTCCAGCCACTTTCTGCGGAACTGCTCCTCTGGCCTATCGTCCCACCAATACGAGGGTTCTGAGGCGGATCCCGAGGGTGACCCCTCCGGGGAACGGACGTCTCGTGTCGGTTCCTCGTCCGAGTCGAACCCCCGGAACGTGCTGGCCGAAAGCGTGGGCGTGAAAAGCCAGTCGTCGAAAAAGTCTGCTGGCATAGGTCTATGTGGGAAGAGGGCATGAAACTCGTCTTTGAGCAGAGGTTCGTCTAAGGCGTAGCCCGGCACCCAGCTGTTCGCACTGGCCGGGGTGCCCTCCTTGGCGAGAAAGTATTCTACCCCCTCTTCCCCCCATCTGGAGTCCAAAATCTCCGTGACTTCGTTGATGCGCTCCTTCTGTGCCACTCCCGCGTGCCCTGTTCTGTCTCTGGCCGGACTCGGCGCCGTTCCGGGTTCCTGGAACCTGTGCGGTGCCTTGTAGGGAGTGAGCACCGATCTGTGGAATACCGGATGCATTCTGGAACCCTCCGGAAGTGCCAGTCTGAAAGCTACCGGGTTGACCTGCTCTTCGACTTGGTAGGGCCCCAGTTGCTTATGCCCCAGTTTCTTCTTGGCCAACGACCTGGCCGGCACTGCGTGGGCTGCTAACCAAACCCAGTCTCCCACGTGGAGCTCTTCTCCAACCCTTCTGTGCTTGTCTGCTTGTACCTTGTATGCGTGCTTGGCCAGCTCCAGGTGGCGCCTCAGCTGATCGTGGACTTCCTGCAGCTCCGACGCGAACGCATCTGCTGTCTGCGGCTCCCCCTCCCCCATTCTTTCCAGTCCCGGGAAGGTTCTGGGGTGCCTCCCGTTGTTGGCGAAGAACGGCGTGACCCCCGTGGACACGTGCTTCGTGTTGTTGTAGGCGAACTCGGCAAGCGGCAGGTAATCCACCCACGTCGCAGGCTGTTGATTTGCATAACATCTCAGGTACTGCTGCATGATGGCATTGACCCGCTCCGCTTGCCCGTTGGTCTGCGGGTGTCTCGCCGACGCCAGGTTGATCTTGACGTTCAGGAAGCCCATCAGCTTCTGCCAGAAATTCGAGATGAACTGCCGCCCCCGGTCGGACAGAATAGACCGTGGCAGACCGTGAACCTTGAACACGTGGTCTATGAACAGTTTGGCGGTTTGCTCCGCCGTGGCCACCTTAGCACACGGAATGAAATGCGCCATCTTGGAAAACAGGTCCACCACCACCAGCACTGCCGTCTTGCCCCTTGAGCTGGGCAGATCCGTGACAAAGTCCAGGGCCACCCTTTCCCAAGGTTCGACCGGAGTTTGCAGCGGTTCCAACAGTCCGGCCGGCGGTTTGTGCACTGGTTTGGCCCTCTGGCAGGTGTCACACCTCGCCACGTAGTCTGCGACCTCCCCTCTCATTCCAGGCCACCAGAAATCCCTGGCTACTAATTCCACCGTCTTCTCCTTGCCAAAGTGCCCGGCCGTGGGCGCGTCGTGCAGCTGCTGCAGCACCTTGGCTCGAAGTTCGTCTCCCGGCACGTAGATGGCCCCTTTACGGATGAGCAATCCATCTCTTAGCTGGAAACCGTCGGCCGCTGCCTTGCCCCTTTGCACCTCTGCCATCTTTGCTTGTGCGAAGGAGTCCCCCTGCAACGCTCGTCGCACCGCCTCTAGGTCCACGGTCGCCGCGGCGCACGCCCACACTGTCGGTGCGAAGATGTGCATGGCGGCCGCTGGCGTTGCGTCCTCCAGATACTGTGGCTTACGGGAGAGAGCGTCTGCCATGATGTTGGTGTCCCCCGGGACATACTCTATTCGGAAGTCGAAGTTCGCAAAGAACTCAGCCCAACGTATCTGCCTCTGGTTCAGGAACTGTGCCGTGCGCCAGTGCTCTAGATTCTTGTGGTCCGTGCAAACCTGCACCGTGTGCTTGGCGCCGATCAGAAAGTGCCTCCACGCCTTGAACGCTGCGTGAATGGCCAGCAACTCCCTGTCCCATATGGTGTAGTTCTGCTCGGACTTGCTGAGCTTCCTGGAGTAAAACGCTCCCGGTCGCCACACCCCCTGCGGGTCCTTCTGCAGCAGGACCGCCCCCACGGCTCTGTCCGAAGCGTCTGTCTCCACCCTCATCGGCTTGCTGGGGTTGACATGAAGCAGCTGCTCTTCCGACGCGAAGAGACGCTTGAGTGCCTGAAAGGACTGCTCCGCCTGCTCTGTCCAAATGAACTTCTTTTTCTTGGAGCTAAGCGTGTCAGTGATGGCCGCCGTCTGCATCGCGAAGCCCTTGATAAACTTGCGATAGAAGTTCGCAAAGCCGACAAACCGTTGGACCTCCTTCCGGTTGCGCGGGCTCTTCCAATCCAACACCGCTCGAACCTTGGCGCTGTCCATGGCGAGCCCCTTGTCAGACAGCTTGTAGCCCAGAAAATCCACCTCCGGCACGTCAAATTGGCACTTCTCCAGCTTGGCGTAGAGCCTATGTTGCTTTAGCCTGCTCAGCACTTCCTTGACGTGTTTGTCATGCTCCTGCTGCGACTCTGAAAAGATCAGGATGTCATCTAAGAAACAGACGCACGTCTTGTAGAGAAGTCCCGCCAACACGTGATGCATAAATGCTTGAAAAACGTGGGAGCCATTTTGCAATCCAAAAGGCATAACTCTATATTCGTAGGTCCCCAGTGGCGTGAACATGGCTGTCTTCCACTCATCACCCTCCCGCATGCGAATGAGGTTGTACGCCCCCCGCAGGTCCAACTTGGTGAACACTCTGCCCTTCCGTACCTTTGCGAGGAGGTCGTCAATTCGGGGCATGGGGAAGTCCGATGGCCTAGTCACACTGTTCAAAATCCTGTAATCCACCACGAGTCTTTTTTGGGGCGTGTCTCGCTTCTTAACAAAGAATACGGGACTGCCCCCCACTGCCTTGGACTCCCGGATGAAGCCGCGCTGCAAATTATGATCAATGAACTCCTTGAGTTCTTGCAGTTCGTCCTCTGACATGGAATACAGTCTCCCTTTAGGCAGCGCCGCCCCCGGCAGCAGGTCAATTTTGCAGTCATATGGTCTGTGAGGGGGTAGCCTGTCTGCCTCCTTCTCGCAGAAAACTTCCAAAAATTCAGCGTACTTGTGGGGAATCGCTTGCAGCGTGCCTAGCAGCAGCTGTGACTCCTCTTCCTCTCCTTCCTGCCTGGGCACGATGCAGTGTTCAGCACAAAAGGAAGAGCCGAAGGTCAGCTGCCTCTGGTACCAAGCCATCGTTGGGCTGTGCTTGTCCAGCCAACTCATGCCCAATACAACGGGCGTGTCAGATAGTTGAGTGACGTTGAAGCTGATGATTTCTCTGTGATTCCCAAGTCGCATCACCATTGGTGGCGTCTGCTTCACCACTTGCCCCCCGAGCAGCTCCCTGCCATCCACCGTGACAACCTGCAGGGGCAGCGTGGCCGGCAGCAACTGCACAGCGTGCCTGTCGACAAAGTCCTGCCCTATAAAGTCCGCATTGCTGCCTGAGTCGATGGTGATTGGCACGTCTATGGTGATTCCATTGGGCAGCTGGAGAGATGCTGTGAGCCTCACTACTGGTTTGGGCGGGAGGGGGTTCACGGGCTGTAAAATCTCTGGGGACTGCGTCACTAACACGTCTGGCTGGGCCCCAGTGCCTCTTCCTCCAGCCAGACTGCGTCGTTTCCCTGCTGTGGTCCTCCTTGCTGCGTTGCTGCAGTCACCATTGCTGAGGCTGCAGTGAGCTTGTGGGGCCTCTGGGGACACTCTTTTGCCATATGCCCTGGTTCCTCACAGACGTAACACTTCCTGTTCCCTCTAGGAGGCTTCGCTTTCACTGCTGCCGGTGCTAGGGCTCTGGTTGCTGACTGAGCCCTTGCACCTCCAACCTCCATAGGTTCGGCTCCTCCTCCTGGCGGAGGTGTGGATTGCGCCCGCGCTGCTTCTCTGGGAAGGAAGGAGGGGCCCCCGGCTGGTTCGCGCCCTCCACGCCCTTCGTCCTTGCTCCACGGACGTCCTTCCAGCCTCACCCCCACTGCCAGTGCCCTCTGAACGACCTCCTGGGTGGTTCGGGGTCTCTCCCCCCTCGCGATCTCATCTTTAATCGAGTTGTGCAGCCCCTCCCAAAAGAGGTCTCTTACAGGAGCCGAATCTCTGTCCCATTCCAGGGCACTGACCAAGGCGAAAAAGCGGGCATGATACTGCCTGACGCTGGCCCTCCCTTGTCTCAGCCCATGCACCTCCTTCCGTGCAAGATCCACGTCAATGCTTGATAAAAAGCACCCATCCATCGCTTTAATAAAGGCATCCGCATTCTGGAGCGCCGGATCCTTATCTCTCCATAAATTGCGTAGCCATGCTTTCGCATCCCCATGCAGATGGGACATGATGAACCCCACTCTCTCTTGTTCATCTCTAAAGTCTTTATGCAGCAGTTGCAGTGCGCACAGTACGTCGGCTCTAAAGTTGGGATACTGTTGCAGGTTCCCATCGAAGTGAGAGACCAGCCCGCCTGTCCGTCTCGCCAACCCAATTCCCTCCTGCCGGGGTGTCTGCTTTGTCAGCACGTCTAACCTGACCTGGAGATCCCTGCAGGCGGCAGCTGCCTCCTCCTCTCTCTTCCTGGATGCGAGAACCTCGGCGTTCAGTTGTGCCACTGCTTTTCTGAGGTCCTCTATCTGCTGCTCAGCCGTCATGTCGTCTGCCGTTCGTGAGCTCGCTAGTAGGCACCTGTTTCTCTCCCCTCCTCGAGGCTGTAGATGCCCACAATGGAGAGACGGAGCTTACTGTCAGAGTTGCTTGAAGATCCTAGCTCACAGAGGATCACGCTAGCCAGCGATCATTAAGTAAAAGTCTTTATTGAATTACAATTTCCATTCTCACGCTGCTGCGCGCAAACTCTACGTCTAGTAGCTAGATCGGCGAAGCTCCGTCTGAATCTCCGCCCCGTGTGCACCAACTTAATATCCTAGCCTTGCTCCACCTTTTCCGCCTGACTGTCCTCCTCTGGGTCCCTCTACCCCCCGGGGCTTCTTCCTTCCGGGATTCTTCTGACGCTGACCCGGACCCTCCTGCCTCCTTGCGCCGGGCTTTAGGACCTGGTTCCCTTTCGGGGCTGCTTACTGCGCCGCCTTCCTCTGCATTTGAACTTGGCGCGCGCGCCCAACCTTCCACTTTCCTCTTAACCGTTTCTTCGCTCCCCGATGGAGGTGTGGCCACTCCTGACTCATGCCCTCCCTCCTGTGGTGAGCTGCCAGCGCTTCCCCCCTGGCTCCCTTCCTCTTCCCTGCTTCCTGGCGGTGACGCTGGTCCCGATTTCCAGCTGCTCCCCCCTGAGTCCCCTCTGGCTCTATCTTCCTGGGGTGCCCCCCTTGACTCCCCCCTTGCCCTGGCCACTGGTGCTCCTTTCTGTGAATCCTCTGATTCACTGGAAAGACTAGGAGATCTCGGGTCGTCGTCATCACTCATCTTTTCTTCTGCCTCCTCCCCTTCGCTCTCTGTTTCCTCCCTTGCCCGTGCCTCTGCTCCTAAACCCCTGACAACGTTGTTCAGACAGAGACACAAATAATGGACTACCGGGGGAAATTGTCTAGAGAGGGGTTAAAAATAGAGTAATAAAACATATCCCCTAGCGACTGGCTTGCATGGCTTCTTGGACCATTTCAAATTAGCTCAAGAAATTATTTTTTAATGACTCTCTCTATCTTGGGTGAAACAGGAGGGGGAGGGAATGATCTGAGTAGAACTTATAAAAATAATAATAATAGCAACCCCTGCAGAAGGTCTAAAGGAACATGATATGCTTTAGAATTGATTAGTTTAGGATTCCTATGCAGTATGTACTAAATCTTCCCAGCCTATATATTATGTGATGCAATAGTGTTTTTAAAAATTCTGCAAAGTTCTCTTCTCTCTTCCCCACTCAATACCTTTCTGGTGTTAATTCAAATACGACAAGCAGCAAGTGTTCCAGAATTGAATTAGCTCTGGGCCAGTTCCAATCCAAAAATGCAGCACTCATTAAAAATCTAGTATGTCAGCCCAGGCTTCTTTTTGACATTGTACGTTTCCCCATAGGACACAATTTTCATGTATGTGATATAAATCACATAGCGTTTGGAATGTATGGTATTAAGTTAAATGGAATCCTGTATGTTTGTACTGTGTGGTCAAGCACTTCTGTATTTCTATATTTTGTATTTCTGTGTGTGCTTAAACTTTAGGGGTGAAATTCAACGTTGTACCAAAGTGACTGTTCTACCATTGCAAGCATCCAGTCCCTCCCCCCATGTACTGTTCCAGGGGTTCCTTGAACCCCCTCTCAAGCCAATTTTGGAAGCTGTGCAGGGGGGGAATTGAGGCATTGCTATCATCACCTTTAGTAACCAATGATATCTCCTTCAAAGAATTATAGAGCAGTAGAGTTGGAAAGGACCACAAGGGTCATATAGTCCAATGGCCTGCAATGAGGGAACCTTTTGCCCAACATGGGGCTCAGACCCATGACATTGAGATTAAGAGCTCTAACAGCAGAGCTTCAAAGGAGCAAGCACTATCTGTGGTATAAGTGGGTTATGCAAAAATCTGCTCTAAATCTGGATTGATCCCAAGGTTGCTGGGATATGAAGAGGGATGAAAACTACCCAAAGGGTGTCAGGAATGTCACAGGATGCTTTCAGAGACAAACGTGTGAAATTTGTCAAATGTGTGAAATTTGAAGTGGAACCACCTCAAAATGCAGACTATTTGACTTCAATTAAGTATATTTCTAAAGCAAACATTTGGCTATTAAGTAAAGATCACAAACTAGGCTGATAATAACCCAGAATCAACCAATGAGCCAGTTATCACCTAGTGAATCTGTATTACTGTGGGGTTTTTTGTGGCATCAGCATTTAAATGTTAGATTCAAAGTTACCACCTGCAGAAAAAAGTATATTATGGAAAGTCATATGCAATCTGAATTAATTATCAGCTGCTAATAGCGAGTGATTGATAGCAAGTGGGATCAAGCATTTTGTTTGCAAAATACTAGAGCTGAGTTTAATATGCAGTTTGAAAACAAACCAAATAAAACATTTTGTCATGGCACACACACTACTGAGGTACAATATATCTGTGTTTAAAAAACCAGAGATGGTACATTCGTTGACAGCAGATAGTTAACACCATGTGAAATTCTAGTTCAGGGCATAACTAGGTCAAGGCTGTCTCTAAACACCAGTGAATTGTATGTGGTCAGCAGGAGCCAGAGTCTTCTTCTTTGACGATCACTCGTAGCTAAGTAAGATTGTCTTCCATAAACATGGTTTTAACAATGAGCCCATGAGTGACTGTGGAGGCCAATTCTGGATCCACATGTCCTTCCACAGTGGGGACATTGGTTTCTGGGTGGGAGTTGATCACAGTGTAGATTTGCCAGGCAAATCTCTTAGCACATTTCTCCCTTGCGTCCTGAGTTTGAGTGTCTTCAAAGCCCATGTCACCTTTGGTAAAGGCTGTTCTCCAACTGGAGCGCTCACAGGCCAGTGTTTCCCAGTTGTCAGTGTTTATACTGCATTTTTAAAGATTTGCCTTGAGACAGTCTTTAAACCTCTTTTGTTGACCACCCGCATTACACTTTCCATTTTTAAGTTTGGAATAGAGTAGTTGCTTTGGAAGACGATCATCAGGCATCCGCACAACATGACCAGTCCTACAAAGTTGATGTTGAAGAATCATTGCTTCAACATTGGTGATCTTTGCTTCTTCCTGTACACTGGTATTAGTTCACCTGTCTTCCCAAGTGATGTGTAAAATTTTTCATAGACACCATTGATGGAATCTTTCAAGGGGTTGGAGATGGCGTTCCTAGGTGGTCCATGTTTCACAAGCATATAGTAAGGTTAGTAGTACAATAGCTTTGTAAACAAGCATTTTGGTTTCCCTGCGAGTGTCCCGGTCCTCAAACACTCTGCCGCACTCGCAGAGCTCAAGTGATGCTGGATTTCAGCATCAGTGTTGGCCCTTGAGGAAAGATAACTGCCCAGGTAGGGGAAGTGAACGACATTTTCCAACGTTACACCATTGAGTTGGATTTGTGGTGCTGCAGAGGGGTTAGGAGTACAGTGATGTTATCACTTTAATTGTATTCTGATTGCGGTCATAGATAGAAAACAGGAATGAGACATTGCCTAGTCCATTGCAATTCTTTTTGATATTATATCTGGCCACTGATTGTCTTATGATTTTAATTCTATTGTATATTTTGAATTTGGTTTGTATTTTTAAATTTATTTTACACTGCCTGGATATGTTTGCAATGCAGGTGGTATTTAAAGTTCTTAAATTGTTTCATTTAACAAATGAATTTGTGTATGTGTGTTTCATTTGTGCATACAAAACAGTGGTGCTGTTGAAATGATTACACTTCCCACTCTTTGCAATCAGCCATATTAAACTATGTCTATAGGTCCTAACTTGAGATGGCCCCAAGGGAGGTGGCAGTGATTGCTTTGCAATAGGAGTCTTCTCTGTCTCAGATTGCTCAGCATCTGGATGGAAATGAGTCCAATGATAATATGATAAGCACATCATTAACACAATTCAGAATGAGCAATTTTCATATTAATAGCTTTCTTACATATTAATGAAAACACAACTCAACACACTGTAGTGGGGACATCATTTAAATTACATCACAATTACTGACATGCAAGGAGACTGTTAATAAAGTGGAACCTAGTATATGCACTAGTAACATACCAATTGTATGAACGGGGATTTTTATATTAACCACTATCAAAGATGAACTTCCCTTTCAGTCCTCCTCTTGACATCTATTCCTTGGAACTGTTGCAAGAGTGCAGTTTGAAAATTAAGCTCTTTGGAATCAGATTTTGTCTGAAACCTGTGAATTTTTCACTTTCCTCATGGGCCCTCTTGATAGAATAGGAACTCTTCCTTTATGGAGGTTGCCACACATGTGCACTGTGGCTCTATGTGTAAAGCAGTACATCTTATGAATGTGGCCATGCCATCAAACCTCATTTACTGCTGAAATGGGCAAGCCTGACTGGTTAGCCTTGATTAGCCATTTGTCACCGAGCTTAAGAACCTATTGAGAAATTAAACTGGGGTGGGAGTGGGGTAGAGAAGACCAGATCCTCACTGGCCCATTACATTATTTGATGGGGTTGTTCTGCCATGCACTCTATAGTAGTTTTCTCATTCAGTGAGAAATTTATGAATTTCATGGAAGACCTGATGCATGTGCCCTCCAATGCTGCTGCAATGGCCCAGCAGCTCTCTGAAGGCCTTCCTAAGATTGGTTCACCGCACCACCTGTCTGTGGCCAAGTGAACTGCAGCATGAAACACTTCTGCATTTTATAATATAGTAAGATATATTCATGTTTGGTGAATATATTTGTAAAGGAAATCACTTGACGTACAATTTTAGAATTGCTAGTTAATATATGTTACTCTATGTATCCAGATATTGAAAATAAGCTAGAAGATATGCTCTAGAGCAGGCACCCCCAAACTCAGCCCTCAGATGTTTTGGGACTACAACTCCCATAATCCCTAGCTAACAGGAACAGTGGTCAGGGATGATGGGAACTGTAGTCCCAAAACATCTGGAGGGCTGAGTTTGGGGGTGCCTGCTCTAGCTGTTGTCTGCTTTTCTCCCTAAAACACCATGGCTTGCTACACTGTTTCCAAAATGATGTGATATACAGTATATAGAGAGGGAGAGAGGGAGGGATGGCAAGGCTAAATTACTGTGAAAACAACATTTGCATAATGTGTTGGTCATGCTGCTTACATTTCCCTTTGGAAACATTTGTGCTGTTAAATAATTATGTAAATTCAAAATAGATGGCTGGCTGCAAAGGATATATCTTCAGGTGCCTTGTAAGAATTAAACAGATGCTTAAGCAAGGACACAGAAAATAAAGGATTTGACTACCTACTGTGATATCACACCAGTTCTGAAAAAGCTGTATTGGCTGACTATATGCTACTTACCCAAGTTCAGAGCACTTGCTCTGTATTGATATATAAAGTCCTATTATTACAACTCAGCACCTATATATCTGATAGCATGTGGTACAGAAGAAGATGCTCTAATATATTAAGACCTGTGGGAGAAGCCGTCTAACTTACATGTCATAAGGCCTTCTCTGTAGTGGCACCATGCTTATGGAATTCCCTACCTTTTCAGGGTGGCTGTCACCGATAATCTGTTTTATCTCTGTGTGTTTTTAAATACTGTTTTATATTTGCAATTTTGTATAGTGCTTAGAGATTTTCAATATTAAGCGGTTTAGAAATGCTTTTAAATTAAAATAATAAATCCATAAATTCAGTGTCGTAACAATGGAACAACATTTCATGAACAGAACTTAAATAAGTTACATTCAGGACATCAGAAGGAAATCTGATTTTCAGTCCACTTTATCTGCATTTGTCCCCCCCCCAATAATTTCTATTTTATATATTACATTTTCATACTGCCCTTCATCTGAGGATCACAGGGAGGTTTACAATATAAAAACATAAAAGCTCATGGCATCATAACAAACAAAAACAATACCCCCAGTTTAAAAGATCATAGGTTGCTTAATTAACCATTAACCAAAGGCCCATGAGAAGAGGAATGGTTTTGCCTGATGCCTAAAGCTATTTAATGAAGGTGCCAGGTGAGCATTCCACAAATGGGGAGCCACCACAGAAAAGGCCTGTTCTTGTGTTTCCACACTCTGGACCTGTCATGGATAATAATCAGACAGTCTGGGTTGGTTCATATACGGAGAGGCAGTCCTTGAGGTACTGCAGTCCTGAGCTGTTTAAGGCTTTATAGGTCAAAACCAGCACTTTGAATTGAACCAGTGCTTTTTTCTACATACATTTTGTGAATCTAACAGGAGAAGAAACTATATATATATAGTTTCTTCCCGAGCAGTTCCATTGCTACCCTCGATGGTGGCCTCATTTTCTGTCACGGGTCTCAGACGGAAGCGAGCATTTAATGTGTGAAGTAGGAGTTGGAATCTAGCACGGTGATTGGTCAGTTTCATTGTATTTAGTGTATTGATTTTTCCCAATTTGAACTATAAAATGGTGGCTTTTCCTGAGTCAAAATGAGAGTATTTCTAAACATTTTTTTAAGAAAAAAAAGGACTGAATTGAACCCAGAAACTAATTGGTAGCCACTGCAATCAGGCCAGGATTTGTGTTACATTTTGTCACAAAGCTTTCAAAGACTGTAGAAATTTTTGATTTATTGATAGGTATGATGATTACAGAAGCATTTTATAAATATATGAAAAGGAAAGTGGCACTTTAAAAGTTTCAAGTGTTAACTGGAAGTTTTGAAATAGCAAAGTTTCTAGTGATGTTGCCATATATTGTCCATCAGTGGTTTTTCATTTCCTAAATGAAATGCATTTTTGACAGTCAGAATTCTGGACCACCAGTCTTTTGTTTCAGATTTCATGTCAACTGAATAAAATGTCAGTGAATAATGCCTTCATGCTTACATAAATGCCACAGATGAGGGAAAACAATAATTTTATTTTATAATTATCTTTTAAAGGAAAAATAAATGTTGAAATGAAAACAGCATGTTTATTTCCAACGCAAGAAACACTGATCCTGTGACAACCCCTTATTAGAATATCTTCCCTGCTATTATCATACCAGATGATTGATAGGTCACAAGTCAAAACATTATGTCCCATGGGAACTATTGGAGCTGAGTGAATTTCACACCCTATTAATTCTGATATGTTGAACTCTTCCCAATCTTGACTGTGTTCATCATTAGCTTCCAATTCAAAAAAGTCCTTCCAGTTCAAAATTATGTGGTCAAATTTATTTCCATAGCTCTTGATTATAATATGTACCTTTTTACAAAACCTGCGTCTTTGCTTTGGGGTGCTACAGCCTCAGTTGCTTAGATAAATACACCAGTTATACGAATAATTATTGTAGCAGATGTGAGGGTAACTCTAGAGTATTTGGGGCAGGCCATGGATGTAACAAACTCTCCGAAGTCTGAAAATAAATTTGAATTCACAGTCCCAATTTGTCACAAAAACTAGCATGCCATTTCTTATGTCATCAATATATGTAGGACTAGTGACACTGGCATGGCAAGTAACCATGAAGGTTCCCGAACAACCATGCTGGAGGCTCTAACACCATTGAATAAGGAATCACACTATTGCAAAGGAAAGTTTCCCCCCAAAAAAATCCAGAGCAAGGGGCGGTACCCAGAGGCTTAGAATTTATTGACACAATAGCAACCAGAGTTGGAGACTGGGAACATAGGGAAGCTGCCTGACCTGGCATCCAAGGCAGGTGACAAGAGTCCTGCCATCACTGGAACTTGCCTCAGGATCTCCATACTGGGTGACTACACCTGTTAGTTGTTTGCAGAGTCACTTAAATAATGCAGATGGAAGTCCAGTGAGAAAAGAAACTGATAATACTTTACTGGGTAACCTGCACGAGAATAGGATATAACTTGAGGAGAAATAAACAGAGAGATTTTGTCTTTCTTAGGTCAGTTATCTCAGTGGCCATCATACCACTCTGACTGGTTACTAAGCACCACCACCAACCATTTGGTTAGCTGACTTTAATACTAACAGAAAGGTGAAGGGCAAGACTGCCCCCCTTCCGTCTTTTTTATTATTATTGGTACACCAAAAAACAAAGAAAAACAAAAATACAAATAAAAATAGTAATAAACACAATATTAAGTACAAAACAATAAAGCAGAAAATAGTCTTTGGACTATAGACCCGACCTCCCATCTATTCCTTATTTCAATTATATATTACTTGTTGCCATTACACACTTTCACCATAAATTTACTAATTCTTAGTTTATCTTAGGGCTCCTATCTTTCTTAAAGCTACTACTGAAATTATTCGAATGCTGCGACAGAGTTTAAACTGCTATAGTTATTTTTCAAATAAATCTCCCATTCTGAGACAAATTCCTGTTTTGATTTGTTCTTTATTTTTCTGATAGACTATCTACTCCGCATATTCTGTGAGTTTTTGAATCCATTCATGAATAGAGGGGATTTCATCACTCTTCCATTTTGTAGCAATAAGAACGGTTGCTGCAACTGTAACATATAAAAAGAAACCATTCCTCTCTTTCCCCCCCCCTTTTTTTGTGGGATATCCAAATCTGTAATCTCCAGAAGACAAGCTTCTGTTTTTTTCTTAAAAGAAATCTTTTGCATTTTTTTTTTGTAATTCAGAATGGGTGCTCTCCCAAAATGCCTGGATTTTCTTACATAGCCACCACATGTGATAGAAAGTTCCTGATTTATTTCCACACCTCCAACAATTGCTTGGGATGCTTTTGTACATCTCTGAAAGTTTCCAAGGTGTTAGATACAAGAAAATTCTCTCTTGAGACATAACAGTTTGTAAATTTCCAATTATTTTTCCACAAATTTTCCCATTGGGGCATGGTTATTGAATACCCAAAGTCTTGTGACCACTTGACCATTTCCGCTGTGACCTCCTCCCCCTTGTCTTCCCAGTCAAGGAGGAGTCGGTATCCTTTGGGAAGGGTTTTTCTTTTAGAATTTACTAGCTCAGATTTGAATCAAGAAATTTCTATTGCAAAACCCCTTTGTTTATTAGATTTGGATTTTTCCTGTACCTGATGGTATTGGAACCAATCTGAAACATACTGTCTTATTTCCTCGAAGCTTTTTAATTTTAGTTGGTTGTCTTCTTCCTTTAGAAGTGTTTTATATGTTGGCCAAATTTCCTGAGTATTTTTCCTTTTCACCACAGAGGCTTCAATTGGGGAAGTCCATCACGGGACTTTGGGGTCCAACAGGTCTTTATATTTCTCCCAGACTGCAAGATTTCCTAATTATATGATTCGTGAAGTTTTCATGGATTTTGGCTTTTCCATATATCAGGTAAGCATGCTGTCAGGGCTGCCTCAGGTCCCAGCTCACAAAGGACCAACGCCAGGTTCACTTTATATACAAAGATGTTTATTGCAGTTCATTTTCCGCTCCACAGCCGAGGCGCGCAGCCCCATGTCTGTTACGCTTAGACCGTTGAAGTCCCCTCTGAGTCAGTCCCTCCCCTGCACCAGTTTAAGAAGTTTGCGCTGCTCCACCTCTTCCTTTCTCTCCTTTTCCGCAGGGTCTTCCTGCCCGCTGGGGTTTCACCCCTCCTGGATTCCCCTGACGCTGAATCCCCAGACTGCTCTCCCTCCCTCCTGCGGGCTTTGGGACCTGGCTCCTCCTCCGGGCTCCCTGTTCTTCCGCGCGCCTGCACATTTGAACTTGGCGCGCGCGCCCAACTTCTAACCTTTCTCTTAACAGTTACACTACTCCCTTCACTACTCCTCCCCCCTTCCGGGAGGATGGCTTGCTCTGACCTCCCCTCCTTTTCTGCTGCCGGAGCTGCTTCCCCTGTCACACTGGAACCTTCCCCCCCTTCGCTGCGCTCTGGTGGGGAAGCTGGTCCTGACGCCCAGCTGCCACTTTGGGATCCCCTGCTGGCCCCTTGCCCTTGATGCGTCCCCCCGGGACTCCCCTTGTCTTGACCATAGGCGCCCCCTTCTGGGAATCCTCTGATTCGCTGGAAAGACTCATGGAATCCCTTGAGTCATTGTCATCCTCCTCCTCACTGTCCTCGGACTCTTGCCCATCATTGTCCATCTCCTGCCTGCTCTGTGCCTCTCTCCCTGAACCCCTGACATCCTTCCCCCCTCGAAGCCCCCCCTTCCCCCCTCCCGCTGCTCGGGTGCTGGTTCCGGGTGCTCCATTGCTGCGGGGGTGAGTGCTGGAAACTGTTCATTTCCGCTGGTCTGCCGGCCCCCCCACTGGATCTGGCCAGTCCGTGACGACCTCGTTGACGTCGATCTCCCCTGCTTCCAGTTCAGTGTATGTGTGCTCGAAACCGGGCTCCTCCCCCAACACGTCCATGTCCGCCTTTCCACCTGTTACTTCGGGCGATGCTGTTTGCCAAGGCCACCTTCGCCACCTCCTGTCCCACCCCACTTCTGGTTGATCGTCCCACCAGTAAGAGCGGTCCGTGTCCACCCCCGAGCACGATCCCCTTGGAGGGCTCGAGTCCGGCGTCGTCTCCTCTGCGGAGGAGAACCCCTGGAACGTGCTGGCGGAAAGTGTGGGCGTAAAAAGCCAGTCGTCGAAATAATCCGCTGGCATGGGTCTGTGTGGGAAGAGTGCATGGAACTCGTCTTTGAGAAGAGGTTCCTCCAGAGCATAGTCCGGCACCCAACTGTTGGCGCTGGCCGGGATACCTTCCCTGGCGAGGAGGTATTCTACTCCCTCCTCCCCCCATCTCGAGTCCAGAATTTCCGTGACCTCGTTGAGTGTCGTGGCCCTCGGTGACTTCCCCCCTTCTGGCGACTTCCTGCGTGGGTCTGGTGCTGTCCCTGGCTCCTGAAACCTGTGTGGGGCCTTGTAGGGTGTGAGCACTGACCTATGAAAGACCGGGTGCATTCTGGAACCTTCTGGGAGGGTCAACCGAAAAGCTACAGGATTGATCTTGGCCTCAACTTGGTATGGCCCTAGCTGTTTGTGTCCTAGCTTCTTCTTAGCTAACGACTTGGCCGGCACCGCCTGGGCCGCTAACCATACCCAGTCCCCCACCTGGATGTCTTCCCCTGCCCTCCTGTGCCTGTCTGCCTGCACTTTGTAGGCATGTTTAGCTAGCTCCAGGTGCCGTCGGAGTTCCTCGTGGACCTCTTGCAATTCTGCTGCTAAGTGCTCAGCTCCCTGCGGCTCCCCCTGCGCCGTCGTCTCCAACCCCGGGAAGGTTCTGGGATGCCGCCCATTGTTGGCGAAGAACGGTGTCACCCCCGTTGACGCGTGTTTCGTGTTGTTGTAGGCAAACTCGGCCATCGGTAAATAGTCCACCCAAGTCGCAGGCTGTTGATTGGCGTAACATCGCAGGTACTGCTGCATGATGGCGTTGACCCTCTCCACCTGGCCGTTGGTCTGCGGATGCCTCGCCGACGCTAAGTTGATCTTGACGTTCAGGATACCCAGCAGCTTCTGCCAGAAACTGGAAATGAATTGGCGGCCGCGCTCGGACAGGATGGACCGTGGTAAGCCGTGAACCCTGAACATGTGGTCTATGAACAGCTTGGCGGTCTGTTCCGCTGTGGCCACCTTCACGCAAGGAATGAAATGCGCCATCTTGGTGAACAGGTCTACAACCACAAGTACCGCTGTCTTGCCTCGCGAACTGGGTAGATCCGTAACAAAGTCCAGCGCCACCCTCTCCCACGGCTGTAGCGGCGTCTCCAGCGGTTCCAGCAGTCCCGCTGGCTTCTTGTGCACTGGTTTGGATCTCTGGCAAGTGTCACACCTGGCGACGTAATCCGCGACCTCTCCTCGCATCTGGCGCCACCAAAAGTCCCTGGCTACTAAGTCCGCAGTCTTTTCCTTGCCGAAGTGACCTGCGCTGGGTGCGTCGTGCAACTGCTGCAGGACCTTCGCGCGGAGATCGTCCCCCGGCACGTAGAGAGCACCTTTGCGGGTTAGCAGGCCGTCTCGTATCTGGAAATCATTGTCCTTCACTGTGCCTCTCCGCAGTTCCTCCATCTTGGATTGTGCTAACGGATCCGTCTGCAGCGCGCGACGCACTGCGTCCAGCTCCACGGCTGCTGAAGTGCATGCCCATGCCTGCGGTGCGAAAATGTGCTTGGCCGCCACTGGCGCCACTTCCTCGAGATACTGCGGTTTCCTGGAGAGCGCATCTGCTATGACATTGCTGTCTCCCGGGATGTACTCTATCCTGAAGTCGAAATCCGCAAAGAACTCCGCCCAGCGTATGTGCTGCTGGCTCTGGAGCTTCGCCGTGCGCCAATACTCTAGGTTCTTGTGGTCCGTGCAGACCTGCACGGTGTGTTTGGCTCCGATGAGGAAGTGCCTCCACGCCTTGAAAGCCACGTGAATGGCCAACAACTCCCTGTCCCAGATGGTGTACTTCTGTTCCGACTTGCTGAGCTTCCTGGAATAGAACGCGCAGGGCCTCCAGTTCCCTTGCGGATCTTCCTGCAAGAGGACGGCCCCCACCGCTCTGTCTGACGCGTCAGTCTCAACCCGCATGGGCCTGCTGGGATTCACGTGTAGTAGCTGTTCTTCGGACGTGAAGAGGCTCTTAAGTTTCCGAAAGGACTGCTCCGCCTGGTCCGTCCAGGTGAACTTCTTCTTCTTGGAACTGAGGGTGTCCGTGATGGCCGCCGTCTCTTTCGCGAAACCCCTGATGAACTTGCAGTAAAAGTTGGCGAAGCCGACGAACCTCTGGACCTCCTTCCGATTGTTCGGGCTCTTCCAGTCCAACACCGCGCGGACCTTGGCGCTGTCCATGGCTAGTCCCCTGTCGGATAGCCTGTAGCCCAGAAAATCCACCTCCGTCACGTCGAACTGGCACTTCTCCAGTTTGGCGTAGAGTCTGTGCTCCCGTAGCCTCTGCGGGACCTCCTTTACGTCACTCTCGTGAGCCTCCTGCGATTCCGAGAAGATCAGGATGTCGTCGAGGAAGCATACGCACTTCTTGTAAAGGAGTCCCGCTAGCACGTGGTGCATGAATGCCTAGAAACAGTGGGAGCCATTCTGGAGACCAAACGGCATAACTCTGTATTCATAGGTGCCCAACGGCATGAACATGGCCGTCTTCCACTCATCACCCTCCCGCATGCGTATGAGATTTTATGCGCCGCGTAGATCCAACTTGGTGAAGATCCTCCCCTTCCTCACCGTCGCGAGCAGGTCGTCAATCTTGGGCATGGGAAAGGCCTTGGGCTTTGTCATCGAGTTTATGGCCCGATAGTCCACAATGAGTCTTTTTTGGGGCATGTCCTTCTTCTTCACGAAAAACACAGGACTGCCCCCCACTGCCTTGGATTCTTGGATGAATCCCCGCTTCAAATTGTGCTCTATGAACTCCCTGAGTTCCTGCATCTCATCCTCGGACATGGAATACAGCTTCGCAGTCGGCAGCGTCGCCCCTGGTAAGAGGTCAATTGCGCAGTCGTAGGGCCGGTGGGGTGGCAACTGGTCAGCTTCCTTTTCGCAGAAGACCTCCAAAAACTCCTTGTACTTGTGGGGCACCGCCTGCACCATGCCCAGGTGCAGCTGCTGCCCTTCCTCCTGGCCCTCCTCTTCCTGGCCGGTCTGGATGCAATGCTGTGCGCAGTAGGATGAGCCAAAGGTGAGTTGTCGCTGGTACCACGCTAATGATGGGCTGTGTCTATCCAGCCAGCTCATGCCTAACACTATAGGCGTGTCTGACAGGCGGGTGACGTTGAAACTGATGACCTCGCGGTGATTTCCAATCTGCATCACCATGGGTGGCGTTTGTTGTACCACCTGCCCGCCCAGCAGCTTCCTGCCATCAACTGTGACGACGTTTAAGGGCAGCGTGGCCGGTAGAAGCGCTATGCGATGCTGCTTGATGAACTGCACCCCCACGAAGTCTGCGTTGCTACCAGAGTCAATTGTAATGGGGACTTCCAGGGTGAGTCCATTAGGTAACTGGAGAGTTGCATTGAGCTGCACCACTGGTTTGGGTGGTAGGGGGTCTGTAGGCTGCAAAAGCGCTGGGGACTGCTTTACTGACTCGCCTGGCTGAGCCCCAGCATCTCTGCTTCCAGCCAGGCATTGTCGTTTCCCTGAAACTGCTCTCCGTGGTGCGCTGCTTCCATTACTGTTGCTAAGGCTGCAGTGTGCTTCTGGAGCCTCTGGGGACACTCTTTGGCCATGTGTTGCGCACTGTCACAGACGTAACACTTCCTGCTCCCTCTAGGAGGCTTCGTCTTGACTGCTCCGGAGGCTGGGGCTCCGGCAGCTGTCGGAGCCTTGGCACCACCAAGCTCCATTGGTTCCTCCCCCTCCCTCAGCAGAGGCGAGGGATGCACACGTCCCAGGTCCCTGGGAAGAAAAGGAGGCGCTCTAGCTGGTGCGCGCACCTGGTGACCCTCATCACTGTGCCAAGGGCGTTCTTCGTGGTGCACTCCTACCGTGAGCGCCCTCTGCACGACGTCTGCGAGGGTTTGAGGTCTGTCCCCCCTGGCTAACTCATCCTTTACGGAGCCATTGAGTCCCTCCCAGAACAAATCTCTTACTGCCACGGAGTCCTTTTCCCAGCCCAGCACATTCAGCAATGCAAAAAAGTGGGAATGGTACTGTCGTACTGTCGCTTTGCCCTGTCGCAATTCATGCATCTCCCGTCGCGCCACATCAACGTCCACGGTAGATTGGAAGCAAGCGTCCATGGCTGCGATAAATGCGTCAGAATCCCTCCGGGCAGGACCATCTTCGCGCCATAAATTGCGTAGCCAGGCTTTAGCTTCCCCATGCAAGTGGGATACAATGAAGCCTACTTTCTCCTCCTCATCTCTAAAGTCTTTCCGAAGCAAATGCAGCGCATATACGATGTCAGCTCTGAAACTGGGATAATGCTTCAGGTTCCCATCGAAGTGGGCTACTAAACTGCCCCCCCGCCGGCCGAGTCCAATTCCCTCTGCCTGGACCCCGGGAACCCTTCTTTGCACGCACGCTCCCACCTGGCTTGCAGATCCTGGCATCGTGCTTCTGCTTCTTCTCCTTTCTGTTTGGAGACCACTACAGCAGTGGAAAGCTCTGCGACTGCGTTTCGCAGGGCTGTTAGTTGCTCCTCAGTAGTCATGTCTGCCAACCTTCGTGAGCTTGCAAAAAAAATTTTGCGGTTTCGGAGAGGGGACTTACTGTCAGGGCTGCCTCAGGTCCCAGCTCACAAAGGACCAACGCCAGGTTCACTTTATATACAAAGATGTTTATTGCAGTTCATTTTCCGCTCCACAGCCCCATGTCTGTTACGCTTAGACCATTGAAGTCCCCTCTGAGTCAGTCCCTCCCCTGCACCAGTTTAAGAAGCTTGCGCTGCTCCACCTCTTCCTTTCTCTCCTTTTCCGCAGGGTCTTCCTGCCCGCTGGGGTTTCGCCCCTCCTGGATTCCCCTGACGCTGAATCCCCAGACTGCTCTCCCTCCCTCCTGTGGGCTTTGGGACCTGGCTCCTCCTCCGGGCTCCCTGTTCTTCCGCGCGCCTGCACATTTGAACTTGGCGCGCGCGCCCAACTTCTAACCTTTCTCTTAACAGTTACACTACTCCCTTCACTACTCCCCCCCCCTTCCGGGAGGATGGCTTGCTCTGACCTCCCCTCCTTTTCTGCTGCCGGAGCTGCTTCCCCTGTCACACTGCGCTCTGGTGGGGAAGCTGGTCCTGACGCCCAGCTGCCACTTTGGGATCCCCTGCTGGCCCCTTGCCCTTGATGCGTCCCCCCTGGGACTCCCCTTGTCTTGACCACAGGCGCCCCCTCCTGGGAATCCTCTGATTTGCTGGAAAGACTCATGGAATCCCTTGAGTCATTGTCATCCTCCTCCTCACTGTCCTCGGACTCTTGCCCATCATTGTCCATCTCCTGCCTGCTCTGTGCCTCTCTCCCTGAACCCCTGACACATGCCATCCCAAATGATTATAGAAGTCCTCCAAATCTGGGAGGTCCAGGTCCTGCAATGTGCACCAATCCTTCAACTGTGTGAAGCAGGCTGCCTTGTAATATAATTTCAGATCGGGTAGGGAAAAGCCTCCTCTGTCCTTTATATCTGTTAAGATCAGACGTTTAATTCTGAGTCCCTTCCCTTCCCATAAAATTTTGGAAGTCTCTTTTTGCCATATCTTGAGGCCCTTCCGTCTTTTTAAAAGCTGTACATTGTGTTAAAATATTAATAATAATAATAATAATAATAATAATAATAATAATAATGATGATGATGATGATGATGATGATGATGATGGGCGGCTTCCATAGAAACCAAAAATGCAGTAAAATATCACACGTTTAAAACTTCCCTGAACAGGGCTGGGGATTTCTTAAACTTATTTTTTTGCTTTTCTTTCACCATGAACACAAGTCAGCACACCTGTGGTTCCCAGGTGGGCTCCCATCCAGGCACTGATCAGCTCTAGAGCTGCTTAGCTTCATGAAGATATTAGCATTCTGTGCCTTCAGAACATATCTTGGGACTGGATTACCAGTCACGTTTTATTATGGGTTCCAAGCTCAAACTTGCCTCAATCCATTAAAAACTTCACACTTGACCAGTTATAGAGCATCTGCTTTTCATGCAGAAAGTTCTGCATTCAATCCTCAGTGCCCCCAGGATGAAACCCTGTGTGGACAATCCTGAGCTAGATGGACCCAAGGATCTAGACCTTAAGGCCCCAACATTTGGTTCATCCAAATGTTGGCTCTGGCCCTAATTTTGTTGTTATGTCCATGCTTCCAAGCCTGGAAGGCTCTGTTCCAGGCACCACCCACCCAAGTACCAACATTTTTAAATTTCATTTCAAGAGTTCACAAACTCATGACTGTTGCAGTAGAAGCTACATCTTTTCTCTTCAACTTTCACAGCAGGAAACTGACAGTATTTTGTACTTTGGCTACATAGTGTCATAATGTTAGAGCAAAGTTTTGACTGGTACACAGAAGAGCAGGGCTGATATTATTTCTTGAAATTCCTCTAGATAAAACATTGAAACCTGGTGCTCTTGAAGAAAGGCAGAAGAACTTATTAGTAGGAATATGTTCTGCACATCAGGCTGAAGAGGTATGACATCTGAAGAAGAATTCCAATCAGCACATTAGTCCAGGATGTGCAGAGCAGATCAGTTCATATCATGACTTGCAAATAATTAATTCCTCAAACAGACCCATCTCTTTGTGGATCCATTTTCTTGAATGTTCCCAGGAAATATTTTAACCCTCCCTTGTTTCTGGGTATATTTGTTTTTCCAGGGAAATGGCAACTATGTCAAGTGGCTCTCCACAATGGCTAATGGTGGGAACTACCACTTATTGGGGTGTGATATAATAATGCCCATGTACTCAGAAACATCAGTATGCCATATAAGCTAGGGGAGAACTTTCAAAAATTTACGCGATTTTTTCTGAATTCTTATAGTCTCCTAAATATGTGACCAATTCAGAATGAAGAGAAAATGAGTTCACCCATCACTAACATGCAAGGTTTGAGAAGGTAGGGTAAGAACTTTGCCCTCCTATACATAAAATAGAAATTGTAGATACACAAATAGTAGCCTCCATATATAACCCTGGAATCTTCCCAGAACTTCCTTTATTATTAAGTAGTCACCAGACTTCATATGAAACTTTCCAGTTCAGATGCTATGCATCACCTTGCACTTCTGTCTTGAAATTTTCATTAGGGTCCACATGATTTCTGACAGCATTGCTAGCTATTACAGATATGTCTACTGACAATCTTTAATACTGTTTTTAAAGTTATGTGTGTAGAACAGGTATTATCATTGCTCTCAGTATGGAATACCCTTGTCCACATAACTGTTATATACCGATATTACAATGCCAATCTAGCCATAGCGACAGGGAAAGCTGGATGTAGTGTATGGAAGAGTGAAAAGGGATTCATTTTCCAGGTTAAACCCATTCCCTCTGATTATAAAAAAGCCTTGGCAGTCCTGAATGACCTCTTTCTCCCCTCCCCATCCCACTAGGGTGGTAGATAATAATGACTATGTCTTGTCAACACACAGTTTTACACTTGTGCAACAGAACTCCCCCAATCTGTTCCTCCTGCACGTGCCCTAAACCCTCTCCATGTCTGCTCCATAGGTTAGGGAATCCCTAGAACAGATTTAGGTGGCATACAGTAGAAGGAGAGGAGAGGAAGTTCCATTATGCAAGTGTAAATCCTTGCACTGATGGAATGTATTGGTTTTGCTTTCGGAAGGCTGCTCTTTCCCCAAACCATCATATAATCATACCCTCTGATTAAAAGCTAGTCCTTCCAGCCATAATGGATCTTTTCCTCTGCAAACTCTCTCAAACCAGTGTTGGCTTTTCTTTCCCTTTCATGCCTCTCTTGTATTACGGTGTTATGGTAAGCTTAGGGATTTTATTTTCACTTTTTACAGATGTTTCACCATGACATTTTTTAAATGCCTGGATTGCTGAAGTGC
This sequence comes from Podarcis bocagei, assembly GCF_964188305.1. Classification (NCBI taxonomy): domain Eukaryota; kingdom Metazoa; phylum Chordata; class Lepidosauria; order Squamata; family Lacertidae; genus Podarcis; species Podarcis bocagei. The sequence continues at coordinate 86,647,658 of NC_138126.1, read as the reverse complement.
TTCAGGTATCCCTGCCTTGGTTTGCATCATCTCACAGAGATCTTGCTTCATCTCTGACAAACCAAAAATATCTCCTTTGTGCATAATCTCTTTAAGAGTCAAGCTCAGGAGTCCAAAGATTGAGATAGACATGTGAGTACACAGGAAGAAACAGTTTCAACAGTTTTCACTACCGAGGGCCTTCTCGGTAGTGGCGCCCTCCCTGTGGAACGCCCTCCCACCAGATGTCAAAGAGAACAACAACTACCAGGCTTTTAGAAGACATCTGAAGGCAGCCCTGTTTCGGGAAGCTTTTAATGTTTGATGTATTATAGTATTTTAATATTCTTTTGGAAGCCGCCCAGAGTGGCTGGGGAAGCCCAGCCAGATGGGCGGGGTATAAATAATAAATTATTATTATTATTATTATTATTATTATTATTATTATTATTATTATTATTATTATTATTATTATTATTATTATTAACATGTAGCACAGGCCAGTGTGCATGGCTGGGCCTCATGTCCTCAGGGTTTAAACAGTCCTGACTCCAGATGAACTAGTATCATAAGTGTAAGTCAGCCTGCAGTTATTATTCCAGTCTAAGCGTTCTGTCCAGGGCTTTTCCCAGGGACTTGCAACAATAAATAGTTGAGTTATTGAGAAGCATCCATTGTGTGCTGATCTTCTCACATATCCAATACTCCCAACTTCAGAGTTTACCAGTGACATTTAGATGTCTGCATTTCTTCTTCTTCTCTTCAGATGGAGAAAATGTTACACCAGCACAGTAGGAGCCACATCTAATTCACAGATCTAGAATCACAGGTATCAAGTTTTATTGCCGTCAGAACAATAAAAGTCATATTTCACCAGTGAACTCTTGTCCTTCTGATGGTGCAATGGGGAAACTTCATGGACCGATTAAGGGTTTAGGGAAGACACTTACTGGAGACAGAGGATGGGAAATCTATCTTCATAATATTAACAGCTCTTGCTCTTAGGTCACTGATGTACCCAGTACGGTGTTTTAACCTTCACCTCTTCTTGATAGCTTAAGGACTCAGCTGGACTCCGTAAGCATGCTTTTTACAAGCAGAGGTTCTAAACCTTGTGCTCTGTGGGACACAAACATCCCTACAGACTACAATTAAAGAGAAATGTGTCAGTAGAATCCGGCCCCTGCAAGTGCTCCAGGGCATCTGTCAGGAGGTGACTAACTAAACACTCCCCTGGGAGTCCTGCTCTTAAAACTGCAGGTCTGTTTTGTTTTTTGGTTTAACCTCTTTCCTCTCCTCTCAGAGCCAATTTTCCGTTTACATTTGGCACTCAGGGACAAATGCATTCTCCCCCCTCCCCAAGTGAGAAAGGCACATGCTTAAATGCCTCAGGTTGAAATAAAGGGATTTAAAAGTGTTTAACTTTGCTGGCTCATGCCCCAAGTGTTTAGTAATCCAGTGATGTACATGCATGTGTGAACTGGTCCACAGAGAGTAGAAATAAATTCCGGCAGCTATTCCTATATTGATTCTTATTGGATTTGCTCCATTGTGAAAAATCTCAGCTCTGAGAATCCTCAATAATGTATAGTAACAAAAGAGATACATAGCCAACTGGGTTGATATCAAATTTAATCTCTGAAGGTAGGGAGAGAAATCTCTGACATCTCTTTCTATTAGATATAGTTACTGTCCCTGGAAATTCACCAGGATTTTTTCTTTTCTTTCTGAAATTTGCACCATTGTATTCATATAATGCTGGAGCATTAACATACTCACCTTCAGCGCCTCAATGAAACATGATGAATTTTTCAATATTGTTAGTTTCAGATTAGGTTGTTACTGAAGACACAACATGAGAGGGGTGATTTGTAAGCAATTGCCTGCCTTTGGGTTTTTTGGAATTTCTAGCATTATACATGCAGAATAGGTTGCCTGATGAATGAGCAAAAAACAAAAGTACCTATAAAATGCTTATTAATATTGTGAAAGTGGTAGGAGCAATCTCTCTTACAACATTTGACCTTCATCCTTATTATACCAAGCTGATGATTTGTTCCAGAAGCAAAACACAAAACCTACATAACATCTTTCCTACCTTATTGATCCATTCCATTGAGCCTAGAGAAGCATTTTTATCCAGTGGCCCATTAATGTGGCACATACTTAGACATTTATCTGAGGAAGACGGATGATATCATCAGCTGGGCAATAAAACCCCTAATTCGATTTTCCACATTCGAAATAGTGGCATTCCATTTCCTTACCTCGAATAAGGGTGCAGCTAATTATGCTCTACTAATTTCCTTTGCTGTATTAGACTTAGGCAATGTATTTCAAGTGTTACCCATGTGTGTAAATAGTAGGATATTATTATTGGATATGCTGGAGACTAGGCAGCTCTCAGATCTTGCATTTTACTTTCATTGGCAGTTTGAAAGCTTATAACTCTGTTCTGCTTCTGTATAAGGCTTACTCCGTGTTTGTCAGGATTTGTGGGTCTCATCATAGGCCTTAATGTTGCAGTGAAGGTGCCCTACTTTGGAATAATGAGCCCTTGTGGTGACTCTAAAAATAACAATTGTCTTCTGAGAGGCAGGAAGCGTATTTTTCATTCAATGTGTACAGTCTTAGGACACATCTGCTCTCTAAATTATAAATCAATTTTAAACCAGTTTTTACTGTCATTGCTTTCCTTTATATATCTAGGAAATGTAGTTTTGTGAATGTACAGAGATTCCTTTCTTAAATATTCCTGGCCATTTCACACCAGTGATGAGTGATCGTTCCACTGTGAGGATTAGAAAGACATGTAACAACAATTCAGTATCTATCCTGGATTTTAAGGCGTGCGCGCACACACACACACACACAGCCCCTCACCCCACCCCACATAACGTTTCTGTTCCTGTGCCATTTTATAATAGCAGCAGTGACCTTGGCACCAAGCATCTCACAGGATTAATGATCATTTTAAGTTAATGGCCCTTAGCTGCACTTTGGGACATCAGCTCCTCCTAGGTTGTCATTAATCCCCAGAAAATGTGTAGTGCCTAAATCATCTTCACTTAATTAGGTAGCATGAAGCTGCATGTTAATTGCCAAATTATAGGAGCCCAAGAATGGGCAGGTGACTGCAAAGATCAGAAGTATCAGAACACAGCCACCTAATTTGCCACCCTATGAAAGTTGCTAAGTATTACTTCTCACCAGAATTTCCTGAGTAGGTCTAGCTTCCCATCTTTGCTATTCTACCTACATTGTTGGTTTTGTCCATGGGGGTTGGATTATGTATAATTGGTACATGGTAGTAGTAAGCCTAAGGTTGCTGGGGATTTAACAGATTTGCATTTGAGCTTTTCCATTGACCAACTGGGCCCCCACCAAAAAATAAAAAAGATGTAACTAGAACCATTTTTTAACCCAGCTAGATCAACTATCTGTGAACTCAGTTCTCCATCTAGATCAGGCACTAGGTTGTTGACCTGAGGCAAATGAGAACAATCTCATATCTTCCATTGTTTTATAGAAGAGGGTGATGGTTTTTTAGCTGCAGAATGCCATATACAGATACATGATATATGTTGAAGTACCCTCCTCTGTGCAACTATTATAAGTAAAGGGACTCTGTCCTCCATTGCATTCAGTCATAATGGGTTTTAGTGTGCCAAAGCCATCCAAGATAGTGAACATTAATCAATACAAACATGAGCTGCTTTTCTCTGCAATTACCTCCAATGCCTATGTGTTCAAATAGTTAGCAGGTTATAGATATGGTTTTGGGGGAAGTGGAGAGTTTAGCTTGTTCTTTTTTACCATTTTATTTTTGTTGCTTATGTCCTTGTAGGGCTGAGATGGAGAGCACATCTCCCTCCTCAGTATCTCTATGCTGTATCAGATGGCAAAGAAACAGAAAAGGCTCGGCTGTTTCTCCGCTTTGTATTACACACCTTCAGGTTGTTTCAGGTTACCTAATTAAGGATAGAAAAAGAAATACCAGCTACATTGAAGAGGGGTTGGAACCCTCACTTCTACAGAGAACTCGAACCTATCTATTACTGTTAGTATCAGACTGCCCTTCATCCAAATTTCACATGGTGATATACAACAACATATGAAACCAAGCTAAAATTAAAATGCATGCAATCGCTGTGAAAATGCCAGGAACTTCACAAAAACCCTTAAGGCATCATGGCTTTTCACTTTGTCATGCAGTCCCAAATTACCAACTTCTAGCCTTTCTCTCCCCCCCCCACCTCAAAAAACCCCCTAAAATCTTTCTCCACCATTTTATTCATTGCTCCTTCCATCTCCTGGCCAGGGAAAGAGAGAAGCAGAAACCTACTTTGGGTTCTCATTTGCACACTCTTAGGAGCTGCTCAGCAACATTGGACACAACAGGGAGGATCTGTTTTGTTTCCAAACCTCTTAGATCCCCGTCCCGCTTCTTTGCATTGCTGCCTCACCTTTCACTGCCAGTTTCATTTGGGAACCTGAAGTGTCACAGAGCCACCGCCACTACCTGTATATGTAGCGGGCCTTTCCTCTTGGCCTCCTGCTTTGAGAGAGACTCAGAGAGATCCTGCAACTTGGCCCTCTCTCTAGCTTAAAATGAACTTGAATAGATTCTTAGAGAGGAAGGGGATTTGGGGAGATGGGGAGGAGTTCTCCAGAGCAAAAATGCCTCCCTCCAAAGTGCCTTTCTGCCTGGCTTCTCACAGATGAAAGGCATTTATCTCTCCCATGAGCTGAATTGGTGGCACCTTGTGAAAACTGATTAGTGTCCCCGTTTTGTGCATTTGGGTGAAAGGGATTCTCAGGGCAGCTGAGGACAGGGATGCCAGGGGTGGAATCCTGTGCCAATCCAGGATTCACCACAGCACCAGGATGCAGCAGTTGCTTAAAGGTAAAGGGACCCCTGACCATTAGGTCCAGTCGTGACCGACTCTGGGGTTGCGGCGCTCATCTCGCTTTATTGGCCGAGGGAGCCAGTGTACAGCTTGTGGGTCATGTGGCCAGCATGACTAAGCCGCTTCTGGTGAACCAGAGCAGCGCATGGAAACACCGTTTACCTTCGCACTGCAGTGGTCCCTATTTATCTACTTGCACTTTGACGTGCTTTCGAACTGCTAGGTTGGCAGGAAGCAGTTGCTTACATATTCCTAATTTCCTTAGAAGTTTGAAACACTAAAAAAGGGAAGTTTATGCATCCCCAAACTCAAAGGTTTATATGCCCCTGGACCCAAAAATAAATATTGGGATACTGCACGATCACAACAATAATGATTTTTCAAAGTTTCATGCTTCCAGAATATTCACAAATGCGTGATTACATAGCATAGTCTCTACACACACACATACAGTTGTATTGATTGATTTGGAGTTTTCTTTTTCCCTCAGGCTTCCCTAAATGCAAAAGATAAATTCAAAGATTTTGGTGCTTAAAATACTGCAGTTTTGTGTGTTTCCTCTAATAACTTTTGTCGTTGACCAGGAGGCAATGCTTAAGCAGTGATGCTGATGTTGGAGGGATGGCATCAACAGTCAGTCATTAAAATTCTCAATGACAGATACCTCCTCCTGCTGTCTCAGTTTTCCCCAAAGGCCTGAATTAATAGATCTGCCTTCAAAAGGTGCCAGAGTATTTCCAATGAATCCTATAACTGAGGTGCCAGGACAGAGAAGGCTCTGCCACATGTTGCCGCCAAACAGACAATGATAGTTGGTGGCACCATCTACAGAGGCTCTTCTACTGATCTCGAAGCTAGGCTTTAGACATACTACCAAAGATGCATCATCAAGTATTTGGGTCTGAAGCCAACCATAGTTGATCTTAAAATGGGCTCAGTAGCATGATTCTTGAAGGATCAGTGCTATGTGGCTCCATCTAAAGGTACCATAGGAAACCCAAACTGCAGCATTCTGCACTAACTGCAGCTTCGGAACTGTATTCAAGAGCAGCCCCACAAAGAATGCCTTGCATGAATCCAATTGCGTGATTAACCTGAATAACAGTTGCCAGGATATTCCAAACTTTATACATAACTTCTTTTTCCTTCCTGGTATTAGGCAGATACAGTGGTGCCTCGCAAGACAAAATTAATCCGTTCCGCGAGTCTCTTCGTCTTGCGGTTTTTTCGTCTTGCGAAGCACGGCTATTAGTGGCTTAGCGGCTATTAGCGGCTTAGCAGCTATTAACGGCTTAGCGGCCTAGCAGCTATTAACGGCTTAGCGGCTTTAAGAAAAAGGAAACAAACTCACAAGAACTCGCAAGACGTTTCGACTTGCGAAGCAAGCCCATAGGGAAATTTGGCTTGCGGAATGACTCAAAAAGCGGAAAACTCTTTCGTCTTGCGCGTTTTTCGTCTTGCGAGGCATTCGTCTTGCGAGGTACCACTGTATTAGCATATTCCTTATAATATAATTAATGGATGCAATCCAAGGAAAGTTAAACATGCCTAACTCATATTGAAATTAATGGGACAAATGCACAATTAAGTGCTGAAGTCTCATTGATTTTAAGGGACATAAAAATTCACCTAGCTTCCCCGCTTGCTGGTATCAAATCCAATCTATTTAAACTAACTAGATCAGCAATTAACTCCCTTTGCAACAGTTAGAAAAGGAAATTTAACACTAAGTATGGTGTAAGGGACAATCAAAGTAAAGTGTAAGGGACAATCAAAGATTGAATGATTAAGATCTTTGTTAGGTTCTCTGTTATGACACAGGGTGCTTTTTGTTTTGTTCTTTGTATCTAGATTTAGTGGATACAAAATGTGCCGTTGGAAAGCTGATAATGTGCAGTTTCAAAAACGGTAAAAGGAACTAGACACTTTAGATGTATGTGACAAAGAGCACTTTATGACAGGGCAGTGTCAGGGACAGTATATTCACAAACGAGTAGCCACACATGGAATAAAATGTTTGACAGACAGAATATGAAAATATGAAGATTTCCCCATATTTGCTGTTCCATACTAGAAAATGTTTGACCTGTTGAATCTGCTACATAGCTACATTCCATCCAATGCCATTTCTAAATCAAAGCCTAGGCTGCAATCCTATACTCACTTACCTGGAAAAAAGGCCCAATAAACACAGAGTAGGCATGTAAATCATTGTTCTGTATTTTATCTATACAATGCACTGAGTGTCTAGACGTCAGTTCCTACACAGCATATCTAAGCAACTTTGAAAAGTTTAAATGTTTCGCATTTGCCGCGAAGGGGGCAGAAGCAACTTTTCTTTTTAGAAAACACCCACCCACATTTATTGTGAAAGTAGTATTTGAAGGGGATGCGGGTGGCACTGTGGGTTCAACCACAGAGCCTAGGACTTGCCGATCAGAAGGTCGGCGGTTCGAATCCCCGTGATGGTGTGAGCTCCCTTTGCTCGGTCCCTGCTCCTGCCCACCTAGCAGTTCGATAGCACATCAAAGTGAAAGTAGATAAATAGGTACCGCTCCGGCGGGAAGGTAAACGGTGTTTCCGTGCGCTGCTCTGGTTCGCCAGAAGCGGCTTAGTCATGCTGGCCACATGACCCGGAAGCTGTATGCCTGCTCCCTCGGCCAATAAAGCGAGATGAGCGCTGCAACCCCAGAGTCGGTCACGACTGGACCTAATGGTCAGGGGTCCTTAGTATTTGAAGAAAACTTCTAGGGTACCCAATTGCAGGAAAGATGCATTCTGGTTGCTTTGAGGGTGGGGTGGGGGAGAAAGGGCAAGCTATAGAAAATCCAGGGACAGAAGCAAAAAATGTGTAGAAGCAGGAAAAATGCACTAAAAGGAAAAGGGAAACAGCAGCTCTTTAGGACAGCAGCAATCCCTATTGCCTTTAGGCCAAACAATTCACTCATCTACCACAATACTGTCTTCACTCATTGACTAAACATACTGCAAAGATGGCACTCATCTCAAAGAAGTCACTTAGAAGGGGACCTGTTTGTTGTGCTTCACAAGTTCCTTTCTAGAATGACTTACTTTAAAAAAACAGTAACTCAAGAGTCTAGTCTTCCTGCTAGTGGCTGTGGCCCTGGTCCATCAGTGCCCCCTGTCCCCACCTCTTGATAGTTGTGGGATTATGCTGTTTCTTAGTGACAGAAAAATTTCCAATAATTCTAACTCAGTCATAGGGTATTTGGTTTTCATATTCACAACAGCATACTTTCATGCCCTTGTTGGACAGTATTTGATAGCTGCTATGCTGCTTGGTATCATTGCAATTAAATGTTGAGCTCCTTTTTTATCTAGTCTCTACTATTGGGAAAATCCCCTGCCACATTATTAATTTATTTAAAAGCATTTCTAAACCACTTTTTTTTAAAAAAAAAACCCCATTAAGTGGTATACAAGAATACAACACAAAAACAATAAAATAGTTACATCAAAACAGAAATACAAGCAGTAAAAAAACCCAGTATTATAAACACAGATAAAACACAGAATTTTAAAAGAAAGGGTATGTGTCTGGGTGATTTTTCTGAAAGAGGGATTTTGATTCCACCCCACCCCCCTACCCATGGCAGTATTACAGCTGTACGCCATTGGAATTCAGTCCATAGGGCAACATGATGGGAAATCAGGACCAAATATTCTACCTCTCAATTTTAACTTTTTGTCTGTGCATAGGAAATCCTTCATTTTTCCTTGCCAATTTAATCATGCTTCATACCCATTATGCTATTATTTTAGCAGAGGGCTATGATGCTGATAACCATAAATGGAGCCTAATAACGCTGTGGTTAATTAGCTAGCATGTGAATTAGAGCAAAGGCTTATCTCTTGGCCTGCTTGCAAATGTTGCTAGATGAATAAGTAATTCTCTAGGGATGTAGACTGTCTGGCAGTCCGTATATTAACCAAGATGTCACATTACAGTATAGGAAGATAACATGAGCTAAGCAAAGTTTCATATCCAGGGAGAGTGACTCCTACACAATGCAGAACAAGCAGCATACTACATGAGCCCGGAAGGTTTTGTAAGTGAGGGAATCCAAACAAAAGCTGGAAATAATAACCATATCACACAAAAACCCTTCCTGCCCTTATCCGATTCTGGGTCAAGTTAGAGTCTCAATACAGCCACATTTGATGTAGTGACCTATGGAATATCCACATCACTTGATTAAGGACTTGTTACATTTCTGCAAGTGATTTTAGATAACTATAATTTTCCCATTGTAATGTCTGACTAATGAGTGTGGCATAGTTATGTGTTTTTTAATTGCATGTGACAGTTACATGTGACAATGTATCTTTGCAGATTTACTATTCAAAATACAAATTATTTGATTCCCATTCTATAGCCCTCACCCAAAAGGAATAAGTTTATTGTACAATTTGGTACTGCAAGCACCAACCAACCTAGAGGATTGTAATAAACCATGTCACCTGTTAAAGAAATCTATAGCAATCTTCTTTAGGACTAAACTGGCCTAAATACTGGCTTAATTGAATGATTAATAATTTTCTCATGATTCAGGTCGGGGGAAGCAGAGGAGCACAGCAGAATTAACATAAAACTACATATCAACGTCTCTTCTCTGTAAGGATAAAATAGAATCTGGCTTTGCAGAGGCCACCAGAGTTGCTTATTCTAGAAAGTTTGGCTGGAAAGATCCCCCAGCAGTTTTAAAAAATGCAATATTTAATTTTATTTATTGCATTTATACCTCACCTTTTCCTCCAAGGAGCTCGAGACAACATACATGGTTATCCTGCTCTTCATTTAATCCCCAAAGCAACCCTGTAAGGTATGGTAGGCTGGGAGGAAGTGACCCAGTGGGGGGGGGCAAGGAGATATTTGAACCCTGGCCTCCTACAACACTTAACTACAACAGCACGTGGGTTCTCAATCATCACCATTATAAATTAATTTAATAATAGTGGTGGTTTGTAGTAAAATAAATGTTGTGATTTTTTTTGGCACCATTATGTAGTTCTGAGATGCTAACTATAGGATTCGGCAGAAGCTGTGCTATGTCAATAGAAGGCCAGATATATCACTGTTATGCCAGATTTGATCTGATATCCCGCTTTATCACTACCCGAAGGAGTCTCAAAGCGGCTAACATTCTCCTTTCCTTTCCTCCCCCACAACAAACACTCTGTGAGGTGAGTGGGGCTGGGAGACTTCAGAGAAGTGTGACTGGCCCAAGGTCACCCAGCAGCTGCATGTGGAGGAGCTTCACCAACGAAACTGGTCAGATATGCTGTTGGAGCATGTTGCTTTTGTAGCTTTTTCGAAAGTGAATGTATACTTGTATAACATCTAAAACACAGCAGAAAAAAAGGGAAGCCACACATTTAATTCTGAGTAGCATATATAGCAAAGCTGTCTCCTCCCATGCCAATACAATTTTGAGACTTTTCCTCTCCTCCCCTCTCTTTCTTGTGCTTGGAGTCTCTCCCTATCTTCCTCTTTAGACACAGGATGTCCTTTAGAGGACATAATAGATTGGATCTTGAAAAACAGTGAATAGGTTCTGTCAGAGCCTCCATAAGTACCAGCTCCAATGGAAAGTTGGGGACCAAAATAATTACTTTTGTTCAAATATCTGCATGGTTTTGTTTTGTTTTGAGGGAATGAATTGTTTTTTTGAATGGACTGTCCCTAATCCTTTCACTCGTTTTTGAACAACCCATGGTTGTTACATTCGATATCATGAAAGAAAAAGAAAGTTCATTTGGAAAGATTAAGACTTTACCTGTGCGTCTATTTTCCTTTGTGTCTGACGGTGACGAAATAAATCTCATCCCATTCCTGTCTGTCCATATAATGCTTTCTGCTTTTTCACTTCCCTTAAAACCACACTCAACTATTAGCGGATTGCCATTATCACATATTATCTCAATTAACCGAGTGAATGCGGAGAGAAGAGGATGTAGATCAATTTCCCATGTAAACCAGAGACCTTGCAGATTGTGTTTTCATGACCAGTACATATTCCCTTAAGCTTCTGCCATGAAACGATTTCTTCTTAATGGGAATTGCAGTTCAAATATTAACAAACACTCATATAACTTTTGCCTTGTGCCGGGCCTGGAACCATTCTCCATTCACTAAAATGTTTTGGGCCTTTTGACTAGATATGGCCAAGCTTTGTACAACCACCTTCACACACATACAGTGCTGCTAAGGCTTCGTCCCAGTGTTGCAGTCCCATGCCAATGAGAAGTGAAGGTGACTATGGCAACAATCCAGGGAAGACCAGTGAGTGTGTTTCCCATGCCATTGGCACATTCCCTTCTTAGCAGGGTGCTGACTTGGTTAGGAAAGCTCACATTATTGGCCCCAACCATGTGATCATACAGTGGAGAAGGAACTCCTAAGGAACTGCATTGAGCATGTTTGTGAAGTCAGACCAGATGAGGAAAATTCTGAATCAAAACACCACATGGCACCTGCTATAGTGGCTGCAACGGTTCCAATCTTGAACATCACACATCCGTATATAGGCAGGGTTGAGACCTTTACAATTAAACCATTTTTCTGATGTGGGAGAAGTATCAGTTGACTACCTGATTTTATGCAGTACTTAGCCAATTTGATATTGCAAAAGCATTGAAATGCTAAGGCTGTGGGCCAGTGATGGCAAACCTTTTAGGGACCGAGTGCCCAAACTGCAACCCAAAACCCACTTATTTATCACAAAGTGCCAACACAGCAATTTAACCTGTATATCTCACTTTTTCTCTGTGTTTCACATTTCTTCTTTAAGACTGCTGCTGTAATAAATAATCCTTCATAAAAGTTATTGCATTACATTCTTCATTAAATTATCTTTCCATTGATATATAATTTTATGATATAACTCAGTGCTTTTTTTCTAAAAAAATTTTTTAGGGGTACTCTCATTTCGATTCAAGAAAATCACCACTGCGGGGGGGGGGGAGAGGTGTGTGTGTGAAATAAATACAGTTCAAATTGGGAAAAATAAATACAGTGGTACCTCAGTTTTCGAACAGCTTAGTTCCTGAACTACTTGGAACCTGAACACTTCCAGTTTTGGAACTTTTTTCAGAAGCCGAACGTGCTCTGTTCTGAGTATAACTTCCATTTTGAGTGTCACACTTCCATTTTCCTAGTGAGGGAAGGCAGGCTGGGTGGCAAGGGAGCAGGCACCTGCTGCCCTCCAGTGCTGCGCTCCTCCGCTGCTGCTGCTACAACAGCAACCACCCCCTCCTCCAGCTCTGGCAGCCCTGGCACTGAGTGAGGGAAGGCTGGACCAGAGTGGCAAGCAAGCAGGCAAGGGATGTCACCCCCACCCCCACTCCACCCCAGCCTGCTCCTGCCTGCAGGCAAGTAGGAATGTGATCATTCTGCTCTGCTAGGTAGCGTTGCTGCTTGCATGCTAAATTGGGGCTGCTCAGCTGGGGGTGCAGGCTCCATCACTTTCTTCTGAGGGGTTCACAGCTGCACTCCCCTCAAGGGAGAAGTTGAAAGGAGCCCCCACCTACACATCAGATCCCCTGCAACCCTGTGAAGGCAGCCAGGCTGAATAGTTGCTGGGGTTGGGGAAGGTGGAGGCAGCCTGGAAGCTGCATCTGAGAGCCCCTGCACCACCTGAAGGCAGCCAGGCGCTCCTCTGCTCAGCTGCCTGATCCCGATCCTACTTGCGTGCAAGCAGGAATACAGGCAGGGATCTCTCAGCACGAAGCCTCCACTCCACTTCTGAGAGATCCCTGCCTCCACTCCTGCTTGCATGTGAGCCCTCCTCTCCTCCTCCTCCTCCCCTGCCTCCTGCATGGAAGCTACGGCCTTGCTGGGGCGATGGCCCACCCGCCCACATAGAGGGCTCTGAGTGCCCTCTCTGGCACACATACCATAGGTTTGCCAACACTGCTGTAGGCTGTATCAGCCATATATAATTACCATGACCTTAGGAGCATATTCAGTAGAACACTCAGCTCGTCTATGGCCTTCCAGTCTATGAAGATATGTGAGACTGGATTATCAATGAACATCCCCTACCTGCCCCCATAGAATTCTGTAACACAGACATAAGCCAAACAGTTGCTTGCCAATGTAGTATTTTATTTGATAGGCTCCAAAAAACTGATATTTCTATTTTTGTTCATGTTTCCGTGAGATTGTCTGACATTGCACCTTCATGGCCTGCTTAAACCAAGGTGTGCTTTCCACTCCTGCAGTGAATCGTCCTTGTAGGTAGAGTATAAATCAGTCCTACACATGCGGGTACGTCCTGTGGCACAGAACATAACAGCTATTAATATAAGGCAGTCACACTCTGCAATTTGGAGCTGCATCTGAGTCTCTATTCCTATTATATATCCCTCCCCACCCTCTTCTTGAGAACTGGCAGCTGCTTAAACTACTTCATAAGAATAAGATACCGGATGAATGTGAAATAAATCCTTGTGCCAGGCACAGGCTGAACAAAGGCCATTTAGTGAAGACTTTTCAAAGTAATCCCCTTTGTTTCTTTTTATGCTCCACAAGGCTGTTTTCCTGTTTGGGCTGCTTTGCTCTTCAACACTTACTCTCATTCTGCTTCCTCCAAAATAGGTACAGAGGTGAGTAGCAAGAGATTAATCTATTGACCTGCATGTCCAGATTTCGGACTGCTACCAAGCTATTGTTGAGTAGGCAGATAAAATCTGACTGGGTAAGTATGATCTCAGATTGATGGAGGGAAGTCAGCTTGTATCTACTCCTGCTCCTTGGATCTGCTTGAATCTTCCTGTATACAGTTGTACCTCAGGTTACATATGCTTCAGGTTACATACGCTTCAGGTTACAGACTCCGCTAACCCAGAAATAGTGCTTCAGGTTAAGAACTTTGCTTCAGGATAAGAACAGAAATTGTGCTCCAGTGGCACGGCGGCAGCAGGAGGCCACATTAGCTAAAGTGGTGCTTCAGGTTAAGAACAGTTTCAGGTTAAGAACGGACCTCAGGAATGAATTAAGTACTTAACTAGAGGTACCACTGTATTCAGGCACGCGCGCGCACACACACACACACACACACACACACACCACACACAGAGATTGGGGGGGGGGCAGAGAGAGAAAGACCTAGCACCACTAAAAGTCTCATCCTGATGCAGAATTACTGGCAAGACTGTGTCCCCACATACAAATTATTTGGACCAATTATTGTGGCAAACATTTGAGTTCTCCAAAATTCTGCCTCAGACAAGATTTTATACAAAGCAGGGGGGGGGGGGGAGAGATAAGGTACAAATATTAGGGTAGATGGTCTAGCTATGAGGTCAGCTTATATACTTTGGGTTGTGGGTTGTTTCCAGCTAAACTACTGCATGAACATAACAAGTAATGCAAGCATGTCGGATCTTTGCCCTCTCCTGCCCTTGTGTGCCCTCCCTCAATCTGGTCTGGGTTTCCCACAACCCTCTGAAGAAGTTGGGGGGGGGCAGGAAGAGAGGAAAGGGAAATTACCTTGAACTCACAGAAGTTCTTCTACATGCATATCTCACTGATAAACATTTCTGGAGAACATGAAAACTTGATTTGTTCAGTTTTGTGACATTTTGTTTGACCCAAATAATGGTATCACTCCAACTGTGAATTTTGGAGTTTTTCGTTTAAATTATGCTAGGTGTGAGGCATAGTAGGAATGCCTCAAATCACTGCCGCCTGGAGTGACAAATTGTTCCAGAATATGGCAGCTGTGTTCCTCCAAGGCACTTCCTTGAATTGGAGTGCTTTATACTGATGAAAGAGGAGGAATGTGTGATTAATGTAGGGTAGTATAACCGTGAATGAAAGCAAAAAGAGAGAAAAAGATCACAGGTCTGCTACTGTGCCCATTTCAGCCCTAAGCTCTGCCACTAAGAAATGTCATCAGATGCAAGATACATTTTGACTGCCAACTCATGAGTGATATGTCCTAGGCCTTGCTCAGAAATGCACAGCTGACTGGTCTCTTTCCCCAGAGGAAACAAAGATTTTTTAAATTTTATTTCCTTGTTTCTGCATGTTTCAGTCTCATGTAGGGAAAAAACAACAACCCTTAACTTTCCCTACTAATAGGACTATCATTTTACGTCTAATTCTCTGCTATCATAATGCCAGTGCCTGTTATTTTCTCCTATTCCCCTTCAACCTCATAAAAGCAGAGTAATTCACTTTTGCCAGACTCATGGTTTTGCACCATATTATCTTGACATATTAAATTCTTGCATTTATTTTCTTTTTTTAAAGAAACCACTCACACATACACACCCACAAATTGCATATCCTGAAACTGCATATGATATAATGAAAGAAAGAGTCCATTTACAACCCACCCCACCCCTGTTGTGTGCTAATTAAAGAATGAAATTGGGAGGTAAGAAATGGCTCCTGAGGTTCAGTTGATCCCATTTTGGAAGTTCTACAGACACAAAATGCTCATAATCCTTCATGAAAAAATGCATACTTGTGAAACAAACTTGGCAGTTCCTTACAGAGCACATGGAGTGTAATTACAAAATGAAAACATATTAGTGGTTAGCATTTAACATAATCACCTTTCACGAGCAGCCGTTCCTTGAAGTGAGCAGGAAACCTTTTTTTTTTATTTTTGTATGCAAAGATCATTCCTAGAAGCTATATCTATCTGTACCATATAATCTTAGGTTGTAGCAGTTTCCCTATTACCAATTACTATTTATAACCTTGGTTCAGTCTAAGGCGGAAGCACAGCACATAGTGTGCCAAGTTGATCATTATTTTTTTCCACCTCAGAGACCGTTTAATATTCTCCTCCCCTTATCCCTCCACCCCTTATTCTTGGATTGCAACTTTATTGAGCCAAGCTATACTTCAGTAATATGTTCAGTGGGACATTTTTTCACCCACCTCAGAGATATAATAGTATGTCATATACAGCATGCTGTAGCTATCTATTCATATAGCTGTTGCATGTGACCTGTCTGCACAGCACTCCTTTCTGGAATTGGAAACACTCCTATACTAAGCCATCAGCCCTATCAGTCCCTCTCCTATCTGCACAGTAGGAGAGAAGACTGTCAAGCGGGTCCCTTCTTAGAATGTATTGTAGTTCTCTTGAAATGGACAATAGTCTGTCTCTCACTGCATTATTAAGTAGAGAAGACTGGTAGAAGGCCATGGTATATCTGCATGCCTTCCAAGCCACTAACTCCTATTATGGTAGCTGAAACATAACTGTGGATCAAGGTCAGCTACTGATTGATTGGACTAAGAAGGGGTTTTTTACTTCCATCAGTTGAATGGCTATGGTTGCCTTCTTTTGGCCTTCCACAAGGCATTTTCTGTGTTTTGTTTCCTGTACCTGTCACAAGCGGTGTTTGAGCAGTAGACAGAGGCTTATAGAGTATAACTCAGCAGTGGCCAGTGAGGTGATGCAGGCAGAGCTCCTTTGCTTTCTCAACTTTTTTTTCTCTCTCTCTCTTTTTAAATGATATTTATTAAGGTTTCAAAGAAAAGAATTACAAGAATTTAATTGGAAAAATCTAAACTAGAAACAGAACTGTTAGAACCTAAAACTAAGATTTTGTCAAAGATGTATAACTTGCTGTTGAAATGGAATACTCAGGACGAAACGGTCAAATCTGCTATGATTAAATGGGCACAAGATGTTGGACATTACATTATGTTTGCTGACTGGGAACAGTTGTGGATCACAGGTATGAAATTTATGGCATGTAATGCCCTAAGAGAGAATATTATGAAAATGATATACATGACACCAGTCAAGCTTGCAAAAATCTATCATCCGCCTGGTAATAAATGTTGGAAATGTAAAGAAACTGAAGGTACATTCTTTCACCTTTGGTGGACGTGCCCAATATTAATTTTGCAATATTTCTGTAGATAGTCTTTAAATTTCTTCCAATCTTCTTCCACCGACTCTTCTCCCTGGTCTCGGATTCTGCCAGTCATTTCCGCCAATTCCATGTAGTCCATCACCTTCATCTGCCATTCTTCCAGAGTGGGCAAATCTTGTGTCTTCCAATACTTTGCAATAAGTATTCTTGCTGCTGTTGTGGCATACATAAAAAAAAGTTCTGTCCTTCTTTGGCACCACTTGGCCGACCATGCCCAGGAGAATGGCCTCTCAACTTCTCCATACAATGGGTCACTGGTTCGGCAGGATGCAGTGTGTGGCATCTCACTGTGTAAGTCAAGATGGCACACCATAACCTTTCTTGGGGCACACCGTAGGTGGCCTTGGAGGCTGCAAGTACTCTACTGGTCCTGCCACTGGATTGGTAACAGCCACATTCCATGGACAATGGTTAGGCTAGTAGGCAGCAGCCTGTATAGTCCTCTGTGTTGTGCAATTCTTGCTGCTATAAATTATGCAGCATACAGGCTAGGTCTTAAATTGAGGGTACTTGCACACCAAACATATTGAAATTGAAATACTTTATTGTCCCTTTTACAACTTTTATACAGTGAGTTTACACAAGAAACCCCCACTCAGCTCTCTTAGTCTTAATTCCCCTCGTTTGCTGACGCACACCCACCAAACCCGAAAGCCAGTTGCCCTGTTGTTATCTTTTCATTCAGTAGCCTAACAGCCCACGGATAGAAGCTGTTCTTTACCCTGTTGGTGCGACTAATCATGCTTCTATATCTTCTGCCCGAGGGCAGGAGATCAAGAAAGTGCCGGCCAGGGTGTGAATCATCCCTGAGAATTTTCCTCACTCTCCTGAGGCAACGTTCTTCCGCGGTGTCATCCAGCGGACTCTTGTGCTGTATTCACCACCCTCTGTAGGCACTTCCTATCAGTTGATGTCAAACCAGCGTACCACACCGTGATGCAGTATGAAAGGACACTTTCTATTGTGGACTGGTAGAAGGAGATCGTTCTTTCGCAATACTCTGAGGAGATGGAGTCTCTGTTGGGCTTTCTTAACCACCTGGTTTGTATTGATTTTCCAAGTCAGGTCTTCACTGAGATAAACTCCTAGGATTTTTAAGGAAGACACTCTTTCCACACAGCCCTCCCCGATTTACAGCGGGGCTAGTTCTCCTCTAATTGGAGTTCAATTAAGTCACACTTCTGTTTGCAGGTTCTCTATTATCCCTCCCTTTGCCACAGCAGCCACAAAATGTCACTTAGTACTCCATATTATGTCATAACATAGTACAACTTTCACTAGGTTGTTTATATGGGGCAACCATTTATAGCACTGTAGCTCCTGTTTCTTGTTTTGTTTTTCTAAAAGCAAAACTGTAGTGGTCCACAGCACCAGCCACATATCTCTATTTTGGAGGGAAGGTGGTTATTGTTTTTCCCATCCACACCAATGATGGGATATATTTGGACTGAGAAAAGTTCTGTGGCTGCAGTCACAACCCTTCTACTCCCTTGTTCCCCAACCAGTAAATGTTGGCACTGTGAACATACACAAGACACTGGCAGTCCTTTTGTGTTTAAATGTCTAGTATGTATTCTGTAATTCTGCTCATGAGGGCGATTAGGAAATTAGATGTCAGGAACATCTTGAGTTCACTACTTTTGGTCTCAGCTATGGGTTACAGCTAAAGAAGTCCAATGTGAGGGAGCGGGGGAAGCATGAAACAGAGGTTGCTTCACACATCCTCAACATCACACAAAATAAAGTAAATGGTGCAAAACACATTTGACACCATTTTGGATCCATTCTGGATCTTTCACAAATGCTGGTCTACACAGAACTGTGGTTCTTTTCCAGTACCCTCCCCATGTCGCTTCAGTGCTGATTTGAGGCTTTTTGAGCATCAACAAATCTAGGGAGATATGTGTTCTTGGCTCAACCTTGGAGATCAATGCTCAATTAAATAGGCAGTGTGTTGCTCCTGGCTTCCCTCCTGCTGGCTGTCGAACTTAAAGAAGGGTAAAGGTTTTGGGGAGGAGTCATCAGTATTTGAGAATATTGGCGAGGAAATATTGGTTAGGAGCAAGGGATAGAGGAAACACAGCCTTTACGAGCTCTTGTTGAAAGCTTTTGCAAAAATATTGTATTGGTAGCTGTTTCTTCAGTTAGGTGTAAGGGAGAGTTCTACCACCATTATCAGGATCTCTTTTGATGCAGAATTACTGGATCACGACAACTTCAAATTACTGCAGGCCCACAAGAGGAACCAGAGGTGTGTGGACAACAAGACGTTCAAGTACAGGATGATGAAGGAATATTTGGAATATGAAGTGAGCAGCCTAGGACCAGTGTGGCCATTGGGCAGCTGCATTCATTTTGGAAGGGATGAGAAACTGAGCCAACTGGGGACCACTTGGTTTAATTTCACATGTACCAAAACATGTGCAAAGAGGAATGAATGTGTGTGTGGATGGGAGTCCTGAATCTATTCACTCTTATTTCATACTACAGTGGTACCTCTGGTTACGTACTTAATTCATTCTAGAGGTCCGTTCTTAACCTGAAACTGTTCTTAACCTGAAGCACCACTTTAGCTAATGGGGCCTCTTGCTGCCACCACACAACTTCTGTTCTCATCCTGAAGCAAAGTTCTTAACCCAAGGTACTATTTCTGGGTTAGCGGACTCTGTAACCTGAAGCGTCTGTACCTGAGGTACCACTGTATATGGGGAGCAAATGGTGGAAATTTATCTGTCTCTGGCTGTAGTGGGAGTTGAAAAAGTGACAGCAGAATCTGAATCTGATGGCCATCCCTGGCAGTTGCCATTTTCCCCCACCCAAAACAACCTGAAAGTTGCAATGTTATATGTGCACCCAGGGGTAAAGACACCCACCCACACCAGTGTCCTGGAATAGTGGTGGTGATGGAGAAAGAATGGCTGCCAGCAGGGGCTATTGAAGTCTGCTCCCCTGCTGCCACCACTGTCAGCACCACAAATAATAGTAAAATGCATTTCAAAATAATAAGAAACAAAGGCAAATGAAATACAAACAAGAGACTTTTGATAAATGAATTATGAAATGTTCGCAATTGCTATGCATTACTGCTGGAGCAAACAGGATGCGTCAGAGAGAGCGCAAATGGAATAATGAAACAAAAACAATGTTATCACACTTACCTGTTAATCCATTGAGTATTTTTGTAGACTGAGCTTCTGAAGATCATTTATTTTCCTGTAGGGGCAAGGCTTTTGAATCCTAAACAGGCTAGTACCCTTCAACATATTCTATATTTTTCCAGTCTCTCTCTCCCCGGATCAGCATTTTAAAGACTAATGTATTTCAGTGGAAGAATTGAGTATGTGTTTAGACTTCTCCCATTCAAATCACTAAGACTCAAAAGTCCTTTACATTTCTTGGATTATGACCACAGCATTATGATTAAGTATATCGCAGAAGACTCGGCTTTTGTCTCATGAGTGATATTTGCACCACAGTCATAATGGCACTATAATGATAAGATTGCTTTTGAAAGACCCTAGCCTTCCATGGGGCAGCAATGACTAGAGTCATAAAAATGACTGAAGATTTTGACTAGAACACTGGTGATTAGAAAACCTCTTGGGTCAGTTTATTTAAGCCTCTAAACAGTTGATAATTAGAGGTCCTAGGAAGGGCCATTTATATTTCGAGAGAGAAAACTGCTGACTCTGTTGGTATCTGCAGCATGTACTGTTGGATGGTTTTCCTCAACACGCATCATCTCCTTGTCACACTGTTCTTTTCACATCAGTGGAGGACAAATACTGCTGAACCAAAATGAGCAATAAACAGCCTTCATCTGAAATTTTTAAAGCAGCTTTGTAGGAAACAACACCGTGATCCCTTGTCAATTTCCATGGGAAATATGCACTGTTGAATAGATGCCTTTTTCAGACAACAGTGGTACCTCAGATTACATATGCTTCAGGTTACATATGCTTCAGGTTACAGACTCCGTTAACCCAGAAATATTACCTTGAGTTAAGAACTTTGCTTCAGGATGAGAACAGAAATCGTGCTCTGGAGGTGCAGCAGCAGCGGGAGGCCCCATTAGCTAAAGTGGTGCTACAGGTTAAGAACAGTTTCAGGTTAAGAACGGACCGCCGGAACGAATTAAGTACTTAACCCGAGGTACCACTGTATTTGAAGAAATAATATAGTATGATAAACTTGCAAGTAGGATTTGAGCCATGGGAACAGAAGTAATTAGATTATAATACTGTAGTTATGATCTGATAGATAGAAGATAGGGCATAGCAGAAGGGGGAAAATAACAACTCCATAGCAAAAGGGGTGGGAAGGCAACAAAAATAAGAGGAAATACAAAATTGTCTTTCCCTTTTATGCTCTCTATGGCCTATGTTCTCATCTCTTTGACATTGTATCACATGATATCCCTGCCCATTGTTTACATTTTTAAATTTCTTGTTCTCTTCAGCAATGCATGCCATGCTCTCATATTTCCCCCTGTGAGTGGACCTTCTGACCAGTATGATGATTACATTGTGCTTCCACACTAGCCATTTTCTCTGAAAATACTATTTTTTCTTCAGGTTTTTTTTTTTACACTAGTTAGTTTTGATCTTTTCTGTTTTTCTGAGCTGATTTGCAGTTACTATTCTTGTAATGAAGCATAATTGACACTCTAGCCTGCCCAGTGTATGCAAAGTACTATTAGGCTGTTCAGGGTTCTGATGCCTTCATACAAACACTTCTTCCTTTAAATGAAACACCCTTTTTGCAGGTCCAGAAGGTTTTGTTATTTCCTTCTCATCCTGGCTTGAAAGTAGGAGGAAATTAGGCTTAGGGTGCTTCCAGACTCTCGCTGTTCTTGGTTGAGATTCATTCACATACTAGCAAATTGTGCAATTAAAGCTGATTTAGAGCTCTTGCACAACAAACTTGTTTCATCAAAAGATTAGAATTTCTGCAGTAAGGAAAGTGACAGGAAAGCAGGTGATAGCACTTTCTTTGATGCAACATTGCCTAGTCTCTCTGTAAGCAAATCAGAGTGAATGCTTGTTAAGTGGCTGTGTAATCTAATTTCCCTGCAAACAAATCAGAGTGAATGCTCAGTAAACAGGCAAATCTGGAAGTGCCCTTAGTTTTTCTTTGAACTGGATAGCTTTAAAGGGGAACTGAGTGAATTCGAGAAGACTCCCTGGAAAAGACCCTGATGTTGGGAAAGATGGAGGGCACAAGGAGAAGGGGACGACAGGGGACGAGATGGTTGGATAGTGTTCTCGAAGCTACCAGCATGAGTTACCAAACTGTGGGAGGCAGTGGAAGACAGAAGTGCCTGGCATGCTCTGGTCCATGGGGTCATGAAGAGTCAGACATGACTAAACAACAAAACAACAACAAGGCTGCTAGTGGCTACTAGTCATGATGGGTGTATGTGACCTCCAGCATCTAAGGCATTATGCCACTGAATACCAGTTGCAGGGGTACAGAAGCAGGAGAGAGCTATTGTGCTCATGTCCTAGTCAAGGGCTTCCAATGGGCATCTTGCTGGCCACTATGAGAACAGAATGGTGGACCAGATGGTCCTTCATCCTTATCCAGCAGGTTTCTCCTTATGTTCTAAGTATTTGCATTTTGGTTTTCCTCTCATTAATAGCTTTTCTCTTTATTTTTAAGATAGAAAACATCACTCTTCCACTATTTTAAAATAATAATAATAATAATAATAATAATAATAATAATAATAATAAGAATAAGAATAAGAATAATTGATAAAGCCTCCTGCTCCCATGAAAAAAGAAAATGGCATAGGAGAATTCACAGAGAGGCTGTTCAAAGGGAAATTACTCACTATTCCCTGAACCAGGATGAATAGAAAGCAATAAAAACCAACTGAACCATCAAGAAATACACTTTTATTTGAAGTTGCTGAATGGAACTTACATGTGACAAGACTTTAAATCAGGATCTTGTCCATGGGTATGAAATTGCTAGTGAATTTATTTGTATGGAAGGGCTGTGAATTCAAGAGAAAATATTCATGGTGCATTCATGACCTAGTGCCACTTCTCACTGATCGTGTACGTTCAGCACAGCTGAACGATCTACACAGAAAACTCCCAGAAAGCTAACACTTAGTTCCTTATTTCTCTGTGTACCCCACCACTCCTCCCATCTACTAGTTTAGAAAGTGGACTATCCTGAGAACACATTATTCTGAGAACTTGAACCTGCATCCAGGGTGTGTGGGGGGGGGGGGAATTGCCGGTGGACTAGATTCAAATGAAGTCAGCAAAGTAGAGTTTTAAGATGGCCTTGGGAAAGCCACTATTTACAATTCCTTCTCTTCGCCCAACAATGTTCAATCAATATAGGCCTTGAACATTGCTTTTTGGGGCAAGTGTGTCAGCTTAGTTTCAGAGGTTTTTGGATGAGATGGATGATCTAGAGCTATTTAAATCTAGCTTCAGGACTGGTTTTGAGACAGAAATGGCATTGATCACCATGGTTGATGACATATGCTGGGAAATGGAGAAGGAGAATATATCCCTGTTAGCTGGACTCTTAGTGGCTTTTAATGGTATTCCTCTGGATATAAATTAGTCTAATGAATGTCTGTAGGTAGCCATGGACAGAGAATAAAGCACACCTAAAGGTCACCTCAGGAAGACTTTTCCAAAAAGGACTTGTAATAAAATTACAGATCTGTGATACAGTCCTGTGAACATATGAAATTGGCTGAAACCAAATAACTGAAGCCAAGGAACTTTGTAGCTGATTTCATTGCTACAACATTCACATTTTTCCTTTACTGTGCTTTCAAGAATAGTATTATTTCTAAACTCTGTTGAAACTCAGTGGAAATCATTTTACAGAGAATGGAATCTCATATAGAAGAGTAGAAATGTATGGCTCAAGTGTCATCTGTCATTTCTCATTTCTGATTCTAAAAAGGAGATATCTAAACGGGGTTGCTTTGAGTATTCCCTTACATTTCATATATGTCAGTTTCTTTGAACTCTTTCTTCACATTCTCTCTCCAGAAGAAACATGGAACAGAACATGGAACAAAGGTGTATTGCAAACCATTTAAAAGGGTAGCTGGCAATGTGTGAAAGTAAATGGCATTGAAAAATGTAACTGGTAGTATTGTCAGGTTCCATACACCGAGGCATACTTGTTTGAAGTTGTAGCTTCAACAACATAGACAAGAAATCAGATCTATAACTGATCACATATGAATTTGTTTTCTATCAAGGTAACTAACTATCCTCCTTGGTGTGTAGGTTATTAAAGGAAACCAGGTGAGGGTAGCTGATGGTTCTTAAACCCTTGGTGAGCCAGGGACTTGGCTCCAGTGGATTGAGCAGATGAGACCAATAACGGGACTGATGGTCAAGAAGGCAATTTCTGCTTGTGCTATTGTGGGAAGTCAGGGGCAGATGGGGCTTGGCAACCTGGAAGATAGTCCATATAGGAGAGGGAAAGCTCTGATTCTAAACCTCTGCAGCCTTGCAGCCATACTCATTTGTGAGAAAGGCTTCAGGAGTAAAATGAAGTCACAATGACCGCTCCCCGCTTAAAACGGGGGGCACCCTTTGCATGGACGCGCGCAGCCCCTAGATCTGGAGCAGCTCCAACAGCATAGGCTTGGTTTGCCTTCCCTCAGGTGGGATACCTGGAGGTCTCCGCCTACCTCAGTCAGTTGTCCAATCCCACCTGGGGGAAGCGTTGCCAAGGAGACCAGGCCAGGTAGGGGAGGGATTACCTGCCCACACAATAGAGGGAGGATCTTACCTGGGAATCCTCACTTGGCTCCAGAGCTTCTCCCACCCTACCCACCCTCAGTTAATGTCTTATTTGCAGGTTAACTTTTCTTCACAGGTTTTGCAGGTTAACTTTTCTTCACAGGTATGCGGGTGCTTCTACGTTAAGGTCGCTGTTAAAGGGCCGGAAAGGAATTTCCCTGCATTGGCAGGTTTCGCCTTTCCCGTAGCAAAACGTCACAACTTTGGCGGTATCAGGCCTTGGGCGGAATCCTTTAGTCCATCTTCCTCTTTGCGGCGGCGATACCAGGGTTCCCCGTTAAAGGGGTTTCTGAAGGGAGGCTTTGACCGTACGCCAAAAGGTCGTCATTGCTCTCCCCTGCGGTGGTGGCGTAATGGGGGCGGCTATCTCTGCTTGAACATATGTTCTCCAGAGCCGGCCCATCCCCCCCCACACACACTGGATAACCCTGATGCTCCCTAGGTCCCCGGCTGGGGACTGGGGAGGGAGAACACCCAATGCCTGAGCCAAGGTCTACCCACATTTGAAATTTAATAAAGTTGTGGCCAATTTAATTCCATAGCACATTGTCATGAGTCATTATTCCACATGACGGGGGGGACCGTCCGGGATCTGGGGACTCCGCCTGTCCAAGCAATGTGTCTTTGGAGCTTTGAAGTCAACAAAATCTGAATGTCAGTATGTCACATGAAATAGCCAATTA
Organism: Podarcis bocagei; assembly: GCF_964188305.1. Lineage (NCBI taxonomy): Eukaryota > Metazoa > Chordata > Lepidosauria > Squamata > Lacertidae > Podarcis > Podarcis bocagei. Next base: position 86,622,365 of record NC_138126.1, on the reverse strand, counting down.
ATGCAATATTTTGATGGGTGCTTTAAATTGGGTTGACCAAGCCACACAAAATGTGGTCTCATATAGCTGTCTTAGCAGCAAAAAGGACATGCTGAGGAGAGCAATGGTGGTGAGTCTTCTTCCCTAGCCTCCTGGAGGTTTCAGTTCCTGGTGTTGATCTTGTTAGGATAAATTCATAAAAGCACAGGATGAGTTTACCTTGAACTATATGCCAACCAAGAAGAACAACAACAAGAGTAAGTAAACTTCAATAAATGAGTGCATATGCATACACCGTCACATTTTATGTTAATATGATGCAAGCTTCCATTTCTTGCAGCTTATGCAAAAGTTGTTGAACATCTGTTGAAAACTTCAATAAAATATAAATAATGAAAAAGATAGCTGACTAGAGGGTATTGCAATATGAGAACATAATACGTATCTTCCCAGTTTGCACAAAGTCTAGAATCATGGGGAGGGGAAACCACCACTAACTCTTATTGGTCTTACAGATCCTGAGAAGTGTCCTTATGACAGACCCAGTTTCAAATTCATTGTTTCCATCACCTACAATGGCGTGTAGGAGATACTGCCTAGTTGATTCCTGACTGGCGAGAATTTTGCCTGTGTTGTTGTCAGCAGCTTGTGTTCACAGAAATAAGTTTCTCAGTATTGTTGAAGTCTGCTGTACTGCCTATTAAACTTAATCACACCATGCCAGTTCCGAATTTCCATTCAAAGTTGCCAGGACTTGCAGGTGTTTCCATGAATATTTAGCTAAAGGTAACAAAAACGTGATTCAGTGTGCTTAAAAATTCTGGGCACATTTTGCAGCCATTTCTTTTGACTGGCTTTGGGGTGAGTTAAATAATTAATTCTTCATGGTGGTGCTGTAGTACACAAATCACCATATAATGCATCCGGCAGATTCCACTTCTGGCCTGTTGAACAGCAAACCAAGCTTTGGCAAAGAAGGCAGCTTCTATTGCATTGGTTAAGGAAAATACAGTGCAATGAAAAACAGTGGATCTGGGCACACATTAGCTCCAGTGAACCCAAGAAATTCCTCATGCACACATACAGCCTCATTGCTTGTTTCCACAAATCTTATACCTAAAGACATTAAAAACTTCCCTGGACAGGGCTGCCATCAGATGTCTTCTAAAAGTCTAATAGTTGTTCCCCCCCCCTTGAATCTGATGGGAGGGTCTGTCACAGGTTGGGCACCATTACCGAGAAGTCCTTCTGCCTGGTCCCATGTAACTTCACTTCTCACAGTGAGGGAACCTCCAGAAGGCCCTCGGAGCTGGACCTCAGGGTCCAGGCTGAACGATGGGCTAGAAGCATTACTTTAGGTTTGAGACCTACAGGATTGCTATTACAGTGGTACCTCAGGTTACATACGCTTCAGGTTACATACGCTTCAGGTTACAGACTCTGCTAACCCAGAAATAGTACCTCGGGTTAAGAACTTTGCTTCAGGGTGAGAAAAGAAATGTTGCTCTGGCAGCACAGCGGCAGCAGGAGGCCCCATTAGCTAAAGTGGTGCTTCAGGTTAAGAACAGTTTCAGGTTAAGAACGGACCTCCAGAACGAATTAAGTACTTAACCCGAGGTACCACTGTAATTGGACAAATTGAAGCTGTCTTTCTTTTCAGTGCCTTACTCTACTATTGTTAAACAGACAAATGTGTTAGAATATGTTAGGAATTACTTCTAAAATGTATAATCCCATACAATACATTAAATCACCCTTGTTCTCATTGCTTCTTCTCAGCACCATGTCATGGTTCTGTTGTATAGAAACAGCAAATGCTCAAGTCAACGACTTGTCATAGATCGTCTCCCACCCCACCTCCCCAGCTGAATTCTTTCTGTGAACACCCATTTCCTTGATGACTTCTGGCTCATCCATGCAAAGCTGATGGTTGGAGGGCAAAATGACCTGGCAAGTGGTCCCTCTGTATGTGTGGCTGTGAAGACCTAGAACAGTTATAGCACTGTAGAGTTGGAAGGGACCCTGACTCATAAGCTCAGAGCCACAATACGTTTGCCTGGAGGTATGGGACAGGTAGAGAACTGGTATCTGCCATCTGAGCCCAGCAGATTATATCCTCACTAGAAATGAAGAATTAATTAGTGCAAAAGCATCTCACTTTAGATCCCCGAAGTCAATTAATAGTGCTGTGGCTTTTTATTAGACCAAGAAAATTGGTGTCTCATCTCCTTATTCCCAGGTTTGTGGACAAAAGGATACAGTAATTAAAATCCTGAATACATTTTCTTCATCGTCTTCCTCCCTTAGCTCATGAATACATTGAGAGATATGGAAGATCTCAATTTTAGATCCTGGTTTTGGAGGGCAATTCCCAAAAGTGATTAATCATCACTGTATGGTCAGACTATAGAAAAGCAGAAGGGAGCATCTAGTTCATAGATATCTGCTTCTTTAAGTATTATCATTGTACTGAAAGAGGGCATGACATCATGAAAACTAAGTTTGCACATATTATTAATTAGGTGTTTGAATTCACATCCAATAACTAATGGAAGCACATGAATTAATATACTGTGAAAATGGCAGAATTTCATGTTTCTATTATATAGAAGGAAAATGAAATCAAAGAGGAAGATTAATGATGCTTTGTATATCTCAAAATATCAGTACTTAATAATGTATATGAAAGTTTATATGTATATGAAATCCTGGTGTATTCCCAGACTATAAACCTGTTCCTTCAGGATAAGTATAACCCTTCAAAGAATAGGTTGTACACCTAATTCCCCAAGACATGAGCCACCTTCCTACAGCACCTCCATCTTGTCAAGATTGAGCCTCGGTTTATTAGCCCCTATCCAACCTGCTGCTTCCAAACACCAGTTCAGCAGATTCATAATCTCTACTGATTGTGATGGGGGGGGGGAGAGGGATAGCTGCATGTCATCAGCATATTGATACTGATGACAACAAGTTCCAAATCCCTGGATATCATCGTCCAATGGTTCATATAGATGTTGCATAGCATACAAGAAAGATTAGACCTTTGCAGGGCCCCACAACTCAAAAGTCAGTGGGCCAAGCAACAGTTTCCTAGCACTTCTTTCTGGTACAAACCCTGTTGGCAGAAGTGGAACAACTGTAATACAGTTCCTACCTGTTTGACCACCATGGCCGATAGTGTCAAGGAGCTGAGAGGTCAAGGAGAATAAACAGGGCCACACTCTTGCCTGTCTCTCTCCCGATAATGGTACTCCAACAGGGTGACAAAGGCTTTTTCAGTGCCAAAATTGGACCTGAAACCAGACTGAAATAGGTATAGAGTCTGTTTCCTTCAGGCATATATGTAGCTGGCTGACCACCACCCTCTCAGCCACCTTGTTCAGGAAGCAAATATTAGAGGCTGAGCAGTAGTTTTCTAAAACCCCTAAATCCATGCAGCCTTCAAGAGGTCTGCAGTCATCATGTCTTACAAGTGCTGGGTATAACTCCCTTCTGTAATGAGACATCATCTACTCCAGGGGTCAGCAAACTTTTTCAGCAGGGGGCTGGTCCACTGTCCCTCAGACTTTGTGGGGGGGGCATGAACGAATTCCTATGCCCCACAAATAACCCAGAGATGCATTTTAAATAAAAGGACACATTCTACTCATGTAAAAACACGCTGATTCCCAGACCATCCATGGGCCGGATTTAGAAGGTGATTGATCTGGATCTGGATCTGGGCCTTAGTTTGCCTACCCATGATCTACTCCCTGGCCACACCCAGGCAGTCCTCTCCTACAAAATTTTGTCAGCCACAATCAAGAGGGTATATTGTGGGATTCACTGGCACCTACCCACATCCTCAGGCTGCAACAACTGAAACTGGCCCCACATGGTGCAAATTAATTGGTCCCAAACCTCACCAAGGACTAATCCATCCATGCCAATAGGATGATACACCTAGCTCCTTCTGTAGCAAAATGCCATACCTAGGGTATGACCAGATGCAGGTGTTACATGTTCTGAATACGTGAAATGGCCTGTTCTGTACATCACTGGAAGTGGGAGGGGGGAGTGAGTTAAGGGAGCTCTGTGAGGCATAAATTACAGTTCCCACGATTATCTGAGGGAAGCACTGTTCTGTGAATGTATGGTGTGTACCTCACAGATTTCAGCAGTATGACTAAAGATGCTGACTGTGCTACTATAAAAATGGATTAGGGCTGTTTTGTTAACACTTGCCCTAATCTCTGAATAGGAGACAAAATATTTTGAGGGCTGTGTAGCTAAACAGAGTCAGACAATACAGTTCTATTCGAGTCATGTTTCCAAAAGCTATAATGTGGGGATTGTTTTCTCTCGCCTTGTTTTTACTTATAGAGAACAGAATGACAGCGAGGTTAAATAATCTGTTAGAAGTTCTAAAGTGTGGCAGTTTAGTAGGGAAAACAATCCCCAAGAGATCTGAGTCTCTGCTCTACACACCAGAATAGCATTCCCATTAGAAACGGTAATGATTCTGCAGCCTGTTACTACAAACATGCAAAATTAGATGAAAAAACTGTGCAACAAAAATACAATTAAGAGTTATTCACCCATGCAATATAAGTGAATGAGTAAATATGGAGAATTACCAAACTGATGATCTAAAACTCACTGAAGCCTGCTGTTGAGCAATCTCACCTTGAAAAAGTGTTTGATGGGAGGGGAGAAAAGAAAACAAAGCAAACACCAGCCAACCAACAAAAGAACAGTAGAGTAACGAGATGAAGGGAATACAACTAATGTTACTATCCAAAATGGCAGCTTTCAGTCCTGTTCTCACCATTTTCTTTCTTTTAATAGGCTCCATTTCTAGGCTCAATTCAAAGTGTTGTTTTTGACCTTAGAGCCCTTTATGAGTTGTGGCCAGGGTACCTCCCTGAAGTACCACCCACTTTCACCTGCATCTGAAGTCAGCATATAAGAAATCTGTCCAGTGCCACTATCCACTTCAGTGTCCTGAGCTTGATGGATTAGCACTCTGTACCAGGTTGAAGGCAACTTTTTTTGTTCCTAACCATGAAGCTGCCCAACTGATTTTTTAAAAGTTTTGGTTCCACTCTAGCATTACAATTCAGGCATTACAACCCAGTGTAAGGGAAACACATGAGAAGGTATAGTGAGGATGTGTGTGCTAGACATAACTTCACCCCAAGCCTGGTCATTGTGGCTGTGTGAAGCAGGCAGATTCTTGAACCCCAGTGGAGCACATTTCTAAAGCCTGGGATCAAATTTGCAATGCATTTGGGCAGCCTCCATGGAAACAGGAGGCTTCCTCCATCACACAGTTGTCCTCCATGATGAATAAGACAAATGATGGGGAACAGAGCTATCATGCTCATGTCTGCTTCCTGCCTCTGGTCATGTGTTATATGGGATCATAATGCCTGAAGAGGGATTGTCTCTTTTGCACCTCAAAAAATCTATAGGAACATATCTCCTTCCTTTCTCCCCCACAATTTTAACTTTTATGTGTGATTCTGTTTTGCCAATGGAAATGAATAGACTCCCAAGAAAGCTGCCACTATTCCTTCGGGAGAACAATGATCTCAGTTAATGTATAGAAGAGCTAGATAGCCATAAAATAATGATGCATAATGATTGTGTTTAGCATTTTATGCATGGGAAGCCTTCCAGTGGCTCAAAGGCAGGAATGCTCTTGATTATCTGGGTTTTTCACACTTTAAGGAAACCAAGCTTTCATGAAGTTGTCTGACAACCTACAAAATTATAAAAATCTAATGACATTATTTCTTTCCATATACTTTTTTTTAATGAAAAAAAACCACACCAATAATAATCAAGTAAGGAAACTTGCATGAACAAATAAAAACCTCTACTTGTAGGAAATTCTTTGAATCTTTAAGAAGTGACATTCATTGCATAACGAGCAGCTCACACCAAAGCTGTGAAAATTAACTAGCAATCTCCAGAGTCAGGCCAAAACAAGGTTATGCACCTGTCTGTTTTCCTCTGCAATTCTTATAACATCAACACTGTTATGTTCATAGCATAGCTATGTTACGATCATAACCAGGATGACCATGTTCTACCTTCACTTGCAGAGGGATTATGCCTCTGAATGCCAGTTGCTGAGAATCATAGGCAAGCAGAGTGCTGCTGCAGTGAAGTCCAGCTTGCAAGCTTCCCAAAGGTTGGTCACGGTGAGAACAAGATGCTGGACTAGATGGGCCATTGACCTGATCCAATAGGCTTGTTTTATGTTCTTATTTTCTTAACATTAACAGTGTTTGGGTTACAAGAGAAACATAAAGGGTAAAGGGGGTAAAGGGGAGCCCTGATCATTAGGTCCAGTCGTGGCCGAGGGGTTGCGGCTCTCATCTCACTTTTATTGACCGAGGGAGCCAGCGTACAGCTTCTGGGTCATGTGGCCAGCATGACTAAGCCGCTTCTGGCACCAGAGCAGCGCACGGAAACACCGTTTACCTTCCCGCCGGAGTGGTACCTATTTATCTACTTGCACTTTTTACGTGCTTTCGAACTGCTAGGTTGGCAGGAGCTGGGACCGAGCAACGGGAGCTCACCCGGTCACGGGGATTTGAACCGCCAACCTTCTGATCGGCAAACATAGGGGATGATTAATACAATCAAGAAACTGCACCCCTAGATACCCAAATCCTGACTCCCATAGCTTTCTCAAAATACAGTAGTTTAGTGGGGCATCACAAAAGGTTTTGACACTTCCCAACCTGTGGGAGCCATGAAGTCATGGCAAAGGCTTGTAGCGCCACCTGGTGCCTCGCTGACCTCGGTGACCTGCATGTCCGTGCCTTGCAGTGTATTAAGTGCATAACCTTATATGGAGTTATGTTCCCCCTCTGGGCAGTAATTACCTTATATGGCGATGGGTGGGAAAAAGTCATGACCGGATGAGGTAACGTGAGACATTGGCAAACGGCCATGCGACAGGGGAGAACAAAGGAGAATAAAATCGGAGGAGAGTGGACGAAGGAGCTGCTCTTACCTTCCTGAAAATATAGCTGGCTCACTGTGTCTTTATTTCATGCTGAGCACCATTTAATGACGGCTGGACTTCCGTCACCAACCCCAATCAAATGTTATTTGAGGTTGGGTGAAACAATGAGCAACACCGTGTACTCATGCCATACATGGTGCTCAGCTGGATCTTACAAAGAAGAGGTGCAGCACATGCTTTGCATGCAAAAGGTCCCAAGTTCAACCTCCGACATCTCCAGGTGGACTCATAGAGCTGGGGAAAGACTCTTGCCTGAAAACCCTAACAGACAGTGCAAGTTCGTGTTGACAATACTGAGCTGTATGACCCAAGCTTTCGATCCAACTTTACAATTCTATAATTCTATGAAAGAAACATTTCATAACAACAACTCCACAAATCACTCGTTGTTCATTAAATAATGCTGGATTGTTCCATGTCACCTTGGTTCCGCTGGAACCACAGGACTATGTAGCAGACATAGAAGCCAACTCCTAGGGGCTGAGGGGTCTTCACCCTCGCCAATAAAATATTTGAGGGGTCCACCCTCTCCCCAAAGTTAATGGGCATTGCCATTCAAATGGTGGGTGCACCATGTCATGTGATTAATTATGTGGAGTGGGGTTTAGCTGCCCACATATTTTATTCAAGTTGGCACCCCTGGTAGCAGAGCAAGCATGCAAAGATGGGCTCTGGAGGTTTGAGCAGACAAGACCAATACTGGGTCCAACGGTCAAGAAGGCTGTTTCTGTATGTGCCATAGAGGGAAGTGAGGGGCAGGTAGAGTTCTGATACTAACCATCTTCTGCCTTGTGGAATATCTTCAGAAAAAGAAATGACTAAGTACTAAACCCTAAGCAAATCTGGAGTGGAGTCCCTAAGGTGGTTGGATGGCATCTTGTACTGTATGCCTCATTCCAGCAACTACTGCAGCCAAGCTGGTGCCAAATGTATTGCTCTGGTTTCCTTTGGACCACATCACCAAGGCTGAGAGTGGAGTCTTGTCATCTGGGCAGCCCAGGGCCACCATACACACTGCCCAGGCTTGCACCTCAGGGAGGTCAGTTCGGTGCTGCTAATGCAGTGGTTTGACTTCATCTCTGGAGGCACAATCCATTGTCTCTTCAGCAGATGGGTGCCAACAATATAATTTTCATCACAGTAGTTCCAGGAATTCAGAAACCCCAAAACTAATATTACAGCATGCCATGCTGGTGAGCATTCCCTGCTTTGAAAAAGAATACCTCAGTGGGTGGCAGGTCTCTTCTGCACCAGAGACTTTTAAGCGGAGGCTGGTGGTCACCAGTCAGGGATATTGTGATGGTAAATTTCTTACATTTGCAGCAAGTTGGACATGATGACTTCTCACGGCTCTGCCATCTCTATATGATAGCTTTTAGATAATTTCAGGACCATGATTCCAATGTCAGACCATAATCATCTCTGACTTTATCCAAGACCATTCTATTCTGGTTCCCTCATTTGCCCAATCTTCCTCCTAAGCAAGAGCCTAAATTCCTCCACACACTCAGTTTCCTGCACATGTTCTAGAATGCATTGCTTGACAAATACACACTTGTTTCTGATCCTTGCAAGATATAGTCTTATTTCACCTAAAGAAGAAGAAGAGTTTGGATTTGATATCCCGCCTTTCATTCCCTTTAAGGAGTCTCAAAGCGGCTAACATTCTCCTTTCCCTTCCTCCCCCACAACAAACACTCTGTGAGGTGAGTGGGGCTGAGAGACTTCAAAGAAGTGTGACTGGCCCAAGGTCGCCCAGCAGCTGCATGTGGAGGAGCGGGGAATCGAACCCGGTTCCCCAGATTATGAGACTACCGCTCTTAACCACCACACCACACTGGAGTGGGGAACCTGTGGCCAGCCGTACGTTGTTGAACTCCAACTCTCTCTTTTTTAAAATAATAATAATAATTTTTATTAGCAGGCCAATCACATCACATTATCCAAATCACATTAGTTCCAAATTATACAGCCAAATTTTAAATTTTGTTGGGGGCACCCATACATCAAGCTCCACAGAGTCCAAAACTCTGAACAAGTCCAAACATCACTTATATTACTGCTTTAATTAGACAGTTCTATCCAGTTCAATCCAGATAGTCCTTTATTACTTTCTTTCTCTTCTTGTTGTTATCGTATATTCCTTTCTTTGCGATCTCTGATAATTTTCACAAGCAGATTGGCAGCCATCCTTGTGTGGGTTTTGTACTCTTCAAAGATCATATCGCCCAGGGACAGCCTCTGTTCAACGCTTCCATAAAAAGAATTAATCTTCGGTCTGTCCTTTACTTTTCTCAGGCTTGCCAAATAAATCAAATGAGTCAGGAGGCTCTGTCAGGACAAACCTGCGTTCCAACATTCCTTCTCTTTCAAACAATCCTGATTCTCCTCCCCCTGTCCTTCTTTCTCCGGCAAGCCTGTCTTGGCGAGACGCCATTTTTTAACTGCGTCATAAAAAATTTCCTTGTTCTCACCGTTCACCAATCCTCTCTCCTGCTGTAATCCATCCCACACAGTTCTTGAATTTCTGCTTGTGATTAATAAAACGCAACGATCTTATTTCTATCTGGGGTGAAGGGTTATTAATATCACATCGTGCAAAGAGGAAAAAAAAGTTTTTCCCTCCACCCCCCTTCATTCCAAACATACAGTCTCCTAGTGGTGATTCATCAGAAGATTTACTTATCCATCCGTCACTCCCGGTCACAGAGATCCATTACTCAGCAGTCTTATCTCTCGAACATTACTTGATATATGTGCTTCAGCTTCGTTCCAATCGTATGTTTCCAATTATAATTCCGAGCTGAAGCTAACCAGCACGCGTTAATTGGAATCGGTGTCAGGAAGATCTGACTTCACCGAGGGCTCGTGCCAAGTGTTCGGCACCCCCATCTCTCGGATCAGGGGGTGCATTGTGAACACCGCTGGCAAGGCAGCGCCCCCACCTCCTGGGGGGGGGGGTAGGAAGACTGCATACTTCCCATAGCAGCCCCTTAATTACCTCGTGTGGGTCAGAGAGATGTTATTGTCGGCCATCTTCCAACATGCCACCTGAGTTGAACTCCAACTCTCATCAGCCCCACCCAGTATGGCCACTGGTCAGGGATGGTGGAAGCAGTAGTCTAGCAACCTCTGGAGGGCCAGCTTCCCAATTCCTGATCTAAAGAACCAGGAACTATTTTTGGTACCTTTCTTTTTAGGGGACATGGTATGAAAGAACAATCTGATGATTGCAATTTTGGCCCAGCTGAAATTGATCTCTGTTCCTGAAACAGAAACGAAAGGAAATGAATGAGTGAATTTTCAGGGAAGAGGCTTTGTCTGTGAAAGGGAGTCAGGAGAGGAATCTACTTATCTGAGCCAAGCCAGCATAGGATGAATGAGCATGGAAGGAAAGGAGAACAAGACAGAATTACAATCAACCTTTACACAGAGATGGGGAAGGATGCCTAAAACTCTGGGTGCAGAAAGTGCAAATTTGTATCTGCAGTCCCTTTTGAAAATGAAATTCCTAGGGTGGCGTGATATGGACAAACAGCATATAGGTAGGATTTATAAGCATTAGCTTATGAGGAACTGACTTTGTTACTTTAAATAACATGATGGCCTACTTTGACTAACCTACGACTTCAATGGAAGCAGTACTTTCTGTAAATAAATTAGGAGATCTGAGGAAACGGGACCCCCACCCTTCATTTCACTTCATTTATCAACGTGTTTTCTACTCTGGAAGTTTAAAGTACTGTCAAGTCCATTCTGCATCAAGAAATGAATCCGTAAACCACTGGTACCTGCCAGATATCACGCAGAGTCAGTTAATTATCGTCTGAGTTGAAATGGAGACAGTGCAGTAGATCAGAGGCACAGGAGAACAGTTGGAGGTGCCTTAACTAGTAGTAAATAGGACTCCTGTCACTTCCTCTCTGCACTTCACTTGCCTACTCATTTTTCTTTGGGAAGTTAGATTGGAAAGTACAAGTAAAATAATAATAATAAACTCCTGATTTTTTTGGAATAGAATGCTAATTTAGGACCAATCCTCTACATGCAAATCTATGTGTGCAAATGCACACACATACACACACACACACACACCTGGTTGCAAACACAAGGCTCAAGTGATAAAGGCAAAGATCTGATAGAATCTGATAGAATACACAATTAAGGCATGTAGTATTATTATTTTGTATCTCCCCTGAAGCAGCGATAAGTGCAGACTGAATCTCTTGGAACTATCCCATTTAACATTGTCTAACCTCAAATTGACAGCCTTATCAGAGTTCCATAAAGCAGTCAAAGTAACTATGAAAGAGGGTTTTTTTGGAATCATTAATTGTTTTCTTGTGAAGTGAACTGTCCTTTTGGATGAAACCAGGGTTAAGGTCCTCAGGGCATCTTTCATACTATTACAGGCCGAGGTGTATCTGGAGAGTTCACTTCCAGTTCCTACATAATACCTGTGGCATATCCCACTCAAGGTGCTAAAGGTTATCTGTAGTCTAATATATGAAATATCATGCTCTAGGGCAGAAAGTTATGCTCTATAATGAAAAATGCAAGATTAACCCCACCACCACACACAACCTTCTCTCCGCTCCCTCATACTTACACACTAAAAAGTTGCAAAGCATTTCATTTCTGTCGTTGCCATGTTCAAAATGCTTCTTAGTACATATCTAATGTAGGCTAAGGGTGCTGAACAATGTGTATGGGAGGGGGTTGGATAGCTACTTGTTTACAGGGGTGAAGGAAGGCTCTCCAGCACTCAGTGTGGGGTGCTGAGGGACGGGGCAAATTGCCCACAGGGGTGGGGCAAACCGCCCGGCGGCACATGCGCAGTGCCGCTACTGGTGGCACCGCTTGATCACCATATGGATGGCGGCAGGATCCTATGCTCACGGCTGCCGTGGCGCGATGGCAGTGGCTCGTGCCTTCTTGCCACCCCCCTCAGAGATGGCACCCAGGGTGGACCGCCCCCTGCCCCCTTCCTCCGCCACTGCTTGCTTAAAGGAAGGAAGTCCTTGGTAAAGAATGAATGGAACTCACCTTATCTAGTGTCATCAAATTTGGACCATGATTTGGCATATATGGGTTTTAGACCTATTACTTATGCAGGCAGTACTTACTCTAAGCCAATATTTGTCTAACCTAGCTAGCAATTTCTTAGCAAACTTCCCCAGCCAATTCTAAAACAGTGAGTAATGTGCAGGCACAGTAATGCCAAATGTAATATAGTGTAGTTGGTAAAGAACTTAGCTACCAACCAGGAAGCTCCTGGTTCCACTGAATATCAAAATTGTTAGATCAATCTTTTAAATCAATGAATTCCCCTTTGCCCACAATCTCACTAGATGTCCTTAGGCAAGCACCTCTATCTCAGCCTCATCTTCTGTAATATAAAAGTAGTAGTAGCAGCAGCAGCAACAACAATAACAATAACGGTCTATTTTGCAGGGTTGTTGGAAGGATTATGACAAGATAATGTATGTGAACTGATTTTAAATTCCTAGAATATTAAGTAGAACACTAAGAACACTAAGTAGTATTATTGCTACTTCACTAGTTAGTTGTGTTCTCTATGTTTTTGGCTTATTGCAATGTATATGCTTTTGGAACTCTAGCTGACTAATGTGACTGCAATAATATCTGCATTCAGGGCTTTCTTTCATCCCAAACTCACCAGAACACAGTTCCAGCAGCTCTTGGGTGGGCACCACTGCCATTATAAGAGAACAAGGTAGGCATTCATGATGAGTTCCGGTACCTTTTTTTAATAGAAAAAATAGCACTGTCTGCATTTGAAGTATGTTGTTATGACCATAACTGAGGATACCACCTCTTTCTATCTGTATAAAGAGTTCTACGTAACTCAAAAACATGCATACATGTGTGTGTGTGTCCGCTATAAAAATATTTACATTTGTGATACTATTTTTTAATCCCATGTCCTTTGAGAGTGAATCTTCTGCCTGCTTATGCTAAGAAAATGCAGTTGAGGACAATGACAATTAAATCAAGATTTCCAAATCTAGGGAGGGGGTAGAAACCTGAAGTTAAATTAATTAATTAGGAAATTGCCCTAGATTTAAATTTGAATTTTTGTTTTGACATTTCAAGTCTGCATTTATTTTTCATTAAAAGCTTCCCCAGCTACCAGCTTTAGGCCTTCATTCTAGATTCCAAGATTTTAAAGAGCATTGACTACATTGAAATTAATTGTGCAGGATTTTTCTGTACACAAGCCTAGCAACGTACCTCTGAAAAGAGTAAGATTGGAAACTAGGATGTTATACCAGGCTTCCTCAACCTCGGTCTTCCAGATGTTTTGAGACTACAATTCCCATCATCCCTGACCACTGGTCCTGCTAGCTACGGATCATGGGAGTTGTAGGCCAAAAACATCTGGAGGGCCGAGGCTGAGGAAGCCTGTCTTATACTGAATGAGGCCATTGGTCCACTTCACTCCATACTATCTACTCAGACTGTGCATTATCTGCATAACAGTTCTCCAGGGTTGCAGACACAAGTTATTCCCAGCCCTACCTGGAGTTAGGAATGGGAGGAGCAATATAATTCTGTTTCAGTTTCACTGGCACTCAATCATAGGTCTGTAATATTCCAATTTGTGTGGATTTTTTTTTAAGAATGCACAGATGTCTGCATTTAACTTGTATACATATTACATATAATTTATGTAGAATATACATTACACATATCTTTTTCTTCAAATATGCATCTTGTACACATAATTACATTTCCTCCCCTATGAAACTGCATCACAAAATCCAGAGAAGTGCATCCACAAACAAATTCAGCATCGGATCATGTTGTTCTGCTGTGAAAAAATGGAAAGATTGAGTTTCTCCTGTCACCATTTGGAGATTGAAGTTGGGACTTTTTGCATGGCAAGTGAGTGCTCTTCTGCTTAGCTACAGCCCTTCCTCTAGTCCATGGAAGAGATGTAGAATACTTCCATTATAGGTAAAAGGTAAAGGTAAAGGAGCCCTGGATAGTTAAGTCCAGTCAAAGGCGTCTATGGAGTTGAGGTGCTCATCTCACTTTTCAGGCTGCAGACAGCCAGCGTTTGGCCGCAGACAGCTTTCCAGGTCATGTGGGCAGCATGGCTTAACCATTTCTGGCACAATGGAACACCATGATGGAAGCCAGAGTGCATGGAAGCACCATTTACCTTCCCCCACAGTGGTACCTATTTATCGACTTGCACTGGTATGCTTTTGAACTGTTAGTTTGGCAGAAGCTTGGACAGAGCAACGGGAGCTCACCCTGTCATGTGAATTTGAACCGCTGACCTTCCGATTGGCAAGCCCAAGAGGCTCAGTGGTTTAGACCACAGTGTCACCTGCCCTGCTTACACACTGCTTAGTTCAACCTCTTAAACAGCACAGTTTTAGCCCCCCTATGTCTCTATCTCTGGTTGCACTAAATGGTCCCCACTGTGGGAATGTAGTTTACTTTGGAGAAAGGTTGTTCCCTATAATTTGGGCATCAGAAATCTTCTTTACCCCATACTGATCCAAAAATGTGGACTATTTGACCAGTGCCTTGGAAATGATGACATTTGCAGAGAATGGTGTCCCACTGCAAGAGAGGTATAGGCACTGTCCCTGATAAGTTATTGATGTGAGGCTTCCCTGAGGAAAGGATGAGTTTGCCTGGATCCCTTTAAGGCTCATCTGCCAGCCAAAGAACAGCACAGTACATCCTTGCAGCTCTTGCCTACAGAGTGATGTGGTGCACTGGTGGAGGGTTTTGTCTTTCTTTCGCCACAGATACATTTACTTGAGCAGAGGAGGAAGCAGCACAGTTGCCTGTCAGCCGGTACTTTGCTAATGTCTGCAGAATAAACTGAACGCTAACTCACCATTAGAGAGAGAGAGAGAGAAGGAGGGAGGGAAGGAGGCAGAGAGAGAGAAAAGGTAAGGGAGAAAGAAATGTTCTCTGGCATGCTCGTGCACTGGGTCTCTCTGTAAAAGACAGAAGGAGCAGCATCAGCAACCTTGCAGGCACTGGCTGTAACTCTTTCCCATTAATAAAGAGACAGGTACTTTGAGAATCTAATTTTCCTACCTGTGTATCTCAGGCTTGGCTTGTACCTAGAAGTGCTAAGCACACCTTTACATCTGATTTGCTTAAAGACATCCACCCTCCAACTCCTATCAAGAGAATCTCTCACCAGGCAGGTAAGAGGCTTCAAATTTTTTGCCTCCAGTCTATGGGGTAACTTTCAAAAACATTATTTACTTTTTAAAATATGTTTATTTATTTGTCCCAATTATGGAACACTTTTTACTGCTTCTGAATCATTTCAGTACTAATGGAAGCATATAAAGATTTTGACTTGTGATATTCTGAATCAGTTTGTTCATTACTTACTGGATTGGTTATTAATCTGTTTATCAAGAGTATATGTTTCTTAGTTTCTATCTTGGTATGTTATACTTCGATGTTATACTTGGTATGTTATACTACTCTTTTATAAAAAAAAATGCACGGGCTAATGCAGTCACTGCAAAGTTTGCAAAGTTTTCTCAGACATCCCATTTGCACCAACATGAGTTACAATATTTTTGTTTTGTTAATTGTGCATATTTAAAAATATGTAACCTGCTAACTCTGTATAACTTTAGGGATTGGTGAATGTATTACTCTTACTTTTGACATCTTTACATAGCCACACTGTAACATTATAATATAGATTATATTTATCAGTTTAGATTTATAACAGCAATGGCACTTTGAAACATTGATTTGGAAACAGCATAATCAGATGCTTTTTACACAGTTCACTGCAGTAGAGGTTAGAATGATCTACACCTTAACCTGACAACTGCTATCAATGTGTTTTCTGACACAGCTCTCTTGATTTTCTGACACAGTTCTCCAGCTCTTTGGCAATATCAACTCTGCTCAAAGAGGCTGCCTTGATGCAGCCCAAGGTCATCAAGGAGTACTCTCTTCATTCCTCTCCAGCTTCCTCACCTTGGGTCGGTATTGCTCATTACAGTAATATGCCTGAAAGAGCAGTGTGTGAATGTGAAACAGCTTCCTTGGGGTTTCTGTTTCTATGTGGATCAGTTTGCCCCATAATCCAGTCTAATAAAACTTTCTGCTAAGTTAGTGTGTTTACAACTGTCCTTCTAAGTCCTGAATATCAGAAGAGAATCAGTAAATATATGCTGCTTTTGATGAAAAGAATGTCTAATTTCTGTGATCCAAAAACAGGAGTTCTGAATATGCTGTTCATTTCTCATTTTTTCTTTTTCTTTTTTAAACATGGAATTTAATGCTCAAATAATGTTTTTTTTTAAAATACAGATAACAAAAAAGAAAAAGAACAAAACAGGCACCACAAAGTAACAAGTCTTTAGTGATTACAGTCTTTAGTGAGTCATAGGTAAGCTTCAGAGAGCATTGGAGTAACACAGTCTAGAAAGATTCTCACTAACTCTCGAGAAAGTTTGGATGTGTAAGATGTGTAGCTGACTCATAGTCAGGAAAATAAAATATGCATCTTACAGGACTGGAATATGACCAGATGCTTGAAGGGCTTCCATGCAGCAGATACATAGAAACCATGGTGGTATCATGGTGCCTTATTTTTCTGTTGGGATTCCTTGTTTGTTGCCTTGCTGAGTATGTTTATCCATAATCATAGTCACCTCTCATTTCTGTGCTTCAGGCAGGAGTTAAGTTTCTTCCATTGAGTCACTGCTATTATAGTGAAGAAACAGATGCCATTAGAAAACATTGCACTAAAAATAAGAAAAGGTGATTTCTCCTAATTCAAGAATTGTACAAATGTATAAATAAGCTGTCCTTGTCCTCTTTCTCATGTACTTGCTGCCAGTCATAACTTGTTTGTTTCAAGTTCTTTCTGGTGCTAACACACCTTTTACTACAGTCAGTATTGTTCCTTATAATTACTTTGCGAGCTTGATGTGCTAACTACCCAGGCACCGTGATAACACTTGCAACTTTGACTCGCCATTAAATCTTGAGTTATTATAAGAAAATAATGCTTGCCCCAATTTTATGATCCAGTTGAATAGTTATGCGTTTTGGTGGTGGCTGTTGTTTGTTTAAAAAAACTTTTAATTAGCAGATTTAATTAGTTTGATTGATGCATGGGCAGCTGCTTTAGCACATCATAATATTTATAAAGCGAGAGTATTGTGAAACTTTCATTATTTAAGAGATGCCAGTGACTTTTTCCCACTGTTGTTCCAATGTGAAGGAAATCACACTTGCTTCCTGTACAGCCTCTAATAAAAACAGCACATCCATATACGGGCAGAAGAATCCAGACTCTGGTTGGGCAGTGATGGAGTATTTCCAGCTGTGTTGCCTATGCTGGCTGGAGCAAAAGGCAGAGGAAGGCAAAATCCTAATCTGGGCTATACCAGCTCCTAGTGATAGGGCCTGGTGGTATCAAGTGATGGTGGTGGGGCCAGCTCAAGATCCAGCAGATTCTGGGAAGATTCAGAGCCAGCTCAGTCCTACACCTGGAAAAGTCCATTGTGGAGGTGGATCTCCTCTGAGATGGACAGATCAGTGCTTTGGCAACATGGGGTTTCAGAGGTTTAGATTGTGCACTTATTTTCATTACTTATACTTAAAGTTACCAACCAAAAATAACAACTCTTGACTTTATGAAGAAGGGCACATTATCTTGGGCACCATAAATTATCTCTCTTTGGGGCCAGATTACATTGCACTTTTTCTTTCATTGATTACTTAATATTTTAAAATTGCTTTTCATTATATTCAGTACACTGTCCAGAGAACATTACTTATTGGGCAACTAATAAATAAATCACAGGCATTTGTTATTGGTTTCACATCGCAAGGGAAGAGAAGGTTGATCCTTTTCCTAACCAGGCCATGTTCAGGTCTAAAATTGCCTCTATGCAGCTCCAGTACTCAACGTTGCATATGGCAGTGATTTCAGCCTTAATCACAGCTATGGAGGGAAGTGATAAAAATCCCATCCCTGCCAGCAATCCTAACAACAATCAAATGCCATACTTGTAATTAATTAAAGGGGAGAAACCAGAGGTACTGACTGCATTCTATGCATTAAGCATGTTGTTTTATTCACAATTGCTAGTCCTTTTTCAACTCAATATGGCTCAACTATTGGACATCAGATAAACCAGAGGTTAACAGAAGATCGCCGATGGCAGGAAAAGCCCCTAATTTGGGACTGCTTTGCTCCTAAAGTGCCAAGCAAGTTTAGGGAAGACTCAGGATTTTTCCTTTCCATTGGTATATTTGGAAATATACATTTGGAAACGAAAAGTTATATATGTCCCTGTTTAGGATCCTGGGAGAGCCACATGAGAGTTATTCACAAGTTCTCAGCAGCAACATGCAGAATCGCAAGGGTACTTGACTTGCACTTCTACCCACCAGTGGACATTGCTATGTATGAAGCACCTCTTAATCTAGTGACCAGGGTAGGGATCAAATACCTGACCTTCATCCTTTTCCCATTAGAACAATGGCAGTTGTGCTGTAGGAGTTTCTGTGGAGCCAAATTAAAAAAGATAAGCGCCTGACAAAATGATGTCCTATCACAGAGCCTCAAATTAGACCTTTGGGGCCACTTTGAAAAGGTGCAAATAAATCATCACAATGAATGGCAGCCTGATGTTAGTTTGCACAGCGCAAATATACTTATGCACCTGGAAGCAGGAAGAGAAGTGTTGTCAGAAATGCAAGTAACCACAGAGGAGGAGAAGTGCTAGCCAGGTTGGGATACAGGGGGTGCTTTATTACTGAAATGATAAGGAAAGAGCCAAGATCTGCCAGGAATCCACCCACTCCAATGCTACACACACATCCAGGACTCCTGCAGTCATACATTATTATAATAATAAATCTTTATTGCCGTCCAAAGACCCATTGGCAGTCATACATTGGTTAGAAGGACAGGATGTTGTACTGCTCAGAGATCATGAAAAAATACATGCCATGGTAAGCTTTGTGTTTGATTGTTGTTATTATTGCTTATTGAATTTATATACCATCCTATACCCAGAGTTCTCAAGGCGGTTCACAGAAAAGATCAACATAAAAACCATAATATTTATAATATAAAAAAACCACTCTTCTCCCCTGGCCACTTTTAAAAATCAAGGTAGACATAGAGGTTTCTATGGTATCTTTGTGGTTTCCTCTCACTTACAAAGCATACTCTGGAGTCTTCTCACCTGCTGCATCTCTGAAAGCACTTGTTTATCCTTGGCAGGGACCTCATCTGTTTCCCATCATGAGAGGTATTGCAAAGCCATTATGTCAGCTTCCTGCACGACCCCAGGAGCAGCAGAGAGTTTTTACTCATGGTTGGGTCTCTTTTTTCCAGGCAGAGAGGGGTGTGAAAGGTCTTGGGCATAGCTGAGAAACAACCCCTGGGGGAGTTCTCTAGCCCTTTGCCAGCGTTATGCTCCAGTCGTTCCCTTGACTCACCCATCCGTTTGGCTGTTCCTCAAGGAGCTTCACTTCAGCATTTTGTCAGCATAAACCCTCTGTGGTAGACTGGTCAGTCCGATATGAATTGACACTTATTAATTCCTGTCACCTCAAGGTTGGCACTGAGCAATGTGAGAATAGATTTTGACCAGCTTTCCTTTCACTTGGCTACACTTAAAAGGGAAACAGAGCAAATCTATGACATTTATCGATACCCAGAAAGGAAAAGCAGACTTAACTCAATAATATTGATTTTGTATTTGGAGCCCCATGATATATCCAATCCCCAATTGCTGACTCGGAAGTGATGCACATTGGTCACTGAAAAAAACAAAAGGCGAAAACCAACTCACAAAAACAGCTCACTGTTCACTGAGCAACTATTTGCAAAGATTTGCAACATTGAGTTTTCAGAGAACCATAAAACCAACTTGCCCCTTCATTTGCACAGAGGAATTAAATCAGCCAGAAATGTATGGCTCGGTTTTCCCCTGCCACTGTTGCTCTTCCAAGTGATGGTGCCACTGAATGAATATGCCTGACACCTGCAGTCCACACAGGGGTGTTGTTCTCTATGTCATTACTGCCAGTGGTCTATATGAACTAGCAGGATCAGCATAGCTATTAGCACTGCATTCATCATGCATAGAGCTACAATTGCTGGAGAAAGTGACTCCTGATAGGACTTCTGAAAGTTCCCCCTTGAACTTTTCTCTGGCCCTGGGAGGAATTCAATGTAGTGCTAAGCAAAAAAAAAAAAAATAGCCATATGCTAATTGCACTAGATGAAGCCTTGCACAAGAGAAGGTACAAGAAGCCAGCATGGCTCTCATGACCAGTTGTGCAACAGATTGCTGTAACCCTGATAGTGCAAGCTGTTCCACAACAAACTTCCACTGGTCCAACTATTGCACTTTATTCACTAGTGTAAGGATGAGCCATTATTAGTGCAACAGCTTTTGTGTTGGCGGTCAGAGAGCATTGAATCCTGGTTTCATTAAAAGGGTCATGAGAACAACTACACACCAAAAAATACTCCTCTTTCTATCTAAATGTCCACTTTCAAAACATGAGTTGAAAACACTATCTCCAAAGCATAGATGGGTAGATGGATTGTTAAAGAGATAACGCTATTGGGAAGTGTTCCTAGCAGCCATGATCGCCAAGCTGGAGACCAGGCATAGGCAAACTCCAGCCCTCCAGATGTTTGGGACTACAATTCCCATCACCCCTAGCTAACAGGACCAGTGGTCAGGGATGATGGGAACTGTAGTCCCAAACATCTGGAGGGCTGGAGTTTGCCTATGCCTGCTGGAGACTCTTGTCTTCTGCTCTGCTCGGGCATTTGAGGATTTTTGGAGCAATAGCATGCAACCTTTCACCAGCTTCCTGCACCCTCCCCACCACCACCATGGGTATAAGAATGCCAATCTTATGGCTGATTGCCAAATATGCAGGCTTCACCTGAGTAAAATCTGGGATGAGTCCCTTAAAATATTTGAAACTAGTGATTAAGTGACACGATTGTTTTTCAGATTATTTTTAACAGTAATATTAAGTATAAACAGGCTCCTCCTCCTTGCAAACAAATTTACAAACCTCAGAATACAAACCTTCTTAAAAGGTTTACTGCACTTTAAGTTTGCTGATTATTGTTGGGGTTTGCACCAGGAGTGGAATGACATCACCATCTCATCACATAATAGCCAGAAGAGCAAATCAGGGAGCTCATTATGCTGATATGATAAATATGTCGATGGTCTGCAGTAGTTTGTGAGAGTACAAGGGCCCTGAAGTATCTGTCTTAAGCTATAGGATCTTATGCTAAGACCCTTCTCTAGATGCCTCCTTTGCCAGCAAAAGTTGGGATGGAAGAGGAATTACCTGATCTTCAACTATAAAAAGGTTTCATATTTCATGAGGAACAATTGGTAGAGAGGGTGCCTTCACTCGACCACTTCTGATTCAAAGTGCTTTTGTTTGCCCCACTTGCCTTCTTCACATTGTGGTTCCAAATTGGATTAGAATAAATTCAAGAAGTGGCATTGAAGAAGCTGATTGGAGATGTGAGGCTGAGACGATCTGTGGGCAAAGATGTAGACAAACGTAAAGTGTCTCTCCCCCAAAAAAGAAAAAGAAAAAAGCTTCCTAAATTTGCTGGGATAAAGTCTGAGGTCAAGACTTCAGCAGAGCTTTGAAAAAAAACACTGGCTGAATCTTATGGATGAACACCCCCAACGAGGCTTAAATATTTTGAACAAAATATTAAGTGAGAACTGGGCAAGACTGCCTTTTGTTCCTGTGCATGATGGAGAGACAGCTAGGTCAACCCTCCTCCTTACCCTTAATTGAATTTCTCCAGTTGCTGACAGAGGCTGACGGGACCTGCACCATACCAGGTAGGTTTGTGGGTGTTGTACAATGTAGCTTGCTGATGATTAGTAGATAAACTTGCTGTTTAATGCAAAGATAAGATACTGGCTGCTTCTCCCTCAGAATAAAAGAACATAGTCTAGCAGCTGCAGAGAGTCATGAACCAAGAACCATATATCGTAAAGGCACAAGGTATATTGCACTTTTAATTGAGCCAGTAAAGCTATATGTATTCTTGTGGAAGTGCAAAAGTGGAAAGATGGAAGGAGTCAACAAATAGCTCTGGACACCTTGGGTATTCAGATTAAACTGTGTTGGGAAGGAAAACTAAATGAAGAATAAAGGCAATGTTTACTGTTGGTTTCAAAGCTACTTGGAAGCAAAAGCAATTCAATGACAGGTGCAGGCAATTATGCCACCAATTGTTTTAATAGTTCTGAGGCAAATTATGCCAGGTGAGACTATGAGTAATAACCACAACCTGCTATTTGTATTCATTGATGCTCTCCTGAGTAGCAAATGAAGGATTTTTGGTCCTTATGTATTACCTGGAGATCTCGTGTCAAGTATTTTAGAATAAATGTGGCAAGGATCATATGGAAAGTGCATAAAGCCACCTGTTGCAATTCAGCCAACAAATAAGCCAGCCAAAAGCTTTAAAGAGCTTGTTCTACCAGGAGCCTTCTTCATTTGATTGAAAGATTATTGACGTTGTAAGGAGAAGTCTTTGTCAAGCTAGCTCTCCATGTTTTCCTTTTAGCAGCGGAGATAGGCAGGTGCAGGGGTTATTGGTAGCTGCAAGTTTGCCCTAAGGCTCTGACATTTCCCAGCGAATGGGTTGATGCTGGCTTGAATGTATGTTGAAAACAATTTTACATGTTTAAAAGTGCTAATTTGCTACATAGCAAGTGCAACCAAATGTTTAAGGCTGCAATTCTATGCCCGCTTAACTGGGTGTAAGGCAGCCCCATTGAAAATAATGCCTCATTCTGAGCAGACGTGAAAAGCCTTCCACTGCAGTTCTTATAAACACAAACACGCACATACCACTTCAAAGCTCAAGTCAAAAATGTGTTCCTAGTTTTCTGTTATCAGTAAGATGGCATTAGCATGTTTTGTGATAAACAGTATTCTGAATATTTCGTCGGAATAAATCATTCTATATCTTTCTGAAAGCAACACTGCAACTTGAGCACTAGACTGAAACACTAACTCCATTGAAATTCCAGTTGTTGACAAATGGCAGCTAAGTTTGAATCCTTGTGGTATTTTGTTGTTGTTGTTGCTAGTTAGAGGATTTGAATCTGAGGTAGGTGTTCAAAGATTCTTTAGCACTATAGCATTATGTAGGTTAGCAGGCAAACTCTTTCATCTCTATTGAGTTGATATAAGGAAGTCTCCTTGTCCTAGGCCAGGAATGGGAACCAGTGGCCTTCTGGGTGTCAACTGGGCCATAATTCTCATCTTTCCTGATGAGTGGTCATGCTGGCCATGGCTGATGGGATTGGTGTCTAAGAACATTGGAGGATGGGGACAATTGTTCTCCATCATTCACCTAATACTTAGTTAGGTCTACTACTAAACTGTGACGCTTTTAAGTCTGGCGGCCTTCAGTTACCTTCCTGATCCCTTTAGTTTGTAGCAAGGGTGTGTATTGGCTCTATTTGTGCTCCCAAATTACAAGGGAAGGGCTCACATTTCTGAGTTAGATTGCACTGTTAACAGTCAAGTTGGATCAGAGACCCCCTATGCTTTGAAGTGGCCTCAGCTGCCCAAACCATGCATAACCCCCACCCCCACCTCAGCATTCAAGAAGGGAAATTTGGGGAGGATCTTTCATTTTGATGGACAGGTCAAGGTTTAATCATCTTATTTTCCCAGAGCACTTCAAACAGATATTTCTAAGGAAGGATTTTTCACATTGTTATATTGGTTTTGCAATGCAAGTCAAAGGGATTTCCTGAGAACTGCATTTTCTGGATCACAAACTGAATTCAGTTCTGACTGGTTCCAATCCAGATTCAAATCTGGGCCACAAATTGGATTGGTGGGTCCATGCACAACCCTACTGCTATTACAGTTTTTAGAGTGTGGAAGTGGAATCAGACTCAACTTTTGAGTACTGGGATTTCCAGTAGCCGTTGGGAATGTTACTACTAAGCATTCAGAAAGCATGGATATTTACTAGTATTCTATAAACTTGAGATGACTTGTCATCTAATCCATTAAACATATGGCATCTCATCTCCAATTCGAATTCTAATCCTAAATACTCACAAGCCATAAATGATTTTTTTTTTTTATTTCCCACAGAGAACATGTGCCGAGTCCAGATGTTCAGATGCAAAGTGTCCCTGTGGGCTCATAAACTAGTTGAATTCAAGAATTGGCATATAAAAATTGATATTTAAAATTTTCTATAATGTAATATAAATATGGAAGTAGGTATTAAATGCAGTAAAAAGACGCCACTGGAAAGAATTCAGAAATAACTAGTATGTGATAGCCCCCCCATTTAAAATTTTATCTTTGTGGAACACATTATACCAGCACAATCCATGGAATGTCTACTCAGAAATAAATCCCACTGACATAGATGGTTTTAGGGTACTGCGACTGGTGCAGTCACAGTGGGTACTATGCTGCAGGGGGTGCCAAAACAATGTTGTAGAAGTGCAAGTAGCCGTGGCTACAATTTTTTCCATCACACAGGGCACCGATGAAATTTGGAGAGCCCAAAGTCTGCCACTGCTATTGAGCTCAGTGAGGCTTACTGCCAGGTTGGTGGATAGAGGCTTGCAATTTCAGTTTCCTCTGATCAGCCCTAAATGTCAAGATCTAGGATACCAAAGTAAAGTCTCCACCTTTCTGCCACCTTTTGGTGAAAAAGTTGGACAGTATGGGAATGTTGCTATCCATGGGCAAGTTCACCCACCTCTGTCTGATGCTACAGGATTTTAAACCATGTGGGGAGCCCCATGAATGAATAAAGGTCCTCATTCCAGATCTTTCTGCTCAGAATAGTAGGTTCTAAGCTGTGTAGCAATAATGTACAGGAAAGGGGCAAGGGCTTAGCAATGCCCTCCCATCGTGCTTGCAAATAAACTGAATGCCCCAATAAACCTTTTGTAATCATCTATCTATGCAAGGGGAAACCATACAGAGAAAAGCTCATGGACTAGGCCACCACCAATACAGCAATACATTAGCTTTAGTAAAGATATTTTAGGTGTTTTATGTTGCTGTTTTTATATGCAAGGTTTTGTATGGAAGGAAGGAAAGCATTAGTGCAACACTTTAGTCAACCATACAGTCTGTTGTTGTTTGTCTCCTGGATAGAATGATACAATTGTAGATGCTGTCTAATCAGTGTGATAACCCTTCTCTGGTCTGTCCTATCTGACAGACTGTACATCAATTAGCTATTGCAATATTTGTTCACCATGAATTTAATATTCAGAAAATTATCCAGACTTAATTAACTTCAAACTCTGGTTACATCCAAGAACCCCAGGTGTAATTCCTGTTTACAGAGGGCAAAGACATCTCTGTCATCCCAGTACAATTAACTTCCATATGCGCCTAATTACAAATGCAGTAACCTGTTTACACAGGTAAGCTTCTAATGATAGGAAGACACTCTGGACTGTGTTATTCTATTTTTATTTACTGCACCTCTAAGCATCTTTCTGAATAAATCCCTGAACTTGCTGTTAACCACCCGACAGTTTGCACTAGAGATGTCATTTCTCCTCACTTGAGCAGAGACTCACATATGCAAGATTTTTTAAAGTATTATTCCATTTGCTTAATATCTGAATCATTTTATGACCAATCAATGGCACAGGAGCACCTGATACTGTATTATTGTTCAAACTAAGGTGGTACAGACCTGATCATTTCTGAATATAAGACCACTGAGAGCCTGCACAAGTTGTTTTGAGCTTCCCAAGGAAGAAATAGCATATAAGATAATAAAGCAACAGTATTCCCCCAAACCTGTGGCTATAACATGTATTTCCAAATTGGGCATTTTTATATGCAGCAATGAATAGAGCTATAGCTCAGTGGTAGAACACCTACATCATACAATGAAGGCATCAGTTTCAATTGCTGGCATCTTCACATAAGGCTGTGAAAAGATCTTCTGCCTGAAACCAGTTTTTCCATAATATGCTTAATTTTATAAACTTCTATCATGTTGCCTCTGACACACCTTTTTTCCAAACTAAGAAGTCCCAAATGATGCAAGTTGCTCCATCCCTTTGATCATTACTGGCTGCCCTTCTCTGAACCTTTTCCACCTCTACCAATATCCTCTTTGAGGTGAAGCAATTATAGACATTTATTCAAAATGCAGTCACACTATAGATTCATATAACATTAAGATATTGGCATTAGCTCAAAATAATTTAGGGAAACATCAAGGAAATGGAATAAACTGCTGTGATTGTAGCTCTAGATTTCAAACTGGGGAGCACTCTCACTTTCTCGCAGTACAGTCATAATTTTATGCCATAATTTGTGGGTTTGGGCACAAGACACATTCCTCTGAATGATCAGTTGTAGCTTTAATCAGTTGCAACATTCTCATATGGTCTGTAGCACTGTGGGATACTGATAGTAAACATACTCCACAGGTCATACACAGGGGCAAGCTTGTCTCTCACATTGGTAGTTCAGTGGAGAAGCCAATAATAAAATCCGAGGACTTTATTGATTCTTTTGACGGGAGCAAGTGACATTGTTCAGTGGAAGTGTTGAGGGCAACCCTCAAGAGCGCATTTCACAAAGATATTTTCCATGAACAAAGTAAGCATCTAAAGGTCTTTGGGGAGTTCCCATTAAAGTTGACTCCCTGCTGAGGTGTGGGTGCAGGTTGCTTATAGACATATGCAAATATATTTGTGGTCTCAGTGAGCCCAACAGCTAAATCAATACATTTAGCTTTAATAAAAGAAATCCTATCCCCCCCCCCCCAAATCCTAGTAAGGAAGGTTCTAACTCAGAGGTGGGGAGTGTTTAAAGAATTCAGGTTTGTAAAAGAGGCTTTGCAAACCTATAGGGTACTATTTACCCTGATATCATTTGTGGTGATAATAAGGGAAGTGGGTGATTTGTCTGCTATAAAACTACACAAAATATTATTTTACTCTCTAGTTCTATCTTACATGGAATGGACAGAACAGATTCTGGACTAAGACTTAAGAAATAACAGAATTTACAGCATCCTGGGTATTACTTTGACCTCTAGCACCTTATGTGCATCAGTGATGGTGATGATTTTCTCAAATCGTTCCAACAGTGCGAGAATTGATCCCTAAACATCCAGCATGTAGTGAATGTGTTGTCAATGGATGAGGTCCTGTCTACTGCTTTGAAAGAGGTAGTGAAACAGCATTTGTTCCTAAAAGAAAAAGAAAAAGAAGAGCACCAGAAACAGCCTGGACCCACTAATTTGTAATAGATATTAGCCAGTTACTAACAGACCTTTTCTTGGGAAAGTGATTGAAAGGGTTGTGGTGGAGCAGATGCAGGCATTGTTGAATGAAACTATCTAAACCCATTTCAATCTGGGTTCAAATCTGGTTCCAAGTCCAAACGGCCTTCTTTGCCTTGATAGATAACCTTTATTGGAAGAGAGACTAGGGAATGGGAAAACCGTGCTTTCTGATTGATCCCTCTGTGGCTTTCAATACCATCAACCATAGTATCCTGGTGTACTAGTTCTGTGGGATGGGTGTTGGTGGCACTGTTTTACTGTGGTTCCAGTCCTACTGTGAGTTTGTTACAAACAGTAATGTTACATTACTTGGCCCATTGGCATCTATGTTATGGTGTGTTGCTGGGCAGTGTTGTGTCACCAATATGGATCCATAGGGTGGAATCGTGTGGCAAGTCATGTCTGTCATACCTCATTGCAGCTGAGGACTGTCTGAAACATAGATTTGTTGAAGACTGAAATATTTTTTTCAGTGCTTTTGGCGTGTATTTGACCCCACCTGTGACAGAGGATTAAACTGATGGTAAATCACACAGCATTGTGAATGTGCTTTGAGTGCTATTGAATGAAATATTGGTCAGGAACCCAGTGGATATCCATACACATATACAGTCAGACCCATTAGACTTGCATGTTTTCTGGATGCATATGGGTAGATACAGATATTTTGTCAATGACTTATTATATATTTTAAAAGCACAGCTCCAAGCTACAAAATGACTGGAACAAAGCAGAGGTCTCTGTGGACAGGTAGCACAAATATTCATTGTGTAAGAAATACAATATCAGATCCTTCATCGATCATGCGTATTCTTGGTTTTTAGGTGACATTGATATAAAGAGTCATCCCTGTTTTCTCCCCTCGAAGGATGAGCAGAATTAATGCAGCTTAGAATAACTGAAAGAAGACAAAAGATAGCCATTTCAAAGAGTGATTTATCACAAACGTCACTTACTTCATAATTAAACTCTAATCTCTGTAGAACAAGTAACCTCTCAAGAACAACAATATTGCTAACCTGTTCGATTCTGCCATTCAGAGAAGAGAAGAGAAAGAAAAGAAAAGATGGTTTAGCAATGAATGTGAAATATGACTGGTACAATGTTTTATTATTTCAGGGCTCTATGGTTTATCATGTCTAACTCATTTTTTCTGAATAACTCAGTTACTCAAATACATGGTGTGGGAATTTGTATGGCATATACAATCCTATTATCAAACTAATGAGGTGTGCCACTGGTATAAGTGATCTGGTCTAATAGGGTTTCTCCCCACCCCCCCACCTTAATGGACTAGTTTCCATGCTGGCATCATATTTATCTATGCAGAAGCAACATCAATCGATGCTCTGGTCAATGACTCTGCTGAGCTACATCCCCTGTTCATATATGAATGTGACAAATAGGCTGGATTTTTATGGCAGTTGTACTTGTCATTGAGCTGAGGATAGATGAGCTTTAATGGATAGTTAAATGTCTGCTACTTGGTCTTTGGACAGATGCCTGGTGTTACAACACATTATTTATTCATGTATTAATTAGAAGATATATTCAGCAGTGAATAAAGGACAGACAGGCAAAATGAGGAACGAAAAACCTGGGACATGAGCTGGGCAAAGACTAAAGCTGAAGGAAATCTTAGGCACGATCTACAAAGCTGAGACATATTCCTACTACAAAATTATTTGCTGAAATTGTGGGCAAATATGCTGCCGTTCCAAAACTGGAGCCACTAAGATGGCTTTGCCTTATTTGTTGCCATTGGAAATTTTATGTACATGCCACCAGAATTCTCATGGAAGCCAAGATTCCAATAGCATCATGATCCTTCTTGTGTGCCCAAGGTTGAGTTTGGTCTTGTACTTGTCAAAATGCTTTGGAACATCAGTGAGATTCAGAAGTAGTTTCTGATATGGCTTAAGGGTCATTTGCTCAGTGGAAAAAGTGATTTGTGGTGTATGAAAGCCAGCGCACCTGAAATGCTCTTTAAGTCCCTGCTTTTGTACCAAAAGCCAGAGGTGATAGATAATAGTTACAGTGATGCAGAGATAAGTAGATCGAGGCTCTAGGAAGGGGAGGGGAGGCTACTGAGACCTTTGAAGAAGGTGCAGGGGCAATAAATGCTATGTAGCTAAGCATGTTATTTGATGAAGGACCATAACTTGGTAGTGGTAGAATCATGCTTTGTATGAACAAAGGTCCCTAGTTCAATCCCTGGCATCTCCAGATAGGCTGGTGGGCAGGTAGATCTGCTTGTCTGAAATGTTGGAGAGGCACTGCCAGTTACTAAAGTCAGTATTGATCTAGATACTTCACTGTGTTGAGGCACAAGGCAGCTTCCTATGTTCCTTTGAGTATGCATCTTCCAAATATATTGCAGTTGGGACATGCATAGGATTTTGTGTCTAAATAGGTATTTTCTATATGCATATATGCATCAGTGCATATGTATAGCATTATGCTTTATTTATTTAAATCTATAGCAACCCATACCATCTTCACATGCATGTTTTTAAACTAGAAACTACCTCAGAAGGTGGTGGACTCTCCTTCCTTGGAGCTTTCTAAGGAGAGGTTGGGTGGCCATTTGTCAAAGATGCTTTAGTTGAGATTTCTGCATTGCAACGGGGTTGGACTAGGTGACCCTCGGGATCCTTTCAGCTCTACAATTCTATGAGATCAGTTAAACATTATCAGTTAAACAAAGAGATAATTGGCACAGCTACCAATCTCCTTGTGTATGTTATACTGTTTAAAGTCAATGGGAATCGGTAAAAAAAGAAAAACAGCTTCACTTTTGTCTGTGTGTGTGTGTGTGTGTGTGTGTGTGTGTGTGTGTGTAGTTCCATTTTTAGCCTAAGTGCATGGAAGTACTACGAATGTTTGACAGCAGCTATCTGTCATGGTAGAACTAATTACTTATTAATCATTAAGCAATCCTGCTAGCAGTTTATTTTCATCTACGTTCAGACCACTAGCATTTTTATCTGTTAAAATAATCTTGGATTCCCCCCACCCTTTGCAGGAAAAACCCTTTCATAAGATTTATTATACTATTAGGCAGAATCTATATCTCATCCATGTGAAGGTTACAAGTGGTGGAGGAGACAGAGAGCCAGCTGATAACTCTTCCTAATATATACAGTATAAGGCGGAACACTTCCCTTATTGTGTGTTGCTTCTGCAGCATGTACAAGTTTTGGAATATAGAGTCAGTTTGGCTATCTTTGCTTACATAGGAAGCTTGCCTACATAGGAGATGTTGGGGATGGAACTTGGGATTTTCTGCACATTGGAAAAAAGCAAATACATTTTCTTAAACTTCTAGTTCATGCATGTGTTACTTTAAACCACATGAGGGCACAGTTTGTCTAGCAATATATAACTTGTTTGTAAGTCCCTTTGTCTGTAAACGCTGAGCCATTTTGTTTGTTGTCTTCTGATAATATGTCTGTTATTTTCTCTCCTTCTATCGCCACTCCTCTGGTAAATAGTTCCTCCATGAATAAAGCCTTTGAATTCCACACATTGCAAGCGATTAAAGGTTAACTCACCAAAGCTTTAAGGTATTGTAATACTGCATGCAAAAGCAGATTTTCTGCAACCTTACCCTGAAATGCTAAGCCATGACAAACATAGGAAGCTGCCTAACACTAAGTCAAAAATATATGTGCCCCATTTCACTTAGTATTGTCTACAGTGGTTCTTCACGGTTTCAGGCCAAAGGTCTCTCCTGGCCCTATTTGGAGATGCCAAGGATTGAACCTTGTACTTTCAGTATTCAAGGCAGTTGCTTTCCCCATGAGTGACAACCCTTCCCTCATTATAGCCTCCCTGTAAAAGGCAGCAGAAAGAATCTGTTTGTTCAACAGCTCCTGACTTCAACCCTTTTATATAAACCATTTTCTGTTATCCTTTGACTTGTTTTGGCCTTTTCTACGTCTTTATCTCTTCTATATTCCACTCAGACTGACTGTCATTCTTTTCTTCCTTATCCATCTATGCCTTCAGTTTAGTGACTTAGTTATCAGTCTACAAAAAAACTGTAGCATTTTAGATGTCTTCCTCACTCTCAGTTCTCCAACAGTACTGGTTGCACATTCTTTCCCACAAGATACATTCAGTGTGATCATAAAATTGCCATTCCACTGAGTTGTAAGCTTCTGCATGAAAACCACAACCATACTCCTTTCTGTTACAGTGCCCAGCTGTGCTCTCTTAACACTTTCCAGTGTGCCGGCTCTCTTAAAGAGTTGCAGTCCTTTCTCTTGCAGTTCTTCAACTCCATCTCTCCACAACTATTTTCTAGCTTTATACGCACCATTTTCAGTTTCCTCCCAGCCTTTAGGCAATCAGAAGGTGAAAGCGTCTTATTTAAGTTTCAATTTCTGCTTGTCACGTTCCTAGGGTGAACTTTTCACCCTTCTGTGCAGGAGACCCTCAAAAGCAATCACCATCATTATGCAACTTTTACAAGCAAAACATAGCCCCCTTCCATCCAACCTTAAGTTGAATCCCATCTAGGGTAGCATTTCCCCCAGTAGCCAGTCTGCAGATAACACCATTGACATTTTATAATGGTGTGCAGTGGTTGTACACACCTAGATTTCAATCAACTTTCACTTGGAGCAAAATTCATATGCAAGCTGTCATATGTGTAATTCATGAGTGTCTCCTTTTCCTGCATGTGTGGAAGCTTCTGAAGAAAGAAGAGTAATGGGATTAATGAAATACAAATATAACACAATAATTTAGTTGAAATAGATTTAATGTTGGCAGAAAACTTGTAAAGCTTCAGTGTATATCTGAACATAATTTCCATTGACCCAAATATGACTGGATGTTAAAAATGGTTAGTTTAGCATCAAATTCTGAAGTTTATGTTACTTTACTGTCTTATATACATCTAAAAATCTCCCTGTCTCTGATTTCATAAAGCTTCTCATTGAGTTGCAATAGTACTTCCAAGTTCTCTTGTGTCAATGTCTGAAGATTTTTTTAAGAAGACTTGATTAAAAAGTGGTATATGTGCTTTAAGAACAAACAGCAGCCCTCTTCAGGCATTCTTTGTGTGTGTTAACATAAAGAAGGGACAGCCGGGCTGAGTATACTAGCTGTACCTCCATACCTGTTCCAGTTACCCTCCATTGGCTGGAGGACAAACCTGCTTTACTTGTGGAGTCTTCCTACAGATTTTAGAACCCTGATTTTTCCAATGAAAACAACACAAACATGGGGATGAACCATGCCCCCTTCTGTGTTTCACTCAAGCTGCACAAGTGTCCTATCCTGACTCTGAATGGTCTGGTTGCATGACCCATAGGGGAGAAGTTTTTATATCTCAAGGGGAAACTTAAAAGAGGCTTGATGCCCTCAATGTCCTAGCACTGGAAGGAGCAGGTAATACAGCTTGATCATAGAGAAATGGGTTGGCACTCTGCATTTCAGATGAATAGAAGAGTCCACGCCTATATCATGACCTGCCCTGCAGTTTGAACATATCTGCACTATGTCCACTACCAGCAATGAAACTATTCGTTCTTAATTAGGTTTTTTCTCAGTAGCTCTCACAGTATATTTTAGCACTATACTGGGGCTTTACTGAAGAACCAAAATTATGACTCTTGTGAATGGTGGGAAATTACCTGAACAGTGTTGTAAGAGTGGCTAAGATTTGCTCATTAAGAACAGATTAGCTAAAAAACAGACTTGAATAATCCTATAATCGGACCTTGATACACAAACTCTTAAAATGCTGAGTGCTTTAAATAAATAGATGATTAATTTCCCCCAGAAGTGTTGTGCTTCACTGAGAAATTGTATTTCTGGCAAATGCTCATTTCCCTATTACTAATATTCCTTATTAGATTTTATATCATTTGCCACCTGCCTGCATAGTGTATAGAAATTAATTGCATTAAAGTATAGTTCTTCCCTTGTGACAGACATGAGGATTCATATCATTAGTTAGATTAGAAGATATTGCCCCTAATGGCAAATGCTGAACCATTTCCTTATTCCACAACAGCACAATTCTATACATGCTTACTCCAAAGTAAGTCCCACTGAGTTCAATGGAATTTACTCCCCAAGTGGTTGAAGCTTTGCTGGGGAACTGAAGGAACGAAAGGAGATAATTAGATGTCCATGCAGAATAAACATGGTCTTTTATTTAACAGAGAATCTTTATCTTTCCTCCTTAATGAATTTAGTGGTTTTCCCCCCCTTCTAAAATGAACAGAAGGATAGAAGGTTGAGTGTGTTTACCTGAGATTTATTACTAGGGATTATAGGTAATGAAATACATCCTGAGCATGATGCTACATGGTTGGGGTGTTTAATATGTACAAATTAAATCTTCTCCTGGAAATACTCATAAAAACAATGAATTAAACATCAGGACTAAGAGATTTTAGGCTTATTAATACAGTGTAACCCTATTCAGTGAACTTCAATTTGCTGAACACAGATGTTGCCAGCAAAATAATTAGTGGAGAAAATGTGTATCCAGCGGAATATCAAATGTATCACACATTAAATTTTAATGTCTTGTAAAAAGTTGGGGAAAGTGATTTGTGATGGGAAATTGTAACCAATTTTATGGCTTAAACTCTGGAAAATGAAACATTTTTATAGAAACTGCACTCTAAAAACGGAATATTAAAGAAAATCCCCTTGGGATAACGTGACTCCTGTTTTTGCAGGGAAACTTTGGTAGAACATATTGACAACATAAAAAAAATCCGAGGAACTGAAAGTTTAAGTTGTCATATTGTGGTAGGCACAGTATTGACTGTGTGATAGAAGAGTGAAAAGGCTCCCAAAAGTATTTATGTGAAATTGACTTGCTTGTTGGATTGCTTATAACATTAGAAAATGCTAAAATGGCCAGGTGCCAATGTGTTCATAACTTTAGTGCACATAATACTGCTTCAGATTCCTCTCCCCAACCTGTATACAAAGGGAGTTTCCATAGATTTGTGGTAGATATTTTGCAAACATATTTCTGTATTTAAACCCATCCCATACTAAAACATGAGATCTGATACCATGTAGTTGTTGACTTTAGGGCAAAGGTTTTCACCCTTTTTAAGTCCACGGCTCCCTTGACCAACTACCTTCTTTCTGCGGCTGCCCTGTGGGGCTCAGGAGCCCAGTTATGTCACCCCTTGCCTGCAGAGCTGGCAGCCTCTCACCCTTTTTCAAACACCCTCCCTTGTGGAGTGTTCCCTCAGCCTCCTCTCATCTCCCCTCTCCTCTTCTTGGGAGTCCTCCAGGAAGCTGCTGCTATCATCCCTGGTCTCTGAGCTGCCCCCCCCCCCGAGGGAGATGCGTCCTGGAGGCACCATTTGCCTGCAGAGCTTATAGCTAGGGCTGCTGCAATAAACAGCTGTGAAAGCCTTTGGGAAGCATAGACATGAGAGGGCTTCAGAGGAGGGAGGGAAAGAAAGAGGGACAGGGAGCAGTGTTGCTCACGGCACCCCGGACCATCATTCAAGGAACCCCAGGGTGCCACGGCACCCTGGTTGAAGACTACTAACCTTGGGGGGGGTTCACACATTACATTCAATGAGTATACAATGGGTGTACCCATGTAGATTAATTGTTGAGCCCTACGCTTGTACAGTTATTCACATGTCATGTTAAATGAGCGTACAGCAAGGTAATCAACACAGTGCCCTACATAATTATTATTTTTTAAAAGGAGTGATGTGAGATGTGGTTGCAATAAACTACAACTCACATCATTCCTTTGTTTTAAAAAATGTTTTTATTTGATTTTCAATTTGATATTTCAAAATAAACGTTTTACAAACTTTAAAATATCCAATGACTTTTCTTCTCCTTCCATGGTTCATTTTGTATGTCCTCTATTCCTGCATATTTTGCCTTAGCCATGTACGTTCTTCTTGCTTTCTTGTTCTATATGTTAAACCCGTGAGTTCTAACATCTTAGGTTGCCAATCCTCTTTTCGGGGGACCTCACTCACTTTCCATTTTTGGGCTAGCAAAACACGGGCTGCAGTTGTTGTGTACATAAATAAACTTTTCTGACACCTAGGGATTTCTGTCTGTCTTATTCCCAACAGAAAGGACTCTGGTCTTTTGAGGAAAATAGTTTTAAACATTTTTTTTCAACTCTTTATAAATCATTCTCCAATATTCTTTTACTTTTTTACATCTCCACCACATATGAAAAAGAGTTCCCTCCATTTCTTTACATGTCCAACACATATCTGATTCTACTTTATACATCTTAGCCAGCCTACTCGGAGTTAAATACCATCTTTGAATCATTTTCAGATAATTCTCTTTCATTGAATAACATGCGGTAAATTTCAAATCACTTTTCCCGAGTTTCTCCCAGAGGTTTAAATCTATATTGTGTCCTATATCTATTGCCCAGTGTGTCATTGAAGCTTTGACTAGTTCATCTTTTGTTTCCCATTCTAATAGAAGGTTATACATTTTAGACAGGAGTTTATCTTTTTTTGTAGAAGTTCTTATATCATTTTATCCTTTTAAAAATTCAACATCATCTGGAATGTACCATGTTAGAAAATTATGGTGTACCGTGTGCAGATATGTGTACACAAAAGTTGAGCTGCACAAATCAGCAGGTGTACACTCTTTCAAACACGTTTGTATATGTGTATAGACAACTTCTACCCTTAGTGTAATGTATAAACAAGCCTGTTGTAAGATCTCTGCAACTAGGTTGGGATTTGTGGTTGACTGGTTTTATGGAGAGCAGACTATTTGGCAAATGATAGAATAGACTTTAAGTGTTTTTTTTATCAATGGCAAATTGAGAGACAATATTTGTAGCCTCTAGTATCCAGCATTCAAGACTAAATTGTCTGATACCATTCATTGCTGTTCAGTGCAAGTTCATAGCTGATAAGACACCATGTTTTAGCTTTCTTGTTCCTGACTCTTCTAATGCTAAGCTACATAAATGAGTTTACATGTGAAAGTTAGTTCAGAGTTGCTCAGTTTGTCCCATACAAGCACACCAGTTTGCACTTTGAAAAAGTGTTGAAATGTTTCTCGATCACAAAGTCCTAGGACTGTATGAGTTTATACCTCTTCCTAATTCAGCCCATCCCTGTGAAAAGGAGCCAAGTGCACCCACTCTTCCTTGTTGCATGCCATCCTGACATCTCTGGACACACACACACACACAAATATATACAATGTGAATATTGCCTAGGTATTTAAAATCCAAAGCACAAAGACACCAGATTACATGGCTGATTTCTCAGAAATCAGCTGTAAAAAAGGTCCATGTCTATTGGAAATGTCATATTCCAATGTTACATCATCATCCAGGGATGTCAGGTAGGGTGGGCATGGAAAGGAGGACAGACACAACTTTCACTCTTGCATGTAGAATGTGATCATGTGGAATGGATCAACAGCAGCCACCTTATTTGAAGAGCAACATCACCTTACTTGATGTTTTGTTGGTATCAAAATAGGGCTCTTTCTTAACGTGACTCAATACGTGGTCGTCAGAGTCTTGCTGGGCTATGCAGCACAACTAATTGACCTTACACACGTTTGTTTGTTTGTTTGTTTGTTTGTTTCAAATGTCCAGTGTTGCTTTGCTTATCCCATTTTTAAAAAAATAAAATAAACAGCCATCAACACTATTTAGACTGCAAGCATCAACCACAATAACTATAGCTCTTTGGCTTTCTGGGGCTATTGTCTGTAGCAGCTCTGCACATGGTGGTGAATAAAGCTGCTTTAGGCATCTCTAGATTGACACACTACAAGTGTATAACTTCAGTAGAACCCACTTATAATTTTTTTCAACTGAACTGCATTGCCATGTATCATTCAGGTCAACATGAGGGACGAGTGGGGTCCACCATGCTATGTTCTCTTACTGTTCTGCCATTCTGGTGCCCTTAGTGTCTACTCATATTTAAATAGGGATTCTACATCCCTATTTGTGCATCCACCCTTACACTATAATTTCTTTTTAAAAACCAGAAACCAACATTTTCTGGATGAAACAAATCCTAATTAGATAGGTTGGGTTTATGTAACAGTAAAATGTGTATTTTCATTTCTTCTGACACTCCGGAAATCCAGCTTTAGAAATCGATAAGGACTGTGGATTCCAGTGACATCCTATTGAAAATTTGCTGTTTCAACCTTAATGAGACATCATATTTTAGCTGATAAGAGAAAACCTGAATGTTTGGTACCAAGCAGATGTTGGTCTATAATTAGAGCTTTGATGTAGTCATAAATAGAATTAATTAGGGGGTAATCATTATTTAGTGTCACAACACATGCTGAAAATATTTCTTTAACTATTCAAAACTATAGCTCATTAAAAAATAAATTAATACACTGTGGTCATTTTCCTTCTCTGCGAGGGTATACAAACATAGTCCAAAATTAGAGAACCTATGCCAATTCTAGTCAAAAAAGAAAGGGTCCTCACACAAAGCTTTCTTTGGGGGCATTTCTCTTGCCTGGTTTTGCTTCATATTCACGTTATGACCGACATACATATTGGAGGTGTGAAGTGGTTTATTTTTGCACTGGTTAGAGCATGAGGATCATTGCTAACCTTATAACATTAGGTAAATGAGCTTCTTGATTGACTTTCCTTTTTTTAATAACACTTTTTGAATGCTGGCTATTGGCTGACCATTCTTGAAGCAAGTCTATTCACTGTTGCATTTTTATAAAGACTGGAATTTGAAATGTGTTGGGAATCAAATATATTCTTTTGCCTATATAGATTGAATGGATGGATGGATGGATATGAAAAATATTGGGCCCCTTTTGTTGTTTGAAGGGTTAAGCCCTCCTGTCTTCACCCAGTGCATGATGGAAAGACTCCAATTGAGGCCCCACCTGCAATTCAAAGTTACAGTTGTCAGTGGTTTAACAGCCAATCCTTCCTCTCAGAGAACTATGTGAATTATAGCTCTGTGAGGAGAATAGTGATCTCCTAATAACTTTCAGTACCCTTGGCAAACTACAGCTTCCAGGATTCTGTGGGGCAGGCTATGACAGTTTAAACTGGTATGTTAGTGCTTTAAAGTATAGTGCACATGGGGCTTCAATAGCATTATTTCAATGGCTCTAGTTTAATACAGAATCACAAGTGCAGAAAGAGTGAAAATGTGCTTTCAGGGAGTCAGAAGTTGAGAGTTTTTTAAATTATTTGCTAGTTGTTTTTCCTTAGGAGAATTTAATAGAACCAAGTTTTGTGCTCTAGTGAGAGTATGTGAAGGAATCTCGCTCCCAATAAAACTTTGGATGAGCAAGAGAGAACTATTTAGCATGCTCAGAGGCTGTGAAACAGTCTTGAGGCTGGCAGAGCAAAATTGTGACAGTTCATCATTCCCTTGGACCCGAAAGGTTCATTGAAGAAACTGTTCACAATGGGTTCCTAACTCCATCAATAATTTATGATCTATGATCTATGACTTGGCTTTAAAATGGAAATAGGGAGAATGTATGGCACTTGATGTGGCATGATGAATGTGATGGTAAACTTGGGGAATATTTTTCCTGTCTAAAGAAATAGAATATTGAAGCCAGCATATTCTACAGTGGTGTGTAGTTGGTAAGAAGCGTCCTTTCAATGAAATTTATGGTTCTTAATTCTTGGGCAGCTTACAAAATACCTTAAATCCCATAAACAAAAGCTGAATTGTTGAAGTGCATTCTTCCTTGACAGTGTCCAAAGTTATGGAGACAGATGAAGCTTGAGCTCTGAGACCAAATCTGCTGAATCTTAGTTTGCCATGTGGAAAACAATAGCCCAAGATCATCATGTTCAGAAAGACAAAAGCTCTCCCAACATTAAATGCTCAATGCACTAAGCCGTTTGGCATAAAGTGAGCCTTTTATGGCTTACAGCCTGATCGTAAACACATTAATTGGAAGTAAGTCTCTTGGAAATGGCAGGATTTATTTTCAGTTAATCTGTTTACGATCAGCATGTTATTGTAGCGATGAAAGTTATCCAACTCATAGTTACTCTGATCACAATTCTCCACTTGGCCTGGCAAAGCTTGACGTGTTTTCTCTGCTTTCCTGTAATGTGTCTTGTGAAGCCTTGCATTGGTCAGTCTTGTTCTTCTCCAGTTTAGCTTTAGGTGAAACAAGTAGCCAAAAACAGTGTGTCCTGAACTTTTAGTATTTACATTTTCAAAAACTCTTGACTGGATGTACTTAACTCTGGAATCAGGTGTACAACAGAGTCTTTTTTTGGGGGGGAGGGGGGATGAACCCGCTATATTACACAAGTAATTCAGACCTTGAATGATGTGTGGACATCAAGAAAGTATGAACCTACTGGATTAGTCAAATTCATTTTGAAAGATTGCAAGCTCTCTGCAATACAGCCAGTATTGAATTTAAGCAATCCCGGATATTTATTTCTGTGTGCTCTGGAAGCCAGCAACCACAGAAGTTACGGAATCTCTAGTACTTGGCTGAAGAGAAAAGAAGATTAGATGGTTTGAGTTAGGAGAGCTGTACTGTACATACTTAGGCTCTATTTTTGATTTTGAAAAGTTTGCACATAAAATGCCAAATAAAAAAATTGGCACTGCCCACTATGTATGGACAGGCATAGATCAGTCTAAATCTGGTTTGTGTCAATTTCACATGTATTCAGTTTTAAGGCCATTACATTCAGCTCCCATAGTAATGTGCTATTATTTTTGTTTTTATTATCTTTACACACAAATATATGGTTCTTGGTTGTTGTTTTTAAAAAAGTACTCAAAATTCATTAGGTGGTCCAAGGGGCACCTTTAAGAAGAGCAAAACCTTGTAATAAATGCTTGAAGTTGCTAGAAATCATGGCTACTGCCACTTGGATGGCTATTACCTATTTTAAAAAGAGGTTAGTTTTGCAAAGAAAAGAAATCCATTGGACCACAAAATTCATTGCAATATGCATTCTGAAGAAGACTTGTGTCTGTGCCCATTCTTTAGTCCAGATGAGTTGACTTTAAATGTGGGGAAGATGCACCTTAGTAATTCATTACCTTATTGCCACACTCTCAACTCTTTTTCCCTTTAAAAAATAGTTTAAATTAATTGGTTACAATTAATTATGGCATGGGCTTGTGTCCATGAAAACCTATTCCATGCTAAATAATTATTTTGGCCTTTAAGGTGTCACAAGTCTCTTTTAAATGACACAGAAAGAGAGAGTTTTCCAAAATGCTACTAACCAGAGTAAACTGCTTCAGGTTGTTTCATGATGAAGCAAGTCCTTAGCGGCGGGTGCCATCAGGTAGAGAATGGCTGTGACAAAATACAGATTAATTGGTCTGTTTCTGATCTGTTATTTTAGGAGTACACTCCATCCCATTTCCATATTAAACTGTGACTTTAAAAAACCCATAAAATTTATATATATATATATATAGAGAGAGAGAGAGAGAGAGAGAGAGAGAGAGAGAGAGCGCTTTATCCCAAAAAAGTTCCAACCTCAGAAATACCATGGTTATCTTTTTAATGCTCATTTTTCTCTTCTTCTCTTTCTACCCTCCACATGAAATGGTACTGCAGATCAACATAAATACCACACTGCACATTCGCTTCATACAGCCATTTGTGTGCACAAAGAACAAGGGCATATTGCAGTCTTATATTGTGATGGTGAAAGCCCATTTGTATGATGTAGTAACATTTCTTGCTTGCAGTGCTGCTCACCTCCTCTCTTTACAGAAAGAAAGATAGTACGTCAAGTCAGAAAAGGAGCAGGTAGGTGTGAATATACAGTGGTACCTCGGGTTAAGTACTTAATTCGTTCCGGAAGTCCATTCTTAACCTGAAACTGTTCTTAACCTGAAGCACCGCTTTAACTAATGGGACCTCCTGCTGCCGGAGCACGATTTCTGTTCTCATCCTGAAGCAAAGTTCTTAACCCAAGGTAATATTTCTGGGTTAGCAGAGTCTGTAACCTGAAGTGTATGTAACCTGAAGCGTATGTAACCTGAGGTACCACTGTACAAGAACCAAGGGCAAAGAAAATGGAAACGTTGCTCTAAAAATTAAAAACCTGGTTACATATATTCAACTTGGACTTAGTTTTCATTCAGCTACCACTTCAGACTGCCACGGGAGGGGAGTATAACAGAATGTTTCTCTTTCTCTCTCTTTCTCTCTCTCTAAGTCTTCCGCCTAGAAATCTAGATATCGTCAGACGTTTTGCCTAGCATTTGGTTTTCTATGTTGACTTATCTTTTTCCATGGAGGAGCATTCAGTCATGTGAGCCGCCCCCTGCATTCTGAAGTGATGCAGCCCAGAAGCAAGCTTGCTACCCCAGTGAAAACTAAGTTGCCCAACTTGCTGGCAGGCAGGCAGGCAGGCAGGCAGGTAGGCAGGCAGCGGCTGTAGTCATACAGTTGTTTACATACATAAATAGGAATTGGTTTATGTATGATTAGTGATTTCAGAATATGGATGAGAATGCACATTGAAACACAGGTTTTCAAACAAACATCCCATTGGAAGGCTGACAGCATCTGTTCAAGGGTGTGCAATTCCACTGAGCATTTCAATGTGTATATAATTTATACCACCTAAAGTGATCTAGAAAACAATCTCCTCCTCTGAATTGGTCAGCAGATCTTTGGCTTACACAATCTTTTCTTTTGGTTTTGTGAACCTTGCAATAGTAAACCGATTTTCAGGATGTTACATACTATTATGATTGATGAAACAGCATTGTACTTGGATTTATCAAAACATCTTGTCATGCCTCATCACCAAGTGCAGTAGAAATTCTAAACATGAAACTGAGCTCCATGAAAATAGCCATTTTCCCCATATGCTAGTGACTCATATGAAATCCAGTCATTCTCTCCATCAATTCCATCTCTCAATACATAACTGCTGTTCTCAATGTGGTTTGATGGGATTTGCGTTGACAGGAGGAGTCCCCCCAACCCCAGGTGACCCCCGGGCAGAATAATGACTCAAGACAACATGCTATGGGGTTAAAATTGGCCACAACTTTATTAAGTTTCAGATGTAGGGAGACCTTGGCTCAGGCATTGGGCGTTTATCCTTCCCAGTCCCCAGCTGGGGATCTGGGAGACTTCAGGGTTATCCAGAATGGGTGGGGATTGGGCTGCTCTGGAGAACATCTGTTCAAGCAGAGAACCCACCCCCCCATTTTGCTGCCGTCTCAGGGGAGAGCAATGACAACCTCTTGGTGTATGGCCAATGCCTCCCCTCAAGACCCCTTTAACGGGGAACCCTGGGATCACCGCTGCAAGGGGGGCGTGGGTCACTGCTTCATGCCCCCCCCCATTTAGGAAGATAAACTAAAGGATTCTGCCCAAGGCCTGAAACTGCCAAAGTTGTGACATTTTGCTATGGGAAAGGCAAAACCTGCCAATGCAGGGGAAATTCCTTTCTGGCCCTTCAACAGCGACCCTGACATAGCAGTGCCTGCGTACCTGTGGAGAAGAGGTTTACCTGCAAAAGAAGACTTAACTGAGGGATAGCAGGGTGGGAGAAGCTCTGGAGCCAACTGACGCTTCACAGGTAAGATTCACCTTCTGTTGTGTGGGCAGGGCGGTCCCTCCCCTTACCTGGCCGATCCCCTGGCAATGCCTCCCCAGGCGGGATTGGGTCATTGGCTGAGGTAGGTGGAGACCTCCAGGTATCCAGCCTGGGGAGGATGAAGCCAGCCCGCACTACCAGGAACCGCACTGGGATTGACGGGATTTCTGGTGGACTTATTCATTTCATTGATCAACTGAGATAATTTAATAAACATAATATTTAAACATTAATTATTTGTGATTATTAATTTTATGAATGTTACATTTTGTGCAAATAAGTGCCCTAAACAACTAACACCAAACATTATAAAATGACATTTTATTTTATTTTTTAAAAGCCTGATCATTTAAAAAGCTTTTTTAATAATAATAATAATAATAATAATAATAATAATAATAATAATAATAATAATAATAATAATAATAATGCTGCTGCTGCTGCTGCACTGGATGTGCTCAAGGGTCCTATAGCTTTGTGAATCTATCTCTGGATAGATACAATAGGAGTAGCTGGATGTGGAAACTCTCTCTCCACTATCCTCCTAGGAAGTATTATCTGCTATTCTTTATCCCTGTTTCATGGCTTCTTGGAGAAGGTCCAGGCATAGCCACAGTAGCCACACACCTGGTGATTGGCCAGGAAAATTACCTGGGGGCCCATGACAATGGCTTTAGTCCTGCCCTTCAAGTTTCAAGGAGTCTCAAAGTGCACTATAATAAACTGGCTCTAGCTCAACGGTTAGAAACTGAAGTCGCTGCCACCCTCAACTGCAAGGGAATATTTTAGGAAGACTCACTTATCCTGTCTAGTTTACAGCAGCACGTCTATCCAGAATTAACTTTCAGCCAAGGAGGCCAACATTAATTTGTTGGCAGGTGCAGGAGTGTCAGCATATGATGAAGTGCTTACTCTCCTGCGTTGATCAAAAGATTACAGCTCTCATCTATAAATACAAGTGGAATGAATGTATTGATGGCCTTGCCACTTACTTCACATCTCTGGATTTTGCCCTGCAAGATGGCTGTGTGTTCTGGGTATTTATTGTTTTCGTTATCATTCAGAGGTTGATAAACTGGCAAATGCAAAGCAGGGCTCAAGTGGGCATGCAGGACTAATCTTCAGTATTCATTGCAAGAGCTGCGCTGTACACACCATGCATACATTTGCGATGCAGAGTTCTGTCTGCTTGCTTGTTATTAATAGCAGTTTCTGAGTCTTCTTTTTTCGGGGGGAGAGGGAAGCAGAGTTATTAAGGTCACATATTTAAAATACGTAAAAAACAACCATCACTGTTATTAGAAGAATAACAAAGTCATTGATCTCTGTTATTTTATGCAAAGTTGGAAGGAAATTTAAACCCTGTATTTGACAGAGGACATAAAGATAGTAGAAGTTGGAGGCTGTATCTGCATATGACAATATTATGCCAGTAGGCACATTTTAGATCTTGTTTGCGTGTTGAGTCACAGTAGCCCCCCAATAATTCACACTTCACACATCAATTTTTGTTTAAGGTTTTTGGCATAATTTTGGCCACAACTTTATTCAAATACAAAAATGTGAGTGGTTGCTTAGGCACTGGTTCCGACTATCTGTCCTTGCCCTCAGGGACAGAGCTGGCCTTCCGGATACCAGCGGAAGCCAGCGTGGGAAACAAGTATTGGGTGAGAAATAAAGCTGGGCACCAGACCATTACTTCTCACCCTCATGTTCCTGTGGGGCTTGCACGGCCCAAGTCCGACTCCGGGGACAAGGACGAAAGAATGGCAAGCCCCTGGATTTCCTTTAACGGAATTCCCATTCGCATCATTTGGAGGGGTAGGCACTTACCCCTCCAAGCACCAATTTAACCAGTGCCTAACCGCCAACCTTACAAGTTGTGACGATTTGCTACGCAGTAGGCAAAAACCAAATGGCACCAGCCAATCAGCCAGATGGCAAAA
The DNA here is from genome assembly GCF_964188305.1 of Podarcis bocagei. Classification (NCBI taxonomy): domain Eukaryota; kingdom Metazoa; phylum Chordata; class Lepidosauria; order Squamata; family Lacertidae; genus Podarcis; species Podarcis bocagei. Next base: position 86,577,480 of record NC_138126.1, on the reverse strand, counting down.
TTCCTACCGTGCCCCCGCACCAAGGCAAACGACACCATGACAGGCATAGCAAGGTCAAGCGATCGGCTTAAATAAAAAACCCCCCTATTAAAGGGAGGGAGGGCGGGTGATCCGATGCAAAACGGCCAAGAGGCCGTGCCAACGTCTGGCCCCTGTATATATAGACTCTGACCCCTCCTCCGAATTGGCAACAATCAAAACACCCCAGCAACCCAGTTTAACCATTTAAATGGCCGGGATTCAACTAAATTTGCCTAGTCACTGGAGGGTGGCCTGTTCCCAACCGCAACACGTGCTCTCTGCTAGGGAGAACACGCTTTGCGTGTTGAGTCACAGTAGCCCCCCAATAATTCACACTTCACACATCAATTTTTGTTTAAGGTTTTTGGCATAATTTTGGCCACAACTTTATTCAAATACAAAAATGTGAGTGGTTGCTTAGGCACTGGTTCCGACTATCTGTCCTTGCCCTCAGGGACAGAGCTGGCCTTCCGGATACCAGCGGAAGCCAGCGTGGGAAACAAGTATTGGGTGAGAAATAAAGCTGGGCACCAGACCATTACTTCTCACCCTCATGTTCCTGTGGGGCTTGCACGGCCCAAGTCCGACTCCGGGGACAAGGACGAAAGAATGGCAAGCCCCTGGATTTCCTTTAACGGAATTCCCATTCGCATCATTTGGAGGGGTAGGCACTTACCCCTCCAAGCACCAATTTAACCAGTGCCTAACCGCCATGGAGCCCTCAGCTCACCGCCAAACCACTCACAGCCCCAACCAAGACCTCAGCTTGGTCACCACCGCACCAATCCAAGCCTCATTCCCTGAAGTGGAAAGGTGCATGCCATCAGCTTGGAAAAAGGATGGCCTCTCAAAAAGAATCTCGGGGTGGGAAATTGCATCGCCACCAGCTCCAAAACTTTTTTGACCACAGCAGAATTGATGCGTTTTCGGGCCCTTTCAGTGGCAGCCGGGCAACGACTGCCCTTCCAAACGCAGCGTTGCAAAAGCTTTGACCAAAATTTTTTCGCTGTCGGCACCATTGCACGCAGCGTCTCCAGGTCACCCAAAATTGCAGCACGTAGTGACAAACAGTCCATGGGCACCAGGTCGTTCTCACCAAGCTGCACCACAATAGCAGCTGGCGGCCCCTCCAAGAGCAACTGCCTCCGGATACTTGGCAGGAACTCCGACCAGCACATCCCACGTCTGGACAGCCAAGACAAGCGAATATGTGGAGGAAAGCCGAAATCTGGACCCAATCCAGATTGCCGTGCTGCGACGCCAGCCCAATGGACGATACAGTGCCCCACAATCCAAACACGGGTCACCACTAAACCTGATAAATAAGATGAAACAAGCAAAAATTGTAAGACACCAATAATGTTAACGAACATAATCTTTGAATGCATTCGATTTCCAACGACCTGTATTTTATTTCCACTGCCTTATTAACATGCTTTCCGGCCTTCTTGGTGGTACGTTTGTCTAGGCATTGGTTCCCGACTAGCTGCACCTGACCTCAGCAGGGCAGCACTGACGACTGGGCCCCACCATATCGTCAGTACCAGCAAACATTGTGGGGGAGCAATGAATCCCAAGGCAATCGCATCCCGCCAGGTGTCGTTCCCCATAGGGGAAAGATGCACCCCATCTGCCCTAAAGAGGGCAATAGCCTTGAAGAAAATTAGGAGGGTGCAATATTACAGAACCACCTAAAGCAAGGACCTATTTTATTTTATTTGTTATTTTATTCACTTTATTTATTTTATTCTATTATCCACCGCCTTATTAACATGCTTTCTGGCGTGCTCAGTGGTAGTTTGTCTAGGCATTGGTTCCCGACTAGCTGCACCTGACCTCAGCAGGGCAGCACTGACGACTGGGCCCCACCATATCGTCAGTTCCAATAAACAGCATGGGGGAGCAATGAACCAGGATCAGACTCAAGCTCACCCCAAATGCTCCCAGGGACTCTTGCATGGCCCTACCCCTCAAAAGGGGTCGACAAAAGCATGGCAAATCCTTGGATTCCCTTAATGGAACATCTTTGCGCATTGGAGGGGACAGGTGCTCCCACCCCCCCTCCAGACCACCATGAACCAATGCCTTAAATTATTTTGAGTCCAGGGAGAGCTGCCATCAACTCAATCCAAGCCCTCTTGCATGCAGGAATGCAAACTTATGCTGGAGGAAGACAGCAAACATTCTCGCCCAGCTGTACCACCAGCACTGCGGGAGGACCTGCACAGGTCACACTCGACCGCACCAAAGGAAGGATCTCCTCCCAAAGCATTCCCCATCTGGACATCCAGTATATGTTCACATGGGCAGGAAGACTGAGATGACGCCCCAGTCCAAACCCGTCAACATGCTTGCCAGCCTAGTGTACAATGCTGTGGCCCAAATGTGCACAGCTGCTCCTATGAAAAAAGGAAACAACAGACAAGCATCAGCACAGACATCACTGTGACACTTCCTGATATAATCCTTGTCAGCGTCAGACTTCCAATGACCCGTATTCACAATCCTGTCTACTGACAGGCCCCCAGTGTGCAGCCTTTGCAGCAGCACCTAATCGTAAGGAATGAGGAGTGTTCAGCAGTAAGCAAGCCGCAGGCTCTAATAACTGGTGCACGACGTAAGCACATTGATGCCGGGCTAACGGGAACCCATTTTCATGCACTAGGAGCGGGCCAGCCCCCAGGGAATAAAAAACCAAATATTCTCTTATCCATAACCGGGCAAGGGCCCTCCTCACCTGTGGCGGGAAGCCTGATTGTGGCACTCCTGCCCACTAAGTCTGTTTTAGAGTTACCAGCTCTAATGACAAGCTGCAAAGGATAAGGAAAAGTCCTGAAGCAATAAGCCTCCAGAATCTCGGCCCCGTGCTGGCTCCAACAACCATTTCCCCAACCCTCAGTGCGAAAATGCAATGGACTACTGAAAGGAGTCTCACCTTGATCTTAACCCGCAGACAAGTTTTAACTTGTTGCAGATACTGCATAGGTAAAAATTGACCGACTTCCTGCCCACTGTCCTATGAGGTTGGAGCCTATTCCAACCTTCCAAGGCCCTGCGCACTGCAAACTTTATACAAGGGTCTCTGAAAAAATAAAGCTTCAATGAAACAGACATTGCAGCGGACTGAATTCGGATAGTTATAACCGCATGCCCAATCTGCAGCAGGTGGACCAAATACTGCAGGATCTGCTCAGAGGATGGGGGCAAATTCTTCCGAATGGCCAAGAACTGCCAGCTTAAGGCTAAGAAATCCATCCAGGCCTTCCCATAAGAGGTAAAAGCAGAAGGGGAAATGGAAGCTGCCGCTCTCTGAAATTACTAATTGTTGTCAAAATGCCACAAGACTGGAAAAGTCTGGCAATAGCTGAGTCTGGAGCCCAGGATCTGAAGCGCTTCATCTGAAAATCGGATAGTGTCAGCGTAATTTGGAGAGTAGAAAGCACAATATTAAACCTTAAGTGGCGCAGCTCGAAAGCATGCGCGGAGGGGCAGAGACTGTGCTACAGCATGAGGACTGTTTTGCCAAGACGCTCAACACCACCTGGTTATCAGACCAAAAGCAGATCCGATGGTCACTGAACTCCTCGGGCCACATGTGAACTGCTACTACAATGGGGAAAACTCAAGAAAAGTTATGTCACATGATTGCCTCACCACACCAGGCTTGAGGCCATAGCTTTGCACACCAGCAGCCCTTGAAATAAAAAACAAAGGGCAAAGATCCAGCAGCACCAGCATGAACCTGAAAATCCCTGAGCGGGTTCAAGGTATCCTGCCATGGCGAACTACTATTGCATACATTCAGGAATTGCTACCATCGCCTGATATCTGCCTTCACCACATTTGGTAGGCATACACAAAGGTAAGGGGACCTCTGTCAGCATCGCCCTTGAGCCAGTGCCACCAACTGGACTCATCCACTTCAGCCCCAACTGGGCTAGGCGAGCTGGGTAGCACTTCCAGAGACCACCTTCTGCACATGAACAGGTCAAAGTGCTGTGGACTCACAGCTTAGAGTTGTGAGCACCGGATTCACTCCAACAAAAAGACAGTCGTCGCACAGCAGAGTACAGCAGAGTCTGAGTATATAAACAACTCAGAGAGCAGCTCTGTAGAATATCTTCTTTATTCTATCTACAACTATACAAACTATATACAGAGCTTAATAGGTCTAAGCATAAATAAATGCTGCACTGCACGGAGTATCTGCAGCTGCCCTTAGCAGCAACCTTATCTCTACACATGATCTCTAACACTCAGTCTCTCTCCCTCTCCGACACTGACTGACTGACTGACTTGGTGCTGGAGCAGAATAAGTAGAGACCAGAACACGCCTCCTCCTCTCTGGAGAATCAGCAGACTCCTCAGGAGATTCTTGGATATGGGAGGGGTGAAATCTAGGCAGCCTGGCCTAGTGGGAAGATTAGTTAAGTGACCCAGCAAGATCGGATCTGGTGAAGCATCACTTGCTACAGAGGAAGTATAACAAATAACTTCCTTCAAGGCAGACAGCTTCTCCATAGCCAAGTGGTATGTTTTGCAACGATATCCAACTGGATCCCTAAATAAAATGGGAATATGGGCAAAAGGTATTGAGCTATTGCTTGCCAGCTTCCAGCCCCCGCTTGGGCAGGGGGCATCTTGTGCTGCCATCATGATATGTAAATTTACAGGGCCGATGCTGGCCAGAACCCCTAAAGAAGTCCGAACCAAGCTGCCGCCAAGCCAGCTTCCTTTTCAGACACACACTCTGTGCAATGCAAAAAACACACTCCGTGCAGTGCACACTCTCTCCATGCAATGCAACTACACACTCCGTGCAATGCAAAAAGCACGCTCTGTGCAATGCAACTACACACTCCGTACAATGCACACACAAAACCTCTGTGCAATGCAACTACACACTCCGTGCAATGCAAAACACACTCTCTGCAATGCACACACCTTTCATGCAATGCAACTACACTCCATGCAATGCAACTACACACTCCGTGCACTGCACCCTCTGTTCAATGCAACTACATACTCCGTGCAATGCACACACACTCCGTGCAATGCAAAAAACCAAAGCAAAACAAAAAACACTCTGTGCAATACAACTACACCCTCCATGCAATGCACACGCACTCCATGCAATGCAACTACACACTCCCTGCAATGCACACGCACTCCATGCAATGCAACTACACACTCCCTGCAATGCACACACCCTTCATGCAATGCAACTACACTCCATGCAATGCAACTACACACTCCGTGCACTGCACACCCTCTGTTCAATGCAACAACAAACTCCGTGCAATGCAACTACACCCTCCGTGCAATGCAACTACACACTCCGTGCAATGCAACAACACACTCCGGGCAATGCAACTACACACCCTCCGTGCAATGCAACTGCAAATCTCCTAGCAATGCAATGCAATTGCAGCCCGTGCAGCGCCGTGCTCTGCAACGCACAGGTGCTTTCTCCCAGTTGCATATTGCAAACATGGCGCCCATTACATCCCTCGCAGTGAGGTAACCACCAAAAGGACTTAAGTGTCCAGGTAGAGCAATGGGGGAGCATGCAGCTGTCCCATACAGGGACCAATCCTGCAACCTAGGCATTACCGGCACTATGCGCTGACCCAGTGAAACCAATGCTTCATGGACCACATGGGGACACTATTCAGGCCGGAAACGCTTCCAGGCCATCGAATTCTAGGGCAAAGCCCTAGGATCACCTGCTAGGCCAGGCATAAATGTTTCCAGTGAAATAGCAGAGTTGAGGTAGCCCACAGCTTGTCCAGGTACCCCTGCTTGCCCTTTTAGAGGGAAGCACCCCTTCAAGAAACCCAAAGTTCTTTTATCACAAATGGGCCGAACTGCCCAGCAACAGAATAGCCCATAAGGAGCAGTTTGTTTTGTTTTGTTATAACAATGGCTAAGAGGGGTATATGAACTCCCAGGTCCTAGTCCTGCACTTTAGCCACTAAGCCACAATGGCTCATCTCTAAAATGGCAGTCGCCACTATCAGGGCAAAACAAACTTAAAGAAAATAAACTTGTTCAGAAACAGCATAGTTCAAGAGCATATACAGAGTGCTCATAGTCCTTGGAGGCACAGGGAGCCATAAAGCCAACCTTCGGGGATACTATAAACGAAAGTGATACCAGCTAAGCTGGGAACAGCCCTGACTAGCCCCACAATTTCAACAAGAGAAATGGGGGAAACCTTTTTGCGAAAGAAAGCCCCTAACGGGGGGCTCTCTCACTATTGGGAAAGGCAAGCCACAGATACAGGGAGAATCTTCCTACAGGGCAGGGTAAGGGGTGGGGTGGGAAATTGAACAGGAAAAGGGGGGAATTAAATTATTTAAGGGACTAGAGAGGATTAAAAGAAAGGGGAAATAAAGAAATAAAGAAATGTAACCAGACAATGAGAAGATTGTCCCAGTGCTCCATGTGATCCGATGCAAAACGGCCAAGAGGCCGTGCCAACGTCTGGCCCCTGTATATATAGACTCTGACCCCTCCTCCGAATTGGCAACAATCAAAACACCCCAGCAACCCAGTTTAACCATTTAAATGGCCGGGATTCAACTAAATTTGCCTAGTCACTGGAGGGTGGCCTGTTCCCAACCGCAACACGTGCTCTCTGCTAGGGAGAACACGCTTTGTCTCCATCATGTATATGATGACATAGACCTATCCACTGCTATTCCTGCATAAAAGTGGTGCGTATAGATGACTAGTTGTGCCAAGAAGTGGACTGGATGTGCATTCATATGCACATTCAAACGTATGTACAATTGAAAGCAATTAAGTATGTTCACACACAGAAAATCTCATACCAATATAAGTTGGATAGTCTTTAAGGCTCTGCAAAACTCTTGACTCTTTTTGTTTGTTCAAGTCAACTATGAGACTGGGCCTGCTGTTTCACAAGGTTAGATTTCCATATTTCCAAGTCTTGGGGAAACACAACAATATCCCCTAATTCATTCATATATGCTATTATAACATGATTTAATAGTTTCCTGGTCATGAGCTATAATGAATTTATTGGATGGGGAGAAAGAAGTCATAATTGTTGGTCCACACATTCATCCCTGATACCACACATTCATCTATGCTGTGCAGAAACTGTGTGCACACAAGCTTAATAATAATAATAATAATAATAATAATAATAATAATAATAATAATATGCACAGAGGCTTTGTCCACATGATCTGTATCCTGCTTTCTGTGAACACTTTTGGCACATGTAGGCTCTGTACAGGAAGTCTGATGAACATACATAAGCCAGAGAAGGGAGAAAACTACAATCTCACCACACAAGCACAAAATCATTTTATGTGGCACATTGTCTGCACAGGGCTGGTGTTACCTTTTATTTAATCTGTTTAGTTACATTGTGTTGACAGATATGCATTCAACCTCCTAGGGATATACAGTGGTACCTTGGTTTACAAACTTAATCCGCTCTGGAGGTCCATTCTTAAACCAAAGCATTCTTAAACCGAGGTGCACGCTTCCCCTAATGAGGCCTCCTGCCACTGGTGTCCGGCTTCCATTCGGCTTCCGGGGCAAAGTTCGCTAACCAGAACACCTACTTCCAGTTTTGTGGAATCTGTTGTTCGAATCGTTCATTAACAAGACTGTTTGTAGACTGAGGTACCACTGTATTTCATTTTGGGTGTTTGGGAAGCAAAAGATTTCGTTGCACACCAGTGATAAATATTGTTTTGTAGAAAGAATAGATTTTTGGAGGGATGGTATCCAATGAAGTTCTTCCTCCAGCACAAGCACTTTTGGCTGCACAACACAACTTCTTCCTCTCCTCTTCCCCGCAGCCCCTGCAGCCCCCATAAATCTGCCCGACCCCAGCAACCGTCCAGGGTATGTTTGTGATAGGCACATGAAGAGAAGAGAGGGTGGGGGATTTATGTTGCACAAGTGAAAATCCTCACACCATAGTTGTCAACTTTCAGATTTGAAAATAAGGGATCAGCAGCCTCACCTGTCCCAGGGACAGTCTACACGATAGCTAACAATCTGGGATAGCAGTGGGAAGCAGTGGGAAACAGTGCTGGAATAAGGGAATTTAACACAAAAAAGGGAAGGTTGACAGCTGTGTCCCACACTAGTGAATGTGCTTTGTTGGGAAGTGGCGTAGCGTGGGTTCTCAGCACCCGGGGCAAGGCAAGTAATTTGCGCCCCCTAACCCGTGGATTTTAGCACTCAAGTCTCTTCCGCGCCCCCCCCAGATGTTGCGCCAGGTGCGGCAGGCCCCCCCTGCACCCCCACGCTACGCCACTGCTCCCACCACAAGTCTTCAGGACAGCCATCCGAAGGCTGGCGCGGGGAGAAGGTCTCTCCGCCCCACCGCCAGGCTTCGGAGCAGCCTTCTGAAGCCTGGCGGCGGGAGGAGGTCTCTCCGCCCCACCGCCAGGCTTCGGAGGAGCCTTCCGAAGGCTGGCGGTGGGGCGGAGAGCCGTCCTCCCACCTCCAGGCTTCGGAGCATCCTTCCGAAGCCTGGCAGCGGGAGGAGGTCTCTCTGCCCCACTGCCAGGCTTCGGAGGAGGTCCGAGGACAGTGGGGAAGACGCGCTGCGCTTCCCCGCTGTCCTGGAGATTTCCCTATGGACTTTTGTCTTGCGAAGGGCCGGCCAAATGCGCCCCCCCCCAATGTTGCGCCCGGTGCGGCCGGCACCCCTGGCACCCCCCACGCTACGCCACTGTTGTTGGGTACTGCCCATTTTCCCTCTCCTGCCTAATATTCCCCACCTCCACCCCGAGTCACTAGGAATTATTAAAATCTCATTGCTGTGCTTCATTAAGAACTTTCTGTTGTTAATCAATTGTCTCATCCATTCTCCATTTATGTCAATGCAAGTGTCCCATTCAGACCCACAGAGAATTATGTTTATGTGTCAGGCAAATGCATTGAAATGAATAGGTTGACCTGCTAGAAATCTATGTGAAAATTTAACTGTCCATGGGTGGTATTCACTTAAGTTTTACTCTGAATAAACTCAGTGAAATTAATAGACCTCATTAATAGAACTCATTAAATTCAGTGGGTCTACTTTGAGGAACACTTCATTGAATGTCACACTCTAAATTAGAGCAAGAGCACGTCAGGTGAACCCCACAAGCCTGAAGCCCAGACTTCTGATCTGAAAATGCCATGTCTCCCTCCCCTATAATGCATGCATTGAGAGCGTGGAATACAGTGGTACCTCGGGTTACAAATACTTCGGGTTACAGACTTCGTTAACCTGGAAGTAGTACCTCGGGTTAAGAACTTTACCTCAGGATGAAAACAGAAATTGTGCGGCAGCGGCAGGCCCCATTAGCAAAACTGGTACCTCAGGTTAAGAACAGTTTCAGGTTAAGAACGGACCTCCGGGATGAATTAAGATTGTAACCAGAGGTACCACTGTAGTCGTATTCCAACTATGACACCACACTATAAGATGTTTTTCAATAAGGTTTGTTATATAGGGATGTAGGGATGGATCTGGAGAAATGCATGTATAAAATGTCAGGGAAAGCAACTTTATCACTGTCCATCCCTCCTTGCCTCCCCCAAGTGACTGCATTGTTGGCTAGGGAAGCCAGCCAAAGCCAATTGGCTTAGGTTGCTGTTGACCCCCCCCCCCCCGATTTTCCTTTCCATCTCAGCCCCCTGCACCAGAGCCCATCTCCATTCAGCAGGGTCTCCTGATCCCTACTGGAGCCTTTTCATGGGGCATCAGCAACTACTGTGGAGGCAGTGGCAGAGAACTCATTTTCCACCAGTCCTGTCATGCATGTGTCCACCAGTCCTGTCATGCATGCACAGACTTTTAAATACTGTACAGCCTAAGAGCTGCCTGGGCAAGAGAGCGTGCAAGAATGTTGCGAGGATATTGAAAATGAAAAGAGGCAAGCGAAAGGTCTTTTTCGTTTAGCAAGTTCTCTTAAAGGGTTCCCCTGTACTCTGCAAGCTAGCAGCAATACAAAATGAAACTTTCTGTATTTCTGACTGCGGTGGTCTACCAGGGTCATTGACTTCCCATTTGTTCACTTCAAAGAGTTTTGGAATATCTGTGCTACATTGTTCCTAACCTAGACCTCCTGTTCCAGAACATCTAGTCCTAATGAGCATGGTTCTCTTTCCATAGGCCAGGATTTTGGTAAAATAAATGGAATGCTATGATATTATATGTCAAATCAGATAATGAATTGAACAATGTCCTGATTTTATTTATATGACTCAGAACTTTGAGTTTGCCCATAAAGCCTGCCTTTCACCCATTATTTGGTGTTCGTTTGTTGTTGTTTAGTCGTTTAGTCATGTCCGACTCTTCGTGACCCCATGGACCAGAACACGCCAGGCACTCCCGTCTTCCACTGCATCCCGCAGTTTGGTCAAACTCATGCTGGTAGCTTCGATAACACTATCCAACCATCTCGTTCTCTGTCGTCCCCTTCTCCTTGTGCCCTCCATCTTTCCCAACATTAGGGTCTTTTCCAGAGAGTCTTCTCTTCTCATGAGGTGGCCAAAGTATTGGAGCCTCAGCTTCACGATCTGTCCTTCCACTGAGCACTCAGGGCTGATTTCCTTAAGAATGGATGGGTTTGATCTTCTTGCAGTCCATGGGACTCTCAAGAGTCTCCTCCAACACCATAATTCAAAAGCATCAATTCTTCGGCGATCAGCCTTCTTTATGGTCCTGCTCTCACTTCCATACATCACTACTGGGGAAACCATAGCTTTAACTATACGGACCTTTGTTGGCTAGGTTGCTTTTTAAGATGCTGTCTAGGTTTGTCCTTGCTTTTCTCCCAAGAAGCAGGTGTCTTTTAATTGGTGTTCGTTAGCTGCTAGCTAATTGCAGTGGTTTGTCCAATTTTGTTTTTGGTCACTTATTGCTATTTTAGATATGTTTATAAAGAGTCCAGGCTTTTCATTTTCATTTTAAATCATAACATCTCATTTCTTGCAGACATAACCATAGTGGAACTATTTCCTTTCTGTTAAGTTGAGAGGAAGGGAGATATTTCCATGGAGTAGTTAACTGCTCAGGACCTGTTGCTGCATGTGCTAATTTGTAAGCCAGGATGGCATAGGGGAGAGAGTGCTCCATACTGACAATGCAGGAAATAATGATGCCTGTATACAGATGTAAGTCCATAAACACAGCATTTCCCTAGTGGGAGAAGACAGAACTTCCATGCATCTCACATACTATTTGATCTATACGATAAATGTTCACTTTCCCCCAGAGTTTAAAACCTGAGTTTCTGACATATAAATACCTGACACAGAGAACACTTTTCAACACATCTTAAGCTTGAACTCTTAGGTTTCTGATGAAACTCAGTATGTAGTTCCAGCTAACTAACAAGCTGTTTTTGTAAGAGGAGCAAGATTAATTTACTTCCCAGTGCAGGATTTTGGTTTTTCAGAGATTCATCTTTCCATTCTGTGCTGACATCTGAAAAACAGTGACAATATCCAAAGTTCTAACACAGATAGATAGATAGATAGATAGATAGATAGATAGATAGATAGATAGATAGATAGCTTACACATGTAAAAGTATACACTGTAACACAAAAATCTTGAACTATTTTCACTGATATTTCTTACTGGAGCAAGACTTAATAATGTATGTTTTATTTATTTAAAGAAATGCACTCAGGCTCTGCAAGTGACAATTCAACTGCATTTTTTTAAAAAAAGCATTAGTTGAAGGATTTAAAAGATGATCAGCAGAAGAATGGGGAGGAACCAAAACTCTTCCAAGATTACCATAAACTTTAAACACAGTGTAGTGATCTGACTGTTAGAATAATATCTGAAAAGAAACTAAATACAGCACATTAATAGTTTTGTCTGATGCACCTAACACTCCAGCCCTACCCTCTAACAAGGAATAATTGTTTGGACAGAATCATGCCTACTTCTCTGTGCTGCTGCATTGTCATCTTATAGTAACTAGCGCACTCCCAAGATAGTACTTCTTTAACATTTTTAGGTGGCCAGGCTAGAATACTGCAGCTGCATGAGTGCAACTTATTATGAGGAATCACTTGTGGGTGAAGATGGGATATGACATGGGGATGGCAGTGTGCCAGAATCAGGATCCAAGTTTCTCTAAGTGCAGTACTACACTCCAGCAGCCTCAAACACTCCCCAAAGTCCCCAGGGAATGGAGTGCAGCAGTATTGCCAGTCATTAATCTCTCCATTTTGGCTCAATTTTTGTATCCTGTGTAGAAGACATTTTCTTCTGTGCAATGGGGGGGTTTTTTGGAGGAGAGGAGGACCCCAAAGTGGCCTGGTTCCTTAAAACAGAAGCATAGGAGAAACAAATTTTGTAAGTGTTAAATACAGACGTTACAGAGCAAAATCCCATAGAAAAAGCTACTTACTATGCATGCCTTTGCATACTTATTCAGAAATAATTCCCATTTTGTTCAATGGGATTTACTCCTTAATAACAGTGATTAGGATTTCAGACATAGCTTTTCTTAAGCATCATTTTGGCAGGAGCACACAGGACTTCTGTTCTAGTTAATCTTGCATAGAATGTTAATATATTTCTTGCATTTTACTTGGGTTGTATTTTAATCCCCCCACTCTAAATAAACTGAAGCTTTTGTCTGGTTTGTTTGTGTACTAAAATCAACAGCCAATAATATATTTTTCCTTACAATTGTCTGCATGTATATCATGAGGGATGACAAGAACAAACATAGGATGCTGCAGTTGGCTATGATATTGTGTCTTCACAGTTTTAATATCAAGTCAAACTCATTTCCATACACTGTGGCCTCTATATTAATCATGCCACATCAGAGACATTGTCTTGTGCTAAAATATTAATTACAATAAGCATAGATATGCTGCAGAATTCTCTTAAGGATTTGCAACAATCATTTAGTTTTAATAATTTACTAACATAACAGTATAACTGACCTCTGGCTAAATGGAGAACCAGTATGTATTACCCATAATTTATGCAGCACAGGGCAGGAGGGGGATCACATTATTTCCTGTGTCAAACCATATTTATTCTTTATTATAGACAGCAAAGTATTCCCAAACTGTTGCAGGGTAGAGTTCAGGGTTCCAGAATCTCTATCCTGTTTCTCCTCCCTCCCCTCCCATTTTTTTCAGATCCTCCCCCCTCCCACACAGACACTTGAATGCCTTTATTACTATTTTGCTATGTAGAAATAAGTGATATATCTGATGCAGTTTTGACTGATCCTCATTCCAGTTTGATTTCATGGGGGTGGGGAATGCTAACCCTGTGTAACTTTTGACAGGAAAAGAGAGAATTTGGGAGACAATTAATTTGAAGCCGGCCAAGGACACTGTCAGTGTTGGAAGTCTTGATTCCAAGGCTTGGTGGGTACCCTTGAACAATTCACTCTAACACTTGTTTTGTCCATCTCTCAAATGGGTGTCAGGATATACAAAAAATGTAACCTATCTGCCAAGGGTTTTCAAAAAGAATGAATGAATTGGGGATCGTAAAGAGTTTGAAGCAGTAAGTTTGGTGTAGTAATTAATATGATGATAGATAATGGCTGCTTATTCAGTCATGGGGTGGTCAGTTGTAATGGGCTATGTCCCCTGGGGAGCAACGCAGGGTTAGGTAGTTGGCAACTGGGAAATTTCCAGACTAGCTGCTTGGATTAGCAGGCTTTTACACCAACCAATAATTTGAATTCTGGCCTATCCGGACAGGCTGAGTAGGTGAGGTGCTGGAGTGGTGACTTTCAATGGACTCTGGGTTAAGGACAAAGCAGAACTGTTTCATATAAAACTTATTGAAAGGGGCCAGTGCTAGCATAAAGCAGGGGTACCTGCTCTGTGGAACACAGTAGTGCTCAACCCCTAAATTAGCATGGATAGGATCATGCTACCCCATGTTTGCTCATAGGTAGAGGCAGTGGTATGGGGTTCAATGTGTGCTCCACATGTTTAGAAGTGAAATAGTACACATTACAGTCTCAAGGTGTGTCCAGGGTAGAAAATTACCTAGCTGCATCGCTGGGAAAAGCTGCCCAGGATGAAGTGTATGGCAGTAGGTGTGCCTTCAGCCCAAAGGTGTTCCCCACATAATAGAAGCTTCAAAGCAGGGCACTAGGGATATGGCCTGGGTAGGTGTTAAATCTGTTCTTTTCCAGGGTTTCTGTTTCCTCCTAGACTTCCTGAACGTAGCCCATTAAATTTGTCCTGTTCAACTCAACATATGCTAGTTGATCACTGAACTTTGCACCTGCCCTCTTCAACCTGCTGAGTTCGACCTGGATTCTGGGTTTTTTGGGACATACTAGAGGGAGTCTTTAGAGCTAAACTACTGATGATTTACAGTGGTACCTCGGGTTAAGTCCTTAATTTGTTCCGGAGGTCCGTTCTTAACCTGAAGCACCACTTTAGCTAATGGGGTCTCCTGCTGCCGCCGCACTGCTGGGGGACAATTTCTGTTCTCATCCTGAAGCAAAGTTCTTAACCTGAAGCACTATATCTGGGTTAGCGGAGTCTGTAACCTGAAGCGTATGTAACCTGAAGCATATGTAACCCGAGGTACCACTGTATTTAAATGAAGTAATTTAACAATAAAAGCATCAACAATAAAAGCATATATAAAAAACAGTATCAATTGCAATACAGAAATGACCTGGAATATAAAACAAATACCTACTTGAAAGGCTTTTTGGAGAAGGAAGGTCTTCAATAGGTACCAAAATGGTGATGTTGATGGGTGCCTGCCCAATATGTACTAGGGGGAAGTTTCAATGTGTTAACTAGGCAGTATGTTAGACGTATGTTTTCAGTGCATCAACTTTTTGCTTAATGGTTTTTATTTAAATAAAAACTGAGGGGCGGGGGAGAATGGGATCTAGGCTGCATGCAGTGTGAACTAACTCTTTTCAACTATTAGTCAATGGGAGAGGAGCTTTTATTGGTGCCATATATACATACATGTAATCTATTGCCTAATTCGTCCAAAGGGGGGGGGAATTCAGGAACTGACTTCTTTGGTCTCCATAATCTTAATTTCCCGGTTATGGGTTCCCCACCCCCCACTTACACCTATGGCACTTCATTTCTAATTGCTTGATCAGTTAGTGCTTGAGAAAGGCAACTGTGTGTGTGAAAACTTTTTTATTTGAGGTGATATGAAAGTGCAATGCTTAACATGTAATGGCTAATTCACACAGGCAAGCCCTCACTGGGTGCTGAAGTCATTAATCAGTGAAGATGCATGTGTGTACCTGCACTCAACTCCCCAGTGACTGCAGTATAACCTAGGTTTACCTGACTTGCTCTGGCTAATGTTACATATGTGCACCACTGTTTTTCAATGCAGTCTTTTATATTGGTGCCACCAATTTTGTGTGGTGTATGGGGATGCCAATGAGTCTTTTGCCTTTCCGTCGGTGGCAAAAGGTGGTGTTTTTAGTTTTGGTTTTTTTATATAAAAAACCCAGAGTGTAGTAATTTATCATGGAATATTATGTGCACCCTTGGAGATGGGGCTGAAGGCCTGGTCCTGCAGCCCCACTGTTCATCCTAGAGTACTATGGTGTTGTGGTCTAAACCACTGAGCCTTGGGCTTGCCGATCAGAAGGTTGGTGGTTTAAATCCACACAATGGTGGTGAGCTCCCGTTGCTCTGTCCCAGCTCCTGCCAACCTACCGGTTCAAAAGCACTCCAGTGCAAGTAGATGCTGTGGCGGGAAGGTAAATGGCATTTCTTTGCACTCTGGTTCTCATCACAGTGTTCTGTTGCACCAGAAGCGGTTTAGTCATGCTGCCCACATGACCCAGAAAGCTGTCTGTGGACAAACACCAGCTCCCTCGGCCTGAAAGTGAGATGAGTGTTGCAACCCCATAGTCGCCTTTGCCTAGACTAAACCATCCAGGGGGTCTTTTTTACCTTACCTTTACTTTTATGTGTATCAGGAAAAAGCATGCCTCTCCACATGTTCTCACTACTTACATGTGAGGTATGTGTGAGAGTCACAATGGAGTACAGACTTAAAAGCAGTACATAGAACACACCACTTAGAAATGGGAAGTTAATTATCTAAGGATGTTTAGGGGGGGCTCCAGGCAACATGGTATGGCTCATATAGAGTACCATCTCGTCTATTTGATATTTAGTTCACTAGCAAACAGCAGTAAATGTAATTATGCTGTTCCTTATGGTAGTGATTTTCCAAAAACATGCACATCTGCTACGATAAAGCAATCTGCCAGCTCTGGGGAAATATCACTTAGGAAAACATGTAGTGCACAAAAAGCAATTTCCAGCAAAGTTGTTTGCTAAACTAAAGCCAACATGATGGAGCTAAGAAAGCTGTAGATGAGAAACCCAAGCAGCAACAAGATCCTGCGTATCTTGGGACACGGCTAGTACCACTCTAAGCCGGAGTTTGAAATGCCACATTGAAATCTATAGTAAACAGTTCTGAGTGCAGAAATGCTAGAAAAGCTGATGTAACGCATATATACATTTAAGCTACTGGGATATCATTACAGGGTCAATGCTAGCAGTGTATAACTGGCACCATATATAAAGGATTAACAGCAAGCTGATCTATTGGGGTACTTTATTAGAAACGGACTGCAAATTAAACATTGAGTATCTAGCTTTTCCCCTATGGGAAAAGGCTAGTATTAAAAAAGCACTACCTATCATTGTATGTCATTAATTGCTGTGGGGTTTGGGTTTTTTTGTTGTTGCGGTTTTTGGTATAGTGTTGTCCTTAGAACTATGATTGTGAGAGCTCTGCCACTTTCTAGGCAAACATTGGACAAAGTCTATATTGCTCAATGTCTAGGATAAACAAGATCCTAAAAGGGAAAGACTTGTATGGGGTTGATGAATGGAAATAGCATGCAATGATCCACAAGCAGCAGCTGAAAATATGTAGTCAGTGATGGAGAACCTGTGGTCCTGAGAATGCGTGCAACCCATGTTCTATTTTTTTTTAATTTTTATTAAGTTTTCCATATTTTATTACATTTCAGTATCAAAAAATAACTTAAGACATTGCTTAAATAAAGCATCGACCTCCTTCCTTCCCTCTAACAGACTTTCATATCTCATTACCAATTTCTCCACATTCCTAAATTCACTTTTTTACCTTTAATCAATCTTTTAACAATCACCTACTTATAAGTAAATCAGCTCCTTAATTTCCCATTACCAAACATTTCAACTTAAACCTACAAACGTATTCAACTGTTTGCAATTTTCTTTCATATAGAGTATAAATTTGCCCCAGTCCTTTTGGAACAAATCATCACAGCGATTCCGAATCTTCCCCATCAGCTTCGCCAGCTCCACGTATTCAACCATCTTTACTTGCCAATCTTCCAATGTGAGGAGTTCTTGTTGCTTCCATTTCTGGGCCAGGAGTATTCTTGCGGCTGTTGTTGCATACATGAACAAATTTACATCTTTCATTTGGATTTCCTCAATTAACCCCAACAGGAAAGCCTCTGGTTTTTTTCTGAAATTATACTTAAATATATTTTTCAATTCATTATATATGGTATCCCAAAAGGCTTTAATCTTGGAACATGTCCACCACATATGCAAGAAATTCCCCTCCTTCTTCCTACATTTCCAACAAGTTTTATCCTGGTTTTTATACATTTTGGCAAGCTTGTTTGGTGTGATTTACCAACGGTACATCATCTTCATTACGTTCTCTTTAAGAGCCACACATGCTGTAAATTTAATTGTTTTTGTCCATAATTTTTCCCATGTCTCAAAATCAATGTTATGTCCCAGATCCTGAGCCCATCTTATCATAACACTTTTAACCTCCTCGTCCTTTGTATTCCACTCCAATAGTATCTTATACGCAACCCATGTTCTAATTTTATGTGGTGCTCTATATCCTGCAGGAACACCCTTGCTGTCTAGACACACAAATTGGAGTCACTTCCTTTTTTTACACATCATGTGTATATGTGAGGAAGAGAGGAAAAGAGAATGAAAGGGCTGCTACACAGTGAGAGGGGAAGTCTTGCAGTGAGCCTTATTGTGGTATGGGGAGCTCAGAGGGAGAAGAGAAGGCCTTGCAAGAGAGAAGGGAGAAAACAGAAACAGACAGCCAAATGGAAGGAAGGGGGAAACACCTTCTGACAGTTCCAGCCTGTGTTAATTGAGGGAGAGAGAAGAATAAGGAAAGCCAAAATGGATGGTTAAATGGAGATGGAGGTGTGGCACTGGCATAGCTACAGTGGGGGCAGCGGGGGCTAGCCGGGGGGCTTGCCTCAGGTGAAGCCTCATAAAGAGAGGATAAATCAGGAATTCTTCTCTGGCTTGAAATTCAGTACTCATAATGCTCACCAAAGCTAATCTATAATCCACAAATCCAAGCCCTGTATTGATATTTTGCTGGCATCTATGCAAAAAGTATGCTCAACAACAACAACAATAATAATAATACAGCATTTCTAGGTATAGTTGAAAATATGTGTGCTAGTTTACCTCTTGACATCTCTAGCTCTAGGGATATATAATAAATAGATTAATAATGGTTTAAGCTGTGAGTAGTGGGTGAGCGATATCTAAGGGTAATGAACTGAAAGATACAAAAAGTAAAATAAAAAACCAGTACACCTATAGACTCACTATGTTTAATTAATGCATTTTATTATTCTTTATCATTTCGTCAATATCAAAACTTGATGAGGCTGCTTATTTTCGTGAAAATATCAGTTCATCTTTATTTGCCTAATGTCTGACTTAAGGGCATCAGTACCATCAGAATCACTACTAAGTAGAGATCAAGAAGGCTGGAATGGATGTTAAGTGAACTGCTGGAGGATGAGAATGGGAACTCAATACTGTAATGGGAAAGATTATACCATGTTAAGATCCCAAGTCTTATAACCTTTTCTGTCCAGTTCTTCAGATTTGGAGTTGGTTTAGAAAGGATAATGGCAAATTTATTTTGCAAAGGGGGTGGGGAATCAACCAATTAAAATAAAAAATATGTACGTTCTAGGGTTAAATGAAGTCATATAGGGAAGCAAAGACGGCTTGAGCACATACATGCTGAAGAAAGGAACAGAATAAAATTTTGTGGAAGGGTGAGTAAGTTGGATAGCGTTAACCAGTGTGGTGTAGTGGTTAAGAGCAGTGGACTTGTAATCTGGTGAACCGGGTTTGATTCCCCGCTCCTCCACATGCAGCTGCTAGGTGACCTTGGGCCAGTCACACTTCTCTGAAGTCTCTCAGCCCCACTCACCTCACAGAGTATTTGTTGTTGGGGAGGAAGGGAAAGGTGATTGTTAACCGCTTTGAGACTCCTTAGGTATGGATAAAGCGGGATATCAAATCCAAACTCCTCTTCTTCTTTCTGAGGATAAAGTGGAAGGGATAAGTGAGAAATGGCTGCCAGCATAGCATTTTCACCGGCTGAGAGTTCATTTCAGGGTGCAAGCCAGAATGCTGGGTGCAGGTGTGGGGAGCTCTTTCCTGCTCATGGACCCCATTCCCCTATGGAAAAGCTTCTGGAACACACATACAAGAGGCGTGGAGCCAGAGGGAAAAGAGAGGAAAGCAGTGGCTGATACTCTTACCTCTGTATAGCAGGCTACATTCCGTCTGGAATGCCTAGGGTGAAACATTAGGGTGAAATCTGCCGTTTCCAGAAAATCAACTCTTCTCAAACTTTTGAAGGTGAGCTGAGAGTTTGTTTGGACCCTCAGTGAAAACCCAGAGGCTGAAAAGAAGGGTGTGTCAGCAGGAAAATGAATGGACACTGATTTATAGTATTGGTAACTTTGTATCAATGTAACATTTTTATATGTAACGTGTATTTTTGTAATGTTTTGTTTAAGTTTTCCTGATCCTTCTGTCTGCTGCTTAGAGATATTTTTAAATATATTAAACGGTATAGAAATTAAGTAATCAATAATCAGTGAAGATTCATAACTCAGAACACCCCTCATTTATGTGCTCAGGCAATCTTAGCTTGGTTTGAAGCATGATCACTGCTGTGTCATATATTGATTATATCTATATATTAAGCATCCATATATATGCTTGAGATATATATGTCTAACAATGCTCTATAGTTGCTGATAGGACTGATACAGGTGCTACTTTTACTGTGTTTCTTTCCCCCACATTTTGATTTGATTGAATGTTCCTGATTTGTGTAATCATTACATGATGTAAAATTATCTAAATGGCAGCATGTAAATTGCAATTCATTGATTGGCAGATGGCCATTACTGGCCATTCAGAGGGCATAGATTTGAACAATCACTTTGTGCTTTTCTTCAGTAATGGTGCAGTGAATGTGTCAATTATCTACTCCTGCGATTCTAATGTTTCCATCCTGATTGGCTGCTGCATTCTGAACTATCAAAGGTACTTGCCAAGACGAAATCTGCTATCTCAGCTTTTGCTCTTTGCAATAAAAGACCCTTTTTTTGGGGGGGGGGGGTAAGAGATTTCTATTTTTAAAAAAACAACAACCAAGTGTTTGCCTAGAAATGATTTTTAAAGTAAATGTAGCTTTGTATTTTTATTAAGAAGTGTATTATAGTTTACTTTTATATTTTGATGCCTTTGGCTGTATCAGACTGTCCTATTCTAAGTCCTATATTTTTTAACCAAAAATGCAATATACAGGAATGATATTCAGCACAATACCATGTGTATATATATATACGGCTATATCGTGAGCCATTGGCTTAGCAAACCGCAATGTGAATGCGCACCCTGGCCCATGGTTTCAGAAAAGCGCTTGGAAATTTTCTTTTCTTTTATTAGATTTAGATACTGTCCTTCAACACAAGATCTCAGGGTGGTTCACCAGATAAAAACACAGGATAAAAGCACAAATAAATAGTTAAAACAGAAAGAACAAAGCAATACCTCCCCCCCCCCAAAAAAAAACCCCAACACATTTAAAAGGCTGTAGAATATTTCATCAGCCTGGTTGAAGAGCAACATTTTTGCCTGGTACCTAAAGATATGCAACAAAGGAGCCAGGCAAACCTCCCTGGGGAGAGCATCCCACAATTGGGGAGTGTGGCGATCACTCAGGGTCCCCGGACGTTTGACGGTCTATTGATCCCTCTGCCACCACTGTGGTTGCCTCTTCGCTGCCACCAACCCATTTCTCTCGGGTACACACGGAGTCCAGACAATTGTTAACATTAACAAATAATCAAGTTTATTTTTATAAGCATGAACAAGATTAAGGTTTCAGTTAATTTTTCTTGTCAGTTTCTTAATCTTAGTTTCTTTACAGACCTATACGTTCCTAACAACTTCAAACTGATTATCCCAACTATCTATCTATCTGACTCCACCTAACAGTTCCTCTCACTCTCTCACAACACAACTTGACCAACCCACAGACTTATCCTCCCTCTTCCTTCTCCAACTCCCAACTCTCAACTGACTTCCACCTCTCAACTGACTTCCACACAACTCCAACTCTAACTCTAACTCCTCCCCTTGGGTTCCCTCTGGCCAATCACTTCACACTCATTTAACCCTTTCCTTATGACCCACCTAGGAGGGCAAACGCCACAGGGAGCCACTCCAGAAAAGGCCCATTCTCATGTTGCCGCCTTCCAGACCTCATTTGGAAGAGAAATATGAAAAGGGGCCTCAGATGGTGATCACTGGGTCCGGGTTGGTTTATATGGGGAGAGGCAGTGCTTGAGGTATAGCTGTCCTGAGGCACTGTTTTGGAACTCCCCTCTTCTCCAAGTGGTAGGAAGTTGCAAGTGTTGTCTTTTTCCTTACTTAGTTTCCTAGTGATAAGGCTCCTCTGGTATTCCAGGTTGGGATAGAGAAGGAAGCAGTCACCCACCTTGTGCTAATCTGTAACGCAAGGGTGGCTCCTTGCCACCCAATTTCAAAACTCAAAATTATGTCCCTCTTGCTGGCAGCATTTCAATCCCCCACCCTTTTCTTCCAGGCTCCACCTGAATAGTTGATATATCTAGTGGCTTGTGTCTGCCATCCATTAAAAGATGTCTGCTCATTAAAGGCAAATCTTTCACTTTGAATTTAAATAATAGTCTAGAATAGTGAATTGTCATTCTCTCTGCATGATCATAATGGTACTTAACTCTGGTGATTAACGGTAATTAGCAGTAGTGACAATTCACACTGGAATGTACATCCTATTGAGATCTTAACAAAGTGTCGCCATTTATCCTACCTCAGGTGTACATTCTTGGGTATATTCTGATGCGTCAATTAAGCATCCTCTCTGCTTAATTTGCACATCTTGCTGATATCAATCTTAAAGTTCAGAGAAGTTTAGCAGAACAATATCAGTATCAGAAAATCAAACGTGGTGGATTTGAATGATACTTTATGATCACCTGCCTCCTTTAAAATACACCCCATTTCCTTTCACACACTTTGTAGGCTGTACCAAAAACAAAACAAAGCCATCCACTAGGAAATAGAAAAGGGTGCATGAAAGCTTAATGAACCTCTGACCTGCAAGGCAGATCGCAGAGAGCACACAAGCTAAATCTCTGGTGCTTCAATGCAGGTTCACGGTGTACAGCTTCGGTTTGAAAGCCTAAGCTTGGCAGCTTACATTCAGTGATTTCTTGTGAGCCTCCTGCCTGCAGTCTTGCACATTACTCAGGTGTCAAAAGTGACTCTAAGCTTTGCTGTCCCTCTTAGGAAAAGACTTTGCTTTCTGAAGTTGCATCCCTGGCTAGTCCATCAGATTTATATCATCCAATAACCCCTGAAGCTACAGTGACAAAGTTGCCACGTTTCCTTAAAAAAGAAATGCTCTTTTTGGGAAGAGAGCAATGCTTTAAAATCCTTTTTAAAGCCTCAAGTTTGGGGTTAGTCAAAGAGAATGCAGGATGGCTTAAATAATGTATGGTCAGTAGCCTCCGTGGACATTATTTCAAGCACATCATTTTCCTGCAACTCCAGAACAATATTTATTGATATTTTAGAGATGTGTAAAGGCTAGAAACTCTGCCTATTTTTCTGCTAATTTATTCCCTCGCTGAGCTCTCTTCCCTAGCAAGCCAACTGAATGAGCAGGACGTGTTCCACACCAAAGGTGGAAATTCTGCTTTAGGGAAAGGTAGATTCCAAATGGTCAGCTCTGAAATGCTCTTGGAGAGAAATTAAACTGTGATTTGTATGACTAGGCTTCCTCTCCTAAAGCTACCATCAGATCACAAAGAGCATAGAGCAAAGTAAATAACAAAGTCACATTTAAGGAAGGAAGGAAGGAAGGTAGGTAGGAAGGAAAGGCATATACAATAGCCTGAAAGTTATTTGGATAGGTTTTAAAAATCCCCTTATTGTTTGAATGAGTTCTTGTAGTGGTTGCATTTTATTACATTCTGCTTCTATTAGAGCCCCTATTCAAGCTGCATATTTGCACAGGAGCATGATTTGGTGGGGTGTACACACAGATTGAGCTTGCACCATGTTCCTTTTTTATTTTAATTTGCAGAGATGTCTCACTGCATTCAGAAATCTTCCACGTTGCAATAAGTAATCCAGCACATATCTACAAATTATTTGCTAGTGCACATGGAATTATTATTCACTTTTCCTTCAGTACTAATCTGGTCCTCAAGTCACACCCTATATTACTCTGCCTGGAAATACTGAAGATGTGTTTAATACACAGATTGTATAAATATGTATGCCTCTCTGTATCACTTTTTTTCCTAAGCCTTTTTCTGCTAATCAGTAATTATCTATGTGATTAATCTAATTAAGTGTTTCTTCCTATGGTTTCAGTCTTAGACCTTTCTTGAAATAATGAGTTGTCTCCTGTATACAACTTTAAAAAAGAAGACCTGACTGGCAAAGTAACTCTTCATACCCCCCCCCCTTTTTATTACACCAGTTACATCAGGCATAGGCAAACTTGGCCCTCCAGATGTTTTGGGACTACAAATGTTTTGGGACCACTGGTCATGTTAGCTAGGGATGATGGGAGTTGTAGTCCTAAAACATCTGGAGGGCCGAGTTTGCCTATGCCTGAGTTACATGATGAAAGAAAAACTCAGAAAAATTGAGATCAAGTCACCCTTGATTTTTCCTGGGAAAGTCTTAAAACCAAAACACCTTCATCTGTGCTTTTAGCAGTGAAATAGTGGAGATATGATCACCATTCCTACAAAGCAGTTGCAAGGTCAAGTACACAAATAATTAAGCACACAATGGAAGTACAAGATCAGTAGGTCATAGCTGAATTGTTGGGTACTAGCCACTTTCACAAAAGATTATAGGGATACTCACCTGAGCTAGGAAATTTTCACCCAGAGCCATACACTTAAGTACTACCTTGCTGAAATGGTCCTAGGCAAAGCTTTTAAAGACAGTCCTTGAGGCACACCTTTCATGTTACTTTCTTCACACCACTGATTTTTGAGATAATCATCCATGCATTTATTTCATCACGGCTAAAAAAACTAGGGTAATCTTCTGTGTCTTGATTTTCCATCTAATCTAGCAGAAAAGCTATGGAGGTGAGGTTAGGAACAGTAACACACCTACTTTAAATGTGTGGGATGTTAAGGGAATATCATACCTACTTTTGTGAACTAGGTTGGCTGCTGGCAAGGGCTGTAATGTGGCCCATGTCCTGCATTCATTGCTGCCTTAGAAGCTACCTCTATTTATACAAACTGAACTGTAAAATGAAAACACACTAGCTGTCCATGTTCTTGCTGAAGTCGAGCGTTATTTCCCATCTGATCCGAAGACGGAATCAACTGGAATAAGGTTTACTGATTTCAGTGAGATTCAACTCCAGTTTAAATGTGCATGGAATTGCAGCTTTTAATTTCGTAGGTTTAGTGGGAGAAAACATGCTGAAATCATTCTAATTGAAATCAATAGGACTTGAGTATATTTAACTTGGCCTGAATCACACCCATTTTATTTAGATCATATATGGCAACTTAGATAATCTTTTTTTGGCTGCAGAAAAGTAGCCTGTGCAACCGATCCTATTCTACTGCTTCACCTACCTATTGTGACTTGCTGGTAATAGCCTGCTTGTTATTCACAGTCTCTCTTCAGCTGGGTGAGTGAAGATATAAGACAGGGCATAATTGACAGCTGGCCCCCTGATTATGGATCTCCTTGCCAATTGACATTTGCTTGTCCTTCACCTTGGCCTCATTTATGTGCGAGGTGGAAAGCTTTTTACCCAGACCTTTGTAATGGGTGGGAAGACAGGGACCTTCAGTCCTCGCAACCGCCTCATGGGGGCTAGACTTACTGGGAAGAGTTGATGTGATCACTAGGCCTACACTGTTGTGGTTTGTTTGAATAAAGAGTTAAACTTATCTGACATTGGGTGTTTTATTGCTGACCTGCTCCTGACTCCTGACACAAAGGCTGCTAAACAAACTTCTTAAGGAGCAAATCCCATTGAACAATGACTTAGTTCTAAGTACACAAGGATTGCACTGCCAGGCCCACTGAAGTTAGTTTTCAAAGGAATACACAGCTTTTCTGGAATTGGAGTTGGAAGATAAGCTTGTATATCTACTCTATCTATATATTTTTCTTTTATAAAGCCTATCTAGCGTTCTGATGGACTGTCATTTCAAATGTCAGTTTTCAGTTTAGTAAAGTTTAAGAAAATAAATAATCACAAAGCCATGTACAAATAACAAATAGCCAATAACATTGAAAGCATTAAAAACAATCAGAATTCATAATACTGTGATCAAACTTTCAAGCACAAAAACAATTGGTGTAAACTAAATGGATTTTTCAGTTCACCTTGTCATCTTGGTAGCCAAATGTCAAGGCACTTCCCAGAAAAAAGAATGTATCAGGGGCACCAACTATAAGGGGCTCTTGGTGCCCAACCAACCACCAAAACTTTGTTCAGCCCCAAAGCAACTTCCAGTCCCTCACAAAGCACCAGAGGCCACGTCTAAGGCCTTGTGAGACCTCAGAAAGCATCTCCAAGGCCTTGTGCGACCTCGGAGATGCTTTCTGAGGTCT
Organism: Podarcis bocagei; assembly: GCF_964188305.1. NCBI lineage: Eukaryota > Metazoa > Chordata > Lepidosauria > Squamata > Lacertidae > Podarcis > Podarcis bocagei. The sequence continues at coordinate 86,551,447 of NC_138126.1, read as the reverse complement.
CACGAGGTCTTCCGGTGGCACTGAAAGTCAGGTTCTGAGGTCAGGGCATGCGTGTGAATGTCACACTCACTGGGCGCCTATAACCTGGGGCCCAAATCAGCTCCCTTGGAATGCACTCAACAGATACTGAAGTATTTATTATTACATATAACATTCACAGTCACTTCTACAGCTCTGGATATCTACATAAACCAGGTCCACACTATATAGTAGGGTTACCAGACATCCCCGCTTCCCGGGGACAGTCCCCAGATTTGTAAATCTGTCTTCGGACAAAATCCGTCCCTGGAATGTCCCCAGATTTGCAAATCTGTCCCCGGGAAACGTGGCAGTGGCAGCCTCAGCAGCCTGGAGCCAGCCTGTTAGTACAGTTGGCTCTGGCTGGCTTCAGGAGCTGCTCACTGCTCACTGCTGTGGCGCCCACCGTTTTTCCTGCGCCACGGCAGTAGGCTGTGAGCAGCTCCTGAAGACAGCCAGAACCAACTGCACTACCAGGCTGCCCCTCTTGGGCAACGGCCACACACCCTTGACTCCCGAGCCTCCCCTGAACTGTCAAAATAAAGGGGGAAGGGCGAAGGAGATCAGGGAAGGCTCAGGGGTCAGGGGCATGGGGCATGCCGCTGCCCAGTCTCTGCGCATTTATGTTTCACAGTGTGCGAAAGAAGGGCTTTTCACCTTTATACAATATGCATGTGTGTTTGGGCCCAGGGTCTTTTGCCTCACCATCCCCACTACTGACTCCCTGTTGATACTCAGCTTCAAAAAAGAAAAGAAAAGTGTTCCTGGATTCATTGAAAAATATCTGGTAACCATGCTCTATGGAGCAGTTGCAGCAACAGGGGACCACTGCCCCTCCACCCTCGTCCCAACAGGCTGTCTGCATGTAGCTGGAGACTGTGCCTGTGTGGAAACTTCCTCTGCTCCTCTCTCTTCAATTCCCTCCTAATTCTGGGAGACAGTGGCACAGGGGAGGGGTGGGGAAGCACCTGGTCCTTCACCTGCCTCTTTGTCGTCTTCTTCTGACCCACCCTGTGCTCTACCCTCCAGCTCTGAAGCTTCCCTGCCTCTGATTCTTACCTCCTGGCTGGTACAGGGCCCCTCAAACCAGTGCTCCTCTCTCCCAAGTCAGACTCCAGCCCTCCTGCCCCTGGTGTGCAGTCCAGTCCCTGACACCCAGTTTGCATCATGCAGGAAATGCTACAATGGAAAAAACGGTCTTCAACACTTGCTTGAAAATATAAAGGGATTGAGCTAGCTTGATCTCTTGTTCAAATGAAGCCACTACCAAAAGACCCGTGTTAAGGATGAGAAAATTGCAAACACTGTATACCTCTATGCACGGGCCTCCTTTTCTCGGCTGTATTTTGGGGATCAGACAGAATTATCCCTCAATACCAATCTGTCCTTCAACCAATACTCTTAATACTATACTGTTACAAAGAAAATAAAAGGCATTTTGCTGGTCTTGGTTGTGAATATTTTGTCATGAAATTTCTGTCTATGGTAGCAACTGCAATTTATGTTGCAGCCTTGTGCACATCTGGAAGTAAGTCTCACTGAATATAGTTAGGCTTATTATTAAGTAAAGCTGCATAAAATTACACTGTCTGTTTTTCAAGCAAAAAATATGCTAGTAAACTCTTCCTAATACAGCAGATACACGCAGTGTTAATTTAGGCGAGATCCAGCGTAAGGTTAGTACAAGACATTTGAGAGTTGGTGTTGTTATGCAAGTGGTGCACAAGCTTAACTGTATTATAATGTTGTCAATAGCTTGTCAAAAGCAGCTGAGCTAGCAGGGGCTACCAACCCTATGGGGTCAGTGGTCATATTTGGAATTTCAAGAGAGTGCTGTTGTTGCTGGTCACAAAATAGCAACAGTGACATAATGCAAAATGGTTGCTATGACGGGTGTGGCATAACACAATATGTCTGCCACATCTAGAAAAACAGAGGGCCACAAATGATACGGGCATGACCCCTACCATTAGCCATCTCATAAACTGAGGGGGGGAAACCACCTACATAAACTACCCCCATATTTGCTCATAGAGAAGCTCTTTGCAATTCCCCTGTATTCAGAATGAAAGGGTGTGGGGTGTGGGTGTCAAATTCTAACCCACCCCCAAAAAATTGAGGGGGCATGGTTAAGGGGCATGTGGAATGTAGCAGAGGCCAAGGCAATGCAAACCTGAACTTAGCAGGAAGATCAAACAGTCTTGTGGATTGTGGATTTATGAAGGATCTTTACTGAGACCTTTCATAGGAGGTTTTCAGAGGCATCACATGTGCCACTTTTTTTGCAAGGCACCCAGTGGGTTTGGCTGCTATGCTCTGCTAAAAAACGAAGCTCCCCTTGTGGGCTGCCACAATTGCACATTGCCCTATGTGTGCTTTCAACATCCAAGGTAGTTTCCTGTCCATCAGTGTTACTAATAATGGTACAGGAGAATCATGGATGTGCGTTGGGCAAATTAAACATGTCATGTTGAATAATCCCATGACAACTTGGCTAGTCTTTGTCATCTCTGGGCAGATATTCATCTAGAAGTTTGCTGAATCAAGACAAACAGAACTAAAAACTTGGACATGAAGCTGCACGGAGAATAATGAACATGAAGCAGGTGCTTCATCTAATGTTGCTATAGAAGGCTTTGTAATACCATTTTGCTTCTAGGGTAGCAGGTATCAAAATGCCTTGATTTTGCATTCAGATATTCTACAGCAGGGGAAATCATTATGTTCAGGCTATACATAGTAGCTATGATTTTGTTAATTAGCTGCCCCTCCTAACATTTTATCTGTTAAATATTACACAATGAAAAGAAATGATATAATTTATCCTTGTGAGCATGAAGAAAATTATAAAGTAGACAGTGACTGACAGATGTGTCTGGATAGATGAATTTTAATTTAATGCTTAAATGTGGAGCTAGATAAAACTCAAATTATGGTTTTTTAAGTCTGTTTTTCACAATATTAACTCATATTCTACAAAACCATATTCAGTTAAAATTGAAATATATGACTTTTAATATCTGCAGAAACAATTAGACTAAGGGATGGTACTTAATGGTTTCATCAAGGAATGGGCAGACCATTACTTTAATTGCTGTGGACTGCCACTCTGTGTTATTATTTTGTCACTCTGATATTAATTGTTTTGTGATTTTAGTTTCTTATTTTAATTGCAATATTTTTGTAACCCACTCTGAAACCATGTGGTGAAGCGGGGGGGGGGAGGGGGGGCTTTATAAGTCCAGCAAACAAGTAAGGTAGATCTATTAAGAGCTGACAACTCCATACATAGCACTGACTTTTCCAAATTGCATCATTTATAAGGAATTAACAATGCATCACGCACAACTTCATTAATGGAAGTCCAACTCCCCCCCCCCCAAAAAAAAAAGATTGGACAAATCTGAGCAAAGAAGCAGTGTGTGGTAGATTGTGGGCCACTTTCCATCAACATTCCCCTTCTCCTTAATGCTTTTAAACTAAGAGCCTCCCAAAATGCTACAGAAAAGGTGTGGGAGGAGACACGAAACCATTTGAAGATTGTTATCATATTGCTACTCCAAACACATCAAGACTTTCATATTTCCCCTGTTATCCTTCGGCAAATTAAAACCCATTTCCGTGAAAGTTTATTTGGGTTCCCCATCTCCTGGCCATTTCAGCACAGATTTAAACACAGTGAAAACTATTGCTAATAGTGACAGTGCTTTCAAAATGAGGAACTGTTCTTTCCACCAAGCTGCAAATAGGCGCTTGACACTATACTTGACATGTGCACTATGAACCTGTATAGCCACACAGATGTTGCTGGACTTCAGCTCCCATCATTCCTCACTATTGACTATGCTGGCTAGGGCTGATGGACGTTGGAATCTGACAACATCTGGATGGCCACAATTTCCTTGGTATACATAATGGCAGCACTATAGAACACCGCTTTCCAGCTGTGAGAACACATGGTCAGCCCCCCTTTACATATAAAATCTCTTCTAAGCCGGGGCACACGCAGGGGAGCCTGCCACTCTATGTGTCATGCCTACAGCTCATTCAGGTCTAAGGGCCGGAGATTGCTGCCTCCATTTGCTTCAGTGCTATCTAGCTCATTTTTTACAGTCTGCTCATTGCTTCCCATGGCAAGCAAATTCCTCTCCTATCAAGCTGTAACTCCTGATACAGTGGCACACTCTGATAAAATAATGTCATTGAGGAGAGGATGAAACTGTAATTACAATCAGAGTTCAAGCTCACAGGAGATGGGGTAAAAATTAAACGTGCTAAATCTGTGGCATTTTGATTATCTGAAACCTCCCCCAAATCTTGTAGATGACTATATTTAAATGTGTAGCTAAGTGGCTCCTTATAAATCAAGTCATAATTGTTCAGGGCCCCGCTGCAGAAGCCACTGTCAATTTTCCACTCCTTGTGAAATTCTAGGCTTTGATTAAGAATGAACTGAGGTATGAATAATAATCACCTCCCCCATTAGCCCCTCTCCTCACTTGTAAATGCATAGTTTCACAGGAATAAAGTTTGTAATATATAACAGCATGTTAAATGGTTGTCCCCAAGAAAGATCTCAACTACTGAATTAGTAAACTGTTACTACATTATAACTATTAATGTCATCACAATTAAAATTATTGGGCACAGTCCAATACCCTGGCTGCACAGGGGCTTACACAATCTTTCATATTACATACCCCACTCCACTAGTTGGCCATCAGGTATATGCCTGATAAGGAACAAGCCTAAAGATATAATTGCACGTGCAGCCAGCACAAGACATTTTGCTGCCTGAGGCAAAAGAAAAGATGGCACTCCCTCCAATTCTATGTTGAGAAATTGACCAGTCTGGCAGTTGAATCCCCAGCATCTGCTGCCTGATTCTGTCTAATGATAGAGTTGGCACTGTACATGTGACATGTATACAAATATAAGATAGAACTGATACCAGTTTGTTGGTTTGTTAGGAAAGGAGAAGCTAAATAGGGGTGGAGAGAGACACTGGGCGAAAGATAATTTGGAGCAGAAAAGTAATAGGTGGGGAAAGAATACCTTCAGTCTTTATTGTTTCTGTACTCCAAATTGTACACCTTCCAAAGATGTTTTAACAAAACAGCACAGCATTAGAGTGTCTCTTACAAATACCTGCACATTGCATTGTTCAGAAAACCAGATCCTCCAAGTTCATTGGGTGACCTCAAACTCTGCTATCATGAGGAAGAAAGAAAGAAAAAATCTCACGTTGTGCATTATTTTATACACCCCTTTGGTGAACCCTAATCGAAAAAACCTTCCCTCGTAAAGCAGTTGCTCAAGACCCTTTTCTGCACCTTTTCCAGTATCCTTTTGTTGTTGTGCTGGTCCAGGGGGGGAGGTTACCGTGGGGCGAGGTCCAGGACCTGAGTCAAGGGTCAGCAGACAGTCCTCCACGGGCGAAGCGAGGTCCACAGCGAGGAGCCGGGCAAGGACAGGAACTCTGGGGGAACCAGACTGGGTGCTGGCCAAAACAGCTCTTCAATGACGTTGCTCCCACAACCTGGGACCGGGCTGACTGGCCTTTATCTTCTCTGAGGCCAGGGGCGGTCCCGGCCCCCAGGAGACCCGCCTCTCCTGGCCTTAAGGCGAGTACTCCTCCTGGGAGAAACCAGTTCCCTTCGCCTCTCTGCCCTGAGCCTCTGCAGTTCAGGAGAGGCTGAAGGGTTACTGGACCCAGGGGGAGACTCACCTGTAGGCCCTGAGTCCTCAACCACCTCTGGAGCCAGAGTGGATTCACCTGGTGCCTGCTCCTGAGGATCCGGCACAGGTGCAGGCGCTTCAGAATCAAGGCCCTGCCCCAGTTCAGCCGGCCCTGGAGGCGGGGACTGCTGTGCAGGCTGGGATTCCTTCGGTTCAGCCTCTGAATCGGATTCCCAGGCCATCACAGTTGTGCAGTTTTGAAAGCTATATTCTCAATGTTATTGAACCATAGATGTAGCTAGGCATTATAATACTGGCAGTTTTATTTTTAATCCCGTTCTTTATTACCTTTAACATGGAATCCACCTTTTTCCATATCTGTCATGCAGTGGGCAAACATTTTATTCAAGCTATTCCAGGCATAGGCAAACTCAGACCTCCAGATGTTTTGGGACTACAACTCCCATCATCCCTAGCTAACAGGACCAGAGGTCAGGGATGATGGGGATTGTAGTTCCAAACATCTGGAGGGCCAAATTTGCCTATGCCTGAGCTATTCACTAAAGCCCCAAGGTTGTTCCTGGTCAGTCACCACCATTTCAAACTGCATTAGGTTTTTATGTAAAATTGGGGTGTGGTAGAGGGTTTTTTTGCCCCAATATGCACTGCTTTACACCTGCATACACTAAATTTATTTAATGCCCATTTGCCCAGTTTGGAGAGATCCTTTCAGAGTTACTTGCAATCTCTTTGGAACAATTCCAAACCATCAGCAAACTGGGCTACCTCAGTGTATGTGCTGGTCCCGGGGGCTAATCAAGAGGTGAGGTCCAAGTCCAGTCTGAGGTTGATGGTGCGGTATGGAGGCTGTCCGTCAAAGCTGTAGCTGGGTCCAAGGCGAGGAGTCAGGTGTGGTCAGGAACTCTGGCAGAAGTGCAGGCAGGAACAGGCTAGCAACATGGGGCTGACTGGCTTTTATCTGCCCCAAGGCATAGGGCGGCCCCAGTCCACAGGTGACTCCCCTCTCCTGGCCTGGAGGCGAGCACTCCTCCTGCAGGAACTTAGTTCCCTCCGCCTCTCTGCCCTGAGCCTCTGCAGCTCAGGAGAGGCTGGAGGGTTACCGGACCCAGAGGCAACCTCCTCTTCCCCTAACGGGGCTGAGAGTGGAGCACCTGCAGGTAATGGGAGCACCTGCAGGTAGTGGGTCTTCCATCACCTCAGGGGCCAGAGCAGACTCAGCTGGTGCCTGCACCTGAGGATCCAGCACAGGTGAGGACCCTTCAGGCTCAGGCCCCAGCCCCAGATCAGCTGGTTCTGGAGGCGGGGACTCCTGTGCAGGCTGGGATTCCTCAGGTTCAGCCTCTGAGTCCAAATCCTAGGCCATCACACTGTACTAAGAATCTGCTATTTTCAAATAATGGCCACAAACATAAATGCCAGTGCATACGTCTCTGATCAATGGTGACAATACCCCCATCTCCTTACTTTACTTCTTTAGCCCAATGGGACAATAGGCCATTGCCTGAATCAGCACATCATCTGCTTTGGCTATTGAGCTTTACCCTCCTTTTGACATAATTGTACAATTCTTGTTACTTTATGCTCCAATCAATCTGAGCTGGCCAAAACTGCAATTACAATCAATGCTCATATTGACAAAGGCAGGGCAATAATGAGAAGCTGTAGGTCAGTAATAAACATGTTGTGGCGTGCTTTTTAACAGCTTTCAATAAAGAAGGGATGGGCCTATTGACTAACCCATAAACTATCTGTACGTTATTTTCAAACCTTAAACAGGTGTATTTTTCAACAAACACCCCTCAGGCCTTTCTTTGACACTGAAAAGGAATATGTAGACTGGCTCATAAAGTATAATTAAGGAGATGAATAAAAGGCATCACATTGATGGAGGACATGTTACATTAGATATGAAGCTGGAAGTATTTCTTTCACAAGGGGAGCATCCCACAATATGCCTTTGCACTTTCTTAATCTATGAAGGATTTTGTTGTGCTCAACCTGTTTTGGAAATGTATTTGCCACCAAAGTTAGAACCCTATGACATTTATAAAAGTTGGTGCTCTCTAAGATAGATAACCAAAGAGTCACCACTGTGAGAGGACATATGTTCACATGCAACAAAAGGAAATTATGATAATCAAAAGTTGCTTACTAATAAACCTCCATGTTTATTTTCCTATCTATTAAAATAGAATAAAATTTTCAGCAGAAAAAGCAGAGTATCGTGGATAGATAGACAGATCTGTCTGTCTGTCTGTCTGTCTATTATCTATCATCTAACTAACTAACTAACTAACTAACTAACTAACTAACTAACTATAGGCATGAAGATAGAGACACACAAAATCAAATAAAGACAAGTAAGGCTGGGTGTGGTCAGCATTCATAACTTAATTCAGCCATGCTGCATGCATGTAAATGTTACACATGAGCAGGACAAGTGAAAATTAGCTTGCTAAGCTCCCTCTCCATTGGAAGTGGTGAGCCTCCTTTTCTTTTCAAAGCTCCCAATGTGATATAATAATAATAATAAAATTATTATTATTAATAATAATAATAATAATAATAATAATAATAATAATAATACTTTAGAACCCAAAGACATAAATTGTGTAGGTAGAGGAGGTGCCCTCTTCAGATTTCAACTTGTGGAGGGCAATAGCACAGCAATGCAGCAGGGTTAAAAGATCCATCTCTACTCACCTTGTTTATGGGCCGCAGCATGCCGGAATAGGGCTAATGAATGGGGCAGGCAAGGTAGCGAGATTCAGAACTACCATTCTGTCCTGAGCCAAGTGTCAGACAGGATATCTAACATCATGAGAAAGTTAGCAAAAGAGCTCTCCCTGACACCTTACATCTATGTGTTTGCTTGAATAAGAAGCAACCTGATATTATTTAACCTGCTGTGGTATGTAGAAGGTTCATCTTTACATTCAAGATGACTTTGATGCATTGGGTGGTACTTTTGATTTAGTGGGAGACACCTTTGAATCAGATGGAGTCTTTGATTTACTGTAGGAGCTCTGTGTTTGATAGATGATGCATCTTATTCAATATTCAATAATTTGTGATTCAATAGAGGCTGTTTTGGTTTGGTAAGTGAACTATTTTCTTTGACATTGATCTATTTTCCCATCTTGGGCTGGGGAGACATTTATTTTGATAGTTGATGTATTTATTTTAGTGTGAAGTGTGTCAAATTAATAATACAATATTCTGCCTTCCGTGGCCATGATTTATAGGTTTTACTGCTCATATGTATATTTTGATTAAGCAGAATAATAAAACATTCATTACACCCATTTTACATTTCCCAGAAATTCTAATCTATATCAGCTGGTAACTGTGCTGGAGTCAGATGCTAAGTCTAGGTCAACCGTGATGTGAGATTTAAAAGCATGTCTTTGGTAGACATCAGTTAGACATATTGATGATAAAACTGAAATAGTTTTTCAGAAAGAGAATGGCAAATTAAATGAATTCTTTTAATTTGACTGGAGTTAAATGAGGCCAAGATATATGGTCATAAATGCTCTTTTCTACCCTGGTAAAACATTACTCTGTACTGAATACAGATACATACTTTGTCTTCTTTACACTGAAACATAGTTACTGACATATCATGCAGTGACCTCTATCCAGCCAATCAGTGCAAATTTCAGTAAAGGGCAACACAAATTAGCAACTATAACAAATTATTTAAAATGTAATGCCTTTTTCCAGAATAAAAGGCCCTTTTCCAAGATTCTTTCTCATTTTATTTCAGTTTCATACTGTGAAAACAATCATCTTGGGGTTGACTTCGTTTGCCCTTTTGTGTATCTCTGTTTCCATTTCAATTGCCACAAGGAAGGTGGATACACTTAAGATGCAGAGACGTCAAAGTGTGTCCAATAACGTTTCAAGCTATGAGGAGCCTAACATAACTTGAACAGAGAGTAACCACAACTGATAGAGATTCTAAAGGTCATATTTCTAAGATTTACAGGCAGTTGGTGACACTAGATATGGTAAACAGGGTTAAAAGGCTGTTGGGGAAGGAGATCTACATTGTGAAATTGATCATTATACCTGGACTAAACATTGGAACAGCATATCAGTACATTCTGTTTCTGCACAGATCAAAGAAACAGTAGGCCCCTCCTTATGTTGAGTGTAATACATTGGTGCTTATGATGTTATCAGGGTAGTTACACATGTGCATGCTTTAAATGCTGTTTCTACCCGCTGAAAAAGGAACAATAACAGCTGCAAGTTCCCAATGGCTAGCTTAATATGCATAATATCATCTTTCTGCATTATAATGGCCTCGGTCCAGTATACCTGAAGGAGCGTCTCCACCTCCATCGTTCTGCCCGGACACTGAGGTCCAGCGCCGAGGGCCTTCTGGCGGTTCCCTCGATGTGAGAAGCAAAGTTACAGGGAACCAGGCAGAGGGCCTTCTCGGTAGTGGCGCCCGCCCTGTGGAATGCCCTCCCACCAGTTGTCAAAGCGACAACTACCAAATATTTAGAAGACATCTAAAGGCAGCCCTGTTTAGGGAAGCTTTTAATGTTTAATAGGTTATTTTATTTTAGTATTTCGTTGGAAGCCGCCCCGAGTGGCTGGGGGGGACACCCAGCCAGATGGGCGGGGTATAAATAATAAATTATTATTATTATTATTATTATTATTATTATTATTATTATTATTATTATTATTTTCTCAAGAGTTTCCTCTCCCGGCATAAAGCTTTTCGACTGGATCAGGCCATAAACACATTTTGTCTGGCACAAGTGCTCTGGCTTGTCCCCGCAATTGATGGGACCGGGGCCACGTGACTGCAGACGTGGGGCATGCTGACATCACTCGCGCATGCAGGGCAACATGCTGACTGTTGTGTGCACACCCCACAGCATGTGTGAGTGAGGTGAGGATGCCCTGTGGAGTGCGCACATGGCTGCTATGGGATTTTGAGGGGACCAGCCCACTCCTTCTAGTTGGCGCCCCTGATCCAGCAACCTGTTTTCACAGTGTTTAACAAAGATTCCTGTGGGAAGCCTGTAAACACAGCTTGGGTGCAATAGCCTACTCCATACTTGTGGTATACAGAGTCCTACTACTTCTGAAACTGGAGGGAGAGTATAGCAATCATGACTGGTAGCCATTGATAGCCTTATCCTTCATGAAGTTGTCTAATCCTCTTTAAGCCATCAAAGTTGGAGACTGTCACTAACTTCATGGAGCAAATTCCATGCTTTAGCTATAGGCTGTGTAAGTGTCTGTCCTGAATCTTCCAACATACAGCATCACTGGATGGCCTTGGGTTTTAGAATTATAGAGAGCAAAAAAATCTTGCCTTGAAGAAATTGCTCCAACTAGCTTCATTCTCTGGGCTTAAAAACAAAAACAAATGCATAGCAAAAACAACAACAAAAAACACAACCCTTTCTTAATTACTCTTAATGACTTTGCATGGAACTCTAATGACTTTTTCAGACAATTTGTTCTAGGGTTAAATGTATTTATGTCTGGGAAAGGAGAGAACACAGACGGTGCATTTGAAGCTTTTATTGAACAGTTCATCTTGCAAAACTTCTCTAACTTTCCTTTCCTTCTTCTTTTTGTCAACCTTTAAGAAAACAGAAGGCAGTTTTAAGTTACCAGTTAATCTGGCTGACCTGGTTGGATTTGAATCATGCTTACTCCCAGAATGTGACTGAATTCCTAGGTCACTTCTGGACAAGTTTATTGAGCACCTTAGTTTGTTTGCACAAAGTATGCAGGGAAATTGGACAACATCAGCTATTTATTAATTTATTAATGATTTCTTCTGATTTGTTTATGGGGAGGTCATTACAAAGAAGAAGAAGAAGAAGAAGAAGAAGAAGAAGAAGAAGAAGAAGAAGAAGAAGAAGAAGAAGAAGAAGAAGAAGAAGAAGAACCACCTCAGATTTTTGGGGGAAACAGACTTGTGCAAGTGCACCAAATGAACTTTAATTGTGCAACCAGAATTTGACAGGTTGAATCTCACCTGAAAACAGCAACAGTTTGGAGGCATCCCTAGACAGGGCTTCATTTGAGACTGGACTTGGAAACTGTGTTCAGTAATAGGGCTCCTGTAAGTGAGATCTGCAATAAAATATCATAGGGTATGCCCACCCTATATGTGGAGTACTCTGTCCAGGCTTGTAATATTGTGCAGGCCTCCTGAATCAGCTGGAGTTTTAAGGAAGGAAGGATAAAAGCTGAGCATTTTCATAGATTATAGTGAGAGTGCAGTAAAGAGTGGAAGGGAGGAAAGTCGTTAGATAGCTAGGTTACAAAAGTTGCATATTGCTGAACTGTAAATAAAACATATCAGAAGTTTACAAAGAATATAAAATATACATTACAAATGTCAATAAAAAGCAATGTTGAAAGCAAAATACCTTACAGAAAGGGAGATTTTGTGAACCTCTTGAAATCTTATTTTCAACTAAAGTGTGTTTCCCCACTCCCAGATAAGAAGTTGGCTGGCTTTTCAGAGAGGGCATGTGAATCCTGGCTCTACTCAATTTTTAAATTATGTAAAATTTCTCTTTATGTGAAGACAGTGACTTAGAGCATGTACTGAGTGCTTTTCTCTCTCAGTTGAATCCCAGTTGGTCCACATCCCCCTGGTATTAGGGGGAAAGGTTTCCAGGGTATATAGCATGATGACATGACAATCTTGAATCTGAGTCCCATCCATCGTGGAAATTAGGCATGCTCGCTGAATGCCCTTGGGACTTTGCCATAGCCATATGACTTCCCTGATTATTGTGGCTGCAGGTGTGAGCAAGCATTTTAACATCAACTGACCTCAGCCTATTATTCTCCCAAGCACTTGGAGCAACACTGAACAACCTCAGGCAGGATTGATTGCCTTGGAATTTTCTTATTTGCACCCACTTATGGGAGAAACTGCTTTTATACTAAGTTTGGGTTCCTGAAGATAGTTTCATGCTCATTGTTTTATTGAATTCACAGTATTTGTTATATTTCAGGACTTGTTCACAAAATATGTGTTGTACATTAACTATCCACATCTCACTTCTACTTTTAATATCTAAAAGGAGAAATTATCTTACAGAAATTTAATGGCATGTATGGGTGTGTTACTGGAGTGTTTGGATTATAATTGAGGAAAAATTAGCCCCAAACAGCAACTAGCATGGTTTGGTACATTAGATACCTTTTCCAGCTGACACAGAAAAACCTGGCATTAGCCACCTCCTGTTTATTATTAATCTTATTCTACCTTACCTTTCCCTTTATCTGACTGAAAACCAAAAAAACCTGGATATTTTGTTTTAATTCTGCAGAGATCCATTTTCTAGAAGCTTATTTTTCCTTAACAGTTTTATACTACCCAATTAGATGATAGCATCCTCCTCAAAAGTGATTGTTATTTGTCACAAAACTAAGGCTTTTTTTATATGTATCAGTAATTTACTATAACATGAAGGGTCAGTCTGTATTCTGCTCTGTATTCTGAAATCACGAAATGCAAAAGATCTCTCATAGTGCATTAATTTCAACTTCATAACACACCTTGTTCTTTTACTTAGGCCCAGTCATACAATGTCATGGTAACAGGGCTGCCACTGGGAATCTAACTGCATGAGCAACTGCATGCTCGCTTGGATTAGCTTCTTGAACATATTAACAATACTGAAGAGAGAGAGAAATCAGTAGTGTGGCTAAAAGTGACCCAGACCATACAAGCATCTAACTTCACAGAGCACTTCTCACAAAGTTCTTAGTCGCAGCCACACTGCCAGGAGAACCTATGATCCAGGGCTCACGTTTATTGACAGAAGTGTTGTGGCTGCTGTGAGCGTGATACAAAAGCAATGCGAGCAGAGGATTCACTGGCTGATCTTTTTATATGCAACCGAGGCAAGCAATCTCTGCAAATCTCATTCTTCTCCCTTGCTGACTTCCCCTCTCCACTGCTGACTTCCCCTCTCCATTTAACTTTCTGGATTTTTATACAGCCATAACTTTGAACTATGCAGCCAAGTTCACATGTGGATTTGTCATTGTCTGCACCGTTGTTTCTTTCTACCCTGAGTAGCAGTGACATTCTGTAGGTTATTTAGCACTTAGGACCCTTAAAACAAAATCAGTTGTCGTTGTCTTAAAGACAGGATCTTCTGTAGTCAGGGCACCTGGAAGTGCCCTGGGTCACATCCATCTTTACAGTCTTCTGCCTTCAGTTCATCAGTTCCCTGGAGTAGAACAATTTTCATTGTACTGCAACAGAGCTGGTCAGTTCATGTGACGGGGAGGCAGGCAACATAAACCTCTTTTCTTTCCCCCCTCCTATTAAACTCTAAACATGAAAGCCAAGAAGAGTCTGCAGCCTTGCCTTCTTTCTCTCCTGCTTGCTTGATATCCTGCTAGCTGTCTGCAGGGAAGTTCAAGTTTTCATTCAGATTTTAATGCCTCTTCATTGTACAATATCCAGAGGGCTGGGAAGACTGAAAGGAGTGGGGAATGACATCTTTAAAAATAGTCAATAGGCACTTGACAAAGAAGGTCCTGAGTACTAACTACATAACCTACACAATCTCACTTTATGACAACCTGCTTGGGGTAGGAAGAAACAACGGTGCAGACAAGGAATTTCGTGATAAAGCAGAATCAAAGAATCAGAATTGTAGAGCTGGCTGAAACCCCAAGGGTCATCTAGTCCAACCCCCTGCAATGCAGGAATCACAACTAACAGATGGCCATCCAACCTCTGCTTTAAAACCTCCAAGGAAGGAGTGTTCACCACCTCCCAAGGGAGTCCATTCCACTGTCAAACGGCTCTTACCACCAGAAAGTTCTTCCTGATGTTTAGCTGGAATCTCATTTCTTGTAACCTGAATCCATTGGTCTGGGTTCTGCCCTCTGGAGCAGGAGAAAATGAGTTTGCTCCATCTTCCATGTGAAAGCTCTTTAGATAATTGAAGATGGCTATCACATCTCCTCTCAGTCTCCTCTTTTCCAGGCTAAGCATACCCAACTCCCTCAACTGTTGGTTTCCAGACCAATCATCCTTTATCATCTTGGTCACTCTCCTTTGCACACATTGCAGCTTGTCAATATCGTTCTTAAATTATGGTGCCCAGAACCGTAAACAGTACTTTTGATGTGGCCACATCCTCCCCCCAGACCATTCCCTTCATCTGCTGTGCAATCTCATGAAGGTTTTTTCCCCCTGTCTGAAATGTGTCCCTGAACTGAGATGATGCTTCTTGTTTGGAATGTCGCCTGCTATACAAGGAAAGAACTGCATTTGTTGGTCCACTCACTTTTTGCCTCTTGCCCCTGCCACTACTGACATGTGGCTCCTGGGTGGTTACACATATGAGTTATGGTATAACTTTATTAACTTCTGTCACTTTTTAACAAATTAATGTAAGCTGAAATCCTATACCCACTTACCTAGGAGTGAGCCCTCCTCTAACTCAGTGGGACTTACTTTGGAGTAGGTATATATATAATTTTGCTGAAAGTCTCTCTTCCTTTTGCAAGGTTAGATATTCTGTTGATGAGGGATTATCTATAAAAATGATTCTATCTGTCCTATACAGAATGTGGTTTGTGTTGTAATGCTTTTAAAATTAGTAGCATGTGTTTGAGTTTAGCTTGAGAATAAAATGCTTAATGAAACATATCCACTCCCAAATTCAATTTTCTGGATTATAGAAGTCCCACTACAGGAACACATGCCCACAAATTGCATTGCGTTGGGCATAGAATAAGAATGAAAGCATGGTGGTTATTTCTGCTTAGTCAATGGAGGATGTCGTCTTCTGAATCCACCAATAGGCACTGCAGTCCTATTGAGCTGCAAACAGTGGCTTATATCACCTCAATTCCTGCAGCATTTGGCAAAGGAGGCAAAGCTATTAGCACAGCCTGCCAAAGAAGTTTTCTGTCCATCTTCTTCCTTGACACTGAGTCCAGCACAGATATGTGCTGGTTTCTGTAGCAGCATTGGCTCATAACTGCTGCCTCCCTCATTGCTTTTGCTGTGCTTGCAGCACCAAAGTGACCTTTCTTGGGTGCAAGCCTGGGTGGTGTGTATGGGGGTCCTGGGCTGCCCAGATGGCAAGACCCCCCTCTTGGCCTTGCTGATGTGGTCCAAAGGAAAGCATAGCAATACATCTGGCACCAGCTTGGCTACAGTAGTTGCCGGACTGAGGCATAAAAGATGCCACCCAACCACCTTAGATACTCCACTCTGGATTTGTGTCAGGTTTACTCCTTAGTGTTTTCTTCTCCTGAAGATGTCCCACAAGGCAGCAGGTACTGATTGTTCCTCATGGTTTCCTCCCGAAGCCTTTCTCACAAATAAGTTACCTTCACCTAGTATAGACTAGATTATGATACACCCTTTCAGTAGTGGGTGGTGTGGATAGGACTGACTTAGCTTCCCAATGCTACACATAACTGCTGGTTACTGATGGAGCAGTGCGTCAGTGGAAAACTCAGTGTGGTGTGAGTGCAGTGGCAGGACTGCCACATTGGCTAGACAGCCAGCTCAGCAGCACAGCCGCAATCCCTCAGACCCTACTGAACTTATCATATACCTAATTTGCTTTTTCCTCCACGTGTTAGCATATATTATATATTGGTACATAAGCCCACATGCATAAATAAGTACACTTACTGGGTTTTCTGCTGTTTATGCTATCTGCACCTACAATGTGTATTGATAGCTGTGGACAGGCAGGCCAGTGTGTTGTGCAATTAACAGCATGAAGATGGAAAAAATGTGGTCTGGGTGTGTCAGCTTCCAGTACTTATTGGAAGGACTTAAATTGAAGTATTTTGGCTTAACAAGTCTGTGGATCAAAGAGTTATTTGTAGCTTAATGTAAGAGGTTGAGGATTTCCACTGGGAATAAAATCCATGTCAAACTTTAGACACTTTAATGTGTTTATGTTTGCATCCGCATATCACCACCACGAGTTTATTGCAATCAGAAATAAAATAAAAAATAAGTCACATAATACAATGAAATCTTAAATTCGAGACAAAATGGAGAGAAAAGTTCACAGCACAAGTCACTATTTGGGTTTCAGAACATTTGCTAGTATCAGAGTACATTTTTACATGTCCTCAAGTGATGTTCCTATGAGATACCTGCTTTAACAATCAAAACTTATTAATGACACAAAAATGTTGTTTCAGCTATTTTTCTGTGCAGCAAAACAGTGGCACCCAGTGGCCAGAGATGTGAAAATCTAACCCTCAAATGAGGGTGGTTCCCCCCTTTAAGGAAACAATAAACAATAGAAATAATTGGGACTTGCTGTTTGTGACTGCTTCCTGCATCTGGACCTCCATAACTGTCATAAAAAACCCTGTATCTCCAAAGACACTGCAAGGAACCTAGAGTACAGATAGACCATGCTAAAAATTAAGGTGCAATTATCAGTGATCGCTGGACTGATTCAGACATAAAACTTCCTTTCCGTGGAAGAAAAACAGCAGCTGCCTGTGACAGAAATCCATGTAAATTTTGCAGAAAAGCATCTGCAACTGGATTCTTTCTGATTTCTGGTTTTGACTCTAACCTGATAAGTCAACATCTATATAGTATTCAAATGTTCTATTGAAGAAAAATGTAACACTGGAATTATTTCATCTGCTTTCATGTAAATAAAATTGTGAACAAGCTGAGGAGTCTTAGCATTATGGAAAAAAATGTGGCAAAAAATATATTTTAACAGTGGATTGCATTTTAATGACTGAAGAAGCCAGTCTTTTATTTCCTCTCATTTTTTTAATTGTTATTAATGTTTTTTATTTTATTTTATATAAAAAACAAATCATTTTGCTGTTTGCTGTCCTAGGCTCCTTTGGGTGGGAGGGAGGGCATGATTAATACTACAAGAATAACTGGGTTGATTGTTCACATTTTGATTAAAAAGCACTTCAAGTATCAAGTGTTATAATTAATAATGTTGGAGATTTCCATTCATGCTCGCTCATTAAAACATTTTATTTTTATGATGCAATATATTTTCTGAGATATTTTCAGTAATGGCCATTTGATTGTTCAAAGGTCTGCTTATATAGCACTGAAATCTGAAGCTAAATGATTCAAGGAGTTCATTTGTATTTATTTATTTTTAGTATCTTGGACGAAACAGCAAGGCATGTGAAAAGATCATGATCCAAATACCACTTACTATGTGAATGAGAGTTTGTCTGATTTTTTTAAAGAGACAGCTATCGGTGTGGTGAGTTGACCATCATGATATGGGCACTAAATTGATCTCACAGGGAAGTTGGTCCCAATGAACTCAAGGCAGTTTATTGCTGAGTAAACTTAGTTAAGATCAAGCTGTAAGTCACACAGAACTAGAACATTCTCAGAGTTTCACTATTAGTTACGGTTTGTGGCAGTGCTTGCAGTAAGCTCATACCACACAAGGTGGATTTGGGCAAAGAGGTAACCCTAAGGAACTTGCAGGTGGATATGGAAGAAATGGGAAACTCAAGCAAATCCAGGTGATAATCTGTATGTTTGTGATAAGGCAGCACTGTTGCATCTCACTTCAAACTTCTGAAAACATTTGTAGTAAATACTATATTATCTTGGGATCACATTACTTTATAAACTGAGGGGATTAATTTAAATCAAGGCAGTTTAAATAATTGATATAAATCACCAACGAAAAAAGTTAAAAATTGATTTGTCAAATTTCTCATGTTGAAATCCAGATACTTCCTGAATAAGCATGCATACTTACAAATTGCTATAAAACATATTTGTTTGAGGCTAAACAGAGCCTGTATTGCAATCTAGGAACATAATCAAAAGCCTTTGGTTATGCAGCCGACATGTCCCTCAGAATTATATGCCATTTGAGAGAAAATAGACATTTCTGTTAAGTGCTTCTGGAACATATGAGGCAAGGCTACTTACTCAAAAGCTAAGGTTGCAGTCCCCTAAATATCTCCTAAATAGAGTAGGAATTACTTTTGAGGAAAATATTCATATGATCAGGCTGTAACAGCAGAATCTGTACTTGCCTACTCAAATGTAAGTTCCAGGAGTTTACTGTCAGCTCAGTAGATATAGGATTGCAGCCTTAGGGTGGAATTAAGCTGTTCTATGCACAGAAGGACCCCTTCCACCAGTTAGAGGAGTGAAGGCTGAGGTCCAGAATGACCACAGCAGTGCCAGATGGTTTTTTAGCTTCAGTGCAGCCTTGGGAGGACGTCACTTCCTCCCCCCCCCCCCCGTGCTGGTTGCTGGGGCCATGGGTGTAGCCAGGGAGGGGCAGCTGCACCCCCCAATCAATAAATCAGTACAAAATGTTTAACTAACTGAGGTTCTGCCCCCCCCAACAGAAAGCATTCCCCCAACATAAATGCCCATGGCTGGGGTTCACCAGCAGTTGCAGGGGGCACGGATTGGGGAGTGAAGCACAGGGAAAACCTCTTCCCTCTGGTCCACTCCTTGGCTATAAAAACCAGATGTGCCCGGGAATCAGCATCAGATTGTGCTGGATCCCCCCCCCCCTGCACATATGCTATGGCTCTGGCTAAAGGTAAGCAGGGAGGCTGTGTGTAAGACCTCGCTGAGGAAGTCTTTGGTTGCTGTATTCAGGGCCAGGGAAGAATTTGCCTTCAGACAAATTGGGCCTGTCTAGTAATTTTGGCTGCCTTGTTGCAATTTTCACAACTTCAGGGGGGATAAGGCATTGGATTGGATGCTTAGTCAAGGCGGATGGTGTGTGTGGGGGAAGTGCCACCCCCTCACTCCAAGGAATCAATGTATCCTGTTAAAGGGATCCAGGGGGAGCCACTTCTGCTCAAACTTGGGGGGGCAGGAAAGGTTAATATATTTTTAAATGAATAATAATTTAAAAATTGCACCAGTAGCATGTGCATGCCTTATTGCTTGCCCTAATTAGGAGGAGGAGGAAGATTGCAACATTAGTCCCAGTGAGCCCTGGCATGTGCATGCTGACCCAAATGCTCGAACAAGGCCGGTTAATCATTGATCCTCATCATCTACCCCTCTCTCTTTGTGGTCCTTTGGCAGAAGGGGTCCTGAGCTGTGTGGTCCCAGACCAGACTTCAGTCATGAGTTTTACCTCAGGCAGTGCTACTGATGCAGCAGCATAAAGGGTAAAGGGACTCCTGACCGTTAGGTCCAGTCACGGACAACTCTGGTGTAGCGGCGCTCATCTCGCTTTACTGGCTGAGGGAGCTGGCATACAGCTTCCGGGTCATGTGGCCAGCATGACTAAGCCGCTTCTGGCGAACCAGAGCAGCGCACGGAAACACCATTTACCTTCCCGCCGGAGCGGTACCTATTTATCTACTTGCACTGTGTGCTTTCGAACTTCTAGGTTGGCAGGAGCAGGGACCGAACAATGGGAGCTCACCCCATCACGGGGATTCGAACTGCCAACCTTCTGATTGGCAAGCCCTAGGTTGGCAGGAGCAGGGACCGAACAACGGGAGCTCACCCCACTGCGGGGACTTGAACTGCCGACCTTCTGATCAGCAAGCCCTAGGCTCTGTGGTTTAGACTACAGCACCACCTGCGTCCCTGATGCAGCAGCATAGTAGTTGATTATTATTATTTTTCAATAAAAGTCTGAATTTTGCTAAATATTTTCCTTATCCGGGCCTGCCACTCTGAATCAACCTAGTCCTGTGGCAAATTCCCTCTGAAAAACATAGATCACTCCAAAATAGTATGGCTGTCACTCAGATGTTCTGCCCACAGCTCTCATCTGTGGAAAACAATGCAGGACTGTTTGAAGCCCCCCCCCTCTCTCTCTCTCTTCCTCGCCCTATCTTTCACCCTGTAAAGTGAGGAAAATACTGAAAGTGTAGTGGCAGCCTTGAGGAGCAGTAGCCACTGCATACCCTGCTCTCAACACGGTGTTCAAAAATGTGTACGATCACAGAACTCCAGAACACACATTTTGGGGCAAAAGGTGGGAGATTGTGACCTCAAAAAAGATGACAGAGCCCCCAAAAATTGCATTTTGGAACTCTGTGATCTCGAGTGGGTCACATGACTCATGCAGGAACTGGGCCAGAAAGACAAGCATCCCAGTTTTCAGAGTCAACATGTTGGAGGGGATGCCAGTGAAGTTTAGAAATGCTTCTTGTAAACTCACCACTTGGACCAGAGATCCACTGCAAGATATATAATTAAGAATAGCTTAAGCAACTTAATTCCACTCCATTTTTATTTTGATGGTGCTCAATCAGAGGTCCATTCTATCCCATTTTTGCAGTTTTTGAACACAAAGGTTAATTTACCCATTTTGTCTGCACTTCTTCATTATAAAAAAATTCACTTTACCCCATGCATTTCTCCCATAAAAAACTCATTTTGTGTTCATTAACATATGCATTTTTTCCTGTGCCCTTTCCAAACTGAAACGACATTGCTCAATCTGGATGTGTATAGTTGAACAGAGTTTCATGGTGATCTGCAAACAAAATTGTCAGTTTTTGATTGGGTCAGGCTACTGCAAACAGCTGACCCAATAAATTCTGCCTTATCCCCAGATATAGGCAAGAAATGAGATTGTTGCTTCATGCTGATCTTTCACTACAGTACTTAAAACATCTTATCAAAAATGTTTAATGTAAAAGAAACAAAACTTTAAGCTAATTTGCTTTTTAAGCTGGTTCTCCTCCCTCCCAAAATTTTCCATACCAAAACCTATGCAATAGTTTGATGGTGATGTCTGCTTAGCTGAAAAATTCATATCTTATGTTGAATTATTCTAAACCAGGCAATAAAACTGATTTCAAAAGAGAACTCCAAGAAATAAAATATGAAGGCTTTAAATAAGGCATGCTTAATGTCCCATGAGTCAATAAAATTACTTTGTGGTTTAGGCTGATTTTATATTATTAATAGGGCTGAACAACAATCTCTTGCAAATCTCTTATTCCACTGGTAATAACTTTTTCCTAGTGCAAACAGAGAAAATAGGAAGATGTATTGGGAGATGCTAATGACTGTGAAATTAAGATCTAAAAAACTTGCGTAAACTCTGAATAGGCTGGATTTTATTGGAATGCTAAGATTTTGTAACAGTAATTGTGTTACGAGATAACTTTCCCTTGTGATTTATTCTTTACTTTTAATACATATTTTTCGGGGGGAAATGTGATGAGATATAAAGTCTGGGACTTAGAAGTATGGATTTTTAATCAACTTTTCCCAAGAACAGAACTATGAAATGGAGGGAAGAAAGAATCTGCTATTGCTTATACTCTGACCTTACAGAGAAAAACTGGCGTTCTAAGCTGCAGTTAGCCTGTAAGGAATGTTGAGAAGAACAGACTTTCAAATTAGACTCTAAAAATAACAATTTAAGCATAAACTAATCTAGTAAACCAAAATCCAGTCTTTAAGAAGTCCCTGAGAAAGGTAGGTGCCTGCGCTGGAGGTGTGTTGGCATTGGAAGTCCCAATACATAGACTCGGGTGCCATGGGTGTAGGCAGTCCCTGGGTGTTCTGTCTGTCAATCTGACTAGGCCTGCCCAGAGAGAACAGTGCTTTATCAATATAGCTTGGCTGGCTGAAAAGGAAGGGTGGAGCAGAGAAAGAGAGAAATCTGTAAAGGGTAGGCCCAGAGCAAGCTTGAACAGGCTCTGTGAAAAGAAAGGTAACAAAGGTTCTAGTTTCCAAAATGGTCTGCCTTTAGTCCATGAGAATGCTTCCTTCTCCACTTTGATCCAGCTAAGAGTATCACATCCAATAAAACTGATAAGACATGAGGAGGAAACTCTATCTTCCTGCATACACACACACACACACACACACACACACCCCAACAAAGATGGTGAAGTGATGAGGTGACTTGTTTTGAACTCATGTATCAGGTAGCTAGCCACCTTGCCTAATGATATTTCTGCCCCTTCAGTTTTGCACACTCCTGGCTAATTTCTGTATCCTCTTTTTGAAATTTCATGTTTCCTGTCTTGTATACCTGATTGTGCTTTTGGGGGAAATGTTTGTGTGTAGTGGTCTGGTGATAGCACCTGACACAATGTTATGATGCAGACATAATGGTTAGCATTGCCAGAGGGCAACAACCTTTAGCTGTGTGATGTATCTTCCCACCATCTCTTCTCCCTTCACACAACCTAAATCTGCACTGGGCTTTTCCACAACCCTCTGGAGCAGATTTGGTGGGGTGGGGTGGGGTGGGGGGTATGGGGAGAGGAGAAGGAATATTTCAAATATTTATCAGGAAATTGTGGAAAGCTTTACAATTTAAATGTTCGGGATCAGTCAGCATTGCTCAAGCATTATTATGCTGGCCATGTCCCACAGATTGCTTTCACAAGATACATACAAGCAAGCATGAATTAAGATTTCTATTTTTATTTTATATTTTGTCCAGTTAGGTCAAGATCTCAGACAGTCCTTAGAAGTGCTAAATATGACCTCCTCTTCACCTTATTCTTAAAGGAACTTTTGAAGTCTCCCCAAAGTGTGAGTGGATAAGAAGCTTACTGATGATTCAGTAGTTAAAACTACCATCGGAAATTTGATATGCCTCCAAGGTATTGCCTTTCTGCTTGTATCTGTTGGATTGCTATGAGCTTTCTTCAGTGGCTTAATTACATTTTTGAAATATTTAGAGCCCATTTGTAGTGATGCAGAACCTTCAACGTTTCCTGAGGATCATTAATCTGTTTTATGGGGCCTATCCCAATCTCTGGCTTATATTGATGCAGATAAGCAAAAGATGGGACATGAAATCTCTCGATTAGACTTATGTGCCAGAGCTTCCTCTATAAAACTAGGAAGCTGCCTTACACTGAGTCAGACCATTGGTCCATTTAGCACAGTGTTGTCTACACTGACTGACAATGACTCTCTAGGGCAGGCATAGGCCACCTTGGCCTGCCAGATGTTTTGGGACTACAACTCCCATGATCCCTAGCTAACAGGACTAGTGGTCAGGGATGATAGGAATTGTATTCCCAAAACATCTGGTGGGCCAAGGTTGCCTATGCCTGCTCCAGGGTTTGGGGCAGGGATCATTCACAGCCCTGTCTGGAGATCCTAGGGTATCTGGGGCCATCCACATGCAGATCACATTCTCTAACCACTGAGCTAAGCCTCTTCCCTTATTAAAACATACCTATGTAAACTGTGTTAAAGTCGATTGGCAACCAAGAAAAGATCACACAATGATAAATTTCCTTTTCCTTTAAGTTTCTTCTGGGAGACCTGTAACCATCAGTGATACTAAAAGGAGATGAACTTTATATCCAATGATAACCATAGCCATTGATTCCAATGTGTCTACTCAGAGTATGGCTATTATTAGATATTCCCCCATTGTGCAAAATGTCAGGAACTATCTTCTGTAGCTGAAACAAGAAGTTTTTACCCATGCAGTTTCCTTCATCTCCCGTCTTCTGTATCAGCCACAGCTGATGCCTTGCAAAACTTCCCCATATTCCCAGAAAAATCTGTGGTGGTTGTTCTGGTCCTTAGGGCAGAGGGTTGATGTTTGTGACTCATACACTCTCTTTGAAGTCTGAACTGTGGATGGTGCTCTATATAGCAGCGAATGGCCATGTTATTTCTGGAAAGGAATAAACTCACTATTCATCCTGATTTTCTTTGTACAGAGATTATCTGTATTGCTGTCAATTGATTGTTAACCCACTCCTTTTAGTGCCTTTCCTCGTCGCTTTCCTAATGATCAAAAGTCCACTTTTTAAAAAAGTCGATTTGCTGTGACAGCATAACAGAGAGCTTGAATTCAGTTTAGGGAGCAAACCAAATCCAAGATCTGCCAGGATGGGTGGAGTTTGGAAGAGGGATTTCTGGCTAAGCCATCTGAAACAGGGCTGAGCTAGGGCTAAGCTGGCTGAAGTCCTCCATTTCTAGCTCAGCCAGGGTGAGGGTGAGGCCCTCAGAAGAGGCATTCCAGGTGGGGTGGGACAGGAGAAGACATACCTCTGTTCAAAACTCTGTACAGCTCAGTCATGTGACCTAGCAACCCAGTTACACTGACAAAAAGGGTGGTGCATGTCAAATTCTGCTTTAAAGGCTTGCTTCCCCCAGGCTCATGTAGCAGCAGCCCAACTCCTGAATGGAGTTTGGAATAGCGGTAAGCTCCACTGGTGTTATCTACCTTCCCACAAAACACTGACCATCTAAGGAAACCTCAGTGGGCCTGGCAGCTTCCCAATATATGGATAATGTAGCAAGAGCAGGAATGGGCTGAGGATGTTCTTGGTTTATAAGTCCAAATTAGTGTAGGCAGTTGGCCAACCTAAGTCCATTTATGGCAAGCAAAAGGGTGGTGTCTGCCAAGGAAGATACCAAATGAAAGAAGGGCCTGATCTGGTTCACTGCAAATAAACTTTACAGGACAACTATGTTTTCAGCAGTTAGAAGGGGAAGAATGGAAGATGCTGTTTCTGAGCTGCAAAGGTGGGCAAGACACACCACCTACACTTTCCTGATGCTTTAAAGGGCAGAGACGTCTCATTTAGGACAGACATAGGCAGCCTTGAAGTACTGAATGTTAACTGCTGATGATCTTCCAGAAAGTTGGCAAAGTACTACTGATTTTGAACAAAAAAAGGGGGGAAATTAAAGAAGATCATTATCATCTCGGTACAGGAACAGAAGGAGAGGCTAAGCATGTCAGATAAATTATTCATTGTGAGTTGCTGGCCTATATCTATACCAAAACCAGATAGCTTAGCATCTTTATGCATTTAATCCCAGAGATCTTTCATTTTATTAATATCACACAGTCTTAAAAACCATCAGGTTTTTTGAAAGGTGGTTTTTCTTTGTCCATATCAGGTTCATGTTCAAGTATACTACAAAGGGGAAAGTTAGTTAAGATACAGCCCAGTCTATTAAAATGGAAGTGTAGTATTACTTGCATTTTAAGGTTTAAACTGCAGCTCTAGCTGGCTGGAAGCAAGAAGACCCGAGCTTGCCAAATGTTCTCCGTAAAGCAGATGGAGAGGTAACTAACAGTCTTGCTGAAGTCATTTGGCTCCATCTTCTGAGTATCCATAAAACTCTCAAGAGTTACTTTTCAAATTAACTTTATCACAGCGCTGCATCAGAGTACTCTTCAATTTAGTCAGTAAACCATGCCATATTTTTTTCCTAGACCCTAGTATAAACAATTAACAGTGCAAACCTATATAGGTCTACTCAGAAGTAGGCCCCATTAAGTTAAGTGGGTCTTATTCCTGAGTGTATGAGTATTACAGCCTACATTCCTGGTTGTTTTCTTATGTGTTTAGTTTTACTAGGATTACGTGTTTTGTAATGATGGTTGGGAAACTTTAAATAGGAAATCCAAGGGCTAGGATATTTTCATCTGCAAGACAGCAGGCAGAGTAAATTTCACAGTTAAAATCAATATTTCTTAGGGTGCAAACCAAATGGTCACTGGGAGGGCATACCAGGGGCAATAGGATATAGCAGTCCTCCCTGTCTGGGTGGAGATGGAAGTTCACCATTAGATGCCTTCTCAGTACAGCAGCAGAAACTTCCATTGCCATTACTGCATGGGTGGCAGTAACAGCTGAAAGGAGGGGTCACAGGAAAATCAGGGAAAGTTGAGGATCCACTGTATCCAGAGCCCCTGCCATCTCTGCATGTGCCCCTGCAACATGGTGCCAGGGAACGTATGCCAACCCTGCAGCTTTCCCACCCATTGGAACCAACGAAAGAGAAGTAAAAAAGAACTACTGGCAAGAATAAAAGATTAAATTTCCCCCCATATTCTACTCTGCTGGCATGAGGCCAGCACAGATTCAGATGCGGCAGATCCTCCTATACAGATTCTCCCTCCCTCAGAGGATGGCTCTGTGGTTTGCAAGTAATACATTTAAGATTAAGTTCTTTTAAATCTTCTCAATTACATTAATACCCCCACCTAATAAACTGATGAGTTCTACATCTGCAAAACATCTAATTACCACATAAAATGGTATTTACATATGTCTGAATATGCCCTGGAAAAGGCATCTGTTCCATTAACTGAACAAAGTTATTCTAACAAAAGAGGAAGAATGGTGTTGTATTAACCAGTCCACATGTTATAATCTCACAGCTGGCTCTAGCCTGTGTGTGTGTGTGTGTGTGTGTGTGTGTGTGTGTGTGTGTGTGTGTCTGAGCTGGTTATTTAGCATTTGAATGAGGGACAGACATCTTCAGCTAGTCACATTTCACATGTATGGTTGTATTAAAGGTAAATTAAGCATATTTGGGTATCCTATTTAGCTCAAATAATGGTAAAAAGGGCATAAGGCCCTTAATGGCATCCTTTTATTTCACCTCCTGACAGACCCACACCAGTTCAAGCTCCTCCCCTCTGGTCCTCACAAGCCACTTAAATGGGAGAACTATGTTTGTATACTCACGTGAGTTATATTTTAGTACTTGTTACACAAAACAAGCAAACCCTTGTAGCAATAACCCCCTGAAATGAGTTGCATTATTCCTTTCATTAATCTGATTCCGCCTGACCAGTGAAATCTCTACCCCAATCTATCTTTCTTGCTTATGACAAAATAACATTTGAAGAGGTCAAATCTAGTTCTGGGCTGGAACTGAATTTCCTGGCACCCCCTTAATTCCAGAAGGGAACTGCAGTCTGACATATGTCCTGCCACATGGGTTCCTGCTGCTTCACATACCAGTAGTTAACCCAGCATTGGGGTTGCTACTGAAAATTGCTCCCAAGTGATTGGGGCTGTAGTAAAAATGTGAACTGGGTCCCAAATGGGTCTATTAGACAGTATGATAACATATACCCTTCTTAGTGCTGCTACTTCCATAGAGATTGGTGTCCTTGATGTGCTTAGTTTCTGCATGATTTGGATGATCAGTATGGGACACGGATGGCACTGTGGGTTAAACCACAGAGCCTAGGACTTGCTGATCAGAAGATCGGCAGTTCGAATCCCCGCCATGGGGTGAGCTCCCATTGCTCGGTCCCTGCTCTTGCCAACCTAGCAGTTCGAAAGCACGTCAAAGTGCAAGTAGATAAATAGGTACCGATGTGGTAGGAAGGTAAACGGCGTTTCCGTGAGCTGCTCTGGTTCTCCAGAAGCAGCTTAGTCATGCTGGCCACATGACCCGGAAGCTGTATGCCAGCTCCCTCGGCCAAATAAAGCGAGATGAGTGCCGCAACCCCACAGTCAGCCATGACTGGACCTAATGGTCAGGGGTCCCTTTACCATTACCTATGGGAAGCCAGCTACACATGTTCATACAGCTACACAACACCACAAGCACCAGTGACATTGAAATGAGTGCAATGTGGGTCTAATACAGGGTTGGGGAGTTGTGGTTTTCTAGATGTTGCTGAATTGCAACTTCCATCATCATTGACCATTCACTTTTCTAGCTGGGGCTAATGAGAGCTGGAGTCCAATTATATCTGGAGGTTCACATGTTCCCCATCCCTGTTCTAATGAAACAAAATGTAGAAAGTTACAATGTATAAGATTTCTGCCAAATGTGTACATATATATGATACAATAATATATATCGTATATTGATTATGCAATAATAAATTGTGTGTTGTATGCTATATATTATTATAACGTACAACACACACAAATACCTATCTATCTATTTGTGTGTGAACAAATGTTTTCCATGAACTGAAGAATTACTTGTTTCACACAAATTTTTATTGCTGTAGGCTGGAGCACGTTAATTCAAAGTGGAGACAATTTCCTCTTTTCAGCAGCCGCAACAACAAAAACACTTAAAACGAAAGAGATGTAGAAAGAAATACAAACAAATGCAATAAAAAGCACTGAGGAGATTATTGACCTGAGTGAAACTAGATGAGCTAGAAAATGTATTTCCTATTTGTACCAAGTTGTAACTTTTCATTATTGGTTTGTGTGGTGCTATCTGGGGGAGAATTGTTGTTTGGAGCATATTTAGTGCAGGAAATCAGACTCATTTACTTTATATACCTAGAGAGATTCATATGCCTCCACAGAGACGATACATTTGAGTTTGTTATGAAGAAATAAGCAAAGTAGTAAACCTGGGGAGAGTATTCTTAATCGGGTATAAATTGAAGTAGCTTTGTGGGAGTCACTCTAGTTACGTTGATTAAAAAAAGGCAAATGTTCTGGTGTTGAGGCTGAAGAATCTATTCATTTATTACGTGTACACTCTTGTTTTTCCTAGAAGGAGCTCATAGTGATATGATTAGGAATGATTTCCAAGTGGCGTCCCATCTAGGCACTATTCAGAGCATAGAAACTGTAGCTTCCTATGTTTCCCAGTTCAATGAATGGAGCCAGAAAACAGAGAGAGATACAGGCCCTGTGCATCCTAGTGGCATGTCCTGAAATGTCCTGGATGCAAATATGAACTTGACAAGCCATCTCCTAACTGTAGCTCTTCTTTCCCACGCTCATACACACCACAATATTAAGTTTGATTGGGGATGAGAAGCAGGGACTGATAGGAAATCTCAAGAAAAAAGAAGCAGCTCAGAAAGTCATGGGTTTTCCCCAGGAATTTTCAAGCTAAATTAACTATGGATAATAGAGGTGAAGGAGGGAGATGGCTCATCTGTCATTCATTGAACCATATAATATACCGTTATTTGGGTCTGCTTATTATGAATATTTGAAGCCATGTGGGGAAGAGGCTGGTGTGAATATGCATGTGGGTGTGTAATGTAAAATCCTTCATCTTTTCACCTGTAAGAAGCTTAGCTGTTCTTCCTAATAGTAGATCAAGAGATACGTTTGCTTCCTTATCCTTGGTGGCTTCTTCCCAGCATAAGTTCTCTTCAGTCTAAGTCTTTGCCAACAAGTGAAAGAGAATAATATTTGCCTTAACCTTTTTAGATGACATGGGAAACCATTTTTCAAAACTGTCAACACTGGTCATCTTATCACTAGCTATGATGTCTCAACATATATTCCAAAATGCTAGAAAATCAACAATACAAATTTTGTACCATCAAATTCATGTTATCTTTAAGTTTTGTGTGTTGTGTTTTCCTCTCTGTCTCTCTCCCACTAACTTCCTGAATTCTTGCCTTTACTATTTTTTAAAAAAATGCTATGACTCTTCCATGTTCTTCAGGAAGTCAGTATGCAATGCTGTTGGAAGACCTTGCTTTTATATTGCAGATTCAGTATCCATTTGCTCCAATCCATCCTCAAGCCACTAAGAATAACTTGCTTCTGGATTTCCAAACAGGGGTCTGGTTGGCCAGTGTGGTGAGCATAATGTTGAACAAGATAGCCTTTTGGTTTGATCCAGCAGAGCTCTTCTTCTATTCTTACCACTTTCTAGATTGTGTCCCGTGTGGCCAAAAGTGTGCTGTCTGGGGTAAGAAAAAAGTCTTTTAAAAAAGAGGTTAATCCATCCATCCATTGACTGATGGCTGGTGTGGAAATTTTCATAGAGCATAAGTGAGATGACTTGCCTCCAATCCTATGCATTCATGTTTCCCCAAACAAGTAATAAGCCTGGCAAAGCTACTGATGCTGAGTATTTATTTTGTAAGCAGATCACCATGTACAACAGGGTGTGGATAGATGTGTATACACTGGATCCTTTGTCATCTATAATCCCCACCACGGCCTTATTAAATAGGACAACTTTATTCCCATTTTACAGATAAGTAATACAGAGCATGGGGCACAGGTGGCACTGTGGGTTAAACCACAGAGCCTAGGACTTGCCGATCAGAAGGTTGGCGGTTCGAATCCCTGCAATGGGGTGAGCTCCCGTTGCTCGGTCCCTGCTCCTGCTAACCTAGCAGTTCGAAAGCATGTCAAGTAGATGCAAGTAGATAAATAGGTACCACTCTGGCGGGAAGGTAGACGGCGTTTCTGTGCGCTGCTCTGGTTCACCAGAAGTGGCTTAGTCATGTTGGCCACATGACCCGGAAGCTGTACGCCGGCTCCCTCGGCCAATAAAGTGAGATGAGCACCGCAACCCCAGAGTCGGCCACGACTGGACCTAATGGTCAGGGGTCCCTTTACCTTTACCTAATACAGAGCATTGCTTGAGTACATCTATAGCTGTGTAAGGATTTGAATTTGTTGATTCTCCCAGGTTCTAGGAGTACTACTTATGTTCTTGAGGTTAAATCTGTTCAGAGTATTGCTGGTTCAGGCATCACATTGCACGGACCCTCAGAGGAGTTCAAAAGTGATATTGTGTCCACCCAGAATTATGTCCTGAAGCTGTTGTTACCTGAGGCTTGTAATCTTAGTGGTATATATTTAAGGAATGGCAAAAACATAAAACCCTTAAACAAAATCAAATGAAATATCCAGTCTGTAGGGAGCTTCCTGGAAACACTGTATTATTGAATAGATTGGTTGCTATATCCTGAGTTTCTAAAAGAAAGTGACTTTTTGATAGGTTTATTATATGTTTCTAAGCTAAAATGCAATAGGGAGAATAGTGATTTAGTGGCCTGGCAATTGTTTACTGACTCTACTTCACATTCGGCCAGGCAGTTCAACCCTATTTCTCACCTGTGACTCTAGCCTCTAAATTATAATCATGCCACCACAATCATTATATTATTATTTTTTATAGCTCTCAGTGTACAACTCAGGCTGTCCTTGAGCAGGCTGTTTGTATTTGTTACCTTCTCCTGGAGGAGCATGTGTTGACTTGTGAATCTGCATTATGCTCTGTGAAAATTCAGTCTTGTGCTGCCTCCTAGAAACCAGCATGCTGCTAACATTCCTCACTACCTACAATAAGATTAATCACGAAAATGCAAAGGTGTTGAATCTGTAGCCCTCCTGCTGATGTTGAGCCACAGCTCCCACCATCCCTGATGATAGACCATGCTTGTTGGGGCTGTTGCAAGTTGGAGCCCAACAACATTTGGGGAGCCACAGGTTCCACATTTATGCTTTAATACTTCATGTATTGAAGTGCATTGACTCACTCCAGGATATTGTATTGTTCGTTGCTTTTAATATGTGTTCAGGTAGTGGTGGTGGTGGTGGCAGTAGATCACAAATCCTCAATACTCAGTATTCCCTGGTCTTTACCACACACTGTAAAATAAGGTGCTACAATACTGAGGAGACAGAATAAACTCTGCCACTTCAGGAAGCAGGCGGAGGTTCAGACTTTTAAATGTGCTTCTGCACATTTACATGTAAGTAAAACAAAAAGACAGACCAGTAGGGATAGGTTAGAATTTCTCTCCCCTAACATGCTAGGCTTATTTTTTTTACTTGCAGGAAGTTTTTATTTGCTAGTTACATAAGTAAGCATTCAAATATGGCACCCTCCACTGTAAGGTAAAGGTAAAGGGACCCCTGACCATTAGGTCCAGTCGTGACCGACTCTGGGGTTGCGTGCTCATCTCGCTGTATAGGCCGAGGGAGCGCTTGTCCGCAGACAGCTTCTGGGTCATGTGGCCGGCATGACTAAGCTGCTTCTGGCAAACCAGAGCAGCACACGGAAATGCTGCTTACCTTCCCGCTGGAGTGGTACCTATTTATCTACAGTGGTACCTCGGGTTACATACGCTTCAGGTTACATACCCTTCAGATTACAGACTCCGCTAACCCAGAAATAGTACTTCAGGTTAAGAACTTTGCTTCAGGATAAGAACAGAAATCATGCTGTGGCGGTGCGGCGGCAGCAGGAGGCCCCATTAGCTAAAGTGGTGCTTCAGGTTAAGAACCGTTTCAGGTTAAGAACGGACCTCTGGAAGGAATTAAGTACTTAACCCGAGGTACCACTGTACTTGCACTTTGATGTCCTTTCAAACTGCTAGGTGGGCAGGAGCAGGGACAGAGAAACAGGAGCTCACCCCGTTCCGGGGATTTGAACCTCCGACCTTCTGATCGGCAAGTCCTAGGCTCTGTGGTTTAATCCACAGCACTACCCGCACCCCTACTCCCCACTGTAGTTTGAGATAATACAGCTCAAGATTCTGATTTCTTATTCTGCTGCTGACCTCTTTTGGATATATTGGTTAAGAGCTGCCTGCACATGGTTATATTGGCATGGAGCAATATTAGGGGCAAAATAATTTTTTTAAAAAATAAATCCACACACATTTGCTGATTATTGGGCTAGTTCAGGAGCACCGACACCAATGCGAGCGTCAGGGATTGGCAAGTGCTGATGCCTCAGAGCCCTGTTCATAAAAGAGCCTTTGATTCCTGACCCTAAGCTGCTCCTTTCTCCATGGAGTGGCAGAAGTCACTTCGGCCTAACCTTTCCCCCCAAGCAGTGGCATGGAAGATTGTATGGCAAAGCATGGTTGAGCCCCCTTGAGTGTGGCACCTCTTGCTATGGACTGCCACTTTGAGTGTAAGGTGAGGTGGTGGTGGTAGCTGCTGAGCCATCCTGCATCATTCCTAATCTAGGGGTGAGGAATTATTTCTGGATGGTGGGCTGGATCTTAAACCTCCTTGACCCTTCAGGCCAACTTAGAGACAGGTGAGCAGTTCCTCTCACCTGTCATTTATCTGGTGTCATTATGAGAAGAACTTCAAAGGGACTTGCTGTAACCACCAATCAAGTCAATCCAAACCACACCTGCAAATGGACAAAGTTTGCAGCCCAAACTTAGATGGGAAGACAAGGTAGTTGCAAGGCATTGCTAGCAGTCATTACCTGTGCTTGGACGCTCTGAGCAATAGCTGGGCCCAGTGGATCCTATCTTCATCATTTCTCAGAGGGAGAGGGCAAGTGGCTACCACTGCTTCTTGATGCCATCACTACCCACCCAAATGGATGGATGAGCAAGCATCAGTGGTGGCAAGGGACAGCAGTGGCTACTTGTAAACTATCTCTGGGACACCACCAGAAGATATGGTAACATCTTGCTGAGGATCTCCAAAACTTGGAGCAGGCCCTCAGGATAATTATTTCTGTAGGAAATGTGGGAAGATACACAACAGTCATAGTAAGTGAACAAGATACTATGATAAAGCTATTTGGCATTGTGGAATAAACCTAAAGCAATTTAGTTCTGTCAGGATTTAGCTCATATTAGTATCAAATCCCTAGTCTTGACCTCTAAGCATGCCACAACACTATGCAAAGCCAAACTGTGACTTTTAAATTGGTTTCTGTTTTTGCTGATGTATCATTCTCGATACCAGACAGATAGGTTATTTTAAGAATACCAAGTAGAAAGTAGTGGCCACTCTAGTTGGACACCTATACTAGAATTAAGGTTAGAGTAATTTTGGTAGGGCTCTTAGTAGGGTTGAGGGGAAAATCAGTTTACATTTAAAGGCGAATGTACCTAATTCAACACTTTCCTAAACAAGATGTGAACTGTAACACAGCTATCCTTCAAAATTCGCACTGCTCTGAATTTTGCAATGCTTTTATATGCATACTTTGCATGAGTATGTGCATTTTCATACACATTGCTTGGCTGCATAATGCAGTTCTGTGTACAAAAAAAGCAGTGCGCACGAAAATGCATATACTCATGCAAAGTATGCATGTAAATGCATCTATTAGTGAAAATAACATAGAAAAAAGTTATTTGAATATTATATATATTGGCCAAAAGTGTCTACAGAAATGTGTATATATTAGGAGAACTGCAAACTACAATTCCAATGACCTTTCATGGATTCCCCTCCCCCCCCCCCGCAAAAAAATCCCAAACTGATATGGAAATGTGAAACACTGAACTTAAGACTAGAAAATTGAGAAACATAGATCAAAGTTTGCATATTCACACATTTCTAACTCTAAGCAACATAATGTAAGGAGTTCACTACTGTCAATAATTTATGGTTGAAACTAAAAGTAAGGGAATCAATAAGAAAATTACAAGATTGTTCCTTCATCTGTAGTTCATCAAATTGTGGTGTTGGTGTTGGTATCCATCTATCTTGAGAGACAATGTCAAACTTGTCCCCTCTGGGGGAGACGTCAAACCAAAGTGACCTCCTTGGAACTCAAGCCTGGCCAGTGTGTACGGAGGTCCTGGGCTGCCCAGATAACAAGACCCACCTCTTGGCCTCACTGATATGTTCCAAAGGAAAGCAGAGAAGTATGTTTGGTACCAGCTTGGCTGCAGGAGTTGACAAAAGGAGACATACAAGGTACCATCCAACCATCTTAGGGACTTAGGGACTTCACTCTGGATTTGTGCAGGGTTTACTCCTTAGCCTTTTCTTCTCACAAAGTTATCCAGCAAGGCAGAGGTGGTATAGACTTGGGGATTTCCTTTTCCTAAATAGGCTACCTTCCCAGTGTGATGAGCCCCATCTGTCCCTTACTTCCCTCTCCAGCATGTGCAGTAGCCACCTTCTTGGCTGTTGAACCCACTATTGATCTTGTCTGCTCAATCCACTGTATTCAGCCTGTATTCAGATTCAGGGGAAGCCTAGGGACTCACTGAGGATTTGAGACTCACCAGGTATCCTCTCCTAGTTTAGCTGACTAGCCTAAGGTGTGGCTGAGGTGTGGCTGCTGTTGCATGCTGTTGCATCTTCTAGGAGCCATGGGTGAGGGCTGAGTGCAGGGTGGGGAGCAAAGGTGGACAAACCACCCTAGAAGGAGCATGACTTGTACCCCACCAGAGGTACTACTCCCTTTCTAATCAGATATCCCTAAAGTAAAATTTAGATTTCTGAATGTTAATCTCTTGAGCTTCAGAATTGGATTTAATTTGAGCAAACCTTTGATTGCTTGCCAGTTTATGGGTAACTATGTCTAGGACTGTGAACCTGAGAGACAGCCCCATCGATCACAGTGCGACTAACATTATAAGGAACATACATAGAATTGGCTGGTGGAAACTTGTCTGGATTTAGGGGCAGAAAGGTACCTCAACCCTTCCATGGGTGAGAGAAGGAGCAGCTGAAGGGAGTTTGCTTCCTTCTGTTGCCAAGAAAAAGACAGACCACAGCAATGGCCAGTTTCTCTAAAGAACTGAAGGGTAGTTCCACCTGCCTCCTGATCTATCAGTCAGATAATTGCTGGGCAGTTTGTTATCTGTGTTTGGAAGTTGCATTGCAAGCCATTTGGTGGGTGGGGTCTAAATCTTCTAAACAAACAAACAACAAGATGGATGTTATCGTAGGGTTCCATATGCAGATAGACTCTATATCTGTGGGCAAGCACAGGTGGGGGAATCTAGCATTATTTATTACACAGAACCGAAGAGACACTTCCTAAATCCCTTGTTTGTCCAGGAAAGCAGTCTCTCCCCAATGGAGAGGATTCTATGGCTGCTCAGTGACATTAATACCCCAGTGACCCATAAGGTGGCCCCCTTTGCGCTGGTGGCAAGAAAGATTAGGAAGAAGAAGAATTTGGATAAAATTGCAGTAAACTGTAAGGGAGATTGGGAGGTCTAAATAGACACAAGCAACAAATACAATTCTTGCTCTGCTGCCCTTTATACAACAGATATGCACCACTTAGATTGTAGATAAAGAGCTTTGCCACAGTTTCTTGGCAAAATTGACTTACACAGTGTTTTTATTTTATTTTCTTAATTATTGTTTCATTTGTAGCTCTCACAGTATTTTACCTATTGTGTACATCCTACGGGATTTCTGAGGAGCGTAAAAGCTGCATTTTTGCCTTGTGGAGGATGCATGCTAATTGCTAGTTTGACAGCGTATAATAACACAAGAGCATCAGTGAATGGAAAAAGGAGCAGAATATGCAATTATTTTATAAAAAGGGTTTCTTTCCTTGAGGGAGAAATCTGTGCACTTACCATCTGTGACAAAGGGAATGTTGAGCTCTGTAAGTGAATTACTCCTCACTTTGTGTTTATGGAATGGGTTGAACTTGAAATGACATTAAGTAATTTTGATATTTGGGGAATGTCAAGAAATGGCACCCAACTGCAAAGCTGCATCGCACTTTTTATTACCAAACACTGGTTCAAGCTGATAAATGGATCATGATGCCAAGCAGGGAAATGCGTATAGCAATGGCAGAGTGACTTGCTGCTTAAAGTTTTAGTTTTAAGAATTTAAGAAGAGTCTTGCTGGATCAGGCCCCTCTAGTCCAGCATCCTATTCTCACAGTGGCCAACCAGGTGCCTATGGGAAGTCTGAAAGCAGGATCTGAGTACAAGAGCACTTGCAGTATACGGACACTCACCTACAAACCTGGGGGGGTGGGAGCTATTGTGTCACCAATTCTGCTTTAGTTCTTGTTCATTTATATTGGTCTATCAATGTGGTACTGTGCAAAGCAGCAACAGAGTGAGAGGTCCCTGCTCTGAGTGTCTTACAAACTAATTTTAACAAAGGGAGGCAACAGAAGGTGGGGAGAACGATGCACTTCATATTAGTTTGGGGGAGGGTAATGACAGAGCATGTCAATTGATTAAAGGGGAGGGCGGGATGTGAGGACAGATGTGAAGGGGAGAGAGACAAGGGCATTGGTAGGTCTTTAAAAAACTTTTGGCACAGGCCCATGATACAAATTTACATACAATTTGAATATGTTGATTTGCAGATGTACATATAGTTCCTGGGAACTGCAGTTGCTCCTCAAAGAGCTACTATTTGCAGCACCCTTAACACACTATAGTTCCCAAGATTCTTTAGGGGAAATAATGTGCTTTAAATGTGTTTTGAATATGATTTAAATGTATAGTGTGGATCTGTCCTCTGGGATTCTCAGTCTGGGCTTTCCACCCAAAACCTGTTTTGACTCTTAGACTTGTGATGCTATGTGACTCTCATTCTCGTTCAGCGTTTATTTATTTTAAAACACACACACACAGCAAAAAGCTGATTGAGATAATGCCTTAACTGTATCCCGATGCTTTGATGGGGAGGCATTGCCTTCTGTGCTTGAGAATCAGCTTGCTTCTCTGTACACAATGTGACTGATTATGATAGATGATATAAAGTTCGTAGGACAGGGATTTGAATGGTAACTCTGTTGATATTGAAAGTGACAGGTGTACTCAATCCAAAGCTGTTTGTTAATTAAGAATGACAAATGAATTCCTATTCATTAGATGGGGGAAGGGTACTGAGAGCCAATGCACCACCTAGAATAACACTAGCTGATTTTCCTTTCCACCTGCTCTCTCGCCCTCTTTCAAGCATTCAGAAAGGAAGTGCAGAAGGAAAGACAGGCTTGTATGAAGCTTTGTAACAATACAGAACAAGTCTCCAAGGGGTGTGTTTTTTTAAGAAGAGGCTTCCCAGTTTATATTGCCAATGCAGTTAAATTGAATTTTACCTGAGAAAACATCACTAAGCTTATATTCCTTGAAAATCTAATAATAGGGAATAAGGGTTATCAATGTATAAACAAGCAGAAATCCATTGATTTTCTCAAAACTGCTGAATCTCTAAATCCTTCAGGTGTTCCCCCCCCCCACACACACACCTTGAAGACCTGCTGACTAGCCTCAGGCCAAGCAGCCCTCTATCGTCAGGGCAGAATCAAGGACAGTGAAGACCTAAACCTGTAATCATTTTAAATGCAATCATTTTAAATATGCCCAGGTTACGGTGATTGCTTCTGTCACCTTTTACAACAGAAATACGTAAGCAAATGCAATGGGAGTTCCTCAGCCCTCACTTTCTCCCATGCCAAGATCCTAAGTAACCTACCAAAAAAATGCCACAGCCTGTACATCCCACTGTCCTACTCCTGTTTCCCAGACCCTATCATCACCATATATTTAAAGCTGCAGCATGGCACTTTAAGCAGTTATGAATTCCTCCAAAGAATCCTGGGAACTGTAGTTTGCTGCTGGTGCTGAGAACTACTAGAAAACCCCTATAGCCCTCAGAGAGTGGCTTAACAATCCACCCCTTTTCCCGGGGAACTCTGAAAATTGTAGCTCTGGTAGGGGAATAGAAGTCTCCTAACAACTCTCAGCACCCTTAACAAGGTACAGTCCCCTGGTTTCTCTGGGGTGAAGCCATGAAAGCCACTGTGGCCTAGTGACCTGTGTGTTGGGCTAGGACCTTGGAGACCAGAGTTCAAGTCTCTGCTCATCCATGAAGCTCACTGGGTGACCTTGGGCGGTCACCATCTTTCAGCTGAACTTACCTCACAGCATTGTTGTGAGGGTAAAATGGAGAGTGGATAGCCTAGTGCTTTTTTCTGGGGCTACTCAAGGATATATAATACATCAGGCATAGGTAAACTTGGCCCTCCAGCTGTTTTGGGACTACAATTCCCATCACCCCTGACCACTGGTCCTGTTAGCTAGGGAGGATGGGAGTTGTAGTCCCAGAACATCTGGAGGGCTGAGTTTGCCTACGCCTGTAGTACACAGTACCTTTTTTCTAGAAGAAAAACACTGGGGATAGCTGTGTGTACTCCCTTAAGCTCCTTGGGGGAAAGGTGGGACAGAAATGTAGAAATGAATAAATAAAATGAAAGTGGTATGATACTGCTTTGACTGTATAGTGCAGATCAGGTCTAGGTAACAGTAGGACTCTGCTGCCTGTGGATATGAGCCATTTCAGATGCATAGTAGCTTGAAAGAGTGGAGGAAGGCAGAGGTGACCCCTCAAAAGCAAAGATCTTGAAGGCTTTTTCGTTCCTGTGAACAGCTACTTGAAAGGTACATAGAGGGAGGCGGGATAAGATCATATTTCCATTTCTTGCATGACCTGTCAAAATGGTTCAGACTGGCGCTGAGTTTATTAGAGTGAAGGTACATAATATTAGAGATATTGGGAAAGGTAGAACATCTGCTTTGCATACAGAAAGTCCTAGTTTCAATCTCTGATATCTAGGCATTGTTGGGACATCATCCTGGCTATCTGTTATACCAGGGAGAAGGCACCCATCAGTAGAACAAGCTACTTCATCCTTTTTCATATTGGTACCAGTTTGCGTGTGTGTGCTGCTCTTGGTGCTGAGTTCCAACCTGTTTAAAATGGAAGAAATGAGAAATTTCTCCTGTGACTCATTGGTCATGGTCCCATCGCTCATATGTATCTCAAGTTACTTGGTCTGAGGACCTAACTATGTGTTATATCAATGACATGATTACTACTTCTTTTGTGTGTGTGTTTTTAAAATAAATACCAAATGTGCTGGGGGACCTAGTCATGAACACTAGAGCATGTGAGACCACACACACATATCAATTGCTCTAATGTTATTTGTCATGTAGGGGGATTTTTTTTTATCAAGATCTTGACTGGGTAGAAGAAGAGTTTGGATTTGACATCCCGCTTTATCACTGCCCGAAGGAGTCTCAAAGCAGCTAACATTCTCCTTTCCCTTCCTCCCCCACAACAAACACTCTGTAAGGTGAATGAGGCTGAGAGACTTCAGAGAAGTATGACTAGCCCAAGGTCACCCAGCAGCTGAATGTGGAGGAGCGGAGACGTGAACCCGGTTCACCAGATTACGAGTCTACTGCTCCTAACCACTGCCCCACTTGCCTCGCTTTCCTCCCCCCCCCATTGATGTGACAGACACTATCCTGCCACCCTGCCACCCCGATATTTAATTATAATGCATAACATGATTGCTAATCACATTGTTTATGTAGCGTGTAGTATATAGTGACTTGAGCAAACAAGTTGAAGACTGGCCATGTCCTTTTTAACACACACTAAGAACAAAGAAATAGATTATATGTTTCAGTCCTGCATCTCTGGAGATTCTCTCTGTGTGGGCAAATCCTCTGGTGGCCAAATAATTAGCTTCAGAAATCACTCAGTTTGACTCTGCAGTGTTCTGTATTTCATGCTTTTTTAAAATGTATACACAGAGTGAATCTGAGGTTTTCCAGCCAAACCATGTTTATCAGAAAGTGTTTCACTTTGTCTCCTGACAAATACAGCCAGCCCATTATGGTAGAAGCTGTTTTCAGAGAAGATTCTGATTCCTTCTGATCTAGAATACACACATGCGGTATGGCTAATATTGTTCTTACTCAAAAACAATGCATGTATAAGATACAAATAAAGTATAAATCATTATGTGAAAATGCCTACTAAATGCAATGAACAAGCCACTTAATACTGACTGAATTAAACCAAGTAAAAGCTGACATAACCAAATTTTTAGAGGAAATATGAGTTCTATTTAATCCTGTTTTTTTAATAAAACACACACACAGTTAAATCATCTACTATATATTTAACAGTTGAGTAGAATATATAAATGGACAGTTAAAAAATCCGTGGGGAAATCAAAAATGTAACTCTTTATCTCTCACTAATTCGGTTTGATCATCTGTGAAAGATTTATGAGAAAAGAGATGTTAAAAAGGCCAATAAGAGAGTTCTTTCTTTTGTAAAGGAATTTGGAAGCATTAGGTTATTATTACCCATATCTATAATTCCTAAATTAATGTGGCACCCTGGGATAATCTGGACCTTCCCCCCTAATTTCTATTTCATTCACACATCTGCTCTTGAACTGATGAATGGATTCCAAATGCACTAATACAAATCCCTTCAACTATGTGCTATTTACAAGCTCTTTACGCAAGGCTTTGTCACTGTCAGGTGTTTCTCCTCTGAAGTCAGAAAAAGGATCTTGGAGATGATTTGGGCAGAGACAGACTGGTAATGGATTGGAAATGCAGGCAAGAGACAGTAATCTGGGGCACAGATGGAAAACCATTTCCCCCCCCCCTTCAGCAACAAGATGCTGACACTGAGGAAGAAAGCCTTTATTCTTAGCAGTGATGTGACACCAGATTAGCACTCCAGTGTCATCTGGCTTTTCATATTAGCTGTAATGTTAGATTCATAGCTGATAATGCCTGCTAGTCCCCCATTTGACCATATTTTTCTTTACTTCTTCTCAAGAGACCCATGTGTAATGATCTATGCTGGAGACAGATCAGAATGCATGCTAGCTTTTAAAGCTATGGAGGAAGAGCCTCTGTTCTTTCTTTGTCCCATCAGTCTTCTATGCATTTTGGGATCTGCTTAGCACCAAGCAGAGACTGGTGCTGCGCTGAAATCTGTCCTCCAATTTCTCAAAATGTTTGTTGTTGTTGTTTAGTCGTTTAGTCGTGACCGACTCTTTGTGACTCCATGGACCAGAGCACGCCGGGCACTCCTGTCTTCCACTGCCTCCCGCAGTTTGGTCAAACTCATGCTGGTAGCTTCGAGAACACTATCCAACCATCTCGTCCTCTGTCGTCCCCTTCTCCTTGTGCCCTCCATCTTTCCCAGGGAGTCTTCTCTCTTCTCATGAGGTGGCCAAAGTATTGGAGCTTCAGCTTCATGATCTTCATGAGCTTCACAATCTGTCAAAATGTTTATTCCCCTGCAAAAATGAAGCTCGCATTTTCGCTCTTGTTTTCAGGATCCTTTAGAATTTCTTTAAAATTTCCTCAGAAAATTGGCAGGTGCAGGATTACACTAACTTCATTGTTGCAAAGGGTGTGTGTGGTTTCCTTCCCCCCTTTTGTTTCAACTTTTCTTCAGCACTCTGCTTCCTCTTTAGCTGCTGGCTCTGAAATTTCTTATGGAAGGCATCACCTCATGACACCTTCACCTGAGCTTTAATTGAAGTGTGGGAAGCCAAGGAGACTGGGTAACAAATGACTGAAATAAGCAAGCTAAGCATAAGTAAAACCCCACACTGAATTTTTCTTTTCCCTCTAATAATTTCTTTTCTCATTAATTAATTGAGAATGGTCAGAATTTCTTTTTTTAAAAGCACAATCCTAGCCACCTCTACTCAGAAACAAGTTGAATTAAATGGGACTTACTCCAAGTATGGTTGAAGACCAGTATGGGTTTCTCAAAAACAAATCACACCCAATGAATCTTGTTTCTTTTTTTGATAGAGTTACAAGCTTGGTGGATCAGGGGAATGCTGTGGACATAGTAAGGCTTTTGAGTCATAACAGAGTCCCCTATGATATTATTGTGGAAAAGCTAGTAAAATGTGGACTGGGTGAGATAACTGTTAGGTGGATTTGTAACGGGTTGACAGACTGAACCCAAAGTGTGTTCATTAGTGGTTCTTCATCATCCTGGAAGAATTGGTGTGCCACAGGGTTCTGTCCTGAGCCCATTGTTGTTCAACATCTTTATAAATGACTTGGCACATCAAATTCGCAGGTGACACCAAACTGGGAGGGGTAAATTGTAATTAATTCTATCTTACTTCTCCTGCTGTCCATCTTTAGACTTTGGAGCTTCAAGACAATGCCCAGCTTTTTCTCCCCCTCCCCCTCAATGCCCCAGAGTTTTGCTTAATATCCAGCTTAAAGGACATTTCCAGTGAACTCAATAAGTTCTCACTCTTTTGTGACATTTTAGTTGGTCCTAGTAAATATATTATCCTATTGTGACTTTTGAAATTTTTTTGTGGACCAGCAAGGGCA
Source organism: Podarcis bocagei (assembly GCF_964188305.1). Classification (NCBI taxonomy): domain Eukaryota; kingdom Metazoa; phylum Chordata; class Lepidosauria; order Squamata; family Lacertidae; genus Podarcis; species Podarcis bocagei. The sequence continues at coordinate 86,508,416 of NC_138126.1, read as the reverse complement.
CCTACATATTTTGTGTCTGTCTTATACGTAACAATGAAAATGGCAGCAAGTTGGCCATATTTGACCCAATGTGTACTTGTGTGTGATTATGCATGAAGATGACAGCAATTACTAGGGGATCCAAGAATTTCAGGCAACCTGGTAAAGAACAGATCATGCATAAACTCAAGCTAAGAAGATGGTCTCCTATGAATCAGATTCCTGCCACTGAGAGTCAGAAAAACCCTCATAAAGCTGCATCAAGAACCAATTAAGAGCATAATGTCTTATGCTTCCGTTGCACATATTTAAGGCATGAAAACAAGTAAGGGGCAGCTAAAGATAAGTAAAGCAAATTCTCTGTTACTGAGACTTGTAAGGCTCTCAGTTCTGTGCCACATTTCCCCTCTCTTTCATTGCTGCAATATCTCTGAACTATTGCATTCCATAAATGAAAAGCAGTCACTCTGTGCGTTGGAGAAGCAAAGCCATTGATGGGGATCACCCCATCTTTTATTTTTACTAATGTATGATTGATTGTGAGTTATGAAAAGGAGGCTTTGTCTACAGAAAACAGAGCAATGCTTCCTTTGGTCACACATTAGTTTCATTCAACCAATACCTCATATAGATAGCTTTGTGCTCTTTGGGGGGAAACTGCGGTACTTGGTCAATCTGTCAAGTTACCTTTTATCTCCCCACCTGCCAAAATCAGAGAAGAATGAGTTCTGCATGTAGCTTGCAGGTAATTCCCTCCCCCATGAAATGTCCATATCACTTGTCAAGTGTCCCTCAGGTACATGCCAATCATTGCTTCCAAACTACTATTAGAAATAACACTTTTTAGGGACAGGGAGCCAGATACTTTAGATAAGTCATTATGTCTCTGAATTCCCACGGCAGTCTTTATGGAACAATGAAGATCCATCTCTGTCTCCTGAGAGCAATATGGGATATACAAACAGCTGGAGTATTATGGTAAACTACCTGCTACATATATGGATTTTTATGAAACTTCTAAGGCTTGAGAGTATTGGTGAATGATGAGAGGAATACCTGAGTGAAACCTGATTAAGCTGTCACAGAATGGTGAACAAAAGTAAACTGTCTAGGGACTGAGACTTGGGTGGAACATTCCCTAGGAGAATGGCTTGCAAACTGAGGCTGCAAATAAACAAAGCAGAAAATCCACATAGCAAGGAGCTTATTTCAGATGGGTTCTGTGAGCACATGGACTCAGGTACTTGCAAATACTTAGTGGTGCTATGCGCCTATGGTGCGTGCTGAAAGTGTCTTTTAAGCTGGACTTCCCTGGCTGTGACATGCCCTCCCAAAAGAGCTATGCCCAATACCCATTTTGTCTTTCCAATGCCAGGCAAATTCCCATCTTCCCACAAGCGACAGGGCTGTGGATGTGGCGGCGGCTCTGCTGTTTTTTCAAGTTCTACTGTTCCTCTTTAGGGTTGCATTGCAGCCCTAGTTCTAGGTCTGTGAATTTGTATCCTTCAGTTCTGGAATTTTAATTGATATAAAGTTGCATAGTTGTTTTTCCTCTGCTCCTCTGTTTTCAAAGCAGTCTTTTAACTAGATCTTTGCTTTCATTGCAATATGCTATTGTATTTTAATTATAATTATGGTTATTTTAACATTTATTTTGTAAACTATCCATGGATTCTTCAAAGGTTTTCTCGCTTTCCTCAATATTCCATCCTCTTACTATTAATTACCTTTATGTATCATGCTCATTTGGCCTTTCCAGATGGGAGGAAAACTTGCAAACAGCTATTAGTGCTAACTCTTGTGGACTTGCAATGTCATTTCCCACATTTCCATGATGTGAATGTGGGTAGCCTTTTTCAGGGTAGGGGTGGGATTGCTTGGACCTCATTCTCCTTTTCAAATGTTGATTGCATAGCCTAGTGCTTTGTAGGTTGAGGACACAATCTGAAAACCATCCATTTTCTTTATTCACTGGTTGGCTGCAATACCACCAGGTGAATGATTTGTTAAAAGAGGATAAGAGGAAGGCGGGTTTTGATGATAAAAAATCAAAATTTAGTATAGAAGTAATAGAAGGCAAAAATAAAACCCTGTCCAGAATTTATGATATATTACTAGAGTGGTACACAAAAGATGAGGAGGTGAAGGAGGCAATGATTAAATGGGCAATTGACTTTGGTTATAACATTGATTTTGAAAGGTGGATAGAAGTTTGGAATTGTAACATAAAGTTCACAGCATGTATGGCATTGAGAGAAAATATCTGGAAGATGCTATATAGATGGTACCACACCCCTGTGAAATTGGCCAAAATGTATAGATTAAAGGATAAGAGATGCTGGAAATGTGGCGAGGTGGAGGGTGACCTATATCATTTATGGTGGACATGTAAAAAGGTGAAAGGCTTTTGGGAATTAATTTATAATGAACTTAAAAAAATATTTAAGTATACCTTTCCCAAGAGGCCTGAAGCCTTCCTGTTGGGAATGATGGATAAAGAAATTAAAAAGGAAGATAGGACGATATTCCTCTACGCCACCACAGCAGCGAGAATTATGTTGGCACAATATTGGAAAGTGGAAACCATCCCCAACATAAAGGACTGGCAGATTAGAATGGTAAACTATGCTGAGCTTGACAAACTAACAGGTAAAATAAGAGATCAGGATGAACAGAAATTTCTGAAAAATTGGAGTAAATTTTGGAAATATATTGGAATAAATGCTTAAAGTGAATTGACGGGGTTAGAACAATACGACCAGCGAGTGAATTTAAGACTATAGATTGAAAATCAAATACGTAATGGAAGGAGATATTTGATACTTATCAAAAGGATGGAGGGAAGTTCAGATTGTGTGTCTTTCTTTTTTCGGATGTGTGGTTTTTTTTTTCTTTCTTTTTTTTCTTTGTAATTTTTTCTCTGTATTTTCATATATATCTGTTTTTTGTGTATAACTTCAATAAAAATGCATTAAAAAAAACCCATCCATTTTCTGTTTTATGTATTTATTTATTTGAAAATGAGGGCAGTGCTCATCAAACGGCAGGGCAATGCTTTTTGAAAAAGCATGTGTGTTCTGGAGGGGGGGAGAGATAAGCTAGCTTGTGTTAACAAAGAGGTTATATAAATGGTCTCACTGGGCTACTAAATGAAAGTGTTCTATCTCCAAACAGGCAGGGGAAATTAAAATGGGAGGGCAAAAATGTTTCAAAAGGGTGCGGTCTTGAGAAAAGAAAGATATTGGCCATGTCAGGTCCTTGGATGTTGCCTGGTCTAATAAATAAATAAATAAATGCACACTTAGAATCTTGTTCCCACTTCATGCAGACAAGGTACAAGCAGCAAGTGTGCTAACTCTTGCAGAACTGTGAACACGTAGTCCCCTTTGAAATAGCCCTGTCAGAAGGCAGCCTGAACCTTTAGCCTGCGTTCACCCCACAGCACCTTCAGCTCAACTAAATCTGGACAGTTTATACATCCATGACAGCAAACCTTCTGAATGATGATTCTTGACAACTGCTGCAACACCTGTAGTTTTAAAAGTAACCCTCTTTTAAGCTGTTGTTTTTTGCAAGATATATTAAAACAAATTTAAAAAATTGTCCAGGAGCACCTTAGAGAACTAAGTTTGTTCTTGCTATAAGCTTTCGTGTGCATGCTCACTTCTTCAAGGTTATGATTATCCCATAAGCACAGAAGAAGAGCCCTGCAGAATCAGACCCAAGGCCTATCTGAATGGATGTGGGTGCAAACCCCCTTCCTTTGCTTTTGTGGTTTGAGTGCAGGCAAAAGAAATGGGATCCTAGGAGGCTCAGTTTGGTCAGAATCGTGTAAATACATTACTTCATAATACATTACTTCTGGTAAATGAGCCACCATGGCTGCTAGAGGCCTGCGAAAATTTGTGTCCCAGGCTTTTCCGACTCATCTACCCATGTACTATTTCTCCTCTCCTATCCCACTAGTAAGGCATGGATGACCTGTGTAACTGTGTGTTTTGTAACTTGCTCTGCTATGCAAATAAGACACATAATCCATGGACCATTTCCCCAGAGAGGACAGAGGGAGTGAATGTCAATTGTCGTATAGTTGTTAAATGAATTAAGTTTAGGGGGAGTTTTGCTATCCAGAGATTGATTGCCATTTGCCAAGCAGACACACATGTGTGTTTTGGCTTGGATGGATAGCTGAAGTTAAAATTCAATGGGTTTTATTACAAAACTTCTGTTCCTTGATCAGTTTTTTGTTGATCAAAAGAAGTTTTGCCTACCCAGTAAATTGTATGTTTTGCATAGCTACTTTATCCCACTTGTCTTTTGGGAGATTTGACACATTCATGGAGGGTAGGTCTGTCACTGGCTGCCCAGGGTGGCTGTGTTAGCCCAGTCCAATAGGCAGGGTACAAATAATAAGGTTGTTGTTGTTGTTGTTGTTGTTGTTGTTGTTGTTGTTGTTGTTGTTAATAACAACAACAACAACAACAACAACAACAACATGTCACTGGATGCCTGCTGGTGAGAAGCAACGTTACATAGCTATTGTCCTCATGACCTACTTGTGTCTGGTGTGCAAAAGGGTCATAGTTCAGTGGTAAAACATCAGCTTTGTATGCATAAAGTTCCAGATTCAATCCCCAGCATCTCCAGGTAGGACTGGAAGAGAACCCATCTGAAATCCACCAGAGCCACTGCCAGTCTGTGTAGATGATCCTGAGTTAGATAGACCAGTTAAGGCAGCTTCCTGTATTCCTATAAAGATGCTGCCAAGAGAAATACAGCGTTTTTCTCAGTGACACTGAAGTCCAACTCCAAGGGCCATCTGGTGGTTCCCTCACTGTGAGAAGTGAAGTTACAGGGAACCAGGTAGAGGGCCATCTTGGTAGTGGCTCCCTTCCTGTGGAACGCTCTCCCATCAGATGTCAAGGACTACACAACATTTAGAAGACATCAGAAGGCAGCCCTGTATTGGGAACTTTTAAAATGTTTGATGTTTTCTTATGTTTTCTATATGTGTTGTAAGCTTCCCAGAGCGGCTGGGGCAACAGAGTATGATGGGTGAAGTATAACAACAACAACCAAGACAACAATTGGTGGACATCTAAAGAAGCTGATGTCTGGGAGATTCATGACAGACAAAATAGAGTACTTTGGCACATACCAGATGAAAGTCTTTTCCACAAGAAGTAGTTACGCCACCAACTTGCATGACTTTAAAAGGGGATTCGGTTCATTCATGGAGCTTCAGGCTATCCATACTACTTGCCAAATTGTCTATGTTTTACCTCCCCTGTCAGAGGCAGTATGTCTCTGGACTCCAGTGGCTGGGATTCACAAGTGGGAGAATGATGTTGCACTCAGGTCTTGCTTTTGGGCTTACCATGGGTACCTATCTGGCCAAGTGGGAACAGGATAACTGAATAGATGAGCCACTGGCCTGATCAAGCAGGCTCTTCTTATGTCCCCTGGACCTGAGGTTCCCCATTCCTGTTTTACATCAATCATTGTTTATGGGTCTTTCCACTTTATGGCAGTCTAGTTGGAATTTTGATCCATCTAAAGCTCAGGGTTTGTTTTACCTTCCTATTGTAATTCTGAAATCTCCAGAATGTCTTTCAGCGTATTCTGTTTCTAGTAGTGGCTTTACGATTAGAGAGGGGGTCGTGGGAGATGAAAACATTTCAAACAGCAAGGTGTTGTTTGGGGTTTTTTTAATCTTTCAGTTTCAAATGCATTCTTCTTTGTTGACAAAGCTCTTTTGTATACGAATATGTCAAGGTATTGATCGACTCTCTGCTTAATGGATTTTTACAGATCAGGCAGGGTTTAGTCACCTACACTAAGTTGAATTTGAATAAAGGACTTGCACAGGAAGAGTGAAGTTGGACAAAAACATGATCCAATCTTATATATTTATTGTATTTTATTCTTTAACAGCATTCATTTGCCACCCGGAAGCAGTATTTGCAACAGTATTTGCAGTTTGCAGCTGACAGTGCATGGACCAGCCTCTAAAGGGCAAGGCCTGCATAACCTGGGAATCCCCAGTCCAAATGTAGTCCACTGTCCCTGCATAGCAGCCCATCAGGACTTGATAAATTAATTCTCTCTCTCTCTTGCTACCTCCATGGGACAGCAGGAGAACTGCCAAGCATCTGTCAGATCACCATACAAAACTGGGAGGTTGTGTTTGATTTGATTGCCTATTGGAACGTCAACTCTCAATAGAAATGACTCATTTCCGTGCACATCAGCAGTAGTGCACTAGCTGGGGAAACTGGCTGTGGCATGACACAGAGCAGGAAGAGGCTTCTCTAATTTCCTCATCCTTAGAAGAGCCCTCTTTTGTTCAGCACTTTGTTTCTAACAGAGTCCAGGCAGTTGTCTTGAAGGAATCCCACAAGCAAAGCGAAATCTCCTCCCACCTCCTCATTGTTTGTCCCAGCATCTATTATTCAAAAGTAGACCATCTCTGATTGTAGAAGTTTTATGTTGACCTTAATGGCTAATGGTCACTGAACAGATGTAGCTCTTTTTTTAAAAGCTACCACATCAGGCTACAACCAGGAAGCAGGTTTCTACCTAAGGCTTGGGAGCTGTTGCCAGTCAGATGAGGCAGAGTATGACTAGATACACCAATGGTTTGACTTGGGGCAAGACTGCTTCAGATGTCGAATTTCCTAACTTAACTGCTCATTGTAACAATCTAATACTTAGGCTAATGATCAGAAAACTATTTATGCCACCTGTCTCCTATCTTGAAAATTACCTTGCAATTTGGAGAAAGTTGGACAGTTATTAGAACCTGTGCTGAAATTTTTTATTAGTAAAGTGACCTTCCCAGGTGCTCTATAGTGTAGAGGTATGGGGTATTGATCCAAATGCCAGAAAAGCCCTAGAAATGGTACAGAACTAATTTCTCAGGAAAGTACTTTCCCTCCCCAATCAGCTGCTCTCCTCTTTGCCGAAGTTGGTGTGACAACAATACAGGCTAGAATCAACTATCTGTGCTTAAATTATGTGAATTATGTGAAAAGACTTAGATCCTTTTCAGATGAGAGATTTCCTACCTTGTGCCACAAAGAAATGGAACGGACCTAACACTGAAAGGCTGGTATCCCATGCTACTTGACCCAATATCACCTACAAGAGCTCCAGGTGTCCCTGAACATGGATAAGAGGCATTTAAGGGACTGCCTTTATAGGACTGAAGCAGAAAGAGACTTAATTATGATTACGATACTTCTTCTAAGTGTTCACCATGGTTTCCGCTTGTTAAAATGTTTCACTTTTGAGCCAGTTATTTGACAAATCTTCCATCTGCCTCATTAAGAGTCGCCTTCACAGAACTACACTTCCAATCTATGCCCTCAGCTGTCCTAATGGACGATACAACAGAATACCTTATGAAGAGAGACGGGCAACCGTGTGTAGAGGACATTTGCCATTACCTACTACAGTGTCCACTATATACAGACCCAAGAAACGGGTTCATAAAACCCCTTTTTATGAAAGAAACAAATCTAACCAGGGCAGAGAGTGTGAAATGACTGCTGAGTGATACTGATGACTCTGTGGCTTATAAGGTGGCTCTTGATGCCCTGGCAGCTAGGAAGATTAGGAAGAAAGAACTGGATGGGCTAGCAGTCAATTGCAAAGGGGACTCTGAGATCTAATTTGCACATTTTATTTGAGAATTCCTTTTTATTCTGTGTAATAAGAAATTTTGGTAAAATTGATCATGGTTTTACTGCATATGTCTCTCCCTCCCCCCTTCTTTGGATGTTGTCATGGCCTTTGGCTAGCACAATAATATTTATTTATTTATTTATTTATTTAGCCAGCATAGCAATAGTTAATGGGGTTTTAGTGTGTTTCCTCCGTTTTATCAATTCCTATGAGTCATAAAACCTAATTCTCAAGCCCTTTGTTTTGAACACAGATGCTGTTTTTAGCCGGATAGTACTTGCCTATTCTGTGAACATCATGGCAGATGTTTTACCTCGAGGTTAATATCTGACTTGCTTTAAATTCATGTGGGAAATCTGAAAGTTCCATTTCCTATCTCAAAAATCAATGGAAACTTAATCAGAGCTGCTAAAAACAAACCCCACTTCTTTAGTAACAGAGAAAGTAAACAAAGCACAAAATTAAAAGTGACAGAATATTTTATATGAAGGACATGGGATTCAGCAGCTGTTCCAACAGGATGGGCTTTGTGTCTTCAAAGCTTTGGGCTGGTTGGGAATGTCTCCTGATTGTTTCTGGCTGCAGCCCATAGCATCCTGGCTCTGATAACTGGAGCAGAGATCGCTGAGAGTAAATGGCTTGAGCTACCGTCTCTGTGGCAAAGATGCCCTTTGAAATCTTACAAAAAGACTTATAGGCTGAAAAGCAAATATTTCAATACCCTGTGAGAATGTGGCGATGAATCAAATAAAGACTGCAACATACATTGCCATTAAGATGTGCCATATGAATTACTGGTAGTTGTGTTTATAAATAACAGTGACATCCTATATCATAATCACCTCAACACTCAGGTCACTTCCCAACAATGGCTAGCCAGTGCAATCCCAGGCCACCAATTAATTACTGCCCTTCTGCTTAGTTTCAGCAATTGGAACCATGCTTAGCTTTTCAAAGCCTAATACTAGCCCTCTCATCCATCCTCTTCCGCCACCAACACAAATGGCAATATCCATCACAAGAGATGGTCTCTTTTAACAGATTAAAGGACAATGCCTTGTCACTTCCAGCAATGCCAATAAAAGGCACCCCAGATAAACTGTTGGAGAAATGCTCCTCTCCATTGTGACATCTTGTGAAATAATTTCAACACACAGCACAGAGTTCTAGTCTGCCCCCCCCACACCTTTCACCATATTGCATGAAAGAACAGAAGGACGTCTTTTGTTTTAACTATGGAACCTGAATGTTCCAATAAATATTACCTTTCCAAATATGTGTTGTAGTGTATGTGTAGCAGACTCCCTTAAGAATGTAAGGAGGTCGTGGTTTCTATTCCATCCTGTGTTTGTTGCAACCAGCGTTGCTTCTGTCCCCTTACAGTTCAGTTTCTGCTAAAACCTACATTATCCATGTCACTGTCTACTATGACCAGTACTAGAGTAATTAATTGTGTAATTCATAATTATTGCCAGTGAATTTCAATGGAAGGATTTAAAAATGCAGAAAACAATGTAATTATTTATATAACATTTGTAGACTAAAAATCAATGATAGTGGATAACCCCTTGTATGATTTCCATACCTGAGCTTGAATGAACATGAGAACTGCAGAAATATCAATTTCAGGTGGAATTCTCTGATTTCCGCATCTCCTACAGCTACCTGTTCCAGTCCCTTGTAAGTAAAATGAACACCTCACCCCTCACATTCGATCTAGTATTGATCCTCCCATTCACTTTTAACATGTGCCATATAAACAGCCTATACTCTTGATATTTTGCAAACCCATCTTTCCCCACCTGAAGTTGAATCAAGATTGCAGCCTCCTTTACCAAATGTACAGTCATATCTATCTGCACTCACCCAGAAACTCACCCTTTAAGACTAATGCTTTTCACTGGTATATAAAGCTTTTAGTGTTGGCTGGCACACTGTGTCAAAGCTTCATTAATCAATAATGTGTGTATGTGTGTGTGTGTGTACACACACATACACATACAATCATAAATCCACAGCTGATAAAAGCATCTTTAGGTCAGCTTGGTCTCATTCAAAGTCATTAAACATTCTGTGATTACATGACTATGAAAGCTAAAGCAAGTTTGCTTTGCCTTGTCCATTTTCCAAAGAAAGGCTTAGCAATATGTTCTTTTTTAAAACATCAAATTACCAAGGACTCCATGGCAAAAGGTATTACAAGCAGCATCATTGTATTAGTTGTCTCTGCTTCACCTGTTCTGATTCGAGATTAGCTTTCCAACCTCCATATAGCTCTCAATGGTATTTATCAACATCATGAAATTTTGTTGACAAAGTGGTTTAGCAGGTGCTGACAAGGTCTCAGTTTAGGAAATGCACAAGAAGATGCATTGTTCTTCAGGGTAGCTTTGGTTTAGAGCATATTGCTTAAGGAGATGGGGTGGGAGTGAGAGGATCCTGCTTGGCTTTCAGATAGTAATTGAATGGGAGGGGGACAATTTGATGTCCTGCATGAAAGTTAGAAATTAGGGGAAGTGGGAGGCAAACAAACAAGGAGACAAGGAGAAATAGGGAATGTGAAGAGAATCAGAACTTACAGGGTTAAACAGTTCTGAGTGACGTCTCACATTCTGAGGCGTGGTTATGTTCACATACGGGAATGTTCTCTGTGTGTGAGTTCTCTTTCGGTTTTGACCGAGAGGCGAAAGATGTGTGCTCTTTCGCCTGGCTGATTTATGATGTTTTGCTACACGATTAAAGACTGTTGGAGATAAGCAACAAGCCTGCGTACAGTCTGATTTATTACCCACACACTGCAACAGTTTCTACCGCTGCGGACACTCTGCTGAAACGAAGCTAAGAGAGAGCTAGGCACAGGAGCGCAGTTGGCGCAGCAGAATGTGCCGGACGCCATCATAAAGCCACAGGGAAAAGATGGAGAGGCTGTCTTTCTGAGTCGATCACTGATAGCATGGGTCAGTCATTTCAAACTGCCAGTTTGGTGGAAGAGGAGGAAACAGATCAAAATGTCTCTTTTTCTCGCTAAACATGTTCCCTCAAAGTTTGCAACCAATGGCCCTTGGCAAGGGTTGAGCTTTTCTTCCCCACCAGCTGTTTTTTGAGGTTTGCAGCCTATTTCCACCATGGGGGGAAATGAAGTTTGCCCCCCACCAATGGCTAGAGCAGGTTTTTCCAAACTTGGGTCTCCAGCTGTTTTTGCCCAGTACTTTGTTGCAATCTATGGGCCACAGTGCCACTGGGCAAAGGCATCCCATGCTTATTGGGAATGGAATGAGGCTTGCAAGAGGACATCCATCAATAGGTATTACAAGATGAGGATATCCTTAAAATGCCTGTGAAGCACTGAACAACTCCAGAGAACCTCCCTCTTCTCCTAAGCAGAGCAGTGGATCTTTTTTAATAAAATAAAATAAAATAAAATAAAATAAACCAAGCTTTTAATTAAAAAACAACAACTCTGCTGTTCATCTGTATGGGGAAAAAATAATCCAGAAATCTTCAGTGTTCTGTAGGCAGCATTTAGAAAGCCTCGCTTCCATTGACCTAGAGTACAGAAACATAGGGAAATAAGAAAACACAGATTTAGGGAAGGATTCACCTCACCAGCCCTGTCAGCAGAAGACCTATGCTAGGTTTCCAGTTGTGCAATGGGTTCCCCTCTCCTTTTGATGCACCTCCAAAAAATGGCTCTAAGGGAGTTAGGAGAACCCCCCAAAAAGTGTGTGGTAGGGGAGGGTGTCATTCAATATGGCACTTCGTTCAAATGGAAGTTCAACTTAGGGAGGAGTAAAATCACTCCTAGTCACCTCATTATTTGCCCCAGCAAAGAACAGTTGCACACCCCTAGCATCTAGCACAATACTATGATCTTTGAAACTATAAGATAGTCCCGGTTCTACTGGAGTGAAAATGAACCCAGACAAAATTTCTCAAGAATTCCTCCTATTGTATTACGGAAGTAAAATAAAATAAAAAAATCCCTCTTGAGTTTGTGGTAATCTCTCGTATCAAATCTCATAATTGCATCAGTGGTCTGTACATTCTGAGATTTGGAATAGATGTTCTTACTTTTGCCATTGACTCCTTGTCTACATTACACCATCAATTGACTAATTTGCCTTAATTCCAGGCACTGATAGGGAACAATTTTTGCAAACATTGATACACTGAGCTTTATGAATTGCCTAATCAGACCAAGAGCCTGGAAAGATTTTGACTAAAAGCTAAACCATCACAGAGTTTGCTGTATGGAGTTTATAACTCATACCAGTACTATGTACAATTTATGTGCCTAAGCAGATTATAAACTTAGGCAAACATGCTAGGAAATGTAAAACAGGAAGCATCTCTAGTACTTAGCCCACAAGCTATACTAATGTCATTTAAGAGGAGAAATTTGAGCATTGTTACCTTAGATCCCAATTACATGAAGGATCTACAACCTCAGTAGTTTATGTAAGCCCTAATAGCAGGCAAAAAGAGGCATGTCTTTCAATAGTTCTGCTAAATGGTATAAGGTCTTGACTTTGCATAGTAAGAAGATTATAAGAATGCCTGAAGGACAATTCTGGGTATAAAACCAAATGCCCCCATGCAAATTAAAATTGCAAGAAATCCTTTTCATCATATTATTAATTGTGTAATTAATGCATCCTGTGTACTGATAAGAATAATGCCATGTAATTTATTTTTTAGAATTAAAACCTCGTCTTTATTAAGCTTCGTGGTCCACTTTCATGTTTATAGCTGTGAATATAAATCCGCTTATCTAATTATGACATGACTGGTTTCATTGTTCCAAAGAAACCCTTCTATTTTTTATTATTTTATTTTATTTTTATTAATGATAAGATTTTTAATTTTAGAAATTGTCAAAGACCAAGGAACTTTAAGTTTCAAGACCCTTTTAATGCTTATCAGTAAAATTAGTCTGCTGGTTTGGATAAGGTGTAGTAATTCATTTGTTTTCTGTGTCTGTTTTGTCTTCCATGATTACCCATTCTGTTTACAAAAAGTCTCAATTAGCATTTGAATAGTAACTCAGAGAGCAGACAGGTTGAGAATTCTTATAGAACTAATTTGGCAGGCCTCCTTCATTCTCTTTCCTCTCTCCCTCCCTTCACAGTCCCTTTCTTTTCCTCTAATCAAGCTCCACTTATTAAAGCTGGAATAAAAGAACTGATTTTCCATTACATTGATGCATGCTGAACAGAGCTTTGCCTTGCCTTTTCTTTTAGCTATGCTAATTGGACTCAAAGGAAATATTTACTTTATAATAGCAAATGAAGAATTCATTAAATTATAGCAAGGGAGAAATGTGCAGTCACCAATAGGACTGGGCAGTGCTTTTTTTTTTAAAAAAGCAAACCCTCCCCTTCAGTGACACTTATCTTAATACTTGCTTACCAATAGCGATGTTATTATTAAATTATCAAACTTAATAGCTTTGGATGGAGGAAATTCAACATCATAATAAGGTGCACACCAGGTCCCCCCTTCTTCCAAAATTACAGAAGGAAGAGACAGTCCATTAAAAGTAAATAAACACAATATAGGTTGAAGCCAGTTCAATTTAGCTTAATGGATACACAAAGACTGTGAAACATATTGCATTTTTCTACAGGATTTCAGCATGGTTTATTCTGGACATGCTAGGAACACCTTTAATAACAGACTTGTTTTTCACTATTCTTGGAGAAGTAGGCATTTATATAGCAAATAAACTCTGTAACCCTAGGTACACGAGAGTGAACTCAGTGCAACTTCCATCTGAGTAAACAAGTTCTGTAATACATACCACCAGCATTCTCTGTAAAGCAGGTAGGATTGCTAAGGCTGAGTTGGTATTTGATCCAAGGCCAACTATTGCTTGGACGGTTCTTCGACAGTGAGGCTGTTCTGGGATAGCAACCAAAATCCTGGCCAGTGCGAGATCGGTGCCTTGTCTTGTGTCTTGTCTTGTGATTCTTGTAGCTCTATTTCAGTATTCCAAGGAATAAAAAGTCTTCCTTACTGGCATAGCTCAAGAAGAATAGGTGCCTCAGCCATACAACTAAATAAAGGACTCATTTGCACCATTTGCCCAGTTCCCCACTTTTTCTGGTCAACCCTGCAATGCAACAGAAAGCTATTTACAATATGGCTGCATGTGTATGAGAGTAATTTACCACTTGGTAAATTGTCTGTAGTATGGCCCCACCACCCCTATATGAGACATAGCTCAGAGACAGGAGGGTTCCTCTTCTTAGAAAAATGCAGTGTGCTATCTCTACCGCAGAGTACTATTCTGTACCACCAGTCCAAGCATTTGTTGAATGCTGCGAACAGCCATGTCCATTCCACTCACAGATCTCGGACTTATATAATACAAACTGTGTGCAGTTGTGTAACTGGGCAATTGCTTTTAATCTGGAAAGGAAACAGTGCTGATAAACTTTCCACCTGCAGAGGGCTCTATGAATGTGAAGGACAGGAAACAGAAACTGAAGGCGATGGAAGAAAGCTGAAAATGAAAAAAGATAAAGATAAAGGGATTGGCCAGCCCAGGCAATTCCCTAGCCTTGCTCCATTTGAACCAAGGGCTTATTCTCTGGTGTCAGGATGGGGAACCCATGGCAATCTTATACAGTGGTACCTCTGGTTACAGATTCTTCAGGTTACAGACACTTCAGGTTACAGACTCCACTAACCCAGAAATAGTACCTCGCGTTAAGAACTTTGCTTCAGGATGAGAACAGAAATCGCATGATGGCGGTGTGGTGGCAGCGGGAGGCCCCATTAGCTAAAGTGGTATCTCAGGTTAAGAACATTTTCAGGTTAAGAAGGGACCTCCAGAACGAATTAAGTTCTTAACCCAAGGTACCACTGTATGTTGATGGATTACAGCTCCTAGTATACCTGGTGCCAGAAGTCACCTTTTAAGGTCCCAAGGATCTTCTATGCCCCATGTTGATTCTTAGGTTGGTGGGGCCCATACCATTTGGGTTTGGGATCCCTTCTCATCACAGGATCACTTTTCTACTTTAGGGCTTTTTTTTTACCTTCCCCTGTGTCTGTAAGATAGTGAGTCCTTTCACCTCTCCATGCTTTTCTACAATATTCTCTTAAGTTGTCTTTTCCCTCTGGCTCTACTTGTGGTCAATCTAGTTTTCCTCCTACCTTCACTGTTTCTCTTTCCTCCTTCCATCATCACTGTCCCTTGTGATTTTCCTGGAACCTCCCTCCAACACCCCAACAACCTGCCTTTCATGGAGCTACTCTGAGTGTCTGGATCAGGCATAGGCAAACTCAGCCCTCCAGATGTTTGGGACTACAATTCCCATCATCCCTGACCACTGGTCCTGTTAGCTAGGGATGAGGGGAGTTATAATCCTAAAACATCTGGAGGGCTGAGTTTGCCTGTGCCTGGTCTGGATAATGCAGTTGCCATTCCACTGTATCAGCTCCAGATGACCCGTTTCTTCATTTGAGCTAACCAGGAGAGGAATGACAAGGAAGGCAGCAGCTTCTGTGTCCTCCCAACACTTGGCTACTTGGACTGAAGGGAATTTGAGTTCGACAACCATAACTCAGTGGGAGAGTACATGCTTTGCTGCTTAAGGTCCAAGACTCATCTCCAAGTAGGGCTTGGAAGGAGTTGTATCTGAAATCTTGGAAAGACATCCCAGTTGGTATAGACAGTGAACTAGAAGGACCAATGATCTCTAACCCTTTATAGACAAACAACACATTGCATTGAATACATAGTCAGTAGCTACAGTTCCCTTTAATTAATTACAGGCACTCGGGGAACAATCCTTACCAGGAATGCAGCATAAAAGGAGGAGAGAATTATTAGCAGTAGTCAAAAGCGATGCTGCCAGCCTGAGCAGACAATACTGACCTAGACAGGCAAATATTCAGTATGATGAGGTGTCTGGTATTCATATATTCTTAACAGTTTTGTGGGAAGACTGCAGGGTTTCCTGTTCCTGTTCTAGAAGATTCTCCTGCCTCACTGGGGCATCTTCTATCACATACTTATGAACCATTGGTTCAGAAGAAGGGAGGCTGAATAATTTATAACAGTTTCATAAAAAGCACCTCATAAATTTGGTAGCATCTCTGAGCAAACAATTAGAAGAATGAATGATATTGTGGTGAACCAATAACTCCTCTACCCTATAGAACAAAACAACAAAGTGAAGCTAATATTTCACTTTCTAAAGTGAAGGAAGGGGAAAGGGAAAACAGCATTTGATAGTTTGATTGCAAATGAGAGGTTTCATCACAGTCAAGCTGCTGCTAGCCATAGAGGCTATTTGATCATTTGTATTAAAATACTGATTAATGATGATCATTTTCAAACAAATGTTTGCCCTGCAGCACTAGTGGGGATATGTTAATATTTATTGCTTTCCAGCAAAAGGTTTTCAACAGGCCTGTTAGCATAACCAGAATGTTTTACAGTGTTAAAGAAGATTAAGCTGACAGCAAGCCATTTTCTCTTGTCACATGAACAACTTTCCATGCAGTTTGTTTATTGAGTTTAGTGAAAATTAATTACATATATCGAAAGGAAAAATGCTGATTTAATTTGAATATTTGTTTGGTTTTATTTGAACAGCCTGAAAGCCATTTCAAGATTAACTACTTTAATTAAACGAATTAATAAACTAAATTGATATAGGGTCACTTCCTAAGGTAGAACGGCAATAGCTTTAGAATAAATATGTTACTCAGATGTGTAATTAAATGTCAATTTATTATCGGCCCACAACAACATATAAATCCTAATGTTTGTGGGAGTGAAGTCATGCTCAGATATTACCAGAATATATGTAAAATATATATAAAAAACCTCCCACACAATGAAAAACAGAAATGATAAACAAGTTACTTTAAAATCAAATCAAGTCTGATAGTTAAAATATATTGGCAGATGGCAATCTATTTATGTTCATTAATATGCTAAGACCATTAAAATTGGAAACTACATATTTCAGCTTTTTCTCATTGCAGTTGTAATACTGTATCTGCAAATAAGTAAGGTTAAAATGTATAGCTAATATATTTTATCGAGGCATTAAGGCTGTAAGTCTGCACTGAAGATCTGCCAGCTGACAGACCATAAGATTTGGCAGAATTCTGGTGGAGGAACAGAACACCCTGGATAGCCTGTTAAAGTAGAGTGGAATCGTGGACAGTATTGGGAAGGGTAGTTAACAACAACATTCTTATGTCATGCCTGATATCCCTCTATGTCTTTGTTAAGGGTGTAACTCTACCCCATTGCTATCCTGGCATAAAAATTCCCTTCCATGGACTTCAAATGGGAAGGAAGAAGTTAAAAGTAAGTAGCTGCCCCTTCATCAGTGACTGTTCCACCCACTTTTCCAGAACATAGAATATTGTCAGTGCACAAGCATAGAAACCCCACACGTGTAGACCGTAACTCAGTGTGTGGCTTGGGAATATAGCTCTTTGACCTCATATTGCACACACATGCTCAAACAAACACAGCTTATAAAGGGAACTCTTGGTTGTTATGTACTGAAGTTCTCACCCTGGGTCAGCAGGGGGATACTGTAGATAGTTATGCAAATAAGGGATTGAAAGTGACGTTCAGTGATTGGATAGTTTTAGAAAATTGTTACAGTTACATTGTACTGGAGCTCTATATAAGCAGGCTGACTGAACCCTTCAGTTCAGTTCTGTTCTGGCCTGTGAATAAACAAGAGCTGTTTGAAGAATCACTGTGTCATCTGATATGTTCACCCACAACTTAACATTGGTGGTGGGGAATATATGGAGAAACAGTACTTTGCAGAACAGGAGAAAGTTTTGCACAAAGCAGCCTGTCCTCACAGTGCACGTGGGTCCTAGGACATTAAATAGCTTTAGAGAATATGACTTTGAGACAACCTTGAGTCCATAATCACTAATTTTAGCAGTTGAGCACTGGGTGTAACAGCCTGTTTTGTAGCCCTGTGAGCCCTGTGGATTAATCTGGGATCACATGTATTGCTGCCTTAAAGCCTACCCATCTAGAGCCATTTTTTAGATCATTGGTATGAAAGCAAACACTTCTATTAAAGGTTAGCATGGTTTCTGATGTTCTCCTTTGCCTTATTGGCTGTGTTTCCTATTATTGCTTTTCTCCAGTCAATTATGCTTGTAGAATTTACAGCGATGCCAACAGGGAATTGATCTGAGAAAACTAGGAATGCAGGACTATTATGAAGTATCAAAATATTTTGCTGCGGAAAAAATAATACTTGCCAACCCCAAGGTCAAGTTCATTTTGTACTCTATAACCTCTTCTATTAATGTCATCGTTTGCTTTCCTGACACAAAGGTTTTTCCTGGCTGTTGAATGTGACTGTGCCTACCCTCTAAACCTCTTGTGCTGCTGGTTCTAATAAGCATGTGACAAAATGAAGGGGGGGAAAGGTCATTGCATCTCTTATAAGGGCAAGGGAAGAAGGCAGGCTAGAGATTATATTTTGTATTTGGATGTTTCAAGCAATATCGATGTAAATGGTCAGCAGAACAAGTGGAAATTGCCTACGGGAAAGTTTTAAGTGTGTGCGATGGTGGAGAGATTTCTTAGTCACTTGCAAACTCAATATGAAGCAGCAACTTTTCCATCTTTCCAAACAATTTCTTGACCAAATAGGAACTATTTCATGTAAAAATGAAGGACTTAGAACTACCTTAAAGATGTGCATAATTGTTAGGCTTCTCACTTGGAACAGAAAAAAAAACACACACACAAAATTATTTCTCTGGAACAGCCAGAGTTATTAAATTTAAGCCATAGAACCTGAAGCTGGTTTCATTTCTTACATCCTTTAACAGAAGAATATTTTGATGTTCATTAACTAGAACTGTGGCTTATATTTAAATAGAAATAGCTGAAGAAAGAAACTTCCAAGCATTGTTTATGATTTCACATTTAATGTTACAAGAATGTACGCATCGCCTTGCTGGATTAGACCAGTTCAGTATTCTGTCCCTGAAAATGGTTAACTAGATGCCTCTAGGCAATTTACAAGAAAAATATGGCCACCCCATGTTATTTGTCTCCAGCATTTGAAATTCAGATGTATATTGCTTCTGTCTGCTGCATTCTTGTTAAAAATAGGGGGACCTTGTTAATTCATAAACCTCAAAAATTAGGAGAATAGCCATTCTGGATGATCTGCAATTGCAGTTGTTTGGACTGCATATATGATGACCTTTTGCTTAATATTAGAAGATTAAATTTAAAATCATTATTTTGCCTGTAACTGAATAATTCAGATTATATCCATCACTCACTGGACAGATTATAGTCACAAATGTACCACTATGCTATATGGAGCTGTCTTTCACAAAATCTGGTAAAATGGATGAATGAATGTGAAATATTTTGTCCTTTATTCAGAGAATGTTAGGTCTTATGCCCGCATTTCCTGCATATTAAAGATATTTAAATTGATTATCATTACAGCACATGCTATATTATTATTGGCATTAATAAGGAGGTAATGTGTCTAAACAACATTGAGAGCCGAGAAACCACAGTTTTGCATTGGGTTTAGGAGAATCGAAACAAATCTCTACCTGACCTGGACATTTTCAGAAAACAGAGGTTCATATCACACAAAAAGTACAAAAGAAAAATCGCAGCTGTTAGTGGCCTGGTTTAGATGTAATGCTAAACCATTTTAAGTGTTTGCATAAGAACCTGTTCTTCTCCTTTGGTGCAGCTGTGAGGAGATCAGAAGTATCTACTTTCATTTCCTACTAACCACAGTTTGTCATAACAACGAAACAGGAAAACTGTGGTTATTAATTCTGCCTTACTTCAGAATCATAAACTATGAATGTAAGAACAGCCTGTCGCGAATTCCTCGCGGCGCTTTAGCAGAATGCTCAGAGTCCCATGTTCTTTAGTGCAGTATTATTTATTGTGAGCAAAATTTATATACAAATATCTACAGAAGCAGTTCGTATAATCAGACAGAGTACCTGGCTGCACCTTGAGGCAAAAGAAGACTCCACACTCATCTACACCACACCCACTATTGGACAGGCTTCCCTTTTAAACAGATGACAGCCAATCAACTGCCAGCACATTACTGCTGAGTCATTCTGACCCAGCACCTTCGCAGAAAGTGTTGCATCAGCCTGTTGCATCCACTGGCAAACTGAAGCCTGCAGACTTACATACACAGCATCCTGTGAATCCCAAACTAGCCCTCCTGGATCAGGCCACTGGCCCGTCTAATCCAGCATCCTCTTCTCACAGTGGCCAAACAGATGCTCATAGGAAGCCCACAGGCAGGACTTAGGTACAACAGCATGGTTTGAAATTGGCTTGTTTGCACAAACTATAGTTAAAACCAGTGCTTAAAAAAAAAAAGTTTAGGGGTACTCTCATTTTCCTGCTCATATTGAAATATTGTACGTCAATGAGGGCAAACTTAGATTCACAAATGTTTAGGGGTATGTGTCCCTGGTTAAAACTAACACTGGTTAAAACTAACTGCAATTTGTCTTGGTTTGAACAAAACAACAAACTGCCAGTTAGTTGACACAGCAGTGTTTGTCCAGGACATGGAAAGCAAACATCTATGGAGTTTGGTTGATAGATTAAATATTGAAATTTTGCAATGTAATAAACACCATGTATGACCTATCTTGCTATATTTATAGCGGCTGACCTTATCACATTTTTGCATCCGGTTTCTTCTTTTATTTCAAAAAGCAAGCTTTAACTCAAGGTATCTGATACATAGTCACAGGCTCAGAGAGGAATTCAGTGTCACACTAAGGGGATCATTCCATCAGGGCAAGCATTTCCGCTTGCTAGACAGATGGATCCTGCCTCCTCCCCCTGTGCAGTTCCAGGGATTCTCCTGACCCCTCCTAAGCCATGTGGAAGCAGAAGCCCTTGTGCTGGACATCTGCTGGTAGGACTCATTAGTTGAATCCCACCCTTCATGTTTAAATTGACAGTGTAGACAGTGGGTTGGATCCAGATTTACCCTTCCATGGATGGGAAGGCTCCTTTCATTGATGGGAGGCTTTTCATCCAGTGAAAGAATCTTCTGGCAAACCATTGGCGTGACTTTTGCCCACCTCTTCTCCCAATGTGAAAGTCTCCTGAGAACAATTACACTCATGAGTTCCCACCCAGAGGAGCAAGATCTTGATCCAACACTGTGTACTGTATTACATTCAGATATTTTAACAATGCTGGTTTTGTATGTTTGTTTGTTTACAAAATTAAATATCATCTTCAATTTTTATTTATTTAAGTAAAAATTTTATTTATTAATTTTATCCACTCTGGGCCATAATGATGGCACCTACTTGGCAACCAAACATATAGGCTCCATGCCTCATACAACTTGCACTTCCTTTCAATCCCTCCCTGGCCAAAGGCTTGCTAATGGAGGCTGAACTTATCTTGAGAATCTCTCCTTTATGAACTGGGAATGGGATGCTGATCTTTCTCCAAAACCTACTTCTGTTGCGTCTCTGGACAGAGATGAAGTTCTTTCAGTCGTTTAAAAATTCCCCATGCTCCCATCTCAACTCAGTGTGATACTGGTGGGGAAATATTTTCTCTTTCTTGTAGTTTTCACTGTATGAAGATTTAGAAAGACAAATGAGGCAAGAAATTAAAGCACTGAAGTAGAAGTCAAACTAAGTTACTTGCTTAATGTATATTGGAACAAGGCAGGAGGGTGGAATGATGCTTCTGGACTTCTTGCTTGGTTATTTTCAACACTTCCTTTGCCAACATTCTCCCTACACATGTAATGCTGCCTCACCAGTTTCCTCCACCAGAACCTGAACCAGACTAGTCCTAGCATGTCTTAGGCACAAGGGAAGTCAATGAAAATGGTAAAAGCATCAGAGATTAGGGGTGGATGATCTGAACTAAATTTAGGCTTTCAAAGTTCCACACATGACAAGTCTGTTCCATTCCATTTCAACCAGCACATTTTATTCTTGTCAAAAATATATTGACCCTTGGGTCCCTTCCAACTTTACGATTCCATTTTTTTTAAAAAAAAAAATAACAATGCCCAAACTGGTTTTGGACATTTTTAGGTGCTTGTAGATCTTTAACTTCCAATCTTGGTTATGATTGCTCTTGCTCATTGTCACTTATTGTAAGGAAAAAACGGAAGCAAGAAAAAAGTACTTCAGAATTAGTAATATTTTTGAGTTAACAAATTCCTAAAACAATTTCACAAGTGTCATAAAACCACAGTTGGTAAATATGGTAGGTAATTTAAGGCATTTCGTCTTCTGGACAGAAATAAATATTTCAATCTTGGGCTCTTGGTCAGGCCCTGTTTTGCATTCTAATGAACATCAATTCTGACCTTGAGAAACCACTGTAAAGAAGCAGAGGACACATTTTTTCTCCATGCCCAATCTATCTTTGGCGATTCTGCCTTATTTAGTGCCAGCTGTGCTTCGGGGTATGAAATAGTGGTTCATTAGGAACTAAACAATCAGTCATTAACAAGGCATCCATTAGTAACACTACTCTTTGTGTAGTCTAAAGCAATGACTTAAAATTAATATACTGTCCGTAAATTGAAGGGAGACCATAAAACTAAGAAAATATTCAAGGACATTTTTGTTTATCTTAGTCGGGGGGGGGGGCAGGGAGAGAAAGGAATGTAACATAAAACAACATATATATCATTCCACTGACATCCCTAAATGTGAGCAATGATTGGATAATTTCTCCTCCCCTCTGTGAAATTTGGTGAAATGGTACCCCCCCCCCCAAAAAAACCAAACTGTTAAAGCATCAGCCAATCAGGGCTACAAACTGATTTTTAAAAGTTGTAAGAGTGGCAAAGGGTGTGTATATGGTCATAGGCATGTGGAAGCACTGAAGAAAGGGAATGGTAATCAGCTATGACGTAGCACTTCTGAATGTTGTGTGTGGTGGGGGGAATAAGTGGCAGCTGCATTTCTGGATGGAAGCAATGCTTGCAAAACACTGCACAAAAATGATTTGGTGCGGGGAGCAAACCTACATCTCCAGGTGCTTCATCTTCAGAAAATAAACAACTGCTGTTTCTTGCACATAATCTCTGAAGCAGTGTCATACCCCACCTCTGCCCCCACCCGCTGCAGGAGAATTGCCCATTCAGGGAAATATTTGCAGCCATTAAAGATTGGTTAAGGTTCTTTTGTCAAATCCTTGCATCCTATCTAGAATCACTTTACGCAAAAATATAGTGGAAGACCCATTCATGCTAATCAGCCGCAGACTCACAATACTTTTCTTTCTTGAAAAGGGGAAGAAAACACTGTGATCTGTCCCAGTTACCCACATACTGCACGCACCACACACACACCCGACCACACACGCACGCACACCCTGTGCAAGTTAAGAAAGTGAAGAGTCACCATTTGCTATTAGGCTTTGCTCTTTGGGTGTTGAGGAGCAAACAGTATCTGCACAGAGAGTTCAACAGAAGCTATTTTCTTGTTCAGTTTTCTCTTTTAAAAATAATGAAGTGCTCACTAGGTTAGAGATGTCACAGAGCAATACCTCACTGCAGTGAATTATAAAAAGTAGTAATTCAATGTAAGCTGTAATCACCGTGTTCTGCAGCAAGATTAACACTCATAGGCATGATATAAAATAGATTTATCTCTATGTATAGCATGTCTTTAAACTGCTTGCCAAGGTGAAGCTTTTAATGAATGCTGCCCTTGCTCAATAGTACACTGAGTCACTATTGGCAGAGAGGGATTCATTTGGCTGATTTTTCTGTCTCCCCCCCCATCCCTTGACAGAATTTTATTTTATTTTACATTCCTTAGCAATTGTAAGAAATGTAAAAGTGCTCAGGAATACGGTAATAGTACAGCTACTTTATATTCCAAGCCAGACAAAGCTCAAAGCTAGCCAAAACATTATAATGGCATCTCCTTTGCAAAGCTGTCTTCTCGTTTTTTCCCCTTTCCATAATACCCGTCATAGAAATTGTTTAAAAAGTTTCTAATAGATGGCCCATCCTTCCTTACAAGCTTGGCCCCTACATATTGCCTTGCGATCCCACTGTGTTTGTGGCTGCTGCCCCCTTCTTCGTTTTAAGATGCTAGATAACGTGTGCTCAAATACAGGAGCAGGAAAGCTCTCAGACTGAAAAGAAGGGGCTGGTACAGGAGATGCAACCAGCCAGTTATGATCTAAAGTTTTAAGATGAGAAGTTCTTGTCAGTACCAATTCTAGCTAGCAAATTATTTAGGGGCTGGTCTGAATCATTTTACCAGGGTGAAACTGAAAAAAAATACCTTGATACACCATGCATTCAGCTCCAATGTGCTTTCTTGCTTTCTTGGGAGGCTGACTGCTGGGATTTAGAGCAAGCAGACAGGGGGCAGTGTAAGAAGAGTCTGCTGTATCAGGCCAATGGCCTCTCTAGCCCAGCATCTTGTTCTCACAGTGGCCAACCCACCAGATGCTGGTGGGAAGTCTGCAAGCAGGACCTGAGCCCAAGAGCACGCTCCCTTCTTGAGGTTTCCAGCAACTGGTATCCAGAACCACACTGCCCCCACACTGTGGAGGCACAGCATAGCCACAATGGCTAGTAGCAACTGATAGCCTTAGCCATGAATTTGTCCAGTCCCCTCTTAAAACCATCCAAGCTGGTGGCCGTCACTGCCTCTTTTGAGAGTGAGTTCCCTTGTTCAAAAAAGGACTTTATCTGTCTGATTATTTCAACGTTCTGATTCACTGGATGCCCATACGTTCTCACATATATGAGAGGGAGAAAAACTTCTCTCTCTCCAATTTCTCCATGCCATGAATTATTTCGTAAACTTCTATCCTGTTACCTCTTACTTTTCTCTAAACTGCCACCCTTCCTCACAGGGGAGTTCGTCTCACTCCTTGATCATTTCAGAGCAACTGTTGTTGTTTAGTCATTTAGCCGTGTCCGACTCTTCGTGACCCCATGGACCAGAGCACGCCAGGCACTCCTGTCTTCCACTGCCTCCCGCAGTTTGGTGAAACTCATGCTGGTAGCTTCGAGAACACTGTCCAACCATCTCGTCCTCTGTCGTCCCCTTCTCCTTGTGCCCTCCATCTTTCCCAACATCAGGGTCTTTTCCAGGGAGTCTTCTCTTCTCATGAGGTGGCCAAAGTATTGGAGCCTCAGTTTCACGATCTGTCCTTCCAGTGAGCACTCAGGGCTGATTTCCTTCGGAATGGATAGGTTTGATCTTCTTGCAGTCCATGGGACTCTCAGGAGTCTCCTCCAGCACCATAATTCAAAAAAAAAACTAACATGGGATAATTAGTGGCCTGAAATTTCAGGTTGGCTTCACTCTAATTTAGTGTTCTACTGGTGACATGGCAGAATTCTTTTTAGATTTTTCTCTTCTTATGCCTCATTTGTATGAGAAATATGCATCTCAATATACATAAGTATCTTGGTTAAGCATGATGGAGGATAGTATGGAAAGGGTAAAGCACAGCAGAGAGGTGGAAAAGGATGGGGCTAAGAGGAGCGTGTTTTTCTTCTAAGTGTTAAGGTGAAATAACCATTGCTGCTTTATTCTCTTCGGTTGTGGTGAATATTCAGAGACAGTGCTCTTAAAGAAAACCTTTTCTTTCTGATTGATGAGGTGATAGAGGAAATAATGAGGTACTCCTAACAGTGACAATACAAAAGGGAGAGAGTGGCGAAAACCTCTGATGTTTACAAAGAAAAAGAAGAAAGGGCCACTTTTTTATTTACTGTCAAAGCCACTTTGGAAAAATGTGTTAGTCTTAACGCTCATATTGTGAAGGATCAAAAAAGCATAGAAACACTTGTCGTTGCAGGAGGTCTCTTCACTCATGCATTTGCTTAACCTCAAACTTTGTCAAGTCTTCTTTGCTTCTGTACTAATAAATCATAAAAATAAATCAAAAGGAAAAGATCAATTGCATTTATTGTTTTACTGTACACTTCTGTATGAGGGGCAGGGGCTGGACTTGACAAGACCACCACCAGGAAAAAAACCTTGACTGAAATAAGATGAAAAGTCAGAATTCTTGTTCTTTAATGTACCAAGGGGTAAGATCCTAGTGAACTGAGCAGTAACTGCTTGTTTCCTACTGCGCATTCAGATCAAGCAATCATATTTCCCCTGTGTTTATTAACAACTTCAATATTCTATCTCCCTGTCTTAGAACTAGAGATGCATTCATCTCCACCAACATGCATCAGTTTGTTTTCTATGTGACTTTTGCAAAAGATATCTGCTAGAAAGAAATTACTGGTTGGTTTGAATAAAACTGTGAACTTTTACTTTTTAAGGTATTCGTTCTGATACAGTCATATATACATAAAGACTTGTTTAGGTTTGTAGTACAGTAGTATCTCGGGTTACAGACACTTCAGGTTACGTGATTTTGGGTTGCACACTGCACTGAACCCAGAAGTACCAGAACGGGTTGCTTCCGGGTTTCGGCGCTCACGCATGTGCAGAAGCAACAAATCGCGACCCACGCAGACACGGTGCTGCGGGTTGCGAACATGCCTCTCACACGGATCACGTTCGCAACCCGAGGTTCCACTGAAATGGTTACCTATTTTACCTTAGATGCTCTTCACTAGTTCCCCATATTTAAACATACCTGCACTGGGTCTCTTTACCACCACACCTGCCAATGACAGTACTTTGATCATTGAGTGAAAGAGATTAAAAAAACCCTTCATTTCCACTAAGTAAATGAGATGGATAATAAGGAGGGCATTTAGGAATGTAGGTGAGACTAGTGGGTAATAAGGACGTGCAATAGGAGTAGTTGGAAGAACAAGCCGAAGACAAAAAGGAAATGTGAGGGGTGAGGTTCCTAGCTTGGGGAAGGGATACTAAGGGTTTGGTCATATACAAATCTGAGAAATTGTATCAGTATATAGTCTTAAGAAAGGCATGGGCTGTGGGACATAGTCAATGTGGGATACAAACTTCAGGCCCTGGAGGATTTGCCAGAGAATGAAACGAAACAGAAGCATGAATGGCAAAGGGAGCTGGAAGAAATGAGGATATGAAGGACACTGTGATGAGTACCCTGCTATAGTTTTTGGATGGCTATAATTTTTGGATGGTGACTTTATAAATGAATGCACCCCAAATAAGATCGGTTGTATTCAGCTAAGTTGTACTCAAGAGTGGACCCACTGAAATAAATGAACTGAACAATGGAACTTAATTGAAAACCCCCTGAAGTATTTTTTATCATGATATAGATAAGTTTAGTTTTGACCATTCTTCAGGACATTGTTGAATTAAAATCTGATTTCATGGAGCACATTTATGATAAATCTTCACAATGAAAAATAACAGGAAAGTCAACTTATGGTGGCTTTTCCCTTTCATAAATGATCATATAAACTTTCGCTCTATGTATGGATGACTGACATTTTAAAAGCAATGTGAATATGATTTTGTCATGGATAGCAAAGCCAGTTCCAAATGTGGAGTGTTGGCAGCTGGATGGAAACAGGTTTTCTATTCTGTTTCTACAGTTTAAAGGGAAAATCATGCCGTGTCAGTGGAAAACTAACAATGCCAACTTATGCTTCTATCTTAGTGACATCATAGAAATATGAATGTTAGGTATTCCTGGTTCATCATATCCAGCAAAGTCAGACAGCTTCAACTTTTGATTAAAACTATGAAAGGATGTTTTGTGACATCCCTATAAGTCACTGAGAAATAGCAGTAAGAGTTGGCAGCCCATACAATGATTATGAAAAGTGAAGAAAACAGATAATTACTCAAAATCCTTCCAGCTTCTGGAATGAATCACTATATCCTTCAGCACCAGAACATGTACTTATTTTCCCTGTACTGTCAGGAATGAGAAGACTCAGAAACACACTAGAATGCTGTGGGATGGTGCTGGATATGATGAAGCTGTTATCAGGCAGTCTACAGGCAAATGATGCATATTTTTAAGGGGCAAAGTTAATGTGGCTCTCTAGAGCCCTGATGTTGACTTACACTATAATATTAAGCAACAGCAATAAAAACAGTATTAAACCAACAATAGAAATTTCAAATTACTTATGTCAGTAACAAATAGTCTGCAAAGAGTAATCAGTGAGACACTGTTTCTGGCAAATTTATTATCTGTTGCCTGTCACTACCTTGAGTCTTAAATAGGCATTCATTGTGCTCAAAATAGGGACAGGGGGATTTTTCACTCAAATGTAAGGATGTTGTTGTCAGTTTCCTGCTCTAGACACACCTATTAAAGTTAAGGAGAATCAATCCTGTTTGACCCCTTGATCCATCACTTCTAATTGGAACCATTGTATGTCTGGGTG
Organism: Podarcis bocagei; assembly: GCF_964188305.1. NCBI lineage: Eukaryota > Metazoa > Chordata > Lepidosauria > Squamata > Lacertidae > Podarcis > Podarcis bocagei. The sequence continues at coordinate 86,480,412 of NC_138126.1, read as the reverse complement.
TGGCTCAGAATATTCTTCTTAAAACCCATGAGCTCGCTGCAATACCTTTCCCTATTGCATACAAGCTGTTTTTATGCAATCAAAAGGAAGTTTACTGTTATCACTGGCAATAATGCCTACTGTTCTACTGAGCTGAACTCATCTGATCAGGGGTACCAGTGTTAATCAGTATTCTTCATAAACTAATTCCATCCTGAGTGCTTGTAATTTCTATTTACAGGATAACATTATTCCCTACAAGTTAAATTCAGCTTGTTGATATTCATAGTCTTTTTTTTAAAATGTCACTGAAATTATCTCTTAGGAGCAGCTCTGACAGGTCAATCACTGCAGATGGTAAGTGCTTTGCTAATTATACACAAAAATTTAGAAACAATTGTAGAATGTCTCGCCTCCGGAGAAATTTCTTTCTCCCTCTCTGTTTGAGAATAGATTCTCTCTGCTGAATTAATTTTGTGTTTGTGAGCAGATAAGAATCTCTCTTGGCTGCATTGTAGGAAGAACTCCTTGCTCCTTGTTCAAATATGCAACTGTAAATAAGCAAAGGATATTGCAAATAAACAATGCCATTCTTTTTAAATAATGCATTGTGTGTAATTAGGATGGTGCAATTACAAGAGTATAAGAGCTCTCAGTGTAACAATTAGTTTTTGAGAAAAATGTAATTTGTTCCAATGTAAATGTTTCCCCTTATTTCATATGACTCCCTTGAGTTGTTACAATAATAAACTAATTTCTGCAAATCCATGCAGTTGTTACAGCATGCTCCACATCCCAATACGCTAATCAAAGAGGACAGCTAACTACAATATAAGATCAGCATTTCATTAGGAAGAGGAGAAGAGGTGCCCTCAGCGCTGCATCAAGAGACAGCAGAAATGGTTTAGTGCAGGTGGGCTTAAGGTCTTTCACAGTACAATATTGTACATGCCTGTTCAGAAGAAAGTCTCACTGCTAATCAATGGAGGTTAATTCCAGGTAAAAGTGTATAGGATTACACCTTTAGTTCTGTTCCTATTATCCAGTCCATTCCCTTCCAAGTCACACTCACACCATACATTTAAAGCACACTGCCTTCCCCAAATAATCCTGGGAACCATGGCTAATTTTCTAGAAAAAGAGGTGCCAGAACTCACCATGAACACCTCCCTCATTCTCTTAGAATGGCAATGGCGCCCACCTGAGAGCTGCTGAAAGTTCCAGCAGCTTCCAGCTGAAAAAATAGCTCCTGGGAGCTGTAGCTTACCCACCATAAAGCTACAGCTCCCAGCACCCTTAACAGAGTACAGTTCCGAGCCATGTGCATTAAATGTACAGTGTGGATGCAACGTATCTCTCTCTAAGAAACACACACACAGAGAAGGTAGAAGTATGAAACAGCATCAAAACCAGTCTCTTTCTTGCTTATGATATTTGTCCTGTTTGTGTCCTTCAGGTCCTCCTTACAAGCTTCCCATGGGGCACGGTGAGAACAAATTGCTGGACTCAATGGGCCTTGGCCTGATTTCCTTTTGTTTGCAGTCTCAGAGGGTAAAAGCAACTTAGAGCTACATAGCTATGGGATCCAGCTGAATTCCTTAGAGAAAGATTCACACTGATGTTGAGAAGTGTTAGCCTCTATACTTGTGTAAAACATTATTACATCTGTTTGTTACCAGCATGCTTTGAGGGTCAGGGAAGATGGCACTATACCACTTAGGTTTTAAAGATATTACAGTGTTACATTGAGGCATCAGGCATAAGCCTGCATTTTATTAATGTTTGATCAGGACTTGTATATTAAAGAGGGCTTAGATTTTCAAAAGTAGATTTTCAAATGTTTCATGCCAGGCAAGAAGGCTAGCTGCTTAAGAAAACAGTGTTTTCCTCCTCTTAGACAAGGGGCCCCTTTTGATTGATAGCAGAAAGCAATTCTCAAAGTCATAAAAGCTGAAATTACAGACTGAGTAATGACACTGACCCTACATGTTACAGAAGATAACAAAGGCAGAGATAAATATAATTAGGAATGGGCAAATAGTAAAATGATACCATGGGCCTCTCTTAAACCTTGAGCTGTATTTTCTAAGGCCAGAGGCAAATGGGGAGAAGCATCTAGCTGACAGAGAAAGAGAGGCTTTTTTGGGAAGTCTTTTTAAAACTGTTTCTTTCTTAAACTGAGAGAAAAGGCAACTGGCTTGGCTGGGGAAAAAGAAGCTTCTTCCTATTTTATTTTGAGGCTGGAAAGGAGGGTGAAAGGGGGAGGTGTAAACTAAAGAGCCTTCTTTAAAAACTGTTTTTTTTTACTGAGTTCCTTCCTTTCTACTTTGAGAAGCTTTATTCTTTTAAAAGGTTACCTATGATAATGTATGAAATATATTAGCTTAAATATATTGGCTTAAATGTAATTATGCAAAGGATTTAACAAATGCTAGAAGAGTTGTATTTATCCTGGAATTAAGTCAGCCAGCAGTTTAGCCCCCCTGCCAGACAGGAAGACGCCATCAAATGCTGTCCTGATATATTAGCTGTCAGACATTTGTTTAGAAACCTTCAAATGAAGGATATCTTTCAATGTTGATGTGAAACTCAAGATCCTTGACATATGTTTAAGATAAAAATTTAAGATTAACCATTTGTTTTAGAAGGCAATAGGGCAGGGAGGGCAAGAGGTGAGCTGGTAATTAAGATTCCTTGTTGAGACACATGTAAGATATATTACTACTTATTTGTCATTTATAGATGTAACAATATATAGCTGTTTGTGTTCCATATAAGGACAGGAGGATGTGGGTGTATCTTTTAGGATTGGATATAGCAATCAGCCAATAGGAAATCCAACTAGGCTGATTGGACAGAGGCAGCCACAGGAGGAGCAAAGGGGGCTGGATTAAGGGAATATAAGGGCTGGCCATAATGGCAGGAGCCAGGCCAGAGCTTGGTAACCATATACCACTGTGCCTCTCATTTATTTGTCTGACAAATAAATAATTATTTTAATTTCTCTATTGCTGCGTTGAATATTTCATTCCAGCTAAGCGTTAACCACAAGCAGGGTGCTACATTTTATGGTGCCCCTGTGACTCGGATAAGTGGTCTGCTGGAACGCAGCCCCTTCGCCTCACTGGGCGGGGTACAAGAGAGAAGACAACTGATTGCTTACCCAAGCGCGCACTGGTAAATTTTTCCAGGGGGAACGCAGAAGTCTCGTCTGTCTGATACCCTGCTCACTGGCGGCGACGGACCGGGGGGGAAACGGAACCAACCAGGGGTAAGTGCACAAAGGGATTTTTGGCCCTCCAATTAACTGGGAGGAAGAGAAGTCTTGATCAAACTTCTGCGTCTCAGTAAGTGGGAACTGAGTACGCTAGGTGGTTGGATACATCAGATGGTGATCTGGTGGGGGAAAAGGGAAGAATGGGAGGTAGTGTGTGGTGAAGTATCTAACGCATTGTATGTGTGAGAAAGTACAGAGCAATCTGTAGCTGACCTGAGTGTGGAGTGGGTAGTACTTCGGTTCCCAGTGAGGCGACTCCATCTGGGCAAGGAAACCCACGAAGCGTGTGTGTGAGTGACTGAGTGGATACTTCACAGGGCCATACAATGGGAGTTGGGGGTTCAAAAGGGGAAAATACACCTCTTGAATGTATGTTAAATAATTTTAAGAAAGCCTTCTCAGGGGCGTATGGAGTCAAAATGACGCCAGAGCGCCTGAGAACGTTATGTGAATTAGAGTGGCCGAAGCAAAATACTGAATGGCCATCTCAAGGAACCTTTGATATAAATTTAGTAAGCAAACTTTGGTCTAACATCGCCAAAGAAATTGGAGGGTGCCCAGAACAATTTTCATATATAGATTCCTGGCTGAGCACATTAAATAAAAATCCTCCATGGATAAGGGAATGCAAAGTCCAACGATGCAAATTATTGGCTGTAAAAGCCGAAGCTAGGAAAGGAATCTTGCCAAATAAACTCAAACCCATTTTTGAGGGACCAGAGGAAGAGCTGCTTCCACCTCCACCTTATGCTCCACATCGAAGGGAGCCTAATCCAAACACTCCACCAGTTGTAACCCCAAGGCAAGAAAGTGGAATGAATAATGGGGCTGGAGTCACAGAACTTGATTCCTTGATAGATTATGATAAATATCTTCAGGAGGCATTGGAGGCCTATAATAAAGCCCAAGCAGAAGTGGTTATTCCATCTGTGAGTCCCAGTAGAACTCCATCTACAGTCTCTTTTAGTGAAACAACTGATTGCCTACCCCAAACCCCTGTACATCCAAGTCCTAGAGAATTATTACAGAAGTTACAGGGAAACCTTAATCGGTCAGCAAGCAATACAGCCAGGCGTATAAAGCTGCTAAAAGAACGCCTTGGGACAAATACCATCCCCTATGATTTGAGGCCCCTAGAGCAAGGCGAAGAGAAAGATCACGTAGTAGCCCCTCTCAGAAGAGTATTTGATGCACTTGAGGAGCCTGTGCTGGTTAACGGGCAACTCGGACCACGGCCACCTCGAACTTCGACCCTGCAATATATTCCATTCACGACTACAGATCTGATGAATTGGAAAACACACACCCCATCTTTTGCAGAAAAACCCCAGGCTATGATGGACTTGGTGACTTCAATAATAAATACTCATAGTCCTACTTGGACAGATTGCCGCCAGCTCCTGAATACTCTGTTCACCACTGAGGAAAGGAGAGACATAATTGAAAAGGCACAGATATATTTGCGTGAGCAGGCCAGAGTGGGAAATATTTATAATATTGACCGTCATCTCCAAGACAACTTTCCCTTGGAAGATCCTAATTGGGATCCAAACAATGTAATTCACCTGGCCAGACTTACCACCTACCGCCAGACGCTTGTGCAAGGTATCCGCAGGGCATGCCAGAAGCCCACTAATATGTCTAAAGTCTCAGAAGTAGAACAGAAACCAAATGAGAGTCCAGGAGACTTTTTAGAGAGGCTGCAAGAAGCCTATCGTATATGGACTCCTTTTGACCCTGAAGCCCCTGAAAACAGCAGAATGATTACTGCTACATTTGTGGCCCAGTGCGCTTCTGACATTCGTAAGAAAATTCAGAAATCCGAAGGATGGGAAGGGATGCTGATGAGCCAAATTATGGCCATTGCACGCCGAGTTTATCGGAATAGGGATGAGGCTGAGAAACAAGAGAAGAAGAAGTGGCAGAAGGAAAAGATGGTAATGCTAGCCACAGCAGTGAAGCAAGACTACCGCCCCTTAAATGGAGGAAGAGGGCGGGGAAGGAATCCACCACTGGGAAGGAATCAATGTGCAAATTGCAAGAAGGAGGGTCATTGGAAGCGGGAGTGTCCTGAACCCCTGAGGTTGGAAGAAGTACGCCCAGGCCCAGGCCCAGGCTCCGGCCCAAGAAACCAGGGACGGGGACGGGGAATGATCCGAGATGGAAGATATCAGAGACCTGGACAAGGACGGAGTAGGGACAATGTCATTGGACTGGCAGAGGAGGATTTTACCCAAGACTAGGAAAGACCGGACTCCATAAAGTTAGGCTTCCAGGAGCCCACGGTCACGATCCAATTAGGAAGCCATTTAATAGACTTTATGATTGATACTGGGGCTGAATACTCAGTACTCCCAGAACTATTGCAGAAAAAGGCATCCAAAAGTGTAGTCATTAAAAGTGCCACTGGTCAGTCAGCTAAGAGGTCTTTCCTCCAACCTTTGGAATGCCAGATTGGGGGACATCGTTTAACCCATCAGTTTTTGTATATACCTGAGTGTCCAATACCTCTCTTAGGTAGAGATATGCTGTCCAAATTGCAGGCCCAAATCACCTTCACTCCTCGAGGTCCAGAAATGAAACTGCCATCAAAGGCAGCAGGAATAATTTCCCTCTCAGTACCTAAGGAACAATCATGGCGCCTAATGTCAGCCCTGCAAGTCCAACCCACATTGGATACAGAGTTAAACAAGCTCCTCCGAACTCTACAGGTGCCACCAGGAGTATGGGCCGAAAATAGCCCACCAGGAATGGCCAAGAATATAGCTCCAATTGTAGTAACCTTAAAACCTATGGCTACCCCTGTATCTGTAAAGCAATATCCTTTACCCCGGCGAGCAGCAGAGGGCATCCAGAAACATTTGGACCGCCTATTAAAATATGGTCTGCTTAAGCCCTGCCAATCAGAATGGAACACACCCCTTTTGCCTGTTCGAAAACCTGGGACAGATGAATACAGGCCAGTGCAGGACTTGAGGCTCGTAAACCAGGCTATCGAGACCTTGCACCCAAATGTACCAAACCCATACACCCTGCTGAGTTTGATCCCACCAGAAGCAACATTTTTTACTGTATTGGACTTGAAAGATGCATTCTTCTGTTGCCGGCTGGCACCACAGAGCCAACCTATATTTGCCTTCCAGTGGGAAGACCCTTTAACAGGAACAAAAGGCCAGCTAACCTGGACGAGATTGCCCCAGGGATTCAAAAATTCCCCAACTTTATTTGGCACTGCCTTGGCGAAGGATCTAACAAGTTACCCCTCAATACCTGGAGAAAAGGTGGTTCTGCAATATGTAGATGACCTTATACTAGCAGCAAAGGATTTTGATACCTGTAAAGAAGGTACAGAGGAACTGCTCCACTTGCTCTGGGAAGCTGGCTACCGAGTTTCCCAGAAAAAGGCACAGTTATGTTTAGAAAAGGTCAAATATTTGGGCTTTGACATCTCACACCAACAACGAGCATTGAGGCCAGAGAGGAAAGAAGCTATTTGCCTTATCAAGGAACCTACCACAAGGAAACAACTCAGAGGATTCCTGGGAACAGCAGGGTTTTGTAGACTATGGATACCTGATTTCAGCAGTCTGGCCAAACCCTTACATGAAAGCACTCGAGGTGCAGAAAAGGACCCATTCGTATGGGGACCTGAGCAGCAACAAGCCTTTTTAGTTATCAAACAACGACTTATGGAGGCCCCAGCCCTTGGACTGCCTAATTCGGAAAAACCCTTTCAGCTGTATGTACATGAACAGAATGGGATTGCAGCGGCAGTCCTGACCCAGAGATTAGGAAGTTGGAACCGTCCAGTAGCTTATTTGTCAAAACAATTGGACTCAGTAGCAAAAGGATGGCCTCCATGCCTAAGGGCAGTAGCGGCCACTGCCAGCCTTGTCAAAGAAGCTGATAAATTTACCTTCGGCCAGACGATGTATGTGAATGTACCTCATGCTGTTCTGACACTCATGGAATATAAGGGTAGTTATTGGCTAACGAACCCAAGGATGGCTAGGTACCAAGGCCTATTGTGTGAAAATCCCAGGATTCATCTACGAGTAGTGAATATGCTCAATCCAGCGACTTTGCTGCCCCTACCAGAGGTAGATGATGAAGAATCACATGATTGTCTCCAAATAATGGATGAAGTTTATTCCAGTAGACCCGATCTGAAAGATGAACCATTGAAAAATCCAGATGTTGTATATTATACTGATGGTAGCAGTTACCTGCATGAAGGTGCCAGACGAGCAGGATATGCTGTGGTCACCAATGAGGAAGTTGTGGAAGCTGAAGCTTTGCCTGCTGGCACCTCGGCACAAAAAGCTGAACTTATAGGTTTAACTAGAGCTCTGCAATTGGCAGCCGGATGTAAGGCAAACATCTATACTGATTCTAAATATGCCTTCTTAACCCTGCATGCACATGGTGCTCTATGGAAAGAAAGAGGTCCAATAGGAGCCCACGGGAAGGCCTTGAAATATGGACCTGAAGTAGAAATCCTGTTAGAAGCAGTATGGGCTCCAGAACAGATTGCTGTAATGCACTGCAAAGGTCATGGACGAGGAAGGGATCCAATAACCAGAGGAAATCATGCTGCTGACAAAGCAGCCCGAGAGGCAGCCCAAAAGCCTGTGGGAGGATTTATAGCAGCCCTCATACCAGAGGTAGTTCCAGAAGAAGTTAAACCTCACTATACCCCAGAAGAGAGGAAGTGGGCTGAACAGGAAGGAGCAGTTGTGAAGGACGGTTGGATGATCCTGCCAGACAATAGGATTTATGTACCTCATCATCTAGCAGGCACAATTGTAAGAAATTATCATGAATCTACTCACCTTGGCGGTACTGCAACCAGAGAGAGTCTCAGTCGGAAGTTGTATATTATTAACCTATCACAATTAGCAACTTGCATTTCACAGAAATGTGTTCTTTGTGCTAAAAACAATCCCAGGCAGGGACCGGTACAACCTCCTGGAATCCAACATGTGGGATATGTCCCCATGGAAAGCCTAATTGTGGACTTCACAGAGCTGGTCCCTTCTAAGGGATTCAAGTATCTCCTTGTGTTTGTAGATACTCTTACCGGATGGGTTGAAGCTTTTCCCACCCGAACTGAAAAGGCACGAGAGGTAACTAAGAGACTCCTCACTGAATTGATCCCGAGGTTTGGATTACCTAGATGCATTGGAAGTGACAATGGGCCAGCGTTCATTGATCAAGTAGTACAAGAAGTATGTCGAGTCCTACAAGTGAAATGGAGACTGCATGCAGCCTATAGGCCTCAGAGTTCAGGGAAAACTGAAAGAATGAATCGGACTCTGAAAACCCAATTGGCAAAATTAACCCAGGAAACGGGATTGGGATGGGTAGATGTGTTACCCATAACACTGTTTCGTGTTCGGTGTGCACCCACAAAAAGACTTAAGTTGTCACCTTTTGAGCTCCTGTATGGGAGACCGCCCTCCTTTGTTCAGGATATTTCAGCTGATCTTAAACAAATAGGAGACCATGTGACACAGGGACAAGTGCAATCTCTCTCCCGTGTTTTTGTTTCTCTTAACAGGTGGGCCCTCGAGCGTACGCCGTGCAGCATTGCCGAGCCGATTCATCAGTTCCAGGCTGGCGATAGCGTATGGGTGAAAGAGTGGAAACGTGATCCACTTGCACCTAAGTGGCGTGGACCTTACACCGTCTTGCTCTCTACTCCAACAGCGGTGAAGGTAGCTGAGGTGACCCCCTGGATTCATCACTCCCGTTTGAAGAAGTCCGAAGGCAGTTGGACGTGCAAAGGTGACCCCTCTAATCCTCTTAAACTGACTCTCTCCAAAAACCCCTGTATCTAGCCCTACCGGGAACGGGCTAGGTCACGGGCAACATTAGACGACCGGCCTGCTGCAGCCACAACCTGGAAGCTGGCTGACCTGCGCACGCCTGAAGCTTGAGGAGCATCTGAACCAGCGATTGTGAAAGGACAGATTCTCTTATACAATTAATTGACTGCCCCCCCTTGTGGAACAATTATCAGAGATATTACTCATTGGGGATTTTCGGGATATATGTTTTGGTCTTGGTGGTTCCCCATTTCTGTCACTGGGGGAATTATATTGGGACTAATATTTATTTGCTATCACAATAAGGTAATCTTTTGTGGGAGGAATGCATATGCTAGACATCAACATGATTCTATTAATCCTGATCCCTTGGGAAGGGGAAGGGTCCTTGAATCTGACCAAATTGACTAAATATGGATTCCGCCATGACCACAATATGTGGGTAGGTTTAGCTGAAATGGTAGCCAATGTTGCAAATAGGACCAATTGCGTTGTTTGCTCTCTCGGGCCAGATGATTCAGAGGGAGGTATGCCCTTATTACCGATACCATTAGATGCCATTGGTATGGTAAGCGAAATACCACACCAAACAGAAGTACAGAATTTCCCCGGATGGAACTCAACTAAACCATTACGAGTTATACCTGTACAAGGGGAATTCTGTGTACATAAATCATCAAATGCAGCTGATTCTACCATGATAGGCTCTTCTCATTGTCACTATACTTGGGATAATATTAAGAATACCTGGGCACACGATACTACCTATCGAACTCGGGATGCCTTGCCCTGTGCACCTCCTTTTATTCATGCATGGAAAGTGGTATGGAACATAACTGTGACAGAAAAAGGCAATCTAACATACTGCACTGTGAACTCTCTACCTCTTTTGCTATTTCGCCTTCTGTACTCCACGTACCAAAGACCTCAGACACGATGGTTGTGGTGGATATGTGGAGAATGGGCATACAAGAAACTCCCCTCCAAATGGAGTGGGACTTGTTTCCTGGGATGGGTATTACCACCAATGTGGATTATGCCCACTAATTTGGCCAAGCGTACACGAAGAAACGCTGATATTTCTCATATAGCAGGAGGAAGTACCCAAAGTTGGAGCGGTACTGATGATTGGCCACCAGAGCGCATTATAGCCTATTATGATCCTGCCTCCTGGAATCCTGGTGAGCTCATACAAGGGGCACGGGATCCTATTTATAATCTAAACAGAATAATTCGATTGCAAGCAGTAGTGGAACTTGTAACCAATGCAACGGCCCGGAGTTTGAGACTTATTGCACAACAGTTGGATGAAAGTAGAGCCGCCATTTTGCAGCTGAAAATGGGAATGGATTATGTACTTGCCAAGCAGGGAGGCCTATGTGGAGTCTTGAACTTGACAGGGAATGCCTGTTGCTTTAACATTTCAGATAATGGTGAGGCAATCCGTGTGTTGGCCACAAAGATGGAGAATATAGCACATGTCCCAGTACAAACATGGGAAGGATGGGATATGGGATGGCTCACCAATTGGTTACCTAATGTCACAGGACTCAAAGGGATACTATTGTCTTGCTTGTTTTTCTTGACAGTAGTGGTAATGGTTTTATGTATGATGCCATGTATCATTTCATGTTTTAGAAGTACAATTAGCAAGATGGTTTCAAATGAAACTCTACCTCATATCATGGCCCTATACAGAGCTTTACCTCAGGAATATGATGAAGGTCAAGCTATCAAGGACACTTGGGATGAAGGTCCTTGAGCTTGAAAGGGGGGAATGAGGCATCAGGCATAAGCCTGCATTTTATTAATGTTTGATCAGGACTTGTATATTAAAGAGGGCTTAGATTTTCAAAAGTAGATTTTCAAATGTTTCATGCCAGGCAAGAAGGCTAGCTGCTTAAGAAAACAGTGTTTTCCTCCTCTTAGACAAGGGGCCCCTTTTGATTGATAGCAGAAAGCAATTCTCAAAGTCATAAAAGCTGAAATTACAGACTGAGTAATGACACTGACCCTACATGTTACAGAAGATAACAAAGGCAGAGATAAATATAATTAGGAATGGGCAAATAGTAAAATGATACCATGGGCCTCTCTTAAACCTTGAGCTGTATTTTCTAAGGCCAGAGGCAAATGGGGAGAAGCATCTAGCTGACAGAGAAAGAGAGGCTTTTTTGGGAAGTCTTTTTAAAACTGTTTCTTTCTTAAACTGAGAGAAAAGGCAACTGGCTTGGCTGGGGAAAAAGAAGCTTCTTCCTATTTTATTTTGAGGCTGGAAAGGAGGGTGAAAGGGGGAGGTGTAAACTAAAGAGCCTTCTTTAAAAACTGTTTTTTTTTTACTGAGTTCCTTCCTTTCTACTTTGAGAAGCTTTATTCTTTTAAAAGGTTACCTATGATAATGTATGAAATATATTAGCTTAAATATATTGGCTTAAATGTAATTATGCAAAGGATTTAACAAATGCTAGAAGAGTTGTATTTATCCTGGAATTAAGTCAGCCAGCAGTTTAGCCCCCCTGCCAGACAGGAAGACGCCATCAAATGCTGTCCTGATATATTAGCTGTCAGACATTTGTTTAGAAACCTTCAAATGAAGGATATCTTTCAATGTTGATGTGAAACTCAAGATCCTTGACATATGTTTAAGATAAAAATTTAAGATTAACCATTTGTTTTAGAAGGCAATAGGGCAGGGAGGGCAAGAGGTGAGCTGGTAATTAAGATTCCTTGTTGAGACACATGTAAGATATATTACTACTTATTTGTCATTTATAGATGTAACAATATATAGCTGTTTGTGTTCCATATAAGGACAGGAGGATGTGGGTGTATCTTTTAGGATTGGATATAGCAATCAGCTAATAGGAAATCCAACTAGGCTGATTGGACAGAGGCAGCCACAGGAGGAGCAAAGGGGGCTGGATTAAGGGAATATAAGGGCTGGCCATAATGGCAGGAGCCAGGCCAGAGCTTGGTAACCATATACCACTGTGCCTCTCATTTATTTGTCTGACAAATAAATAATTATTTTAATTTCTCTATTGCTGCGTTGAATATTTCATTCCAGCTAAGCGTTAACCACAAGCAGGGTGCTACAACATCATAGCATAAACATAATTTCCTATATAGGATACCAGGGCTCAACATTTCCTTTGAGGAGTAGCTTGCAGTGAATTTCATTTCAAAAATCTTATCCTGAATTGGAGAGCATCTGCATTTGTGTTATATGTACTGTTCGTTTAATGTTTTGCAGAAAACCTGAATAAGCCGGTGCAGCTCTGCCCATGTAGTAATTGGTTTCTTTTCCCCATATTTGCAGTGTAGTCAGTGAACAAAAAGCATTGGTAACAACATGTAATCGTTTCAGGGCTGGGTACTGTATAAAACATTGTCTTGTCTGGTTAAGTCAGTGATAATGAAACATTGCAGCTCATTATGGTGATAGGAAGAACAATTACCCACCAGCAGAAATATTCTCCTTCCCTTTTTGTCTCTCTCATTTCATCCATTGCTTTTCTTCAGAACCAATGCATATACTTGCAAAAGCATTGCTTTTAATAAATCATATTGTCCATCACACTAGGTGGTTTGTGGCACCTCGTGGCCCGATTCTCAGTCTTTCTTTCTCTTCTGTTTGTTGCAGTGTGCCATTTCTGTAACATTCAAATGGGATTAAGAGCAAGAGAAAGGAAATAAACAAAACCCTCTGTTTCAAAAGAAAGAAAGAAAAAGCGCTGGGATGTTGGATTTAGATTCCTACTACAACTGTACTCAGGTTTGCCTTTCAATAACAGTAATGGTGCTCAAGGCAGCAATGTCTGATCTTTTGGCTTCGTGCTTTTAAATGACGGGCCAATCACTATGATTCTAGAGAATTATAGGGGCAAAACTGTACCAACAAACACTACAATCAATGTGACCTCAGTAGAAGTGCCTCCCACCCAATAAAGCCAATGCAAGCCAATGACTCTTGTATTGTACATTGTATGAGAGATAAACATAGGTCTGGTGTCCCTTTAGAGAAACTATACCCAGCCAATTCCATAGCTAGCAAAAAGAATTCTGGGTCTGCTTTGTTAATAGGGGGAAAAGACACATCCAAGTCACTCTCTGTCCTGGAGATATGGAATTCTTTTTAATCACCATGAGTTGAGTAAGCCTACAAGGTTCCTCAGTGCTGGCTATATAACCAGTTTTCATATTAACCTGTGCACTGCCAAGTTTAAATTTGTACGGGGTTAAGTAGAACAAGAAACTTGCCATATGTGGTTTTAAAATCAGGATGGCCTGTTCTTATTCACCCCATCCCCCTTAAACTGAGAAATGCAGCTGTCTGAAGACAAAATCTGAACAGTAGCCAGCTGTTTTATAACTGTGTTAGCCTCAAACCCTCCTGAGAAATTTCCTTCTCCTGAAAAATAAATTATAACATGGCTAAGTGGCGCCTGATAAAACTAAACAGAAGCCATGCTTCTCTTGTGCAGATTCACCATATTCTCCCGATAGGAAGACAAATAAAAGCACTTCATCAAAATCAGACAGAGAAACTTAGGAATGTTCATTGGAGACCACTAAACCTGAAATACCAATCAATTTTGCCAACTTTTTGTCACACTCGTGAGTCTCCTTAAGCACTGTCTTCTGGAGCTGCCAGAAAGCAGCTGCTTGTTATGAGGATTGTGGGTAGGTTAAAGGCCCTTGCAATCAAACCTGTGAAAACTGGTGTGTCCATGTGTATTCTCAATGCTCTTCTTCTGGAGGAGATTCGAGTGCAGTTTGCACAAGGCTCAGTACACTGAGTCACATGCATTTACTTTCTTTTCTTGTTACCGTATTCTGTTTTTCCATGTCTGCCATTCAAGGTGTTACCTTGAGCAGCACTAAAAGCACAGCACAACCCTAAAATACAAATGATATGGAACAGCAGTTAAAATTACAAGCTGGTCCATCTCATTTGCCCTCTAGAGCTTGGCAAAACAGAATGCACATTATTTTCAGAATTTAGGGCACGAGTGGTTAACCTGTAGCCTTCCAAATGTTACTAGACTGCAGCTACCATCATTTCTGACTATCAGCCATGCTGGCTGAGGCAACAGCTTAGTTACCTCTGATTTTTTGTCTGTTGCTTCTTTTCCCTATATCCTCCTGTAACAGACCCACCACTTAATACCACCAATTGATAATGCAGCAGATCCACTCCCCCTAACTGCCCCCAATTAAATATGGTGCACCCACCTCATGGTACACCAATAACATGAATTTCTACAATTTACCATGGATTATCTAGTGGGGGACTTGTGTGAGGGAAAACTTACTAATTTAGAGTCTCGGGCAGAAGTTGACCAGATGAACAAAAAAAAAATGTTTTATTAAAGAAAAAAAAAGTTTATGAAACAAGGTGGGTCAGGAAATGTGTTATTTCAGGTAGAAGTTAACTTATTTACTTTGACTAACTATAAGATGTCTCAGGCTTAAAAACAATGCTATAGGCACAACTCTTCTTAAATTCCAGTTACTAAAAATCAGGTGTTACACTTCAGGTGGTAAATATTCAGGTTTCTAGAGTAGAAGGTAAAATGCTCAACTCAGTTTCTGCAACTCAGTTCGGGGGCAGTTCGGGGACAGGTCACACGACCTCCGTGGGCTGCTTCCAGCCCATGGGCCTTAGGTTGCTGACCCCTGACCTAGAAGAACTCTCCCCTCCTGGCTATACTAAGACCCAGGTAGTCTGTATTCCCACATGATCTACCTCTCCTGGTTCAGTCACAGCCCTCCCAGAACACTCCTATCTGTATACTTTTCCCAAACCCTCAACCCAGTCTCCCTATCCAAGCCTCTCGCTATGAATAGTTTGTATGTTTAACTTAACTCAGAACCAGTTCTCCCTATCTCACTCCCTATTTCCTAATGCAAAACCTGTCTAACACCTCAAATTAAATCCTATCCAAATCCAGCCGTATCTCAAAAACCAACCCCTATCTAACTCTCTTCCTCAGAAACTGCTCCTTTTATTCCTCCCCACTCTGTGGCTAGCTGACTCTGTAACCAATCAGCGAAAGGTTCCAGCACTCTGGTGGAGTTTCAGAGGAACTGCATCACCAGACTCAGGTCTGGCTCTGCTGTCCATCACAGCTCTTCTCCAAAATTAGGTAGAATCACTGATGCTTATGCACTTACTGTTGAGTAATATACATGAGGTTGGTGGTTCTTAAAAGAAAAAAAATCAAGCTTCAACCGTCATGCTTGACAAACTGTGTCCTGTTTTGAATGTTGCTATGGGAAAGATGGGGGTGGGTGTTGCGCACTAGTATGCACAATTTCTTTTTTCACTGCCATGGTAAGCTGATAGCCATGATGTCATTATACTACTTCTCCATCTGCACACGTCTTGTCCATGGACGTCCCAGAGGTATTTGGTCAACCACTTTAGGAAATGCGATTCTGGACTATATAAGCTTCAGACTGAACTACCAGGGCTCATCTTAAAATGTCAACAACAATCTGTTAAATGAATTATGTTGCTTTTATTCCTTCAGCGCTATTCTCAGCAGGGCAAAATTTGTGGGAGGGGAATAAGCTTTCCCAGTGATGGCAGTGTGTTCTGGAAAGGCGAATTTCAAAAATTACCTGTCCTCATTTGGAAGACCCCAAATTTTTGTAACTTGAGTTCAACTCTCTCTTTGAAATTTCAGCGTAGGCTGTAATAGGTCAGTTTGGACGCTCCCAGTTTTCAGTTTCCATCCTTTCCTATAATTCTCCAGACTTGCCACACTTCAGGTGGGAGGGAAGAGAGAAAATGGCTGCGAAGAGGCAGGCAAAAAGCAGTGCTTTTTCTAAATTTCCATTGGTTCTTGATTCTCTGTAATGAAGGTTTCTGGAAAATGTCAGAGCCCCCAGTGACAAGTCTGGAAACTCTCTGTTTCATTTACTGAGAGGATTAAAAAAAATAAATCCATAAAGTTCCAGTCAGTAATGGAAGCTCCAAGTCTACTCAAAAGTGTTTCTTGCAAAGAGTCACTTAAACAGAGCCCTTGACTTTCACAAGCCTCCTTAGCTACCATGCCGTGTACACTCACCATGGAAAGTTTGGAAATGTGTTCAAAAGGAGAATGAAAATTGGTAGATGAGAGTTCTGGCTCTTGAATGAGCCAGTTCAGAAGTGGAAACCTTTCAATAACATAGCCAAATGCTCAGATACACTTGGGTTTTAGAGCGCTGAAGAACTGTTAGGTAAAGCCCAAACGTTTCCTCCCACAAAGGCTTGGAAAGACCTCTCCAGGTCTGAGGTGAGATGAATAGGCTTCACCAATCCTTAGCAATAATCAAGACCCCAATGTGATCATGTGAGGTGGTCGTGATGGTCCATTCATATGACTAGAGGACCACAGAGGGAAGCAGTGCTTTTTTCCTAGAAAAATAGGTGCTCACCATGAAGCTGTTACAGTGCCACACTTTTGAGTACCCCCTGGAGAAAAAGCACTGGAGAGAAGAGTTTGTTTATTTAAAAAAACCTAAGCATATATATATAATTTAATATATGCTTTTAAATTTTGCCACTCTATGCTCTTTATGATAAATGTATTAAATGCTTTATTTATCTTTCTGCACACTTTTTAAAAAAAACCTATTCAAGGATTTTTGTGTGCAGGCAGTGGGTACTGTATGTATATGCTCTGATTGTGCATTGATGGTACTCCGGGGCCAGAGGCAGTGATGCTTCCGAATACCAGTTGCTGGAAACCATAGGAGGAGATAGTACTGTTAAGTATAGATCCTAAATGTGGGTTTCCAACAGGCATCAGATTGGCCCCTGGGAAAACAGGATGCTGGACTAGATGGGCAATTGACTTGATAGAGCAGGCTGTTCTTATGTTCCTGTGTGTGAGTTTGTTTCTGTGGTCTGTGCATGCATGGGAGTCTGTGAGGGTGACAATGCCCTCTTCCCACCATTCCTACCACAGCCTGCTGTGACTCCCAGATAGTTTACTGGATGGCAATGTGGCCCTTGGGCAAAAATAAAATTAAAAAAGGCAGTCACTGCTGGTTCAGACTCCCACAGACATTTTCCTTTGCTGTTGGGTGATTTCTAGAGGACTTTCAAAAAAAGGAGGGGGCGCAAACTTTGCATTTTATCTCGCCTCTAAGTAAGTGGAAAACCCTCCAGGCTGCAATAAAAATGAATTGTTGTCTTCCAACTGTTAAAAGTTGGTTGGAGAGAGAGAGAGAGAGAGAGCAAATTGAAACAAGGGTGTTTCTTTTTTATTATAAAGAGTTGTAATGCTGTTTGCCATGATTTGTATATATAAGAATAATGAGGATAGTATGCAATAAAATTGTTAATACTAAAACTTTATGGGCTTTTTTTTTTTTAAAAAAAGGAAGAAATAGAAAGATAAATAAGTAACTGATATTAATGGTCACTGATCTGCAAATGAATCAAGGTGTAATGCAAATTTTGCAGGGAAGTTAGCCTACAGGATTCCCCCCCCCTTTGGGTGGGTGTGTGTGTGTTGTGTGTGTGTGTGTGTGTGTGTGATATAATAGCATTACTTTTAAAAAAGAACACCTGAAAGAGACACAGGCACCTGATCATGTTCCCTAGAATGTATGAAATAATTGTATGTTGAAATGTTTTATTAAGGTGAAAAGAAGGTGAAAAGGTGTGAAGAAATTTTGAACCTTTCTCAGGTGATGAACAGGGAGCATGGAATCCTGTTGATTCTCCTTGACCTTCCACATCTTTTGACATCGCTGGTCATTGTATCCTCCTAGGCTGCCTGAGTGAGTTGGAGGCATGCCCATAGCTGTCAACCTTCCATTTTTTTGATGGGAAATTCCCTTATTCCAGCGCTGCTTCCTGCTGCTATCCCGGATTGTTAGATATCCCGCAGACTGTCCCTAGGACAGGTGAGGCTGCTCATCCCTTATTTTTGAATAATTTTCTTAGAAAATTACAATCAAGCTTTCTTAGTTCATTGTTATCCCATGAAGGGGGGTAGGGCAAGATTTCAACTGCTTAGGGGCCTCTACAGCACTGTACACCTATCCCAGATGGGCTAAAGAGAGCATCATTACAGCTGCAATTTGCAGCCCAGTCCTTTCCTGTGAATTCAGTTGTGGTTAGTCCAAAGGATGTATGCATTGAGATCAAGTCTGTACTGTACCACACAGTCCAATTAAGCCTGCTAACATCAATGGGAATAAATCAACTTAAATCTCAGTATTTAGGCATAAGTGGGTTTCAGATGTTGCTATAATTTCTCTAGCTTTCATGTAAAAATATAATTTCAGATCACTGCAAGATCTACTGATGTGGACTATGCAGTGGGGGGTGGGGGGACTAGAGGCATAAACACTCTGGAACATACTCCATAAGCTACGTTTTTTATATATTGTTGCTGAATTTCTTTATAGATAAGCTGAGCATTTGGATTTCAGCTGTGCATCTTTCTTAAAGAAAAGAAGTCTCTGTTTCATGATAATTAGGTAGTGGTGATTTGCTTACAGAACAGGCCTCTATTTTTATTTTTCATCTCCTGCTAAATTTGCATTAAAAAAGAAAAAGATCAGATATGACAATAGCAGCTAAGGACATACACCCTGGTAGTTCAGCTATTTTGAGTAGTCAAAGCAGCAAAAGAAGAAGAAAAGAATGTTCTTTAAAGCCTTTAGAATATGCTTGTCTAGAAACCAATACATTTTACATACCATTTTGAAAAATCATATACTGTATATAGAAAACTCCTCTCTTTATGTTTCTAGAAGGGATTTTATTCTCTTTAGTGGCAACAGGGGGATGGTCCCTCTTAGCTTTGAGATGTGACTAAGGACTTGCCAAGAATGCAAAATCAAGGCATAACTGCAGTTTTTAGATAGAACTGTCCTCTCCATCCACTGAGGCTGAGAGCAGTACTCTGTCTCCCATGGAATTTTGCACATAGTTATGGAACTTGATAGAAGGTTGCTTTTGATATTACTGTGATATCAGAGGGCTTTTGGGGGGGAGGGGGCAGATTCGGTGGTATGCAGAGACCCTTCTAATCCCTGGATCCAGCAAGTGTTAAAATAGAAGCAAGGATTCAAATTCCTGGTAAGGTAATTTACTATTAAGGGAACAAAAGAAGTGGCTGAGCACCAGATGGCAAGTGTGTGCATCTCCTCCATCACTTGGCTGGCAGTTAGAAAGATAAAGGGCAGAGTTGAGTGAAAAGTTGAGTGTGTGAGCTGGAGGCTAGAAGCAGACTGAAACCAGAAAGAGAGCGAAAGATGCTTCATTTCTGTTTGAATCAAAGGATATGGCTATGGGAGAAGGAAGGCCCTCTTGGGGTGTCAGTGCTGTGAGACCCTCCATTGTAGGCTCAGGTTGTATAATAAGCTGTATATCATACAGACACCACAGTCCACACTGTACCTCATTCCAAAGGAAACACAAACCCTGGGTAATCTCGCACTGCTTGGGGTAGCATGCAATATTATGTTATTCAGATACCCAAGCTCCATGCATGAATGTTTTCTTTGAGGAAGTGTTGTGCACAGCAGGGGTGGACAGTACATAAACCAAAATCCACTGGTCAGTCTCTTCAGGGATTTGCATTAGACTGGCAAGTGTTTCCCTTACAAGAACGTGGCTTCCTCCCCCTAAATTAGGCTAAAATGAAATGCGGACTTGTGTTGAAGAGACTGAGTAGGTGAATCGGAGCCATAACTTTTAACTTCCAAGTCATTGTGAACACCCAAGGAAGAGCTTCTATCACTTCATACTGCATCATAACTAGTGATTTTGGGTACTTCAATCTCTCCATATCTCTCTTGTTTTCTCTTATCTTTTCATTCTGCTTTTGCACGCTCCAATCCTGTATCATTTGCATTTTGAGTTCACCCCATTGCATGTAGGCATCCAATACAGCCTGCTGGATTCTCAGTGCCCTCCCATCTCTTTATATGGCAACAGTAATTATCCTGTCTTATGTTCCTCTCAATCTCTCTCCCTCCCTCCCTCCCTCCCTCCCTCCCTCCCTCCCTCTCTTTCTCCATAGATCTAGTCAGTCAAGCTATGGCTCCAGGGAGAGCACTATCTGCATAGTCGTTGCATGAATATTTGTACCTATTAACCACTTTCAAATATAACTTATGGGGTTTGTGTTCTCTTCCTATTTTACCCTGTTATTAGTATGCAAGGAAGCATCCCCATGGTACACAGTGACTCTAGACCCGATATTAGGAAACGTGCCTCCATTGATGCTTTATTCATGCATGCATGAGTGTGTGTAATATGTGATTGGAGACATGTGTTAATAGGAGTAGGAGGGTGGAAGCATTTTTACAGAGGCCATTCAGATGCTTGCCAGTATCAGAAGCCTATTTGCTTGATTGAACTTTAGGGAAAGAGTTTTAAAAAACAATGTTTTGTGTTTTTTTCATGCTGTCGTATACATTGTTTTATATTGTTATTTTACTGTTTCACTCATAAACTGAGAGCTTTGTGTATATATTCTAGTAATAAAGAAATTTAATAATAATAATAATAATAATAATAATAATAATAATAATAATAATAATACTTTTGTCTCTACCGAACTTGCATCCAAACACTTCAGCTTAATTGAGTTGTGGATTAGGGGGTGGGGGACTCTGCATGACCAGTGATGGGTTGTTACACAAAGGAGAAGGAAAAAGATCCCCAAAGAAGAGCTTCCTCAAGCAAGAACTTCAAAGATCTTTTAATAAGACACTAACATACGACATGCCATCCCTTGTGGCTGAAGAACCAGATTGAAAGTCCCTCTTTCCCTCAGCTGATAAGCAATGGAATTGACTTTCTAACGAACAGTGACATTTCATACAAGAGAAGGAAACATGAATTTAGCTAAGTGATTAGACAGATTTAAATGACAAAAAGCAGAAGAATAACTGTTAGATGGTTTGGATGAATGAAACTGCACATCGTATATGATGGAAATAACTGAGCTTTTTAATTATTACTTAGAATAAAGCAACATGCTACTCATATTTGGTTCTATGCTTGTTGAAATAGCTTGGATTATGCTCTTGATTATGGAGGCAGAAACAGTGACAGAACTAAAACAAGGGAGACTCTACATTAGAAGTTCCCACTTTTCTTCCCGATTAGCAAACATTACTAGTTTGAAGATTCAGGAAGCTGTGCTGGGAGAAAGGGTGTTTATCCTTTCCTTCTGTGCTGTTTTCCCAATCTATATGCCCAACCAACCCCTCTGAAGTGCTATGTATCCTGCAGGAATAACAAACAGATAGCCCGCAGATACATTTATATTTTTCCCTATGGGCCAAATAGCAGCTTTTGAAGTAGGTGATTTAATTGGGAATATGGCACTGGGGAAAGGATTAAACCAGCATGGGACTAATCCATCTGTACTAACACCATCCTTGCAACATTTGGTGGCATATAAAGTGCCTTATTATCATTTGCAAGTGGTGATTTTTATTTTTTTTAAAAAAATACATTAATACGTGATGCAGTAGGTTGGTGATAATTATTCCCAAGCAATATATGCCATGGAAATACCTTATATTATTTGTTTCATTTTTGTGTGTGCACTATTTAAAGCTGAAGACTTTCTGCACAACCACCCTCTAAGGTAGGTCATTATGCTGAGGGTTATTGACATGCCCAAGGCATCCCAATTACCCAGTATTAATGGAAGATTAGCATGTAGCTTTCAAAGTTTCTTATTAGGACTGTCACATGGGGGGGGGGAGAGACTGTTCCATATCTGAATCCAGAATTCAGATAACCCAGGGCAAAGGGCCACCAAATCAGAAAACTGGACTGGTTATTGCCTTTGAGTTACATTTTAAAAGGGAGGGGAGTAGCAAACTGAAACATGTTGTTAAGCAATGAAAGCAGTTTTTTCTTCTTCTAATTTCCCCTCTAAAATAATGATCAAACATTGCCCAGAAATATGAATGGTTGTTTTGCCAACACTGCACAGAGAAATGATTACCTTCTGTCTGTGTGAAAGATTTGACATGAGAACAAAAGAGGGTTTTATTCTGTTATGAAGCCAGGGAAATGGGATTGTTTCCCTTCCAACAGTTACTGGCTTCTTTTGTTAATGCCATTTCTAGAACTGTTCTTGTTTTCTTTAAAATAAACTGCATATAGTGAAAGCTGAGTAAATAATGGAAGACAAACATTATGTTTCTGTAATTCTACCTTTGCAGCTTTCCACCAGCTATATTTGTAATTCTCAAATGTATTTATCCTTTGGAAGTCTTGGCACAACTCTTTGCCTACTGTCTGCAAGCAAACCTGTTCCACTTCACCCAAAGTAGCTAAACAGAGTTATCATATGGAAGTGGTGCAAAAGCTACAGCCCATTTAAGCCAATGTAGCAAAATGTAGCAAAATCTAAATCAGTGTTAGATTCAATCCAAATGTACTACAGTTTAATCGCACTGCAAACTATGATTGATATAATCACAACAGTATGACCCATGAATACACACAAATATATTTTTTATTTAAATTAATATTATACATTTTGACTCATTAGTATTTAGAGTGACACAATGGGATTTGCATTTCCTCTTCTTCCCACTTCAACCCCTCTTCTTCCCCAATCTGCTCTGGAAGGTCCTTCAACCTTCCGGAGCAGATTTGGGATGTGTGTTGGGAAATGGAGAGGAAGGGAAAGGAAAGTCCCCTTTGCATTAGCGATAGCCCATTTTGCAAGCAGGACACTTACTATTGGCTATCAACCTTTTCCCCCTGCAAGGCATAAAAGCTGTGAACAACGCCAAGTTCAAATGTCCTTTTTGCCCTTCATCATGTTTTCTGATCTGTTCTCTTTTCAGCCATGCTGGTTTGGGAGCCACAAACCAAACATATGTACACACTGAAATTCTATCAAAATGAATGGCAAATATTTTGACTGCTTTTCTTTAAATGCAATAATACTGTGTTCCTAAGTCAGCGGACAGAATGGGAAGGGGAGAACAAATGCTGATTTGAATTAAAGATTGTGCCTTGGTGTAGTGGTTAAGGGTGGTAGACTCATAGTTTGGTGAACCGGGTTCGCATCCCCGCTCCTCCACATGCAGCTGCTGGGTGACCTTGGGCTAGTCACACTTCTCTGAAATCTCTCAGCCTCACTCACCTCACAGTTTGTTGTGGGGGAGTAAGGGAAAGGAGGTTGTTAGCCGCTTTGAGACTCCTTAGGGTAGTGATAAAGCGGGATATCTTCTTCTTCTTCTTTTTCTTCTTCTTCTTCTTCTCTGAAATCAAAACATGGGTCGTCGTCTACACACACACACACCCTGCCCCAATAACTTTATATTTATCATCAATGAAACACAGGTTTTTTAAAAATGTCATGGGCTAATAAAATAGGTGTGAGTCCTACCATGTCCACTTCTACATGCTTGTTGGCTATGCAATCCCAGTCTTCATTTATGTCCATTTGCTGTCATATAAGAGTGTTAAAACAACAGAAAGCAAGCAGCAACTTAGATAAGGTGGGGTGGGCCAATGTCTCTTTTTCACAGTATCTTCCCTACCTTCAGACTTAGCTTTGATACAGGGAAAGGAAAATGTGTGCACTTCACTCCCCAGCCTAGAAGCCAACTTTCAGAGGCGGAAACAGGTTTTGATGGTGGATGCAACACATTTCCACCACTGCAACCCACCTCTCACAACGCTTCCTAACCATGAAGTCAGGTTTTCCTCCACTGGAACAGAAACCCTTGGTTGTGTAGATGAAAAGCACACCCCTAGTTCACTGTTGCTTTCCGCAAGGTCACATGTCAACACTATAGGCAGAAAGGCTATCTTGGAGCCATGTTTCCCCCCTAAACCAAGTGAGCCAACATTTCTACATTCTCATTCGAGAATGACTCTTGAGATTGGTTGACAAATCTAACAAAGAGTTTTGAAAATATATGCACAGGGCTATGGGGGGAAGCTACTCGAATTGGTTCCCTACCCTAAAACTGGCTCTAGGAAGCAACACTTTCAACCTTTTACCATTTGTTCCATTTGTAACAAATGATCCATTTGTTACAAGGGTAATGTAGAAATACTATTCACTATCACCAATAACCAGCTCAGAACAACAAAACCTTGTCCTCAACTGTAACAGACAAAGAGGCATATTAGACATAAATATGCAAGTTCTCCAAAACACCAAACAGCCACACATTTTTGTTGAGGAACCTCATCTGTAAGCCAAAGTAGTTCACACCCAGTGCATGCTAAAAAGCAACTAGTAGTTAGACTGAGGTATTGTTATCATACTTCTTAAAAGGTTGCACATTTTTTTCTGTCAATGGCTACATTCCTTGAGGGTAATTCATTGCAGGGGTGGCAGCAGATGACTATAGTAGGTGTAGCTCAGGCATAGTCAAACTCAGCCCTTCAGATGTTTTGGGACTACAACTCCTATCATCCCTCACTAACAGGACCAGCGGTCAGGGATGATGGGAGTTGTAGTCCCAAAACACCTGGAGGGCCGAGTTTGACTATGCCTGGTGTAGCCAGAGGAAAAAGTCTCCTGGCTTCCTCAGTCCTATTGCACTACTGGGTTTAGAGTTACTCTCAAATAAATACACCAATAACTTACTTATCTTTTCGTCCACCTGACTAACACAGCTACTGTTGTGGAAAGCTAGTGAAACCTTGCTGACTTTAGTGCTCTCTCACATCAAAAGCAGAAGTCTTCAAATTTGTTTTCAGACTTATTTTCCCCAAGCCCTACAACCGCGGGGGGGGGGGAGGCACAACTCCCAATAATTCAGAAACTATATGGAAGGGGGGAGGAAAGATTCTTAAAAGCTAGGCAAGAAACAGGAGGGAAAGAACTCTGGTAAGATTAAAAGGGGGCATCAGCTTTAGGAGGCCAAGAGGGGGGATCATAAAATGAAGTTGCCCAGCTGCATTTTATATCTTACTGCAGTTTAAACATTGCCAAAAAGTATATAATTTGCAAAGAGAAATCTCCTTCCCAAAGCAAATGGCAAATAGTAGGAATTCACTGCACATTCCTTTAACCCCTGGTCACATTAGAGATAACAATTACTTAGTGCTAACAGTTACTTAGCACTCCTGCTCCTGGCCCAGATAAGTAATAATAACTGTCACTTGACTCATTAAGAGCAAGTGAAAGCATTTAGCATTATTACCACAGGACTTGTTAAGCACATTATGCCAGTATGAGATTTTCTGCATCAGCAGAAACAATTGATCAATCTGTAATAATTCTGCATATGTATGAATTGGATAATGATGCCTTGTAACTCCACAACATGACAGACGTGCAGACTAGTGCTTTCACTGGATTAGTCCTCATTTTTCAAGAGTATTATCAAGACAAAGAATGTGTTTATCCAATCGGTTTGGGGCGATGTAAATGAATGTGCTGAACATTTCCTTAATAAATGAGCCACCATTCTGATTATTTTCAGTAACATTTGCTGTAGTTAATTGCATCATCCATCTCAGAATCCCCTCTATTTATCCTGTTTATAGGATGGTTGAAACCTTTGTGGAAGAATCATTAATATCTTTGCAAATGTCACCAACTCCAAATGCTTTGATCATGCTAAGATTTGCCCACCCCCTGTCATCACTAGTCTCTGATGAGTTCTGGCTGATTTGCTTTGTACATCAAAGGCATTAAAGGACCTCTCAGACTCTCAGTCTTTTGGGTTGCACTTTTGAAGTCTCTTGAATACACATGAGCCATATTGTTACTGCAAAATGAAAAGTAGAGGACCAGTGTGCATATGGCGGACAATGTGACTCTGAATTTACACAGCCTTTCATCAAAGGCAAGTTGCTGCATCTGCAAGGTCCCCAAAGGCCATGTGATGGGGTCCTAACCATAACAAGCCTTCCTGACTTTAAAATAAGCAACAAGTCCCTTCAAATGTGCACCAGGAGGCAAATAATGAGCTTTTGTAGTCTGGAGAGCAAAACTAAGTGTACAAATAGTAGGAGTTTTCAATATATTCCTTTAACCCCTAATCACATCAGAGATAACATTTACTTAGATTTTGCAAGAATTAGGCAGTCTACGTGGATAGTTTGCCAGAGCAATGGATTAAATTGTGGTTTGAGCTCCCAATTTGCAAACAACACTTAAACTACCATTTCCAAGTTTGGACATAATGGGAAAATGTGGTTTATACAAGCCACGACATCAGCAGCACCCGGGATGGATGTTTTCTACAGCTAGAGTATAGCTGAACTGTTTGTGTCTGAATATCAATCAAACTGGCCTTTTCTTTTTGAATCATATAATTTTCATTTATAATGAAGAAAGAATTGTGGGAGAGGAGGTAGAATAAACCTATCTTCAGCCCCCACCCCTTGGGGATGTTCTTTGTTTCCTGGGAAAAATACAGTTAAGTTATGAACTAATGTATCTTCTGTGTTACATAAACTGCCTGAAGTCAACCATTCACACAGGTTTTCAATGTCAGTAAAACGCTGTTACCTCAGATTTACTTTCACAGACATTATTGCTTGATAATCTATGTTGAATGCTACCCATTTTGGTTTAGCAATGCGATTAAATATATTGCCAAGCTTTCGTCATCTGGGACTGCCCCTGGAAAACAGGGACACTTCTAGGGTCTGCTCCTCTGCTTCTTCCCTCAGACCTCATCTGAAAACATACAACCTTTGTGAACCTTTTTGCTGAAGCAGAAGAACGTAAGGAAACCCTGCAGGATCAGGCCAATGACCCATCTATCCCAGCATCCTGTTCTCAAATTGGCCAATGGGAAGCCAGCAAGCAGGACCTGAGTGCAACAGCTTGTGATTTCCAGTAACTAATGTAGACAGTCATATTGTCTAGAAAGTAAAGACGGGACAAAGCAATTAGGGCTGGCAGCCATTGATAGCCTCATCCTCCATGAGTTTGTCTAATCCTCTTTTAAAGCCATTCAACTTGGTGGTCATTGCTTCCTCTTGTGGGAGTGATTTCCATAGTTTAACTAAGCGCTGTGTGAAGATCTGCTAATACCCTGAGTTCTGGTATTATGAGAGGGGGGGGAGGGGAGAGAAGCCTCCTCTGAGTCCATTTTCTCCACACCACGCATAATTTTATACCTCAGCACTTAATCTCAAATTAAATGAAGCCAAAGTAAACATAACTGCTTTTTCCTTGTGTTTTGTCCTTTTAATACACACCTCTCTGGGCCCTGTCTTTGTTGTCTTCCCTGCCCACTTTAGTACAGGAGATGTACGGTGCTGTGTACAAAAACAATCCTATATGAGACATTATCCAACTTTCATTGCTCTTGGATTGAATTTGAAATGCTCTTTGGCTGTACAGTTTTGATGGAAGCTAGTGCATCAAAAAGGTGGGGGAACAGCCTCCACCTTTTTAGTACATGATGTCTGAGAGTAAGAAAGTGAAGGCTATAGTAGATTTCAGTTTGTTACAGAAAATAGCTTGAAGCATTGTGCGCATAGGCACTGGCAGACACCACATCACTGGGAGATGGGTGCTCTTTTCTCAGCAATTCTGAAGTAATGCATTTAGTTCTGGAGACTTTTGGACTGGCAAGACATAGATAAATTAAAGGGAGCCCAGGGAGACCAATACTACTGATTAGGTGGCTGGAGGGATTGATTTAACTGCCTTAAAATAATTGAAGTAAACACCCAGACTGGAGGATTATTTAACATGGTACAAAGAGTGTTAATTAGGGGTAATGGGATAAAACCAAGAATAATAAATGTGAGCTATTAGGTAAAGCATCCTAGCTGCATTACATTGTAGGGTAAGCTCCCAAAGAAAGGAAAGGTCTTGTCACTAGGGCTTTTTCCTTTGAACTATGCTAAATATCAGGGTTTGTTCATTCTGCAGGGATGCTCCAGTCCTCCTGTATGCCCGGGCCAGTGCTCTATACAAACTCATAGGAGACTATAAGAAATTAAATGTGCATGAGCTTCATAAAAAGACTAGGACTACAGTCCTGCTCATGTTTTCATGGAAATAAGGTTAAATCATTTACACATTTTAAATATACATCAAGTGTATCTTTTTAGGAGAATTCTAAAAATGATTTTAAAGAAACGGGATATTTCTCCCCAAAAATGTTTCCATATCACCGTCATCCATACAATGGCAGTTGCAAGACTTGAATGTGTCATATTGCTCAATTCTTCATCGTTACTAAAAAGTAAAACTGTGCAAAGAAGTCTGGGCCAAAGGCCTGTGTGAAAAAATATTTTTCTTCTCTTCCATTCCTTCAACTAGCTTGTATCCTGCATAAGATATTAAATCCAAAGCAGACAAAGATACATTCATATTCCCAAGTCTATGCAATTTATGATTTATGCATCAGATTTATTTTTTATTTATTAGAGATCTGTGTTCACAGATGCGGAACTCTTGCTGCCACACACTTTAACTTTGAAGTCCAAAAGAACTACAGGTTTCACAGGTTGCTGAAGAAGGAGGGTTAACCCTTTCATAAAGGAGTAAATCCATCTAATGATTGATACCGGGATATCACAGTATTCTAACCACGAAGCCATACTGGATCAAGGCATGGCTAATCTAATCCATCATTGTGTTTCTGGGAAACCCGTAAGCAGAGCTTGAAGTTTAGCAGCCCTCCTGCAAGTTTCACTAAAGTTTACAGAAAAGATTAGCAGAAACTGATTTTGAAACTGATTTGCCTTTTAACCAGTCATCTAGCTATGGTGGCTAAAAGCCAATGATGAATTTGCCTAATACTTTATGAAAGGGCAATTATATCCCTCAAGGACCTCTTGAGTGTTTCTTCCTACTGGACCAACCCTCCTTCCTGGCCCCAAAAAGAGGGAGAGATCAGGTTTTAGCTCTTGTATCCAAAGGATCATTGCAGTTGCCCCAGTGTTTTGAAAGAGGAAGGAGGGATTTTATTCAAGGGATGGGAGCAGCTGAATGGTCAGGATTGGGTATAGGGGGTAAACTGGAAGTTCTCATTTCTTTGGAGTGATACCAAAGCTCATATCCAGACCCAAGTCTGGTGAGTTTCCTGAAAACTCATCTCCTAGAACTCATTAAAAGTTCAAGAGTTTGTATTTTGCACACTATATTAGAAGCTATATGCTTCATTTGGTGCTTATTTTAACATCCAGAGTCTGCATGTCATTCTGAGAAAATGACCCTATCTACTTATCTGGGGACCTAGCAGAGGAGAGGCAAGAGCCCCTGATTATCCGGTGGCTTTTTTTTTTTAACACTTTGAAAATGGATTATCTCTGATTAACTCTCTGGATCAAATAAATAGATCAGAGACTGGAGTTAAGGGGTAACAAGTGATTGTGTAAACAGACTCCTAAATGAGTTTTTTTTTTAAATGCCTACAAAGCTCTGCTCTAATTTTACAAAGATGTTCCCTGTGGTGTTCTTTCATGAGACAGTAAGTTGGATCATGTTCTCTGTGGTTTCCATCTTCCCTTCTTTTGTTGGGGCTTAATTTAATTTAAATATTTGGCTGTGTGTAAATGGAAAATTGCCATTCTGAAGTACCATCTATTACTTTTTCTGCAAATTCTGCAGGATGAATACAATCATTGTACATTGTGGAAATTTAGTCTGGCACAGATGAGTTTGGATTAGGGATGTTGCTTTTGGTTCTTTCAAGTTTTAAAAATTGTTTTCATGATTACTGCATGCATCATTAACCCCTTTATTGTTGATATCCTATGGAGACTTGATGTGTAGTCTTAATTATTTTAAAAGACACTTCTTTGTTATTTAGCTGGTGATTAAAAATACATTAAAATGGAAACAGAAGACTGTTTTTGTTCATTAGTTGATCTTAAAAAACACTAATCATCTGGTAAGGGATTAATTTTCATATAATTCTTAAAACAATAAGTACACAACTGTAAAAATTATTTGTGCTGCCTCTCTATCAGTTAATTAACTAAATCACAAGAGCCAGAGAGAGTGATTATTTTCTATTACTCAAACGGAAAAGTCAAGAGTAGAAGCCTCAGTCAGGGCTTTTAATAATAATTCAACAATTTACCAATTACAAGGGCTTGGACTAGAAATGCTGGATTCAGCAGAAGACTGTCAGTGAGCAGAACAAAATGCTGATCTTGGAAGGGCAGAGGCAGCTATAAATTCATGGTCTTTCTTTCTTTATTTCTGACACAAATTGTCAGGGGCACAGACAGAAACAAGGCAAGAGCCTTTGAGAACTTGGCCACTTTAGCTTGTGTAGTTCCAGTACATTCCTGTGTATGCTTGCTCAGGAGTAAGTCTTCTTGAGTTCAAGGAGACTTACTCCCCAGAAAGTTGGTATAGGATTGCACCTTCTTTCTTCAGCCAGTAAAAACGGGCCAATGCTGAAGTGTACAAGAGTGGAAAAAAGGCAGCTTTCCCCATAGAGATCCCTAGATGCAACACTTCTCCGGAATTAGCTGCTGGAATGGAAAATAATATTGAATCAATTATGTTCCATCAAGGGAGTTTTGCAGTTGCAGTTTCCCTATCATCATCATGACCACCGTGGCATGGATGGGGCAGGCTTCAGTAAATAGCTTCTGTGTGGCACAGAAGGAGGCTCAGTCCTCCTTCTGGTCCACTCATGGGCCCTACCTCCCTGAGATCCAGCAAGCTCCTTGATTTGCTGTCAAGCAGAGCCAACTGCAAGCCATGTGACCCTGCAGCTGCATGACATGGCACATTCTGCCTGTCTCTTGAGTTGCAGAAGGAGAACCCCTAGCAAATTGGGGGACTCTGGTATATACAGTAGTAGTCAATAATATCTTTTCCTCCTGTATACATAAACAAATGTAAAAGACTGTAGCTACATTGGGGAGGGGCAAGCTGCCAGGTAAGGGGGATGGTTTGGGCAAGCTATAATGGTGGGTCTGGCTAAGGAAAGGATTGGGAGGGTATAAAGCAGCCTTCCTCAAACTCGGCCTTCCAGATGTTTTGAGACTACAATTCCCATCATCCCTGACCACTGGTCCTGCTAGCTAGGGATCATGGGAGTTGTAGCCAAAAACATCTGGAGGGCCGAGGTCGAGGAAGCCTGGTATAAAGAGAGGGAGGAGCATTTGGTGAGGTGTAAAGACATTGGGGAGGGAGACTGGTGAGGTGCAGAGGGAGACGGGGTTGATCAGGTGTAAAACTGCCCTGTGATCTATGGGTATAGGGTAGAATAAAATAAAATAAAATAAAATAAAATAAAATAAAATAAAATAAAAAAAATTAAAAAAGGAAGGTGGCAAAGGGCTAGGGTTGGTGGGGTCAGATGGGCCTGGTGAGTGAAGTTAACATGGCAGGCAGCCCCTGGTTATATTATAAAATCCTCAAGTTCAAATGTAGGATATTTGACAAGTCAACAGAATAGTGAGGAGGGATTGGTGATTGGAGTGATTGTTCTGTGGTATTATGGCAGTTGAAGTATAACTTTGGAATTAATATGTTCTTTATAAAAAAATAAAAAATGCATCTAAACACTTTGATTTTAGCCAATAAGTGTGTTTCACCATCCTTTAGGTAAACTAATGTCTTATCTAGATCTGTGAATATAATTTGCTGCAAGATTAAAAGATTCAGGATTAGGGGTCCCAGACTACTAAATGGGACCACAAAGCTATCGTTCAAATTAAAATTCAAAATCCCAGGTAAAGAGAAAGGTATTTGCCTAAAACTAGATAAAGATGACATAAGCTGCACCTTCCTGTGGGCAGCATTTTCGAGTGGGCAACCATCACTGAAAAGGCCCATTCTCAGGTTGCCAAACTCTGAATCTCCCATAGAGCGGACACATGAAGAAGATCCTCAGATGATTATCATAGGGTCCATATTGGTTCATGTGGGGAGAGGCAGTCCTTGAGGCACATAAGGTTTTATAAAATAAAACTTTAAAGTGAGCCTGGAAACACATTGGTAGCCAGAGCAGTCATGCCAGTATTGGTGTTATATATTCAAACCATCCTGTCAGTCAACAATCTGGCTGCTGAATTCTGCACCAGCTGCAGTTTCTGAACCATAGTCAGTTTCTATTCTATTCAGAGTAATTTCACATGAAAATAAGAGGCTGATCCAGTAAAAAAAAATTTAAAAAAATAATTAGTGAGTAGGCAAATAAATAAATAAGACACTTACCAGATGGTAAAGCTAAGCTCCTGATGGAGATAAATGTAGGTCTGAAATGAAGTTGGTCCCACCTAACGTGGGTCATTTGAGAGGTAGGCAGGATATACAATTTGTTCTGATAAATACGACTTTTCTGGAAGTACCACAGTAATCATGATGAATAACTTAGCTCTATAAATCACCCAGGGATCCATGTGACACAGGAGACAAGGCCTTTAGACTTCTTAATGATTTTATAATGGGTTGCTGGAAAGGAAAAATCTTGCTCTTCATTGATCTTTAAAAGTTGCTTATTATTGTTTAGGGTGAATAAGCCACCAGCCCTACCACTTCCATTCACTTGCTGCATCATTTCTTCAGTCATTTCCATCTGTGTGAATGCCTCTGAATTGATGAACAAAGGTTTTGAGACCTGGAATCTTCAGCACCAGAAATTACGTGCATAGTTGTGGAACAGCATCGAGTGTACATCTGTATATCATCACAAAAATGTTACAGTAACCCATCTTTCATCAAGGAAGACAGGTGGTTCAGGCAAAAATGTTCAAAACTTGTAAGTCAATCAGCCAAAAGAGGACTTTTGCTGATGTCTGTGAGCCCATACTGACTATTCTACCACACATGCTCTTTTTACACCTGAAGTGTGATAAAAAAAACCCACACTTCTCTCTTGGCAAGGTCTTACAGAAGAAGACCAAGCTACCTCAAGGTCAGAAAGTGTGATGAGGCAAGAGCAATACGGAAATTTCATCCTAACCACTTAGGGCTTATCCACACTTCCTCTTGCCCCTCTGCTTTCCCTGGGGTAAACCACTCTTTAGGGCTCAATCGGAGCAAACAGCAATTTGGACTCATGCCTAGAAAGTGTGGGTCAAGTGGAAAACAGCTTTCTAGGCACAGCACAAGCAGGTGGATGAGCCCTCACCTGCAAATTCAGTGCTGTACATTCTGCAGCAAAAAGTAGCTGTCTCCTCCTCCTTCAGACTTCTTCTTCAGGCAGTGTTTCTCAGACATGAATCCCCAGCTGTTTTGGGACTACAACTCCCATAGTCCCTGACCACTTGTCCTGCTAGCTAGGGACGATGAGAGTTGTAGTCCAACAACATCTGGGGACCCAAGTTTGAGAAATGCAGGCTTCAGGCATAACCTACTTTGACTCAGGCCTGAAGTGGAGTGAGACTTCAAGTCTCACCACTGACTACCATGAAGAAAAATGAACAAAAGGCTACTGTCACAGTTTACTTTCTCTTTATAAGAAGCCCCACAACTTTCAGGAGCCTAAATTCCTCCAGAACGCCAAGTGTACTTTAGGGTCCAAGAGGAAACTTGTTGAGGCTGTTATATCTACAGGAAGCCTCAGCCTCTTCTCATCATCAGGAACTTGAGTTCCAAATACAGTGCTACCTCGGGTTAAGTACTTAATTCATTCCAGAGGTCTGTATTTAACCTGAAACTGTTCTTAACCTGAAGCACCACCTTAGCTAATGGGGCCTCCTGCTGCCGCCACGCTGCCGGAGCATGATTTCTGTTCTCAACCTGAAGCAGAGTTCTTAACCTGAGGTACTATTTCTGGGTCTGTAACCTGAAGTGTATATAACCTGAAGCGTATGTAACCTGAGGTACCACTGTACTGTTGGGCCACCTTGTTTAATTTTTTCTTATACAGATCCCAAGTGCACTTTCTGAATATTTTCCCCTCTTTACAGAGCTGTGGTATTCTGTCACAGTGTGCGCCTCACTTCTTTCCTCCAGCATCTGGAATACCTATCTCTTTCATTAGCTTTCCTTCCCCAAGATGTTAAATGCTTCAAGTTGCTAGCCTTTGTAGGCTGTGGAGCTTCCCAATTATATAGCTGCTGCTCCCCATCTTGTTCTTCTTTGAAGTCTTTATCTATGGATAAGGGTTGGACCATTGACCAATCCCCCTTCTGTCACCATACCATGTCATACTTGGTCATGATAAGGCCAAAGAGGGGTGACAGACTCCTTACAACTATTTTTTTGACAGAAATTGATAAACTTTGCAGACACAGGAACCTCTTCTGAATGGAAGAAGCCTGCCAGATAAATGCATGGGCTTCTGTGCCAAACATTTCTACAGTTTGATATATATAAAATGGGTATGCCTATAGCTCTTTTATTTCTTGGCAGCAGTGGGTGAAATTTGCAGGTGTAGTTGCCCCTTCTGAGGGAATGTATTGAAATAATTGAATTGAATGAAGTCTACCACATTTCAGAGAGCTTGGTGCAGGGGACTTAGTTCAAGGGAGAGTCTTTACCTTTGAGGAGGGATTAGCTCCCCAGCCTTATTGTTTGGGCAATTTGATTGAAAATAGTATACCTTGTAAAGGGTACCCATGGGCAAATAGCCTGAAGAATTTTGTAAAAATAGGTGCAGAATGTATTTATTAATTTACTCAGCTTACGTACTGTTCTTAACACACAAGTCTCAAGAATGTTTTACACAGACTGCCTGCACACACTTCCAGGACATTTCAGCTGCTGGTATCCTGAATGAAGTGGGACCCATGTATCTGAATATGTCTTCCTAGATCAGCTTCCCAGATTCTTAGATCTAAGGGGAAGTACATCATGCAGCATTGAGAAGAGGGCCTTTTCTGTGGTGGCCCCAAGCATGGAATGCCATCCCTGATGCTACGGGCATTTTGGACACCAGCTAAATACCTACTTGTTTTGTGAGATGACAGCTGCCGCAAAGAGTCATGGTTGATTGAATTTGTTAGTGATAATTATTTATATTTTTCTGCTTTTATTTTCTTAATTTATTTGAATGGTTTGTACTGTAATTGTACAGTATTGTAAACCAGGATCATTTGATGAAGGGCAGGCTAAAACCTAAACTATAATAATTAAATATTATGTCAGAAGTGGTCGAGAGCCAGTGTGGTGTAGTGGTTAAGAGCGGTAGTCACGTAATCTGGGAAACTGGGTTCGTGTCTCCGCTCCTCCACATGCAGCTGCTGGGTGACCTTGGGCCAGTCACACTTCTCTGAAGTCTCTCAGCCCCACTCACCTCACAGAGTGTTTGTTGTGGGGGAGGAAGGGAAAGGAGAATGTTAGCCGCTTTGAGACTCCTGAAGGGGAGTGAAAGGCGGGATATCAAATCCAAACTCTTCTTCTTAAAAAAAAAAAAAAATTAAAATTTTAAATTAAAAATTTAAAACAGAAGTGGTCCTCAGGTGAATAAAGTATTAAAGATATGAATAATGGATCTACTAGTATATTGTTGTATGTAGTTTCCATCAGTGCTTGTTTCTGGGGGGATACAGGGGGATGCATATCCCTAAACCTTTTGTGAATCTTTGTACTTTTGTCCATTTGCAGAATTTATTTTCCCCGATTTGAACTAAAAAATGGTGATTTTTCTTGAGTCAAAAAACATTTTTTTTAAAGAAAAAAAGCACTGGCTTCTGCCAAAAAATAGCCAGGAGAAACTTATTTCCAACAAATCTCTCCCATTTCAGAGTTGTGTTTCCACTAGAATTTGTATGGAATTTTTATCATATTTGCTTTGTATGCAGTATCAGTCCCTTGACTAATGTACCGTCCTCAGCTTTTATGAAGTGTAAGTGAAAAACACTAGAGTCATCTCAGTATTGTATGTATAGCTTGCTGTCAAAATAGCTTTATCTGTGCAACCTGTGATAGGGCATCTTTCCAAAGGTAGACTAGAGTCTCTTTCACTTGCATTGTTTAACTGCATTCATTCTTCAAGTGAGTTTCTACAGGCAGCTTGTCAGCAGGTGCCGGCTTCTACTTATCATTCTGTGGGATATAAAATATATTAAGCCTATTTTAAGGAATTTGAATTTGCTCCTTCTCAGCATATGCAGCAAAATACAGTTGTGGTTTAGAATCGGAGAAAGAACTGAATCTAAAATAGACGTGTTGGAGGGGTTCTAGCAACAAGGTAAAATGTAAGATTAGATCAAGAATGGATAAATTAATATAATATGAATTTGCTGAATTAATTCTTAAAAGGGATACAAGAACGGGAGACGTGAGGAAGTCGGGAAAATAAGTTAATTGGAGATGTCAAATTAAGAAAGAGAGAATTTTTGTTTTTTTGTTATTATATGTGTTTTTATCTCTTTTTTTCTTTTTTCCTTTTTTCTCTCGTTGTATTTAATCTTCGTACTTCTGTATTGTATTTTGTGACTTTGTATTCTTTTTGTTTTTGTATTTTTTCTTGATTTTTTTCTTATTTGTTAAAATCCAATAAAATATTTATTAAAAAAACCAAAAACTAAAATAGACGTGTCGGTGCTGATCCTCCAGGCGCATCATGTGGAAAGTCCAGTTTCCACACACCCCCATCCCTCCTGAGGACAAACAGGGCTTAGGCACAAGTAGTGCAGAACATTCCAGAGAACAGGAAAACAGTGTACACAACTCCCAAATCCCCATTCAGTCCTGTGGTCCACTTTTCAAGAGATTCAAGCTCCAGAAGTAGTGTGAGAGGATGAGAGATTGGATAGGGAAGCTGGAGGTGCACACAGATTTCCTTTGTTGTGTTGCCTACTGTCATGGACCAAAAAGGAAAGGAAATCAGTGGTCTCTGCTGAGCCCATAGAGCACCCTTCAGGCACAGGTGCTACACCTGTGAGAGCAAAGAGATACCATGCATAATTTAGGGATATACAAGTTAAAATAGATATAACAAACTCTGGGTGTATAAACAGAAACACAGATAGCTATAGTTGGTATATAGCACATAAACACCCATGTTCCATTAAAAAAGGCACACGTTACCAGTCTTAAATCATTAGAGAATTCCTTTAATCGGATGTAATCCAGGAAATGTATATATAAGTGGATATACAACAACAACAATTGTCATACAGCAATACTCACCACCACAATAATCCCGTGAACAAAGCCAAGCATTTCCAATTTTACAGTGTGAACAGCAAGACCCAAAGGCTTGCTCCTAGGTACACTCAATGTTTCAATTGGTGAAATATAGTCCTCTAAAGGTGGAAGGGGAATGGGGGAGAGGAGGCATATTTCACAAAAAGAAAAATGTTCCTAATGTTTTCACTATGTCTGTGTTAGTGGTTGTCAAGATGCAGTCAGTCCAATGGTTCCAGCTTCTGTAATAAAATCAGCCGCTTGAATTATGTCCTGCATCTGCACTTGGCAGTCACTGTTTTAAGTTCTTGTAAGCCCTTTTTGTGCATTGTGAGACAGCTTGGAATCCTCTGTATTTATTACATTCTTTTCTTTTGACATTCCCACCCGTGACTAATCTTCTAGCCATTTTGATACATCACTCTGTTGGAATGCTCTAGAGTTTTCAAGCTGTGGGCCATCCTGAACAACACTTAACATGATGTATTTCCAGACCACATGACATCCCAGCACAGCCCACTGGGTACTCCAGTGAAGGGGACTATGATCGCTTTGCTAGGAGCAACACATAAATCTTTTCAGCTATCAGCAGCAAGCTGAGAAACACCCCCCCACCCGCTAAAGTTAACTAAAGATGTTTTGATGTGTGATACTACAAAAGATTGACTTAAAAGGATACCTGGCTTCCCCCATGGTCTTGTGGGCATAATTTAATAGGTGGAATGCTTATGGGATGGAATTCATCACTAAGAATTTCAATGAGTGACTTAGAGTTGTTGGTCAATCCCAATGAAGTCTACTGCAAGAGCTACTGGTTATTGTCTAAGAGCCTACTCTAACAAATATCCACCTGAGATATTTCCATTCATGGCAGGCAGTACAAAAGCAAACATCTTGTGAAAGCTATGGTACCTACTTCCTAGATCTGTAATGAGAGTTCAGGTGAAGATTCCTAGAAATTTCAGAGTAACCAAAGGGCTGTCTCACACACTCCTTTTTTCTTCTTCAAAGGTTTATCTGTGTCAGAAAAACCTGTGTCTCTGCATGGCATCCCGGATATCTTTTGGTTATGGCTGTATGAACCTTGAAACTTCCTTAGCTTTTATTTTTGTGTTCACCTGCTTTGGAAACCACATTAAGATTCTGGGTCAACATAAAGTTGTGCCAACTTTACCTGTGATTGGCTGGAAAATAGGTAAATTCTTTTCGCACCATTCACACATTTTGAGACATTTTAACATGAAGTCACAAGGCTAATATTTCTTAATAAGTACCCCCATCTTGCTGATGTGAACAGACTAGTCACACCATTAATTTTACGGAGTGGGAATAATTGGAACCCGGTAATTATGCATAGAAATATACTATGGCGTAATGATACACTAATTGTCTGTGTGCATTGTATATGAAAACCAATATTAGATTAGCAGGTCTAGCATGAATATCACCACACGTGGTTTTCTGTCTATGCTTGAAAATCTAGCTGTTGCGACTCAGAATGAAGTGTACTTTTTTATTCCAGTGTCACCAACTGTTATGAGCTTTTTAAAAGGCCCTTTTAAAGAGGCATTGGCTGGGAACATATTGTAGGTAAAACAAAAATTCTGAATTTCATTGTGTTCAAGGATTGGTTTGGCAGGGTAGAAAGTGGGGAAAATTGGGAGCATGAGGTTTTTTTAAAAAAAATACATAAAGGAACAGACTCTCTAAGAGAGTCAGAACATAAACATCTAAATGCCACAGGTTTTAAACATATGATTCAGAATGCAGAGCACCTAATTATGAGCACCATCCTGCTAAAATCAATTAGTAAAGGCTGCAGTGCTAAACACACTTACTGAAGAGTAACAGCACACTCCTAGCCATGCCTACTTAGAAGTACTGAATTCAGTGGATCTTGCTGTTAAGTAAATGGGGTTAGGATTGCATCTGAAGTCTCCTTGAACTCAGTGGGACTTCCTTCTGAGTTAACATGCTTACCATCCTGCTGCAAATCCCATTGATTTGAATGAGTTAGATAAGTATATGCTTAAATCTCTCCAGTTCAAATAGAATGGAACTTCAAAGGGACTTTTCCACTAAGTACAATTATTTGGTAAGATAGCATGAACTGAATGTGAAATATGTTCCAAAACTGCATTTCTCAGAGATGGGAATAAACTACCAAGTGTAGATGAATGTCCACTTGAAGCATTGCAACTTAGCCTGAATAAAGCACTTCACTATGCACATTTCTAATTTGAGATAGTACTCAGAGGACGGTTTCTAGATCTTCCTTTTATAACTCCACGTATTGTCATAGCAATACAATCATCAGATCGATCTCTAGGTTTTCGCAATTAGCAATGAATGATGAATAATCTATTCTAAGGTCACCGCACACTTTGCAAAAAAAAAAACAAACCAGCAACAGGGGGGGGGGGAGAGATAATGACAAGCTCCGAATATTTCAGATATGGCTATCAATAACTCCCAATTTGCACCTGTAGCTTACTTTGTTTCTTAGGACTCAGCTAGACTGGTAAAGAAAAAGCAATTTATGTGTCTTGTATGTGCGATATAACATTGTGCAATGTAGAATCAGTTTTTTCTCTACCTGTTTTCCCTGTTTAAATTTACAATGCTTTAAACTGAAACACTTCTTTGATGCATCTAGATCCAGCCTAGATCTGATTATTTGTTTCCTTCACAGCCACTGTACTGCTTGTCAGCCCTATAGACTGTCTCCCCTTCCAAATGTTATGATATCACTAGAACTAAGCCACTAGGAGAATCAAGTCAGAGATAGGTGACAGCCTGCCTTCATACCAACATTTATGATAATAATCTGATATTAATAACAGCAGGAGAGTGATATATGTTAAGGGGAATGTAAATAACTGCATAATAAGTGACCATTGTGCACATTCACTAGGCATCATGGAGAACGTGCACATAAGGCTTACATGAAGAAGGAATTATGCACATTTACCATTCAGTATACACAGTCATCAACAGGCCATGGAGAAATGTACATATCTCAGCTGAATTTTGTATAGTCTCCAGTCACTATGCAAAATTCCTAACAGGGTTTAAGGAATATGCATATAGTGGCTGAAATTTGTACATTCTCTGTCCATTATGTGTGTCTTTTGAACCTGGTTCTGGCTGGCGGACCTCAGGGTTCAGGAAAGACAAGAAACAAAATAGATTGTGAAAGTTGGAAGTCTCCCTTTCTCCCCGCTTGCTATGGAAAAGGCAGGAATATATCATTGCTTCTGCAACATGTAATTTTCCTTGGGCTTTTAGCATGTTCCTACTAAGTAGCTTCCTGGCCCTGGAAGCTGCTCCTTATCTTTGGCTCTTTATTTTGTTTATACAACCCCATGTTACTGATTTCTTCATTGGGATGCCTGATTTCTTCCTTTGATGTGATGCTTTGCTTTAGCTTTGTCCTATATGGTCACACGTACTAAGCTTGCTTCCCATTTCTCTCACTCCTGATCCTGCACAGATTGCTCATGCACTTTTCCATGACACAGAATTAATTGGCGCAGCTTCCTTTCACCAGACAATACCTCCAACTGATGACAATCAGCTTTATCTCGTGTCTGTTGCCGGTTGGAATTGAACTGACAAAGATCAGCAGAATCCAAGCTTCATAAAGTTTGATGTGGGAAGCAACGAGAAAGGGCCGCGGGGAAATTGGTCTTAAAAACTCACAGCTGCTTCTGTGGAAAGAGTTGGAGATTTGTCCATGAAGAGACTCACCAGGGTACGTCCCAGTGGGACAAAATGGGAGAGTAGCATAAAGGCAGGAGTGACTAAATTTCTTAAAATGTTGTGGAGCAATTAATGTTAGCTTTGTGGCAAATAGATTTTGAATTTCAGAGTTTTGAATGTCTGACTGGGGAATTAATTGACCTGCTGGGATTGCAGTAGGAGGCCATCTATCCTGCAGCCCCTTACAGCACTGCTTATTTCATGGTACATATTCTAATTACAATGAATCTGCAGGTTTATGTGCTATTATATTATCCATGAAAGTAACTATATGCAACAAAGTTTTGATTTTTCATAATAGTCTATAACTGAGAATATCTGTTCCATTTTCTTTTCTTTCTTTCTTTCTTTCTTTCTTTCTTTCTTTCTTTCTTTCTTTCTTATATTTTGGTCAAGATATACACTTAAGGCTTGAGCTGAAAATGTTTGTCTCCAAAGCTGATGTTATTCAAGCCTTGGCCACATCTTTTATTTTATTGTCTTTCCAAATCTCATGCATGCAAATGTGTTACTCCCTTCAGAAGTAATTTCATTCATAGCCCCAAATACACTGCTAGCAATTTATTTGCATCCCTGGGGTCTTAGAACTAAAGAGATATCCCGTCACTAAAGCATGGAGCTTAGCAGGTTACAAAAAATAAAATAAAAAATGTCAGCCTCTAGGACTACTATGAATTTTGCAAGTTCAGGTTTCAAACAGAATGTGTGGTTTCACAGAAACCAATTTGCCTGTGGATTTTTTTTTTATTCTACTTTGCTGATTCCACGCTTGATTCATCAAACCTTTATTTCTTGGTCTATTGCTTAAAAAAAAAAGTCCTGAAGCCTCTTCTGCTTCTGAAAAGAGATGCACCTGCGCCTCTGTTTTCCACTGCAGAGTAGTACTTTCTGTTTGAAGATTTCCCTGTAAGATCTTGCAAAAATCCCAGCCACTGCTAACTTGGCATTGTTCTAATTAGAAGACCAAGTGTGAGTTTTTTTGATCTCTAATAAACAGTGCATCAGAATGCAAACCACCACCAGTTTGTCTCCCATAAGCCAACTCCCATTCTTAGGTGGTAGAAGGCCTTCTTTCTCCAGTTCCAGGATTCTTCTCCTCAATAGCTAATCAAAGATGATATTCTTTGAAACAGACAAAAATCCCGGGAGCCATGTTGTCCCATGAGAAATCTGAACATTCTGCCACTTAAGGATGAGAGTTAGCCTGTGTGAGAACTCTAGAGCCAATAAGTAATACTGTGGTACCTTGAGTTACAGATGCTTCAGGTTACAGACTCCACTAACCCAGAAATAGTACCTTGAGTTACTTTGCTTCAGAATGAGAACAGAAACTGTGTTCCGGCGGCGCGGCGGCAGCGGGAGGTCCCATTAGCTAAAATGGTGCTTCAGGTTAAGAACAGTTTCAGGTTAAGAACGGACCTCCAGAATGAATTAAGTTCTTAACCCGAGGTACCACTATACTCCTCAATAGTATCTGAAGTATCTGAAGAAGTGTGCATGCACAGGAAAGCTCATACCAATAACTAACTTAGTTGGTCTCTAAGGTGCTATTAGAAGGATTTTTTTTTTTACTTTGTTTTGACTCTTCAATAAGGCATTTATCGTTTCTTTACTGGGTTCACCATCTAAAATTTATCTCGTGCTGTGTTGATATGACTTGCACATTTTTGTTTACTTTTGGTCTCTGCCTTACAGGGAACCCACATGCCAGACAAGAGGTGGGGAACCTGTAGCCCTGCATTTATCAGATTATAAACTACAGAGACAGAAGGATGCCTGCCAGCAAAACCTTTCAAGAGGAGCAGGCCCATTGCCATCACCCTGAACGCCAGGGCATAACGCTAGGGTCCATGGGTTCCATAGGGGTCCACCAGGGCTGACACCAGGATTATTGTTATTACTTTTTAATTCAATATATTAAAGATCTGGCAATTAAAGGAGAAGTACTAAGCCAGGCAGATGCAACAGCTGAGATCTTTCCTTCCTCACCCCCAAAATGCTTCTGGGCTAGAGGCACTTGGAGAAAATAATCACATTAGCCAGCTGACCTGGTGCTTTTCCTTTCAATGCTCCTGTGAAAGGAAATTTATGCCCATTGATGAATCATTGTCCCCATGCATGCTAAGTTGCCAGAGGGGTCCAAGGGGTACTCCATCTCCAAAATCAGCAACCTGTGTCTTCCCAGCAAACTTGCCGGGGAGAGAGGACAGTTAGGAATCTTTCTAGGCTGATATGACGTTTCTCCCCTGACCTAGATGGAAAAGTACTGGGATGTCTGTTGCCTGCTCCCTGCCACAGAGTAAGCTTTCTGTAGGATTGGGGCTTCTAGGAGGTCCCATTCCAGAAAGTTACAGATACTTAAGGGGCACAGAGGGCTATTGGGGGAAGAGAGAAAACAATCACACCTCCTCTTGTTTTGCTGGTGGGAGCATCCTGTGATTCTCCAAGGCAATGTTTGGCCTCAATATGGAATCATCATGGTTCACAGATAAAGAAACTACTAGGGAGTTGGGAATGTTGCAGCCCTGCATACACAAGCTTGGCTGGTACCTGCAATGTTTTTGTGCCTTTAATGAGCCATCATTCAAATGGATCTTTGATTATTCCTGTAGCTCTCTGTGTGTGATGATTTGTGATATCAGAGAGGACCAGAAATCATTTTAAATATTTTTGTTACAGTGCCATTCAAATCAACCAGGGGGAGACAAATAACATGCACTGTTGGCTACTCACTATCCCAGTCAGAAGAGAGCACTTTAGGAGGTCCCCTTATATTTGCACCAGCTGTGTGTGCCTTAATTTAAAAGTAATTTCAAATGCTTAATTCGGTCACTTCATTTTGAAAAGAGGACTTTTAATAATGAAATACATGCACACCTGCTACAATGTAAATACGTCCCCTTGGTCTGAAGATTTTTTAAAATATATATTTAAATAGTCCTTTTTATTAAATCTGAAATGTCCAAATCACCAAATCATAGTCAGTTGCACGGAAAAGTAGTTTTGCAGGATTGCTTTCCTGCAATCTTATCTCACAGCTGCAGAATGTCCGTTGATAATGCTGCCTTCATGTTAGACAAGCAATCAAATAATTTGATTGTTCTGTGCTTCAGAGCTATGCTTTAAAAATTAAGACTGCTTTGTGTCTTGTGGTGTGACAAAGTCCTTCATTTTATTTGTTGGCAAGTTTTGAAAGCTCTGGCTTTCGCAATATTCCCTTCCTCCTCCCGCCCCATCTTCACACAACCAATTGATTCAATGTGTTTCCTATATTGAATTATTCACACCTTTATCCTACTGTGAACTCCTTTCAATGTTCTTCAAGCAGGCCAGCTGATAGTATCATTTCTGTCTGGAAAGAAAGGGGAAAATATGGGTGAATTTGACCCATCTAGTAGAACAAACATGTAGAATCCTGTTATTCAGAATATGCCTTGAGTGGCTGTGTTTCCACTATGCCACATGCAAGCACATTTAGAAGAACCAGTAACCACAGAATAATTAAAGGGATTTCACACCTCATGCTGAGATCTTTTAGAAGAGATCTTTAAGAGCTAAAGATTGGAATAGTGTAATGTTGGCTACTTCAACAGTTCTACTGTTTCTTTTAAATGGCTGCTGAGGACATTTAACTGCTCAGTGACCCTTAATAGTGTAATGGTTGTTTATACTGGTTCCCCTTAAATCAGGTTGGAGAATTGTAGGACGTGGTTCTCTAACTTCTCTGTTGGTCCTTTGGGTTCCTTCCCTCCTCATTCCTCTCCAAATGTTTTTCTGATTAGAATGTGCTCTTGAACAGTGATAGTGTTTCTTGTTTGTCTGGATACAGATGTGTGGGGTAAAGGTAAGAGTCACACCATTCCTCCAACCTCTGGCACTTGCCCACCATGGACCTGTAGTCTCCAGAAGGTTCACCATCAGGAATGCAGCCTGCACCTGCCCACCATGGACCTGTAGTCTCCAGAAGGTTCACCATCTGG
The DNA here is from genome assembly GCF_964188305.1 of Podarcis bocagei. Taxonomy (NCBI): domain Eukaryota; kingdom Metazoa; phylum Chordata; class Lepidosauria; order Squamata; family Lacertidae; genus Podarcis; species Podarcis bocagei. The sequence continues at coordinate 86,435,612 of NC_138126.1, read as the reverse complement.
AATGCAGCCATGGTGTAGTGGTTAAGAGCGGTAGTCTCGTAATATGGTGAACTGGGTTCGCGTCTCCGCTCCTCCATATGCAGCTGCTGGGTGACCTTGGGCTAGTTACACTTCTCTGAAGTCTCTCAGCCTCACTCACCTCACAGAGTGTTTGTTGTGAGGGAGGAAGGGAAAGGAGAATGTTAGCCGCTTTGAGACTCCTTTGGGTAGTGATAAAGCAGGATATCAAATCCAAACTCCTCCTCCTCCTCCTCCTCCTCCTCCTCCTCCTCCTCCTCTTCTTCTTCTTCTTCTTCTTCTTCTTCTTCTTCTTCAACAACAACCTGATCCCTACCATTGCTTTAAAGGATCACTGGTAGGTAAATAAGAACCATAGAGGTTTGTAGAATTCGAAAGGACCCCAAGGGTCATCTACTCCAGCTCCTTGCAATGCAGGAATCTCAAATAAAGCACCCATGACAGATGGCAATCCAACCTCTGCTTAAAAACTCCAACTGAAGGAGAGCACACCACCTCCTGAGGTATTCTGGACCTAGTAACATACAGCAACATCCCTTACAATCATACCATTTTACAATATTGAGAACCCTAGAGCAAAGCACCTGCTCATTTGTAACTAAAGGAAGTTGCCTTGGGTTGGCAACATTCACTACGCTGGGCCAGTAACCAGAACAAAAGCCCCATTAGTTCCATGGATGGGGCAATAATTATATTAATGTGCAGGTGAGCTCACCAAAGAAAGAAGGGGGGTTAAATTATTTAGGTAATTCAGGTAGGCTGAAGTTTTGTGAAGAGACTCAGCATGTGCATTTTTAAAAAGGAACACAGTATGATCCTAGGGATGAGTGAAAAACATGTTTGTTCCATGCTGTGTGTTCTGGCATGAAGGAAGCCTTATGGAAAAGCATACAGAAAGCAACAAGGTAGACTGTGAAACTTGCAAGTTACTTTTATGTGTGTCTTCTGATGGCAAGGTAAGAGGAGCCAGGAAAGTATTGTACACACAATTTTGGCTTGATAAGGGTTCACAATGTTATTTTCCAAATCTTTTAAAGGACACCAGAATTCATCTAAAAAAGTAAGGCAGGGGCAAAAAGTCACACACACCAACTCAATTTCCACGCCTTGTACCAAAGACGTAGGATGGGGAAGCTGAGGCCTTGCAGACCTTGCTGGACTACAATTTCCATCATACCTCACCATTCCCAGTCTGGCCGGGGCTGATGGGAGTGAAAGCCACAGGTTCCCTGCCAGTCACGTGGACTGAGCATAGGTGGAAGATGGTAGCAGAAAAGTGGCTCTCAGTCAGTGCAATAAGTTCTCCTCAGTCTCACACTTCAGTAGTCCTTGAGTTAAGGAACAGGATATTAAATAATGTCTGGTGGCAGCCAAGAACAAATGTATGTTTGAAGAGGCAAATAGTATACTATTATGTCTCATTTTTTAAAACAATCTGCACACATTTCCAAAGAAATGCTAGGAATTCTTGTTTTATTTATTTTTGCTTTCTGTCAGTATTTGTTTCTGATCTCCCAGCATTGTGTGTTGACAAATTAACTGATTGCAACCATTGTTGTTGGTGTCAAATTAGCTGATTTGTTGATGTTATATAGTAATGCTAGTTTGCAAGCAAACAGGAGTGAGTGATTTTCACCTCACTTTCCAATTTGCACTTTCTGTGGTCGCCTTTACAAACTGCTTTCCCAGCTGTATTCTTGTTTGTTTGTTTGTTTGTTTGTTTTAGAAAACAGAAACGGTATTAATTTACAAATCATGAAGGAAAGTTACCAACGACAACTATTAATTAGCTGGCACATCTGCCGTGAAGGTGTTTCCGCAAGCCTTGTCTTAAGTATTCTCCAGCCTCTTCCATTTTGGGGATCAATGCTAATTTCCAGCGCTTACTAGCAATCATAGATGACTAGCAGTTAAAAAACCATCAGCCCTGTCACGTTTTTCAGTGAACAGAATCCCTTTCCAGATGGCCCATCATTTGGATAATGGACAGCCTGAGGGGATAAAAATGTCACCTGTTGAAGTGAGTCGCTAGTATTGATATAAACCGCTATTCATGAAGTGGACAGGAACCTGAAAACAGCACTATGGATTTATAGTGCAGTCATTAGCCTTTATTTATTTGTTTGTTTGTTTATTTATTTATTTATTGGCAGCACTTTGTGCTTCCCAGTTTATATAGAAGGAAATACTATGCTGTATTATTCCCCTATCTTTTTGGCAACATATGCTGCTTCTCCATCGATCAGGCTAATGATAGGATATACAATGTGTATATTATGTAAAATGTGACAGCTAAAATGTTTAGAGATGCCACTATACAAATCAGCAAATGTGTGTGTTACATACAATATGAAATTCAGACTAGTTCATGAGCAGAGCTACAAAAAAACCCAAAAAAACCATCTGCGAACACACTCTGATGTAAAAATGCTTTATGGGCTAATCAAGGCACATAGATGTGGCAGGAATTGGATGAAACCCTTTCCAGATCTCTGGTACTACTACTAAAAATAACTCATGAAAAACACTTCTGTTATTGTATGAAACCAAACATAGGGTGATTCTACACCAGCACTTTTTCTCTGGAATTTCCACTTTCTCTTTCTCATTTCACAGAAATTCCAGATGGCATTGTTTTCCCATTGTTGACTTCCAGGTATACTGAGCCGGGCCATTGGTCCAACTAAATACATGTTGCCCATGACATCTGGAAGCATCTGAAAACCAGGTTTTCAGACAGGAATGCTTTGACAAATTTCCTTAAAAATAGCTCAAAACAACTGTCTGGATTTTCACTTTTTGAAATATCACAACCCTACTCTGAAGCACTATTAAGAAATTTCTAGGTGTTTCCTTTTTGAAGGCTCAGTTGAGCAGGCATTTATTACCATTGATACTACAATTCCAACTATGATCAGAAGGCTCAATGGCAGTTCATCTGCTTTGAATGCAGAAGGCCCCATGTCAGTCCCTGGCATATCCAGATAGGACTAGAAAAGACTCACTACCTTAGAGAGTCACTACTAGTCAATATAGGCAGTACTGAGCTAGGTAGGGCAATGGCCTGACTGATTATGATGATATTCTACCCATCTGACTAGGTTGCCCCAGTTGCTCTGGGTGGCTTCTATGCTTGTATGATAATTATTGACTTGCTTTAGGATTTACACCATACGTTATCTAAAGAATCAGGGCATCACACAACCATGCTATCAAAGCAAGAAACATTAAAAATTCCAGTTACCAAGTAGAAGCAGCATAAAACAGAAGGATAAAATGTAATCTATCACAGTATAGATCTGTAAAAGTAGCATCAGAAAACAAAGCAATAAATGTGACCTGTACTTCAGCACACAAGCATAAAACTATCTCAGCTAGCTATTGAAAATGTTGTTACAGGCCAAAAGGTCTTCTACAAAGAGTGATATTTGCCCTCAGCCAAAATGTCATATTGGAGGGAGTTCTAGGGAACTGGGATGACTATAGAGGAGGACCTTTTCCTGGTCACCTCTACTGCAACTAGAACACTAAAGCAATGGTTCTAAGCAGTTTCCTGGAAGTAAGTGCCACCGAGCCCACCTCCAACTGAATGTTGCCATGATTGAGATGTTGGGTGGATCAGGCCAAGCCAAGAAATATTGCTGCCTGAAGTGAAGGGCAAGATGTCATTTCTCCAATTTCCTGTACAGGAGCCAGTTGGGCAGCTAATTGAATCGTAGAGCATCCAGCACTGTTTCTGAGGGTGCCAGGTTAGCTTAGGGGGCAAAGGGGCAGATTAGGTGTGGCACACACAGCTCTGTCATTAACACGTCTCCACCACTTTCGGCCCCCACCATCTGCTACCTGAGGCAGCTGAATCATTGTGTCTAATAGCAGGGCTGGCCCTGACAAGATGCTTTAAAAATATAGTATTGTAATATTTGAGTCTTTATGTATGCTATCTGAAGATAAAGATGTCTTTGAAAGGCACTAGATCATATACATCAAGCACATAATACTGTTGAATTTTATGGACAGCCATATCTACAACAAAGGTGCTGAGTGCCCCAAATGATATTCAAGAGATTTACCAGAAAAGACTTTGAACTATTTATAATAGATCCATTTTAATACTATAAATAGTTCAGTGCTTCTCCCAGTTTTGAGCAGATATCCATAAAACAGCACATTTTCTCTCGTCTTTGGAGCTATATTTATTCATCTCTGTGCTCTGGGAACACCACCCTTTTCTTCTTCACTATTTTCAACTCAGCTTAATGCTTCTGTAGTCTTTCCCATCTCATTTCTCTCCTCCTCTTGGGCTGACCCTCTTGAGAAATGCAGAACCCTTTTTATCCCCACATAATGAGTTACTTAGGTTTCTTTCCATTTCTTTCTATCCTCATGGCCACCTCCGTCATCTCTTTTGTGTTTCTCGTTCTCCATTTGTTTTTGTGGTGAATTTTTTTAATCATTCAGTGATGATGTTGTTTTCATTACCTTGTGTGACACTCACTTTTTCTCCTCGTTTGTCAATGAATTCCCAAGCTTCTGCCCTTGCGTGTAGAAGATATATGTGCTGTATACTCTTCCTTTCAGGTAATGTGTAGAGTGGTCCTCAAAATATTTTCAGGACTGTGAGCATGCTGCCCAAGCCCATTTAGTTTTCTAATCAATCTTTGCACCCAAATTCAGAGACAAAGGAAGTTTCACTTCATCCTTCAATTGCTTGTGATAACGGTGCAAGAGGGGACACTTTGGGGTTAGCCTAATGGGGTGGGGAATACTTTAAGGACAACAAGCCAGGGAAAGTTTGTATCAGCCATTCTCTCCAAGGACTGCTCCACATGCTACTGTATATATATTGTGATAATTAACTTAATAGCTTTATTGTGAGATACAGGCAGAACTATGTGTATTTCCTCATTCTATGCAAGGTAGAAAAACAAAACATGTTTCCTAGAACTTTCTCTTTTCATATGGAATTTTTGCTAACCCTTATTATTCTGTGGAGAGGTTTAAAAGAGTGTGTGGACAAGCTCAGATTAAATGAATAAATAAGGCTTCAAATGTTCAAGGGACAAGATTCAGTGTCCTGTGAAGAGCTTTACTATCCCCATGACTATTAGAAGCAGAATACATTAGGCAAAATAAAAATATGCAAATGTGATTTATTTGCATAATTTATACAAGTCCCAGAATTCTACTTTCCTTAATGCAGAAATTTGTCTCTTGTGGCATTTGTTTTGTTTGGGCATGGAGTATACTGGATACTGGTGTATAAAAATGGTAAAGTTAACAGACGATAGTTGTTTGCGCTATATGGAAGTCTGTTTTACTGCCCAAAGCTTAAACTAGTGGTGTGCCTTTTTGCTTATAGCAAAGTTCTACAAATACTTTGTCAGGGGTGGGGAATTTCCAGTCTAAGGACTAATACTGGCACTCCCAAGAGGTCAAATTTGGCCCACAGAGTTATATAAACAATGACGGCACACACCTACCAATCAGCTGATATCACTCTGATGCCAGCTGATGGGGCGGCGTTTTATTTTGCATTGATTTAGTGTGCCAGTTCCCTGCCAGGGACAGGTGCAGGCAGACAAAGCACAGTGTGGGCCTGATTGAAAGTGCTTTTGCAGACAGCCCTGCCCTACTGTTTAAATCTGCAGTCTTTGGAGGTTCAAAGAGTACCACAAGGCTGTTTGAAAAAGGGCTTTCACGCAGCTCTGCTCTTTGAACCTCTGGAAACTGTTTCAATGTAATTTGCTGAAATCTGATCCAATGTAATTTCCTAGTAGCGGATTGCTCAGTCCATAGAGCACCAGACCAGATCTCAGGGTCATGGATCCGAGCTCTACAGTGGGCAAAAAGATTCCTGTGTTGCAGGGAGTTGGACTCGATAACCATCAGGATCCTTTCCAATGCTACAATTCTATGAGAAGATTCTGGAATGCAGGGTTGTTAAGAACTCTAGAAGCGCAAGCATTTAGTCTCAAGGCAACTTTGATACATCTTGCTTTCTGTTATGAAACTGCACAAATTACCAAACAAGGTAACTCATACATCATGAAAGATTGTGAGAGATGAAACCAGTTCATGTGACATAAATTAGGAAGAAATGTGTTGCAAATGCCAGATGCTGTAAATAGTAAAATATTCATGTGTTGCACAGGCTTGTAATCAAAGCTATCTAAATTATAGGAAATGGTGTGTGGGTAGCAATCGTCTGTTGCTATTTTTAAGCAGGCAAAATTAGGTGAAACGTCTTGAAAGCAGGAGTATAAAGAGAGATTAGTCTGCAGTATTCCTACCTCCTTACAAAGACATACCTATGTTAACTGGATCCACCAAGACTTGTCAAGAGATAGAGGCATGTATCCCTTAACTGTATGCCAAGAGCTATGCTTACAAGCTTTAAATTAAAGCAGAAAAAAATCTGGAGGATGGAAATGTATTGACTTGGTATCATTGAGAAGGCAGATGCCACTGGATCAATGCTAAACTCCGACTCTGACAGAGCTGTAATGGAGGGCTTTTCACAGAGCCATCACTTTGTTGCGTCCTAAGCAATGGTGTGGAACAGTTACTGGAAATGGGATGTGTATGTATGAACTCTACGATCTGTGACCTGATAAAATGAGAAAAATAGATGGACATGCCCTTGAGTAAAATAACAAATCTAACTGGACAGAGATTCATGGTGGAAACACCTCTGGAAATAATAGTTGCTATTTCTAAGTGTGTTTTAAAGAGTTGACTCAATTGTAATTCATGACAAAATTAATAGCCATTCGAGGCAATATTTTGGTTTAAGGAAAATGCATGTTTGTGAGTGGTACGGTAAAATCCAATGCTGACAAACCTTACTCACCAAACAGTTTACATCCAGTAGGGAAAGCGTGTTCTCCTTCATGGAGAGCACGTGTTGCGGTGGGGGCTGGCAAGACACCCACTGTTGCTAGGCGGAGAGAGTTTGGCCACCATTAACATTAAGCTTCCTGTTGCTGGGGAGATTTAAATGTTGCTATTTTGTGATTGACAGCCATAGCTCTTAAATACCCTGAGCGCAGCGTTGAGCTTCCTCTTTTCACTGCACGCATCAGAACACCCGCCCTCCCTCCCTGTTTTCAGGTTGTTCGCTTGACCTTGCTATGCCTGTCATGGGGTCGTCTGCTTTTGGAGCGGGGGCCCAGTAGGAATTTTGTCCATTTGGCTGATTGGCTGGTGCCATTTGATTTTTGCCTACTGCGTAGCAAATCGTCACAACTTGTAAGGTTGTGGTTAGACATTGGTTTTGGAATTGGTTGGTGGAGGGGTATGGATTGGCTGTGCCTGCCCCTCCAAAGTGCTGCTGCTGCAGGGGTTTTCTGTTAAAGGAACCCGGGGGCTCGCCATGCTTTTGTCTGAACTGTGTCAAGGGGTTAGGGCCATGCAAGAACCCCTGGGAGCATTTGGGGAGAGGTGAGGCATGGTTCCCAGTCCCGTCTCTCTCCCCAAAATGTTTTCCCCTTTCTGACTTTGTGGGAGTGCAATGTCAGACTGTTCCCGTGCGGGGTCAGGTAGTCGCAACCAATGCCTAAGCAACCACTCACATCGCTTGTAATTTTAATAAAGTTGTGGCCAAAATTATGACAAAAATCTTAAACAAAAATTATGTGTCAATTGTGTTTTATTTGGGGTGTCTTGGGGACCTTGACACAAAACTTTTAGGCAGCATGAGACAGGTGGCTCAGGTTTGCGGTGCCATGCAAGGGTAATAAATTGTTATTATTAATGTGTTTTTTACCACCAGGGATAGGGAGAGGTGCTTGTGGGGTTTTCTGCTTTAGATGCCAAAATATCTTCAATAGTTCAATCCCCAATGGCATGTTCAGGCAGGGCTGGGAGAGCCCCCTGTTTGAAACCCCACGGAGCACTGCCAGTCAGCTAGATGAACCACTAGGTGTGACTCAGTATAACAGAGCCCATGTGGTGTGGTAGTCAGAGTGTCAACTAGACCTGAGAGAGCAGGATTCAAATCCCTACTCAGTCATGAAGCTCTCAGTGGGTGACCTTGGGCCAGTCCCTGCCTCTTGGCTTCACCTACCTCACAGGGTTGTTGGGGAATAAATGACAACCATGGATTCCACCTTGGAGAAAAAGGTGGGATATAAATGTGATAGGTAGGTAGGTAGGTAGGTCTCATTCGCCAGTACTGAATGGTCTGTGGTATCATTGATGCAATTGCCTCTGCATAATTGTCCCTCTGCCCCCAGACATTATGTTTCTGCAGAAAAAAACACTTGGTATTATACCAATAAAATGGAAGTGCATCTTTGAATAATAGTTCTAATTTATTAATGTAATTGTCCTTAGAAGTATCCCCCTCCAAGCAAAGCAAGAGTTCAGAATGCCATTTATTTTTTAACATACTCTGAATGCAACACAGCAAACTGCTAGCAGAATGAATGCTATAGTTGCCAATTTGAAAAAGAAAAGCCACTGAGCATGTTGCTATGATGCTTTTTATGTGCACAATATCAAATAAAGCCACAATTTTATTTAGGCGCTTACAATTATGCGCAATGACTATTTTTATCCAAAGTTGTTTTCATAATGAATCCCTATTCCCTTATTTTCAAATTGGCTTTAGCAGAACAGAGTGATTATAAAGCATATTAATCTTCATTTTTCACACTGAGATTCATTTCCTAAGGCTGGAAACAACAACAACTAAAACCATCAGCATCTAGGATACATGAATGTAATGTAGATTGAAAAGCAAGCACAAGGAATTAGTTAGCGGCTCTAGTGCCTTGTTGATTTCTCAGTAAATAGACTTAGATTGATGAGTGGGATGGGGCGAGGGAACCAAGCAGGTAAGCTAGATAGCCAGAGTGAAGATACTTTGCAAAACAATAAATGAATTCCACTCCCTCCCACCCACATTTATTAGGGGAGGAAATCAACATAAACTGTCTACTGTCATTGTCATCCTAGGGTGAAAGTTCATATGGGAAACTTATGCTGGTCATAGGGAATCATTTATATTGCCATTTAGAGACAGACCAGTAGTTGAGACTAATTCCCTCTGCTGCCTACCATCCTGTCTACAAGGGGGAATTCACCTTGCAGGCACTGGAAGCAGACCCCAGCCCAGAGAGACTTACTAAGCCTTTCTTCATTTACCCCGTTATTTCAAAACTGAAGCCAACCTGGTCAATAATAGGAAAAAGGCATTCTATGTGTGTAGGCAGAGCTTCATAATGGTTCAAACATGAAACAACACTGCTGAATTTCCCCACCACATCGCCCTTCTCCCCTCCAAGTTCTTTCCTTGGAAGACTCAAAGCAGAATCTCTAAGACTACCCTGTGAGGTAGAGCCATTTTTCCTGTAATAACAGTAAAGGTATGTCAGTAATTTTGATCCAGGAAGTATTGAAATGGTTCATGTGCCTAGATAACCCTAAGTCACTATGGTATGTTATCGGCTTTTAAGACTATTAAGTTTCCTATCAGGGAATTAGATGTGGAGGAATGGGACTCTCGCTCGGAAGCATCTTGTTCTCCAATTTCGGAAAGACCCCAAAGGATGTTTTTGGGTAATTGCTTATTCACTCTCAGAGCTTTTTGCTTGTTATCAAATAAATAAATGAGCAAAAGTCAGAGAAGAAATTACTGAGACATGGGGAGATGCTAGTTTCTAAGTGGTTAGCACTTAGAAAATGGGTAGTGTGGCTGGCAATGATTTTGTTTCTTGTACAGTATATAGGAAAATGGGCATAAGTCTTTATATAAACTCAAGGCCAAGGCAGCTGTAAAGTTGGACAGTTCCTCTTTTCAAATATAGCTTAGAAAATATACTGGGTGTTTTCCCCAGTCATTAACACACTCTACACTGCACTTAATAAACAAACCCTGGAAACACAAACCGTGGGGTTGAGCAGAAGGTATGTGTAGCAATTTTGCCGCTTGGGAGGAATGTGTGTGAGAGAGTCTGTTTTCTCATTTTCCAAAAAAAATTCACAGGGGTGTTATATTGCCATGGAGTTTTGACTTTATTCATAGAGCGGGGATTTCCCCACAATACTGAACTAAAGAGGTCTTGGAGAGCATTTTTCTGAGGTAATATCAGAATGTTAGCTACTATATTGAGTAGCCACTCTTTCTGAGAAAGTCATCCGCTAAGGTTGTCCTGCCAACTTTGCAAGTGTACTACATTTGTACAGTCTCCACTGCTTTCTACAGGATGTCATGAGTGTCATGGAATTGTTATGGAGGGAGTTGGAGCAGGACTACCATGAAGAGCATCCTAGCAGGATAGGGGAGGGGATATCGGGACGCCAAATATCTGGTCCCAGCGAGAAGGCCAGTAGTCTAAGGATTGGAGAGCTAGATCCAGGGGGTGGACCAAATTGACTGGCAGAGGAGGTAACTCCTGGTGTGAAGCTATATTCTGTCAATGAGGAGCCTCCTCCTTCTGGGAAAGTGACTGAGAGTAAATTGGACTGAGAGTAAAATGGATACTGAGCTAGCATTGACACTGCCTGTGTCTCAGAGGACATGGAGACATCAGCACAGGTGCAGACAAAGCTTGCAGTCCAAAGCCACTTGAAGGAATGCCTATTTTTGCTTGTCCAGGTTGACTGGCACTAAATTATATAATGCACTATAGTTTTGTGTGAGAGAGTGGGGGTTGACATCTTAGATTCACCCCTAGGTATGCACTTAAAAACAATCTCAACCCAGCCTAGTACTTCGCCATTATGCAAACATAACCCTGTGTGGAGCTGAGGTTTTTTATGTAGCCACATAACAAGCTCCTTGAAATGAGGACTGCAGCAGTATATCCTATCTTGAAATTCCAAACTGTTATTGCCCACATTAAATCCAATCATGTAACAATCCTAAAACATTATTAGTGCCCAATGATGTGGAGTCAAGTGCTTATAGAAATGGCCTCTTAAGTAGAGTACAAAGAAAACAACACCCTGAGAGAGATTTCTGACAGAGGACAGCGTATTAAAATGCTATGAGATGATATCCCAGCTTAGGTTTAAAGAATTAATGAAGAACAAATGTTCCAACTGACATGTAAGCATGAAATTCTCTCTGTGGGTTGACCTTCATTCTTCTGCAGTTAGCTAATGAGGGTTTTCTTTGTTATCTATCTTGCTGGAGGACCTCTGGGCCTTGTATCATTATTGAATGAGCACAATGTCACCTCAGCTGGCAGAAATGTTTTGTCTTTTGTCAGGGAGCGAAGTTTCCTTATGCCAGCCAGTGAAAAGCATAATACAGCAACAGGCAATTGAGATCAGACATTTCAATTCAGCTAAGTTAGCCCCGTGGAGATGTTTAACCTGCTGCTGTTGTTTAGATCAGAATATTTACGCTTGCTTGTTATATGACTCTTGTAGCTACTTCTGGAGTTTGAAAAGGGCTGTTATAAATTAATGATCAGCCAAAGCAATTTATCTTGAGATCTGCTCACCACATTCCCTTTTAGCAGTTAATTATCATCAGTGGACTGAACTGTATATATTTGGAAAATGAATACTTGCAGAGCAGCTGCTTTTTATCTTATTCATAATGGCAAGTATATTGTATCTATCAGCGATACTTAGAGTTGGGAAAAACACATCTGCTCAGGGAGAAATCTAGAGACCTTGTAAAGTGCATTGTTAAACAGTTTGACATGCGAGGGCACACCCCAACATACTTTGATAGCAGACATGTAAGCTTTGCAGACATGTAAGAGATTTCTATGATTTTGTATTTTGTTTGTTTTCAAAATGGTACAGTGCTTGCCTTCAGCTGTTGTAAAATCTGTTCTGGAAAGATAAATAAAATATTGGGGAAACATATTGGTCCAAAAAACTCTGTTGAATGCTTGCATGTATTAGTACACATATTGCTGGCTTCTCGGTTCTTGATCATAGAATCATAGAGTTGGAAGAGACCACAAGGGCCATCGAGTCCAACCCCCTGCCTCAGGAGGCAGATACAGTCATCCATACCCTCTTGTAGGGAGCAATGTGACACCAGCATGAAGATCCCTCACACATAAGGGTTTCCTCCTTCCCTGAATTGCAAGGGGCAACGTGTCACCTCTTCTTTACCATTTCCAAAGACTTCTAAATCTGAATCAGACATGGCAGAGGTTAGGCCTCCTACGTGGCTGAAAAGCCTTTATGCTGGAATGCAAAAGACTCCCAATAAAGCAAGAGTTCTGCAGATTTTCCCAAAGCTGTAAAGGTTTCCCCCAGTTGGGATGTCTCTTTGCAGAGAGCACACCTGAAGAAAGTTAACAACCAAGTTGATTCTTCCTTACTTTTCACAGTTTAGTTATAAAAAATATATTCTGTCATATGTTAATAAAACAGGATAAGACCAGAGTGGCCAAAAGTAAGTAAAGATGGCTGAAATATAATTAATTCATTCATTCAATCATAGCAATAAAACAAGCAGGCAGAGTGCTTTTGTTGTTGTTTAGTTGTTTAGTCGTGTCAGACTCTTCGTGACCCCATGGACCAGAGCACGCCAGGCACTCCTGTCTTCCACTGCCTCCTGCAGCTTGGTTGGTCAAACTCATGCTGGTAGCTTCAAGAACACGGTCCAACCATCTTGTCCTCTGTCATCCCCTTCTCCTTGTGCCCTCCATCTTTCCCAACATCAGGGTCTTTTCCAGAGCGCTTAGATTCCTGCATTGCAGGGGGTTGATCTAGAGCTTCATGGTCCATTCTAATTCTACAATTCTGTGTTTCTATCATTGTATTATTAGTCACATATTTTAAAACCTTGCTGTCCCATCCTGTGAAAAGACCTTGGGGTTACTAGGTTTCTGCATCTCACCAGGAACACAAGAATGATAGCAAGGCCTGGCATTGTGTTCCAATATGGACTTCAAGATACGTCTCTCAAAACTTATCCTTGGCAATAGAGCACAGTTCACTGTTCACAAAAATTGCTTCACTTCTGGATTTCGTCTGGATCATTTTGAGAGGCTTAAGTTCTCTGTTAATGACTAAATATGAAGTGCCAAATGGGCCATCTGTCCCCGATCAGCTGAGCTCTGCCATACCCCATCCCTTCACTTTATTTCTCTGTATTTGATTCCCATGTGTATAGTGACTGGAAACTGATTATCTGAGCTGGCTGCATTGGAGGTGATATGAGCATTTTATCTGTGGTGTCATCTGTGGGGGCATAGTTGGGGGGGCTGCCAGGGTGATGGCTCTGAGTGCTGCTCACACTGCCCTCCCTGAGCTAGCCATGCACCGCTTTGCGAGGGATCTGGTCAGATTACATGTACAGTGGTACCTCGGGTTACATATGCTTCAGGTTACATACGCTTCAGGTTACAGACTCCGCTAACCCAGAAATAGTGCTTCAGGTTAAGAACTTTGCTTCAAGATGAGAACAGAAATCATGCTCCAGCGGCGCAGCAGCAGCAGGAGGCCCCATTAGCTAAAGTGGTGCTTCAGGTTAAGAACAGTTTCAGGTTAAGTACGGACCTCCGGAACGAATTAAGTACTTAACCTGAGGTACCACTGTAAATGTAAATGAAGACAAGGAGTGTCTGCCCTTTGTGAGCAGGGCAATGTGGTATGACTTTTGTAGCAGGCTCTTGTTAATGATGTTATCTGATGAGTAAGATTCTTTACTTGTGGTTATGATGATACATCTGCTCGGTGTGCATTTATTTCATAGTCCTTTAGCTTTTTTAAAAATATAAAAGAACAGCGGATGAAGCATGTGGTTTATAATACTTCCATTAATTACATGCAGATGCAGTTCAGAAGGGTCAATGGCCTATAATTGGATTCTGTTACTTATCACTACTTAATGGCAAGAAGGCCAGTAGAGATGATGCCGGTATCTGATAAAGTAAACAATGCCTATTTTTATATATTATTATATTTAGGGTAGGGATGGACAGATTTCCATTTTTCCATTAAAGTTTTGCTGTTTTCAATTTAAATTCACTTCAGTTTCAATAATGCAGATTGTTTTGAACTCTCCAGGTATAAAGTCACTAAATTATATATGGCAATTCGCAGTTATATATATCTGTGCAAACCTTGTACTGTAATTAGCATAGCTCTATATGTGCGTGTATTTTCACCTTTATGTATTCTGGCCTCTTGCTAAGTTGGCTTCCACTTGGTTTATCTAATTGACTTCTCCCCTCCTACTTCCCCTTTTTTTGGCATCAACTCCCTTAAATAATTTTCTCCATTTCCCACTTGTTCTTCCTGCCAGCCTGGCCAGCCAGTGTCTCTGTTTTATCTATGGTGTTAACTTGATTGTTGCCAATTTAACTTATGCACTGAGCACAAAGTTCTGTATATCAAAATTAGGCAGAACACAGAAAAAATTACATGATTTTGGAAAATTCTAGGCAACACTAAAACAGATTTTGGACAAAAACCTCTTCTAGCTCTACTTGAAAATGAAACAAGGGAAGTTTTATTCATAAATCTTAAGGTACTAAACACTTTTTCTACCACTATTTTGATGTGCAAAGTTCATGTGCATGTTGTTCGTCCCCTACATAAAGAAGTCTCAAAGTCCTTGACTTACAGTTGCTAATATTGGTACCATGGGTTGTAATCATGACTCAGTTGCAGTACAGAAAAAAGTGACATGTGGTATAAAAGCAATAATTTGATCACTGTCTACCTACAAATAGTAATGTCCGGAAATATCATGTACATTGCAGACATCTTAGTGCGTATTAATTTGCAAGCCCTACAGGGGACAGTCTCTTTATTCATACATAAGAGCAGATGCAGTAGCATATGGCTTATCTGCTCATATCTATGGTAATTCAATGTAGATCAGATTTTAATAAGGTAACATTAGTTTGTGCTTTTAAAAAATATCACAGCCTCTTTTAAAAGCGACAGAGCCTAACTTTCATTCTGGCAAAATAATGAAAGAAAAGGCCACTTCTGCATCTGTTAGCCATTGTTTCCACACAAAATTTATGATCATCTACTGTAGTGACAAGATCCTTACCTGCGTTAAATGTTTTCCACTTCTTGTCTTTATGACAGATGTCATTTTGGTACTCAGTAAATTGCCATATCTGTTTTAAACTGCCAGGTTTTATCCAGCTTCTAACGAGTTGCGGGATTATTGTCTTGCTCACATGAACCACTTGGCTTCTCTGTTGGATAAAGTCAGATTTGTCATCTTTTCCCAGCACTCTTATCTGTTGTATTTGTCCAGAATTATCACAGTTGACAACTCCATACTGCACTACACAATACAGTTGATGTTGAAGCAGTATCAGCTTCATATCCTCTTCTAATTAATATCAGCATCTGCTCCTCCCATCTTGGTTCCAAATGGCTCAGATAAAATAAATCATTCTGCGTGAGAAAAATAAGTATTATTTCCACATTCATTCTGAAGTTTGGGTCTCATCATGCTCCTGAATAGATCACCAGCAGCACAGTTGGACCCTAGCATCCCTTCCCTCCATGTGAGTTCCTTCCTTCCTTCCTTCCTTCCTTCCTTCCTTCCTTCCTTCCCCCAAAATGTACCTGGCAGTGGAAGTGTCAGCAGGAGGGGCAAAACTCATTATGAGGATTGCTGGCACCAGGACCGTCATTATGCTTGGGAATGCTGTCAAAACAGTGTTCCAGGCACCTGGTGCCCTGGGAAATGTGCTGTTTCTGGGGAAGAATGGAAAGTTGCTGACTGCTACTCCTGTTCCAGGGAGAGGTGGCTGGTGAGCCCATCATGAGCTGGAACCAAGCTTCAGAGTAAATTGGACTCAGCTCATAACAGACTCAGAAATTTTGAATTGGAGGAATTGATTCCCGAACCATTTATTTACTACTAACAATTGCTGGATGTTAAGGGTATGCACCTTGGAAGCTCAGTCAAGTGGCTAAGCGCATCACAGAAAACAGCTGTTTAGCAGGGTTGTCTTTACTAGGCCAACACCAATTTACACCACTATACAGATGTTACAAGTAGTCTTCTCTCTCTGAGACAAGTCCGCCATCAAGTCCTAAATTCAGTTTCTTGCAAAGTCCTGCAACTCTTCACAAAGTCTTCAGCCTTGACCACCGTTCCAGTTCTTCTTCTTCAAACTGATCCACACTGTTTCAGACAATTTCTCCTACTATTGGACCACCCTGAATGCTGTAACTTGAGCCCCTTATCTATCCAGATTTTCATGCCAGTTCTGCCCGGCAACTCTGATCTGACAGTCACAAGATGCCTGCAGTTGCACTGTGGCAAATGAGTCATCTCTGCGGACTCATGGAGAATTATTCTTTGCCAACCATTGGGAGCAGAAGGGATGGGTAACTTACAACTGGAGGAGGTACGATTTCTCCACAATATCTTGCTCCCTGGACAGTGCAATCCCTTATATTCCTATACAGGACTAATTCCCATTAAGATCAATGTGATTTACTCCTAAGTAAGTGTGGATTGCTTTAAAGCCTTCAACATTTATACTGACAAATTTAAGGGAAGGAACTGTACTCCATATATCTTGTTGACTTTACACCTGAGTGTATCAGAATGCGAATACTGGTGTGTTGTAGCATACCATACTCTGTACACATTCAGTGTCCTGGTTATGGTTAAGCAAAGTTTTTTTTAAAAAAAGGTTAATAATAAAACAACTGGAGGCTTATTGGCTGGAGTTGCATGCAGCAGGACCCCAGCATTCCATTACTCCACTAGTTGTATCCAATGATAGCACTGATGACATATAACCTTTGTTGCCCATTTTAGGATATGGTTGCATAATTTAAAATGCATGGGGTTAATACTTTATGGAGTGTTTATAAAATAACTGCTGGCATTAGGGGTCAAGCCTCCAGGTTATTGTTTCCAGATCAAGTTTCTCTGTGTGAAAGATCCACAAAGAACAAGTTCTCCTCATTGAGTGGGTAGTGGGTGCCAGACTCAAACCAATTCAATATTCTGGGGTGCAGAGGAGATGCTACTGAAAGCACAGATGTAATAGATTGCCTTTGTAGCATTCTGCTGTTATTGCTTAATAGAAGTGTTTAACTCATTGCTATGTAAAGCACTTTCCAATGTCTTGCCTGTAAAAGAGCATTATACAAAACAAATTTCTATTCTATTGGCTAATCTAGCCTATCATCTCCTGTGCTCTGTAATGATACACATGTTCTGAATAATATTTTCTTAGCAGCACAAGATTCTACCATTAGAATCTCATTGCAAGAGGAGGAAGAGCAATTTCATGGGGGGATATGTTCAAAATACTAAATATGCATACGGGCAACCGATTACAAAGTGGTGCACCAGAAAGAGGCAGAGAACATTGATGACATTTTGCTATCTAATCCCCTAGGAAGCTAAACCAATATGCCCAAACTGTTTCATGGTTGCTAAATGCAACAGAATATGAAATAGGCAAGGGGAGGCAAGAGTATTAGAAATCTATAATGAACCAGGTACCTCGAGTGGTCAATAAATTACACTTCCTCCCTTACCCTGAGCTTTATATCTCTGCTTCCTTAAAGAGTGGGACAGGCTAGAAAATTCATAATCTGTCCAAATTGAAGCAACTGTTTGTGTCATCAGCAGCAGAGAGATATCAGGTTGTATATCTTCACTTGACAAGAGGTGGCAATTTAATCTGACAAGTTTCCTGCCAATGAGGACAGCTTTAGGAGTTCAACTGCCGTGGCAAAGATTTGACATGTCATTGAGCGATGTTGTGCAGAAGCTTGACAATAAACTGGAACTTGCTAATGCAGTTTAGGATTGCTGTAAAAATTTATTAGAAACCAGAGACTGTAAAATTACTATACTCCTCAAGAACTGTTTTCTTTGCCTTGCTGAATATTTAACGTACAGCACATGTTTAAAACCTTGTTTTCTCGTGGACTAAAAAGTCTATTATAATGCATGCAAAATTGCAAGAAATTCAATTAAATACCTGAGAGGATAATATTGCCTTCCCATTCCTGATTTGCGGCCACAGGAATAGGATCAAACCCCTTTCTATTAGTAGGACGCAATGCTATATTGACAGGATGGGAGGAAGAGAAAAGAAAAACCATGGCAATAATAATAATAATAATAATAATAATAATAATAATAATAATAATAATAATAATAATATCCTGCCTATCTGGCTAGGTAGCCCCAGCTACTTGGAGTGGCTTCCAACAAATATAAAAACATAATAAAGCATCAAACATTAAAAACGTCCCAAACCAAGGCTGCCTTCAGATGTACTGAAGATGTACCCACCACTATTGTAATGGTGGGAAGTTATGACTAATGTAACTGTTACGTCAGAGGCAACTTTCCCGCACCTTTTATCACAACACCTAATGTAACAATGGAGGGTGTGATGCTGCTCACTAACTCAGAGACCAATCATAGAATGACACCAGACCCTTTAGAGAGCACAGTTTTATATAACTATTGACAGCGTTTATTTTCTAAAAAACAAATAATGTTCATGGGTACTCTCATTTTGACTCAAGAAAATCACCATTTTATCGTTCAAATTGGGAAAAGTAAACACAGTAAATGGACAAAAGTACAAAGATTCACAAAATGTTTAGGGGTATGTGTACCCCTGCGTTCCTCCAGAAAAAAAGCACTGACTATTGAGAAAATTAGCAAAAGGCCAATCATTTTGACCCATGTCTTAACAGCAAGAAAGATAACTCTTCCCAGCCTTTAGGTTATAAACTTGGTTGTTGGTAGTGACTGAAGCAACAGTTCTTTCCATCACAGCCTTGAGAAAAGGGTGCAGCTGGTTTTCTATGGGTTACCAGGGACTGATCTGAGAAAGCCCTGGAGATGTGGCTATGGGTAGTTTCTGACCTAAAAGCACAACAGACTTCCCCTAACAGTTTTGGGTACATTGTATATGAGTGTCGATGTGGAGAGAGTAAAGTGTCACCATTGTGGCATTTTCTCAATGCTACATGTTGATTGATCCTTCTATATTAACTTTTATTTCTACAGCTATTGCTATGGTTTGGTTTTTGTCAGTGTGCAGGATTGTAATTCTGTAATGCTGTTGGTTCTGCTGTAGCTAGGCTGAACATGATGGACCCACAGTAATTCCCTGTGTAAGGAGGGGGAAGATGCTGTCAATTATGAGGATGATGTAATTAATTATTACAATTTACTACCGTCCCTTCACCCCAAGGTTCCAGGAGCTCTCAGTGGGACAGGCATTTGTGCAAATTACTGGTCTTTCTCTGTCTCTGTATAAAAGTGTGATCTGTAAGTGGGACCAATGGTTGAAACAATTTCATGCTCCTGATCTTGCAGTCATTAACTCTGGCCTTGTCCCTCAGCCTTGAAGTTCCTCTCCTAACCGAGTTTGGTTTTTTCTGCATCACTGGCACCTAAGGGCATCTGAACTAGTTCCTGTTTTTCTCCTGTTGCTGAGCTTGTACTGACTGTCTACGTAAGTAAAGCTGGACTTCTTTACTCCCAAGAAAGGGCCCCTATCATTGATATGGGGTGGGATCCAGTACACTGATTAAGATACTGCAGTATGTTTGTATTCTTGCAAGTAGTCTATCAGCAACATTCCACATTTTCCCAGCATTCTAATGCAAATAACGTTCATCCACTAGTAAGTCAGTTTGGAAATGTTGCAATCTTTTCATTTTGAACAATTAAAGCTTCAATCCTATGCACATTTGCTTAAGGATAAGCATATTAGGCAGTGTGGACTGTGCAAATTGGGAGTTGGGTAGGGATCTTGGGGGTGGGTTCCTCAATTGGTCTTCTGGTTCACATTGTTATTATTAATTAATTTTCTATACCGTCCTTCATCCAAAGGTCACGGGATAGTTTACAATACAAAAACACAAAAATACATACCATCATAACACAGAGAGAGAGACGCAGAGTAAGAGAGAGAGTTTAAAAGGCCATTGATTTTTAAATTACCCAAAGGCTAATAAACCTACTCCAATCGCCCCTTATGCGATTGGTTTAAAGTGGGTTTGGGCCACATTGTTTGGCTGTTTCATTTTATTCCGATTGGTTTTTGGAGTGAGCAAGTAAATGGATTAAAATGAATACCAATGGCCTGCACACTGAGGCATTCCTGGATGAAGGGCAGTTCCCTAAGCACATTCCATTCACAGCCATTTGGGAGGCTTTTTGGTTTGCTTTTATTGGGACCCCTATACATGGACCCCTGTACAGGACAGTCTAAAACATTGCATCTTATTACAGACATATGGTGATGGATCTCCACTGAAGTGCTTTTCCCCAGAATGGTGGGCATGAGGTTTCCGCTTCTCCAGTTACACAGGTTTCACATGCCCACACTAAATGGTTTGGTACAGTTTGCCGCAGATCCCCACATTATCTTTGAACACATGTAACATTTGAGGTATCTTGAGTTCTCATTTTTGATGTGCAGGCAATATCACCATGCAGGCAATGTACACCAGTTCAGGACAATCAGAAGTTACATGTCATAGTACTTAGCTCTATGTAAAGGCCAAAGCCCTACTCTACAGAGGTCTTCATTTCTTATAAGTTTAGTAAGGTTTGGGCCAATAGAATACTATGATTCTAACAAGCTTCCAAATCTTGCATAGAAACATAACCCCCACTGAGTTCTTTATCAGTAATTTGCCATTCTTGAGATGGCACTCTGTGTCAGTTGTGGACAAAATGAACAGCGCTGCCCTGTTCCCAGGGGCTTCTAAAAAGCAAAGAGCACTGAACAGCAGAGCATGAAATCAACATTTAAATGTTTTCAATACATATTATTCATTTCTATCTGAGAAAGAAACACCTTTTGATTTCCCCCCTCTTCAATCATTAAAGAAAGATGTGCATAAGCTGAATGACTATATTAGAAGGCAAAGGAAAGGGACTGATTTACATAGCGTTTGGGAAGCTTTTGATTTGTCTGAAATTATATGATAAACAATAGACCGTGTCTCCAACACAGCAGCGCTTAGTAATGTCAGACTTGAAAGAAACAGCCATGGCACTTTCAAGAAATACAGAACTGCACGGTCTTTTGTTTGCTGTATTTTCTATTGATCCTTTGCATAATTCTCAAAAGCCAACTCAACTTGTTTTCCACCGCTCTAAAAATGAAAATAATTCTGAATATCAATAATGGATACACTTCACATCACTGTAGCTGATAGTTTATTGATTCCTAATGAAATTTTAATTCTTTGCAGATTGAGTAAATTATAGAGCTGTTACAAAGATTCCACTGTATTTCATCTAATTTTTCGTTAATGAGTTACAAATTATTGAGCTTGGTGCGCCATCCTCCAAACACCACACTGGAATGAACAAGTTGTACGGAAGCATAAGAGTCTGCTATTGGTACAGCCCTCTCAGAATGAGGGTGTTGGCTGCTTTGTCAGCAGAGGTCAGTTCAAATTAGAGATCCAGAAATGAGCAAACATCAAAATGAATAATTTCTTTTAGACAAATTAATATCTGTGCTTTGCCTATTATACCACAAAGCCATGAGATCTTAGTTAGCCATGTACATTTGAGAACTTAAGTGTAAAATTAATTCTTTATCTCTCTATTAATAGAAAAATATCTATCTAGAGATCTGTGAATGTATTATTGCCAAAATAAAACACACTAATGACTGCATAGTTTTGTTCAGTGAAATCCTAGAGAACTGTGAAGTACAATACAGTTATTGGTAGTCTTTTCTATGCCACAATGAAGTGCCAAAGCAAATTTACAATAGTGGCTCCAAAAGACACTATGGAGAAAAATTCTAACTTAATACTGTTAATGAACTGCTGCTGCCACCATGTACCTTAAATAAAAAAAAAGCAAATCTTCCATCTCTCCTCATCCCAAGCCAGCACACACAGAACAGCATTAGTTTCAGTTCTGAACTTCAGTCTTTTCTCAGGTCCAGCCCTCACTCCCCATCTCATTGGCCTATTGCAGACTTTCTCAACCTTGGGTCCCCAGATGTTGTTGGATTACAGCTCCAATCATCCCTGATCCAGTCCTGCTAGCTAGAGATGATGGGAGTTGTAGTCCAACAACATCTGGGGACCCAAGGTTGAGACAGGCTGGTCTAATGGACATTCAGTCAGAATGAGGGCTTTTTCCCTGAAGATAATTTTTCACATGAGCCAGGATTACTTGAGGTTTCCACAAGGAGTGTGGGGGGAGCACACCGCCCCCAGCAGCACGATCCCGACGGGGTGCCATTGAGGCTGCTCCCCCGCCTGCGCTGGGTGCCATGCCCCTACGGGCGGCACACCATGCCCCCAGGACGTGGGCCAGCACTACGCCCACCTGCTTTCCACCCCCCAGTGCTGGAGCATGGAGCTCCCCCACTGGGTTTTCAGTTACTTCCTTGCTGAATACTTGCTAAGTCTACCAGCTTTAGTAGCCTGCTGAACGTCTCTTCAGCCTTGGGGCCTTTCTGCACTTACCACTTACAGTGGAATATTTGCTCCCCCACCCATTTTCTTTTTGCTAGGGTTGCTATACACCTGGAAATTCCCCTAGATAGCTGGAATACTGCAGCTGGAAGCAGTGGCCAGGCATAAATCTGTCCACAACTTTGCCCAAAAAAAGTCCAACAACTTTTGTGTCTGGATTTTCACTTTGTGAAATATGGCAACCCTATTTTTGTATGTTGTCACATGGCATTGGCATCATTCAGCTAGTATTCTGGAAGAATGTTTCTTCTTTCACTGGGGGCGGGTGTTGAATGCAACTTTTGTGAATTCAACTATTGCGATGGATTCTCAATATTTCATTTGTGTTGCATGTATACAAGCATGATCCCAGTTTCTGTGGGGAGGGGCTTGGGGTTGGTAGGTGTGCTTTGGGAGGTGTTTGTTGCCTGCCACTTGCCTCTGAACAGTGTGAGCTGTCAGTTTGTGAGCTCAGTTAAACGAGGAACATGGAAGATAGAGATGGTGGTACCTAATTGAAGTATTGCCCATAATAGCACTCATTAACGGAAGATAAAATTGCATCACATTAACCAGTTCGCCATAAGCTCAGGCAGACACATAGTTCCTCTTCTAATCTCCATTGCCTCCACAAAATCAGTACCGAGGAATACTAGGCATTCAATAACACTTTTTAAAAGCCATGAAAGCACTTTTATATTTGATGTTAGCCACCCTGAGCCCGGTTTTTAAACTGGGAAGGGTGGGGTATAAATAAAATTTATTATTATTACCCCGGTGTGCTTACTCATAACTGCAATATTTACTGGCTGGAGGAACACAAGGGTTTGTTAAGTGTGTAGCTACAGCCATGGAACTATTCTCAATTCAGGTACAATCCAGCATTAGTGTGGAAAGGAAAACCCCACACTCACTTTTTAATAGCAGCAACGTGTGAGCAAAGGTGCAGACAATATGCTACAAAATCAGATCAAACAGCAACTATTCCACTGCAAATGTAAGGTGTGGAAAGGCCCTTAATCTCACCAGTTTTATCTCATCTTTCTTAGCCTTCTGTCTGACTCTCTCTGGTTGATTCCAGCGCCAACTGACCCCTGACAGGGCTTCGTGTGGCCTTTTATTCTCCGATGGCCTCAGCCTCTGGCCAATGACATGTGGTCATCTTGCAGGGCCTCCTGCTACATAGGAGTTTTAAGAGTGACCCTCAGAACCCCAATCAGATCATTTTCTTCTAATACCCCTGATCAGTAAACCTAGGACATTCCCCTTCAGTAGTGTTAACTGCCAAAGATGCTGTGTTCCTTAGCAACAGTCACCGAGGCTCCTGTAAGCAGTCATGTTCATAGAGTTCAGAGGCCTAATCAGATACAGTTTTTCTTCGTGATTTATTTCAAGCTACGGTATTTAACCATAGTACAAAACATTCATAACGCTAAACACTTACCCTTGTACATAAAATAAATGAATATGCCCACCTTCTCACAGCCACCAGTGGTCCTACCTGGGCATCTCATTAAAATATTTGGTGGTTTAGAATCCAATACTGATGTTACATTTACACTATCAGTTTGTTTCACCCTGTCCTTACTCTGGAGTATTCAGGGTGAGATACATACTTTGCCTCCTCACGCAGCACTTCTTGTTTCACCTCAAGCAGTGAAACAGGACGTGCTGCCCCTGGCTCCAGCTGCACATCCTTCTGCTAGGAATCTGTGCTAACTATCAGTCTGTGGATTCACTACCTCAGTTAGTGCAAAATTCACCTGTATTCTCTGAATGCCTTCCTATGGTAAATACATTTTTCTGTTAATGAACATGAAGAGGATGTTTCACATTTACAACAAAGAACATTGGCATATTTCCTCACATAAAATATACAGAGAAAGAAAAAGTTGGTGCAATGTGTTCCTGGTGATTTATTTCATCTTTGTTTCTGTCTTGCTTTGGGTATAGGTAATAATCTTCCACAGGCAACAATTGTAAGCAGCCATCCTGTTGGCTAGAAATGAAAGCTAGCAAACATAGTTATAGATAACCCCAAGGCTAAAGCCTGAGGTCTAGCGTCTCTAATTAGCAGCCCTCTTGCTGTGTAGAAGGGAGGGTAGGAAAAAAGAGATTGCTGTCCTTTGATAAACAAACAGGAATTTCTTGCATATAGTTGGCCCAGGCAACCTGAGCAACTCCCCAGTAGTAGCATTTAGGGCTGGTATCAAAACTCAGAAGGTGAATATGCAACCAGCCTGTAATAAGTTGCTACCTAATTAACTTTACACATGAAATTCACCACATCAATGGGTTGCTAAGCTGTGCTAGTTGTAAATGCTAAAATTGGCCAAAGTGTTTTGCCAGGACTGATCTGATGAATTTGGGCACATGAGGCAGAAATACAAACTGCGATTTCCACGAGTTAAAAATAATGATAAATGAAATAGCTGACTATATCCATCACTCTTTAATGAGACTTTGGATTTGCTGCCTGAGGATAATTCTGGTAGAGTGATCTGTGTTTTCAGGACTAGTGCAAAGAATGTTTAAATTTGAGGCTGGAAATACTTTATTCAGTCATTCATTCATTCAGGACAATATCCAACAAAGTAGTTCATTTAGTACATGCATAGACAAACTCCAGCCAGATGTTTGGGACTACAATTCCCACCCAGATGTCTGGGACTACAATTCCCATCATCCCTGACCACTGGTCCTGTTAGCTAGGGATTATGGGAATTGTAGTCCCAAACATCTGGAAGGCAGGAGTTTGCCTATGCCTGATTTAGTACAAGAATCTCTGGTTGCCCCATAGAATTTCCCTTCTCTCTTCTTTTCACCCCCCAACCCCCCCCCCACATTTGTTCTTGGTTTCCCCCAACCCTCTGGAGCAGTTTTGGGGAGGATATGCAGGGTGAAGGGAAATTCCATTGCCCAGCCAGAAGTCCTTGCACTAACAAATCTGCTTCATTAGATGCCAACCTGACTACCATCCTTCTTCCAAGGAGCACACCATGGTGTGCAAGCCTAAAAGGTAGTTCAGGCTAAGAACAAGAATGACTGGTTCAAGGTCATCCAGCATCACAGCTGAGTAGTGTTTTGAAAATGGATCTCTCTAGTCTTAGGACTCAGCTACATAGCTGCAAATACAATGTTTTGAATGTGTTGTAAAGTGCAATATACATTTGCGACACTAGATGGTGACTCTAAGCCAGGCATAGGCAACCTTCAGCCCTCCAGATGTTTTGGACTACAATTCCCATCATCCCTGACCACTGGTCCTGTTAGCTAGGGATCATGGGAGCTGTAGGCCAAAACATCTGGAGGGCTGAAGGTTGCCTATGCCTGCTCTAAGCTATAGCAAATTCAATGCATTTTTCAAAATGATTTTTTTTTATAAAAAAAAGCATTTTCACAATGTTTTTAATGTGTTAGATTGCACCTTAGTCTGCAACTTTAACCATATGGATCAGCCCACTGGAGTTTCTATACCGTAGTTGGCCATTCCTGGATGTGCCCATTGTTCGCATGGAAACTCCTTATGCAGTCTAGAGAATTCATGTAGTCAGTCACTCAGCATATCTGTGACATAACCACATGTGCCAGCCCCGCCCCGGCTGCTCTCTGCCCCCCGGTGCCAGAGCATGAAGCTTCTCAACATTCAAGTTGATTCCAATATACAGAAAGATGCAAAGAGTGTTAAATGAATTCATAACCAATGCAGCTCAAGCACTGCTACTTTAATAATAAAAAATCTGAATAAGCATAAATCGTGTACAGGACTAGCTGCACTATTGCGCAGTGAGAGATGGCTGCCTCAGGCAGCTTATTTTGCATATCATGAAAGGACAACAGGTTGTTTATTGTGTCATTTATTATTATTGTTGTGCTTTTACTGTCAGAGAGAGGCAATTATGGTATTTTATTTATTTATTTAGCCAGCCTTAGGTTCCAGAATAACATGGCCACCCCTGAGTATTATGCAGGTTGCCTTAAGAGGCGAAACACAATTTGTTGTTCTGCCTCAGGTAGCAAAATGTCTTGAAGGCAGCCTTGTATAGGGAAGTTTTTAATGTGTGATGTCTTACTGTAGTTTTATAACTACACTAGAGTGGCTGGGACAACCCAGTCAGAACGCCAGCATATAAAATATTATTATTATAATAATAATAATCTGAAAAATACAAAATACCCATTCATTCAGCTTGAAACCACATGGTCATGAAGAAACAGACACAAGCCACCCAATGAAGTTGGTGGACGGGGGATGAGAAAGGAGTAGGCATGGAGTTAGGATTCATTCTGAACTTTAAAAACCTGCCCAGGAGAAATTAAGGCTTAAAAATTTATATTATTCTATTAGATAAAGTGGCTAAAATGGTGCTTGTGACAGAAACACTCCTGCAGAAACCCTGTGCCAGGCAGCCAATATTCATTAGCAGCATCTGTGGAGTGCCATGTTTGAAAGGCAAACAGAAGATGGCTCTGCCAGTGCTTGCTTCTAGCTTCCTGCCGATCAAACTGTTGCACATTTATTGTTAATCAGGAGGCTGAAACAGCAGAGCAGCTTTTCATTTCGTAATTTTTTGCTTTTAGTCGCCAAATGATTTGCTTTGGCTTTCAAACAAAATGCCCATCCATATTTTCCTGCTTAAGCTTTGGTTGCTCTTCTAGATAACATTTCATTCTTCTGTTTTTGTGCAACTACATGGCAGACAAAATGTGATGGTGTTGAGACACTAGCTGGACTGTCATCCAAAGGGCTTTCTGCTCTTTTCAGATCATTACAGAGCACCTTGGCAAACATTTTTTTTGTAAATATCTAGGTAGCAGACGTAGTCTGGCATTCATGACACCTCTGCTTTTTCATTTTGTGAATTCAGCATGTGTCTGCCCATTTGATGGGCAGAATGCACTCTTGTTTGAAATTGCTGCATTGACATTGATGCCCTTCTTTTCCCCCTCTGTGGGTCAATTAATAGATTACAATTTCTTATACAGAAGTCCATCTCCATCAATGAAAAAGTGTGTGCATTGCAGCATCGCCGATTCAGAGGGATTTTTTTCTCCTTCCTTCCATGAATATACCTCCTCAGTGCCAATATGTGCAGCAGTTATCTTTGTAGACATGACACTTGCACTGCACTTCAAATATTGCAGTGTACATAGTTTCTCCTTTGTGGAAATTGATCTCTCTGTAGGAATTGTAATTTACAAAGCAGGCGTGTCTCATCCTATTCTTACACCCATTTATTCCTTCCATGCTCTCCCTCAGCTTATGTACTTCAACCTTGTTATATCCTGCTACTCATTTTTGTGCTGATCCCTCACCAAAGACTTCACTGTGGGAACAGAGATCACCTAACCTGAAGTGCATTCTAGTAGGACTTGCCTGTTTCAAATTCCCATTCCCCACGTCATTACTAGGCATGAGAGTTGCAGTTAGCGCATTGAAATCATGGCCATATTCAGTTCATGTTTAAAAATACAGAAAGAGATTGAGAAGAGCTGCAAAAGGACTTCTGCAAGCTGAGTGAATGGGTAGTAAATGGCAAATGCAATTCAATGTAAACAAGCACAAAGAGATGCATGTGCTTAATTTCAGGTATACATTCATGAGGTCTGAAATGGTGGTGATTGACCAGGGAAGAGATCTTGGAGCTGTAGTGGATAGTTCAACAAGGATGTCAGGCCAGAGTGCTGCAGCTATGAAAAACAAATATTCCATGCTAGGGATCATTGAGAAAGGAATTGGAAACAAAACCACCAGTATCTTACTGCCATTATACAAATCTATGGTGCAACCATTGGGACGCGAGTGGTGCTGTGGTCTAAACCACTGAGCCTCTTGGACTTACCAGTTGAAAGGTCAGCAGTTCAAATTCCCATAACGAAGCAATCTCCCATTGCTCTGTCCCACCTTCTGCTATCCTAGCAGTTCGAGAGCACACCAGTGCAAGTAGATAAATAGGTACCACTGCGACGGGAAGGTAAACAGCATTTCCATGCGCTCTGGTTTCCGTCACGGTGTTCTGTTGCACCAGAAGTGGTTTAGTCATGCTGGCCACATGACCCAGAAAGTTGTCTGTGGACAAATGCTGGCTCCCTCGGTCTGAAAGCAAGAGGAGCCCCACAACCCCATAGCCGCCTTTGACTGGACTTAACCGTCCAGGGCTCCTTTACCTTTTTACCTATGACGTAACCACTTTGGAATATGATGTACAGTTCCAGTCAGCTCACATCAGAAAGGATATTGTAGGGTTTGAAAAGGTTCAGAAAGGGCAACCAGAAAGACCAGGAGGAGGAGGAGGAAAAAGTTGCAGCATTTGGGAATTTTTAGTTTGTAGAAGAGGCAAGTAAGAGGTTTCATGATAGAAGTCTATAAAATCATGCATAACATGGGGAAAGTGGGTAGAGAAAGTTTCTTTTTCTCCCTCTCTCATGATACCAAAACTCAAAAACATCTAATGAAGCTGAACGTTGGAAGATTCAGGATGGATAAATGAAAGAACTTCTTCATGCAACACATAGTTAAACTCTGGAACACACTCCCATAGGAGGCAGTGATGGCCACCAAGTTGGATGGCTTTAAAAGAATATTTAACAAATTCATGGAGGATAAAGTTATCAGTAGCAGGTGGCCACAATGGCTCTTCTCTGCTTCCAGGGACCAGGGAGGAAGCCCACAGGAAAAGCATGCATGCAGTAGCCCTCATGCAGCAGTATGAAAACTGGCACCAAGCTGGGAGCTTTGAGAGAGAAAGAGCTGTGGATGGCAGCAGCATTGATGCCAGCAAAAGCATCAGGTCTGGCCCATTTTGCTGCCTGGGCTGGAGCTGCAAATTGCACATAGGAGCAAAGGCCAGCTAAGCTATTTTGGCAACTGAGGCAGAAATTCCATAAAGGCAATCGAAATAAATTATATAACCAATATTTCCCTGCCCTTTCATGATATGCCTCACTTTGCCTGATGGTAGGATTAGGCCTGAGGACCATTCTCCAAAAAGCACACACTTTGTCCAGGGGTCTGAAAGCAATTATACCATTAGGGAAAATGGAGAACAGGGTGTTTGCTGAAAGGGAGTTTCCAAGGACGTAAAAGGGTTGGAAATATCAAGGACACTTTCTAAAACTAATGAAGGCGCTTGGTGTTGCCAATATGATGAATGCTAGGTGTTGTGCTCAGGCATTATCTGGAAATGTGGATGGGCACAGGAATATGACTTAGTATGGGTATGACTTACCCATAAGGTCCTGGTGTGGATCTCTCTGCCCACTCAGGCTCCAACCTGCCCTGGGTTGAGGGGGGAATGTATGAAGTGGGCTTTTACAAGGCTAGTGTGCTCAGCCACATGCTTCCTACAGATGAAGAGGTTTCCTTTTTGAAGAGTAAAGCATGAACAGTACTAGGGTATTGCATTATGATGTGGAGGACAATGTATTTTGCATAACCAAGCCATAACCCAGGGCATGCATCATCCATCCATCCATCCATCCATCCAATTCATATACAGTGGTACCTTGGTTCTCAAACTTAATCCATTCTGGAGGTCCATTTGACTCCCAAAAACCAAGGCATGGCTTCCGATTGGCTGCAGGAGCTTCCTGCACTCAAGCAGTAGCCACGTTGGACATTCAGCTTCCAAAAAAACATTCAAAAATCGGAACACTTATTTTCAGGTTTTTGGTGTTTGGAAGTCAATTTGTTCATCAGCTAAGCCGTTTGAGAACCAAGGTACCACTGTACAACCTTTCCTCCTGAAGGAGCCCACGGTGACACCTAATGGGGGCTAGGGCACACTCTTTTCCATTCAGAATCATTGTCCTTGGTGCTTTCCAGCTTAGCAGACACTGATAGTCAAGATCAGGCATAGGCAAACTCCAGCCCTCCAGATGTTTGGGACTACAATTCCCATCATCCCTGACCACTGGTCCTGTTAGCTAGGGGTGATGGGAATTGTAGTCCCAAACGTCTGGAGGGTCGGAGTTTGCCTATGCCTGGTCAAGATGAAAGCTAGGAGGAAAAAATAAAGGCAATTTACAACAATACTAAATATCACAATTGTATGACTCCTGGCTTAAACCATTAGGAATTCTAGGCAAATGCTCATAATCTCAGTTTCATGAGTCCTTTTCTTCACATATTGGAAGACCAAACATTTCTCAACCATTTCATTTTCAAATTTGTTGCCAAATATCTAAAAGCACTCTACATGTGATTTTAATTGTGTGATACAGCCATGATATTTACATTTTCTCAAAATTATTCTTTTAATCATATATAACTTATTTTACAAGCTGATTGGAAAAGAATGGAAATATCATTTTCCCCTGGACTGTTTTAACAGACTTGAGAGACTATTGACAAATACATGGTAATGAGATATTGGTACATGATCGAAATGAAAAGTACGATCAGTTTTAATGAAATTGAAGTTCTATTGATTTCAGGGAAAGCGTTGTTAAACATGTGTTTAGCTATCTGCAATAAGTCGAAGTTAAAAAGGGGAAACTTGCTCATTTTTGCCCTTCTTTTTCGTAAGAAATCATCTGTGTTGGATATTCTTTTAGACTCTGATCAGTATCATTTGGTTCTGAATATTAAAGACCCTGGGTATGTAGCAGTACTTGCCTATGCACACCAGCACTTGTTTTATGTGTGTTATATCGGTTTTTCCATATCTCACAAAAGGTTAAAATACAAAGAAAAGTCCCTAGCAGTTACAATGGAGGAAAATTTATACCATCTCAGTTACATCCACACTCACAGAAAGTTCATATCCTTTCCCTTATATGTGGCACACTATTTTATGAAATAGCAACAAACTTTATGGTGTTTTCCACCACTCATTTTAGTGTTGTCATAAAAGTTGGTTTCCCACTATACCTGTAAAAGTCGTAATTTGCCACAGGCTGAGTGGTGTTATTTGTACCATTATTTTAGGTTTACCATGATTTCTTATGAGCCATTGGGCAGATTTACTCCCATAAGTAATTCCCTGCAGATCAGAGGGGAACAGGCCTGACTTACGTGTGGGGAGCCTGCTAGAAGGACAAAACTTGTTTTTTCCCCACCAGATCCTATTTCAACCTAATTGCACATTTCAAGGGTAACAAAAATTTAAAAAGAATGCAGCCAGCCACACTAAAGCAACACATTCTGCCATCCTAAACAATCTCAGTAAACAGACAAAATCCTGTCTCAAAGACATGAGGCGTTACCACAATTAGCAGTCATGCTTTCATCCTAAATGTGTCTTTGTTTCTGAAAGATCTGTAGTTATTTATTAAAAGAAATATACATGAGGGATGCTCTTTGAGGCTGCTGATAAATGCAAATCC
Source organism: Podarcis bocagei (assembly GCF_964188305.1). Taxonomy (NCBI): domain Eukaryota; kingdom Metazoa; phylum Chordata; class Lepidosauria; order Squamata; family Lacertidae; genus Podarcis; species Podarcis bocagei. The sequence goes on along the minus strand of NC_138126.1, from coordinate 86,403,887 downwards.
AAACTCATTCAGACTTCGTGTCTTTACCTTGACAATCATTTGAGAATAAATCATTTCATCTGATAAAACAACTCCCAGAAACATTAATTGAGCCTTTCTGCTAGACCTGGCAGACTCAGAATTAATTTTGAGCATTAGCACATTTAAATATCAAATATGTACATGTTTTATTTACAGATTAACTTAGAATCTATTGTCCATGTGCCATGATCGGTTGGCATCTGTCTTAGTTGAGCTTAGGAGAATGTAATCTTTGCTTGGGTGTTTATTTTACTTATAACTCATGAAGCAATTCCCTGTGGCAGAAGAAGCATGATTTGAGGGCCATCAACAATAACACTACCCAAGAGTTGTTTTAAGACTCTCCATTGGACCTTGGCCATGTGAGATCTATAAAGAGCTTTAGCATTTCGCTTTTATGAAGGTTAACATCACTTGCTACAGATAGATTGCAACAGCATTAATGGAAATCCACTGGAGAATAAATATTCATCCTAGTTCAAAAACCTCATTAGCATATTTTGAGGTTTGAATGAAATTTGGGGAATTCAAGTAAGGTTTCTATGGCAGCATCATATGATGGTTATTTATACCATGATATGACCAATGTGAGGCTGCCGGGAATGCTAAGGTGCTCTTCATTCTCGCTGACATTACCAATGAAAATGAAATAAATAGTATTAAAGTTTGGTGCTTTCCTACCTGGACTGAGCTCATTGTGTTTTAGGCAGTGTTATCTCAATTTCCTGTGCAAGTAATGGCCCATCTAAGTGGCAGGATATGGACAAGAAAAGCAAACAGACAGACAACAAACAAACAAACCAGTTCATTAATGGCATTTGTTGACTTTAGAGGAGTATGTGAAAGTACTGTATACAGATATGACTATATACTAAACACTACTGTTGCAATGGATACCATCTGGTGACTGTACCCTCATGGTCTTCTACCCATGTAGAGCATGACATTACATATAATGATATTAGTTACCAATGCTACATATATAGTGAATGTTACCAATGTGGTAGCACACCACATGATCTGGGATATCCTCTTAGCAAAGGGTATGGCTATTCCTTCAGGTTCCAGTGTGGCTTCTCAGCCCCGTGCCCTAGAAAAGCCATTGATTTTCCCGTAACTGTGAAGGCTATAAAGGCTTCCAGGTCGGTCAATCAATCATTCATTTATTATATAGTCACAGACCTGTTAATAACTTCCGGGTCAACATCTGGGCATTTGTCTGAGCAATAGCCAGTCTTCGTCTTGCTGGCAGTCAATTGTCCTGCATTCCAGCTTCTCTGCCAATTCCACAAGTCCCTCATCCCTCAACATGGTTCTGTTTGCTTTGTCCTTTGTTTACAATGCTTTGAACCTCCCAGATCAATCACTCAATCAATCTTTATTGTGGTCAAAGTTAACAACAGCAACATATGCCACATCCGCATCAAGAAGCAGACATGATTAAAAAATTATCTAGAAACTTATTTACATTAAAAATAGCTAACATCTGCATTCCAGAGATTAGAATCAGTACTCATTTGCCGGCCATCACTGTCACCATGGCCTGTCTTGTCCTTGTTGCCATAAAACAGAATTTCATGACAGGCCTGATGATATCCAGATCCTTATTGGCAGAAGGTGCTTAACATAAGTTTCCTCTGAACGGCCAGGTCATTTCCTTAACAACAGTTGAATTAACTCTCTTCAGGTATCACGATACAATGCACAGTATAGAACAACATGCCCAATGGACTCAATCTCATTAGAGTTGAATGGGCATAATCTTTGTTCAACAGGGATGTCATGATATCTGCCCCTCTACTAGTGCTGTGCATTGTGTGTTGGAGGTGCTGTGGACTGGCTTTTGTGATGTCATAGTTTCCTGGTCATTGCATCATGCTGGTTGGCTCTTTTTGTGCACCTATCTGTATTGTGGGGTTGCTGGTAATGCACATAATTGTGATTAATGGGTGGTGGCAGGAATGTTAGAATGACTGCTTGTGTTGCCACATTAGCTTTTGTTCCCATGGCATTCTTCTCCTATTGACTTTGTTGCTTGGCGATCATTAGGGCTGTGACTGGTGTGAGCTCTGGTGTCGTGGTTGCTGGCATCCTACAACCATAGAGACTGAAGAGCTTATCTGTGCCCCTTGGCTGATACAGCAACAGTTTAAGATGCAATTTATTATATTTCTACTGAACCAGGACAGACATTTGTTTGAATTCTCTGCAGTGGCAAGTTCTGAGCTGCTGTCCATCTTTGCTAATCACTTTACTCCCAATACACCTACCTCCATCTGTAGACTTTTCAGCAGGCAGGTGCTGGCTTCCACAAACATTCATTTTCCACAGCCTAGTGCTGTTTGCCATTATAATGAGTTGGCTTCTTCTCATCACATCTCATGCTCATAACTTATATGGCTGCCACTACCACAGATGATTAGTGGCTGCCTGCTAAAACTGACCACACAGGTTAAAGGCCAGTTCATACAGTCTTCCTACTCTTTGTTTGGGGGGAAAAACTGTACACTCAGCAATGTGTCATGGGAACGGGCAGTTCTTTCCACTATGTGTACACAATGGGACCTGCTGGATCTACTAGTTACTTGGTAGGATCATTTTCACTGGGGAGGGGGAAAGGAAATGGACCCTACACTTCACTACATTTTATTTATTTATTTACAATTTGGTAGTTGCTTTTCTCAGACTGACCCGAAGCGACTTATTTCAAACCTATCAGGAACATACAGTAAAAATCTCAAAACACAGCTAATCAGATCAGAACTTACTGATCCCATCCCATTATGGGAGAAGTATTGGAGTGGTGGTGGAGCTGGTGACACCCATCACTACAAGTGTAATAGTCTTGCAACGAAGGAACAGGAGATGAATCTCCTTCAGAAACCCAAGTAGCTTATCATTTGGACCCAGGCAATGAGAGTGCTTCTCCCAAGCGTGGCAGGAGAGGCTCTGAATCACAGTCTGTGTTGCAGTTCCATTGTAGTTTCACCTGGATTACACCAGAAGAGCTAAACAGCAATGGAGTCAGCTATCGCATCCTGGTCACTGTCTCTTCGAGCTTTTGCCGTCGGGATGGAGATACAGGACGATGAAGACAAGAACGAGCCGTCTTAAGAACAGCTTCTTCTCCAGAGCGATCTCAGCCCTGAATGGGAAGCCCGGACTTTGAAAGTCATCTAATCTCCCTTGCTGTATTATACTGTATTGTTTAATTAGTGTTTTTATGGAGCAGTCAAGTAATTTCGTTGTCCCCGAAGGGGGCAATGACAATAAATATATTATTATTATTATTATTATTATTATTATTATTATTGGTGACATCTCAAACTGCTTCCACAGAAACATAATAACAGCCTTGCAGCAGCATATCCCGTATCAACTCCTCTTGTATGTTGACTAATTGAGCTGCTCTCTACAGGGATGTTTGTGTAGTATTTTAAGGTATTAGTATGAAATAGATACTGGTAGGAGGTTTCCTCCAAATGCTTCTTTAATCCAAAATCCTTTGTGATTTTACACTTCTTTTCAGTGTTCGGATTATGTTGTGAAGAGAAAAACAAATAAATTTAATACTGCCCCAAAGCAGGAAAAATAGGTCAGGGGACTTTGCAAGCAACAGATTTCTATATATCTGGTCAGTGTCTCGCGGAAATCAATGTGCTCTGAAACATTCTACATCAATAAAAGTTTGCCATTGTTCTTGACCCCTTCCTTGACCTGGAAGCCTCATGCTGTCACTGTATCATACTGTTTGCACAGACTGCCTGCCCAGCCACTTGCCTTTTATGATTTACTATTGAATTCTGCCACATAAGGGAATTACCATCTTAAACCAAGCTGCTTTTCTTTCTCATCCATCTTTCTGCCTCTATTTTCCAGCTCCAATCAGCTGCACTATTCAAATATTAATTCCCATAAAGGTGTGCTTCCAGTAATTCTATCCCCCCCCCCACTGCGCACACACACACAATAGGTGACTGATCCACAGGCAGCACTTTGGTCATTCAGCTTTTAGGTGTTGTGTCCACTGGTAGGTACTAGGGCTGTGCAAGGCACCCCCAATTTGCTTCAGGGTCCAATTCCACAATCCTGCTTGGGCCCTGATCTAACTCAGACTGATCAGGACTTCAAACCAAATCAGGGGGCATTGAGATCAGCAGCGGGGTGGGGAGCAGGAAGAAGGAGGCATGCAGACTCTCACTGGCATAATCTTCCTCTCCCTGGTTCTCCTTGCCACCGACCGTCCCTGCTTTTGATAGTCCCAGATTGCTTCAGATGGATCCAAACCAGGTTGATTCAGGGCTTTCTTAACCTGCTCCAGACAATTCCCAGTTTGGCCCAGTTCAGGCTCTGGGATTTGTCTGGACTGGATGCATATCCCTGGTAGGCACAAATGGCTATCATCTCTGTAGAGCTTCCAGTTCACAGACACTGAATCTTTTATTGGCTAGCCTTGCTACCAACTGCTACCAACTGGTTTTCAGACTGTGCATCGGGTGGCTTTATGGTCTGAGACTTTGTTTTCCTTTGCATACCCACATTCTGAGCAGTGCCCACAAAAGATCACCGACTCCTGACCAGGGATGAATCATTAGAGGAAGATTGAGAACTGAGCCACTTTGTGCAAACCTGTTTTCATTGAGGTCCTAAATATTTATAGCTGCACTCTGGACTTTAATATGAAAAGTTGTAAAACTGCCTAAAGGCATAAACAATGTCTGAAATGCATTCAAACACAGCTGGCCATGAATTATAAGTATACTGTGACCTTTAGCAAGTAAACTGGTCACCAGGGTTAGCTGTCATCTATTGGGGTTTTTACAACCCAATAGAAACATGGGCCTTGGTTCACTTTGAATTCTGTAGTCTCCAAATGCTTCCAGAAACAGCCCAAAGCAATTATAAGTTGAAAATTGAGGGGAACACAAGGTACTTCAGCTTTATTTTTATTGTGTTAATCTGTAGATATGTTTTTGGTCATAAAGAAGGGGGGAATGGTATGTCCCCCACCACTCCAGCAAAAAAGTAATTTTAAACCTCTGTTTCTTCTCCCCCTCCAATTCTCTAAGCCTTCCCCATGAAATGCTAATTTATCTGCAATGTTAAGTAAATTGCAGACTAGATAACATTTTTTTTTTAAATGAATATTATACTGGTGGATGCTTGATAACCTTACTTTTGTAAGCTGAACTCCTACTACCAATTTTGGAGCAGCTAGGAAATCACCCACAGTCCTGACGATCATAAGAAGTGAAAGGGAAGAAAGCAGTAGGAAAGAGATCTTCTTCACAGTTAATTTATAATGGCCCAGAGGAATAAGATAAAAGGTTTCTTAGGAAAGATACAACTTGGACAAAGCTATACGGGACATGTTTTATGGAGCCATACACTTCCTGACACCAAAGTGAGATGGGCTTGATTTTTCTTAGCTAGATAGTCCTTTTCTGAAGGCTGTCAGGTCAGCCTCAATTCCATGGATTATCACATATATCAGGAACTTAGGAACATTGTTGAAATACTGTATGAATGTCTCCCTGGCCCATGTACCCTGCATTTTCAGTCTGCTTTCCTCAGTTGTGGCTGGTGCCCATTGAGAATGGTGGGGCAGAAGGAAGAGAGATCAACTGTAGGTGGAGCCAAAGCAGCTAACAGGCAGGCCTCCTCCCTGCTGAATTCTTCAAGGGACAGCAATGAGACTAAGGAAGATGAAACTGACAGGCAGTGCTACCCCCTGGGCTATGTTGTAAGAAGGAAGGCAGATAGACTGAGTCTGGTGGGGCAGTGCCCCATTCATCCAGACGGTCCACTGAGAATGTTTACAGATGGTCACACACACTACTTCGCCATAACAATTAGCTTCACCAAGTGATACCTGGATTGGGGCCAGCACTGCAGCCCCATTGCCCAGTTACCATACAGATCCCATGTGCGCACATAACACATGAAGGGAGTTATACTGACAAAGATTACTCAAAGACATTACTATGACAGATGCAGCTGCCTTAGCACAAAGTCCAGTAGATGCCTTAGCCTTAGTTCCACAATCAAAGTTCAGTGCTAGGCTTCCCTTTATAATTTTTATTATTTGCCACTAAACTGGCACACCTGGAGGATCCTTAGATCATTTTAATATTACTTAGGGTCCATCCACACTTCCCTTTGTCCCATGATTACTAGTCATGTGTCTGAGAGGTTCTTTTGTCCACCACTTTCCCCAGGAAAACCCTCTGTTTACTGCTGAATCGAAACAAACGTAAATCCACAGAAAACACAATTGATATTTGTTCCTACATATTTCATATGTGTGAGGTTTCAAAATATTAGATGTGATACATAAAAGCCATCTGCTTTAAGAGTTAGCCTGAAATTATTTTAGCAAGAGATGGTAGTTGAATATGCAAAAAGTCTAGTAGCATATTGGGATGAATGGATTATTTCTCCCATTTCATTCAATTCTTGTTATATGGCATTTGATCTGCTCTGTGTTTCTCCTCTACATTTATTCTAGTTTAGTTTTTCTAAATTTCTAAAGTCACTTTCAGAAGTGGCACATGTTTGCCACAGCTTTCAGTTCATGCCTTTTCTCTTCTTTGTACAGGTTACTGTTGTGGTCCAGCATATATGCATATTGATTTCATCACAGGTAGAAAAAGGAATGTTAATGTCCACATCAGGATTCCTTTTGCACTGTGGCTTAACTAATGTAAACATACACACTAGTGCATTGATCAAATGCAGCACCAAAAAATAATTTCAATGGCAATCTGTGATCACATCAAGTTTCCATTTATTTATTTTTTGTTCCATGATTTGATCAATGCACTAGTGTGTTTGAGCGCAACTGCAATTTGTAGCCAAAAAGGTTATTGTTTGAGGGGGACACGAAGGGGGCCCAATTCACATACAATATCCCAGGCCCAGCAAATCCTGTCGACATCCCTACACCTGTATATTCATTACGTTTCTCCATATCCAATTGGATGTAGATTATATATATATATATACATATATACACACACACAAGAAAAAGAACATGATGTTCTTTCAAGAGTCATTTTTTTCACCTGAATAGAATAGGAACTGGAGGTATCAATAAGAGTGACCGTATAGTTTGCAATTGGATCAGAGAGGGAACCTATTCCAGTTTAGCTATAATGGCATTCATATGAAGTTTTGTGCTCATGTATTAAGAATGAGAATACCGAGTGACTCTCATACTCCTTGTGCCCACCTGACCTAAAATATTTTAACACAGCATGGGATGGTTGTGGATTTCCTCCTCTGGCAGGTTACATGATTATGCCGTGATTGTGAATGATAGCCACCTTATGGATCAACTTAAGAGAGTGAGTTTGTGTGCAGCCAAGAGACTGAAACAGCAACACACTTCCCTGTGCTTTATAGTTAAATTTATAGCCTCTTGCTTTTCTCCTGATCTCTTCCTATGATGGGTAGATTTTCTGCACTGAAGCAAATGCTGCAAAGCCTATCAGTTGCAAATAATAGGGAAGGGAAAGGGCAAACTTGAATGCGGGTAAAGCAAGCAAAAGTGCTCTTGACATGAGACCGTTCACAAATGCTTACACAAAAGCATGTCCCAATTAATTTTGGGTTCCAATTAATGCTCTGCAGAACAATGGCTTGGCCTACTTATTGCCTTGTTGGTCCCAGAGATGAAAGGTTGCAGTAGCAATGTATTACTGCTCCTCCTTACTGCGTGTAATTTTTTTTTTTTTACAGCTTTTGTCTTAGTCAGTCAAAACAACTCTAATAAACTAAGGTTACTGAGCAATTTTGTGAAGAGCACAGATCAAGGCAGTGAGAGTCCTTGGTTTCTTGTGCCAGATGCTCCAGACAAAGCAATTGAGACATGGCAGTTATTCAGCAGAAGAGGACTACGTTTCCCCTTATTTGGCTAACCCCAGAGATTGCTCCCCTGATTGAACACTGACTTCCTTGGACATAAAGCATTCTAGGTGAGGCCAGGGCTCCTGCTGAAACAACAGCTTTTGCTGCCCTGAGGTTTAGCAACATTTGGAGTGCCACAGGTCTTCCATTTCTTCCTAGTGCAAATAGAAGCATCAAGCAGTGGTGTGTGTGGGTGTGTGATGTTTTAATCAGGATGGCAGCAGGTTAATCCCTACCTTCCCCCTTGTTGCCAAGTCTCAACAATTATCAACACTCCTCCCCGGTGTCTGCTGTTTGCATTAAAAAATGTGCACAGAAAAATCACATCTTGTTTTCTACTAAGAGGAAAGGGAAACTAAGGCAAAGGTGCAGAATAAGTGCTACCTAATCTACCTTGCTCTTCAAGCAGCAGTTTCCTTCTGTTTAAAATCTATCAAAAACAATTCCAGCAAAAGTATCTGTAAATCTGAAATCCATTCTTCTCCACTAGTGGTCAGCAATAGAGAGCAAAGTGACCCCTTCCCTATTGAAGGGTTGTTTCCCCCCCCCCCAAGGTGTAACTGCTTGGCAATCACCTTTGAACCCCGAATCTGCTTTTAAATGGGTTGAGTCACCATACAGGGGAAGCTTAGGGATTCAGATTTATAAAGCAATTATCCAGTGCCACTTAGAGTCTTGCCAAATGTGCTGCCTGAAAAGACGAGAGGAAGCAAGCTTGGGCTACTGGATTTAACACCCAGTGCTTTTGACTGTAAACATCTTAGCAAGGAATTTCTCAGCTGTTTTTGGTAAATGAGATCCACACTAATAAAAACCCAGAAGGGAGACAGACTTTGAGGACATCTGTGCGTTTTTGTGAGGGTAACAAATGAGTCTTTTCTCAGTAGACTCATACAGAAGTTTCCCTTGTTCAGCAGCTGTGATATATGAAAGCTTCTTCCATAGTATATTAATTTTCCTGACTAGACTAAGCTGATGAAGCCCAGATAAGTGACACAATACAATTACCTACCTTTACCAAACTGTGGAATGTTAGAGACCTACTTCTCTAACCTTACATCAGTTCATGTATCAGTTCATTTAAAAAACAAACAAACTATATTTCTTAGGGACCCAATAACCTAAATTCTCTGATGTCAGGGAACTGCCATCGGCTCAGGGACGAGAGGGGAAGGGGTGGATGGATTACAGAGAGCCCCCAGGGATTGTGGGAAGCAGCACCTCCTCAATGGAGGAAAGAAGCCATGCCTCTAGTGAGGAGGAGATGCAGGGCTCAGAGGCTGCAAGGCGGTGCCAGGACACCTTGCCGGAACAAAGCGGGGAGGAGGGAGGTCCCCCGTTGCCCACGCCTTCCTTGCACAGTAGACTTACGCGCCGAGAAGGGAGGCGTAGACTGGAGGTCAAGAGATTACTCTGCTGGGGAAGATTCAAGGACCGCCCACTCTCAGATTCTGCCAGTGAATGAGCAAGCCACGGAATAGAGGCGCTCTGCATGGTGAAGTTTTTTTAGCACCAATAACAAAGCTTTACAACAGCTCAGGGAGGCATTTGCCTGATTGCTCTAGAGCAACCCCCTAATACCCCATTACATCTGAGAAGCATGCTGTTGAAAAATTTAAAGCCACTGAATCATAAATTCCACAAAAACAATTTAAAAAACAGCAGCACAGAAGCAGAGCAGGAAAAATATAGGGTCTCTCCAGATTGGTGGGTTTGTTTGTGTGTGTTGATGTATTCTGCAACATGCCATTGATGCAATAATGGTCCATCGGTGGTGGGTTTATACTGGAATGACCACATGTCATTCTGCTTTATTCATTGGGGAAGCATTGCTGAACCATGTTATCACATTTCTGTGTGCACTATAGTGCAACAAAGTTGAGACCAAAAAAGCCCAGGAACATTTATAGTATAACTGGATTTCTGTAGGAAGTTCACCCCAAAGCTTTTGCAGGTGGAAGCAGTATTTATTGCAGAAATAGTCATGAATGCACAACAAAAATGATGTATAGAGGCCCCCCAAATACTAGTTAAATCATCTGTAAACTTATCCTAGAGACTTAAAAAAAATCACACATAATAAAAGAAGAGACTTAGAGATATTATTGCAATTAAATGTTAAAGCATTAAAATGCTAAGAGTCCTCGAAGAACAGGAAACGCTGTGCCTGATGACAAAAATGCATTGACATTGGGGCTAGTTGAAGAGTATTCCATAATCAGGGGGCTTCCATTGAGAAAGCCTTCTTCCTCATTGCCACCAATCAAACTGTATATTGAGGAAGTACTCAGACTGGGACATACAGCTTCCATTATGTGCATGTTCTCCACCTATACTGCATGTCTTACTTGCACATCCTTTTCTGGGATCAGGAAAAATAATCTGGCTATCAGAAAAATTACAGGCTATGCAAAGGTGATGTCCTGAAATCCTTTTGTTGTCAAAGAATGTCTCTTGGGGTTCCAGTAATTTGCTGCCCTAATCTCCAGTGATGCAAACTAATAAAAGCTTAGATGAGCTTAGATGAACGTTATTGCATTAACGTTGAAAGAGTCAAAACTAGGCAGTGTGCATATCATTATTGGGGTGAGCACTGAAGGTGTGCATTGATTGAACTTGCCATGAATATGCTGAGAACTTTGGAAACAGTTTCCTTAAAACATAAAGCTTTGATATGGAATTGACAGCAATTCTAGATATGTAAATTTGAAGAAAAGCCCTTTGAATAAAATGGGGCTCACACCCAGTTTAGGTGTAGGATTACAGCATGAAGCAGTTCTCTGGTTTTATTAATTCGTTCCTTTACCTCTCTCACATGCACACACTTCCTGGCTGCAGCTATCTCTATGCCTTTCCCACATGGCTTGTGCAAAGCCTTGTGTTCACATCATTCTTCTAATAGTATACCACACTAGGCATTGTGATCTAAACTAGGTTTTACTGCTTGTGGCTAGAGCTGATGATCCTCTGAGTCTTATGAACAGCAGTCAGACACAAAGTGTGCAAGGCTTGGTCACTGGGCACATGCACACAAGGAAGGCTTTTGTGAGAGCCAGTGTGGTGTAGTGGTTAAGAGCGGTAGTCACGTAATCTGGGAAACCGGGTTCGTGTCTCCGCTCCTCCACATGCAGCTGCTGGGTGACCTTGGGCCAGTCACACTTCTGTGAAGTCTCTCAGCCCCACTCACCTCACAGAGTGTTTGTTGTGGGGGAGGAAGGGAAAGGAGAATGTTAGCCGCTTTGAGACTCCTGAAGGGGAGTGAAAGGCGGGATATCAAATCCAAACTCTTCTTCTTCTTCTTCTTCTACCCAACTGGGTGCCCCTGCATACTTCCTGTTAACATACTGCTTTGAAGGTGGCTTTGCTGTGTCTTGCCTTTGCAGCCTTCACTTCTCTGTTGTGTCAACATCAATTGCTGGTCCCTGCAGCATTTTTTTATGTACTACTTTGGCTGGCTGTGCAACCTGTGTATCCCTGATTCTCCTTTATCTCCTATGCTTTATTTGGAAACTTCCTTAGGTGTATTTCTCTGTGTGACTCTAAATGTTTTCTGACTGTGCGTAATAATGTCTCGCCATTGGTTTGCAGTCTTTGTACAATACCCATAGCGTCTTGATTTTACTTGGCAACTTTGCCATCTGAACGTCAACATTTGCAGCAGCTACTGGTTCTAATTTTTCCCTGACATGAATCTGCCATCTTAAGGTAATCATTCATCACTAAATTGAGCAGCTCATATGCTGGGCTCAATGCAAAACATTAGGCTTCACATTCCACCTTGTACTTAAAAAAAAGAAGTAAAAATATATTGTAGAATCAGCAAGGGTTCCCTTTGCAGCGTGCATGCAATGTACAGAAACAAGAATGGTGAACTTCAGTGGCTAGGCAGCAGTGCTGATGAGAGTCTGCTGTTAGGGATGAAATGACAGTTTCCAAAATGTGAATACCTTTTACAATGGAATGGGTGCCTTGAGGCTCCCTCTCCATATCCATACATTCAGATGAATGTGGAGGGAGGGAAATTGCACCAACAGTCCTTTTTCTCTGTAGGGTTTAATGGATTGTGTGTATGTGTGTGAATTCTTTTCTTTTTTAAAATGATTACTTCCCCCTATGTTTTTAGCTCTTTCTATTTTAGCTGTAAGCCACATTGAGTCTGTTAGAAAAAGAGGTGGGATATAAATGCTGCTGCTGCTGCCGCTAATGATATAGATATATTTCTCTTGATCTCCATGCAGTCAAATGAAAGTGGAATGAATCTACTATACGCCTATAAATTTATGCATGTAGGATTGCTCCATATGTTTGGTCTCTCTACACAGGTTGATTCTCTTCGCATCCTTCAGTGCACATGGAGAGGTCAGGGATTGAGCCAGCAGGTGTAATTTGTTTCCCCACTCCCCACTACATACACATATTGGAAATGATGTGAATAGGATTTTGTCAAATTTAAGTGTTTGCATAGTTCACAAATAATAATGCCACTCTGCTGGAGGTATAATGATGGGATTATCTTCATATGCTTTATAGTTACCGTCCCAAAGATTTAAGTATTTTGACTTTCTAAGGACATTGTGACCTTGGTGAGTAATGTTCACATATAATAGGAAAGTGTAGAACATAGGCAAAAGGACTACTTTTAACTCAAAGTTTTTGCTTACATAGGCAAGATGACTCATATGTCAAAAATTGGCTGGACACTTGAAGTCTTTCTAAACTTGGACAACTCTTGTTTTTTGATCAGAACTACCTTGTGTAAAGCATAGCACTATTAGCAGGCCACCTAGAGTTATATACAGATGAACTTTGAGTAACTGAGTTGCTATAATGGATATTTATTCCACTGTATCAGTGAGGAGTTTAGTGAGCTACAGTGTGTGAGCATGTAGCCACCTCCCCCTTGTTTTCTTTTACAGCACACATTGAAACTAAAAAAATTCCCTTTCTGTGGCTAAAATGCTTGGTGGGGAAAATCTGTTGCCAATGAGAAGTAATTCCCCCCCCCCCAAATAATGCTATCCTTGGGAGGGGGAGTGACTTTAGTTTTGATTAAACTATGGAAGGAAGCCTCCTGGATAGGCTCTCCTCGTCTTGTGGGTCTATTAGTTGGCTGGCATCTGTCTGTCTCAAAAGACAATGGAGTGTACCTCCAGGGTTGAAGTCAAACCACTAGAGAATCACAGTGCCTGCTGTGGCTGCAGAGACTGGTAACCCGTAAGTGCCACCTCTCCCATAGTTTTTTGCTGCGTTAGCAGCACTGAGGTGACCTCCACATTCCTGGGCAGTGTGTATGGAGGTCCTGCCCAAATAGCAAGACCCCACTATTGGCCTCACTGGCGTGGTCCAAAAGAAAGCAGAGCAATATGTTTGGCACCAGCCTGGCTGCAGGAGTTGCCGGAAGGAGGCATACAAGATGCCATCCAACTCCTGCTAGCTAATAATAGGGGAAAGGGAAAGGTAGCTGCACTACCTGACCAGGGGTGGGCAGTCTCTGGCCCATGGGCTTATTTTGGCCTGGCAGAAGATCCAATTTGGTTCTCGGGGTCATTTCCCTGAAACCGGGCCAACCTGGCAATCAGCTGATGGCTGGGAGTTCAATTCTGCATTGGCTGTGCCTGCCCATCCCCAGTGGTCAGCTTTGAGTATCATGCTGCTAGATGATTGACAGGTCTGTCAAAACTGACCCAGAGGGTAGGAGGAAATAAAATTTGGCCTACCGGATGAAAAAAATGTTTCCCACTCCAGCACTACACAATGGTAATTTAGGTTCGGAATACTGGTTAATTTAGCTTGCTGGAGAAGACTTTGGAGATACCAGGGATCACAAGGATCAAACTTCAAAGGAATTTTGTATGCAGAGAGTATGAAGTGACCATAGACTGGAATTTGGGCTAAAATAAAATATATGTGTGAATGTAGATGGGCCACACACTTAAGTCTGAGATGCTGAAGTGATGCTGAGAATATTATAGAATTTCTCTCTCTCTCTCTCTCTGTGTGTGTGTGTGTGTGTAAATGTGTATATATAATATCTGAAAGCTTCTAAATAACTAAAGGATACATAATTAGTACAACAGTATTTCACTGAAATGTTTATCATGTCATGTTGCAAAATAGATTTAACATTTGACAAGTTTCATGTGTTATTCTTGTATTTTTTTAAAAAATGCCACATATAATTTATGCAATTTGAAACTAATTTATTGTTTCTATTTCTGTCCACTGGGTGATACTATTGCTCAATTTATTCATTTTATCAAGGTCATTTATACAAAGATTTTAAATGTTGCGTACATTGCAAGGCTCTTAAAGAGTATAATTTGATGAACACAAATGATCTTTCAACTTCAGTCCAAACTCCAATTGGATTGAACTTTAGATTTATGAAAAGTTAGAATGTTGAGTTATATGTGTCCTCCATTGTATCTCACAATGCAAAAGAGATCTGCTTTGCTGTGTTTCCTGGATAAGAGAGATTTTTAAAAATGACAAGCTGTGTCAAGAGCAGCAGAAATGATGAATAAGTTGTTCAAATATGCATTAGAGAGAAGTACTGCACGTCCTATAAGCTACATTTCTAGCAGGAGTCCTAATTGTTAATTCAGCTGCCTTGTAGATCCGGGAACTGAATAAACTGGCTCTATACATGCAGTGCTACACTGTGACTGGCAAAACAAACAAGGATGCCTGCTTTCTGTTAGACTTATCACCACAAAGGGAACCAAGCGCTCAGACACATTAGCAGAAGGAAGGCAAGTGCTGGGAAAGATGAGAGAGGACTTCTCCCTGCTATGCAGTGGTGGTCAAGGCCGGATTTAGGTTTGATGAGGCCCTAAGCTACTGAAGGTAATGGGGCCCTTTATATGTCCAGCTGTCCTTTGTCAAAAACAAATTGTCGCTTTTTTGTGTTGAATATATGCTATGTGGTGATTTATGGACCTAATAGGCATCTAAAGCTGCTTGCGCATGTTGCAAGCAGTCCATGCAGAATGTAGGCACCCTAGATATGGAAATGAGCAAACCAGTGATATTTTAGGGAGCAGGCTAGCAGGCAGGGCCCATTACTTACATCATAGGAGCCTACACAACACAAAACACTGTTGCTGTATGTAGGTTTTATTTTATTTGTTTTTTATCTTATATTTTGGAAATGTACATCCAGGTGTTTCCTTTAATTTTTTGGAGGGCCCCCAAGAGAGTGGGGCCCTAAGCTATAGCTTGTTAGCTTATACGTAAATCCAGCACTGGTGGTGGAGACCTGCCAACAGCGGGATCATTGCTAGTGGCACAGAAGCAGGGCTTGTGCATGAGCAACAATCCAACACTCGCACTATGTGTGTGTGTGTGTGTGTGTGTGTGTGTGTGTGTGTGTGTGTGTACATGTGTGCAGTCCCAGTCTCACCTGTTCAGCACCACCCTGCCCCAGTAGGTGGCATTGTTCTGATATACCAGCTGCTCCTGCTAATTTGAATGTTTTTCTTGAAGGGTAAATAACATGGTGGTTGGAAGTAAAGGAGAAAGGACAGGAGCCAAAGGCTGAAAAAGCAGTTTTTCTCATATCTAAAGCAGAGTGTGATTCCACCCCCTGCCTACTTTTGTTATTGTGCTTTCTTGTTTCATAGGCTGGGTACAGATAATTCTGCTTCTCTCTCTCTCTAACAGAAGTGCTTTCCTCCAATGTTTGTCTGATGCTGGCTGTACAGAATGTAAGTGGCAGCCTGAAGGCATCGTCCAATGGTGTATAGATATGGGAGAATATACTAAGGCAGTACTTATGGATTTGTATAGCTGTGGAAAGAAGTAATGTCATCATTACAAATTTAACGGAGGTAACATTTTGCACCATGGTGGGCCATACATTAAAACTGGAGGCTAAATGCAATTTTGCAAGCCCCTCTATTCAGCAATTGACTCTCCCCAGGCCACATCTCCTCTCTCCTCTCTCCTCCAGTGCCTGCTGGGATGTATCTCTGAACTATGATCATGCACGATAATGTCTCTTGCTTGTCCAGATGGAGGTTGAAAAGATGTGGTTGGGTTGGGTTGGATGTGCCTAACAGTTCTGGACAATTGTATGGCTGGGATGAATCCTACTGTAAATAGGTGTGAGGGTATTATTGTTTTGTTTTGTTATTATGCATTTTGTGTTTTAATCTTGTATTTTTGTACTGTGAACTGTGCTGAGATCTATAGATGAAGGGCGGTATGCAGAGTTAATAAATAAATAAATAAATACAATAAATGCATCTGACCCCCACCTACAAGAGACTTGTCTGTCGTGGTCAGAAAAGGGTTCCCCATCCTTGCAATGGAGATAGATGTATCCCGCTTTGGATATAGATATCAGGAATAATATCCCTGCTGAAGCAGACTAACAGTTTTTAACTGTGGCCAGCACAATGCTTTACAGAAGTCCTCTGGAGATGATCCTCAAAGAGGTCTGTGCATGTAAAAGAACTTGGGAGAATACAGAAATCATTATTTGGCACAGTTCATATGTATCCCAAACATTTGCCGCTATAAGCTCTTGAAACCGCTATGCTTCAGTTATCTGCTTTTAAAATATTCTCAGTTGTTGCAGCTTCTTTTTAATAATAAGCCAAAATTGCACCGTTATGTTTTAGTTAAAGAATAATTATAGAGCACACTTCACCAGAACTATGAAATTGCAATGCACCACATGCTCTTCACTGTGTATCCCACCCAGCGAGAGCATAACAATTGATTTCCCTCACCACCAACCTCTTACTTTATTATACAAACAATGGAGATTTCAGTGCTTCACTGACTTCTTGAAAATAATTACATAGTCCTTGATTGTTTCAGTAGCATTGCCAGAGAAAGAAAACCAGCGATGCAGTTAGGTAAATTTAGGATCTGGACTTAATGGCTTTTTTGGCAGGGAAATGGCTGAAATCGAAGAAGATGACATGGAAGTATTTGCTATTATACTCAGTTGACTTGGAGAATGGGATGTTTTCACCTTCCTTGTAGTGTTTGCTCCACACACTGCAGCATTGTAGCCTGGTGCTTGTAGGCACTAAATAATGCCTAATGACAGAAGGAATTATGAATAGAAGTAATTTGCCTGCTTAGTATGCTGAGGTTCCAGTGTGGAAACCAAATAAAGGGATGAAGCAAACAGAATGGAGACATAAATCTAGAACATATTAGAGATAGGGAATTGCAGGACACCCAGAGGTCTGGGTAGCTGTGAGGGGAAGAGTTTTGTCAGGGTGAGTACAAAGACAACCAGCAGGGATTGGGCAACCTTGGGGGTCCATTTTTATATGGATATGGTAAAATTAGCTAGATCTCTGGTACAGGGGTTACTGGTTAGCCACCTTAAGGAGCTGCAGCTACTTAGAGAAAGGATTCCCAGTCTTTATGAACCAACGAACTGTCATAGTGCCCCAAAAGAAAACTAGCAATGCTCAGAATTGCCCCCCACCCCCGCAAAGACAGGCATCCCCTACGTCCCACAAATAAAAAGGTAAAGGGTCCCCTGACCATTAGGTCCAGTCATGACCGACTCTGGGGTTGCGGCGCTCATCTCGCTTTATTGGCTGAGGGAGCCGGTGTACAGCTTCCAGGTCATGTGGCCAGCATGACTAAGCCGCTTCTGGCAACCAGAGCAGCGCACGGAAACATTGTTTACCTTCCCGCAAGAGTGGTACCTATTTATCTACTTGCACTTTGACGTGCTTTTGAACTGCTAGGTTGGCAGGAGAAGGGACCGAGCAACGGGAGCTCACCCCGTCGCGGGGATTCGAACCGCCGACCTTCTGATCGGCAAGTCCTAGGCTCTGTGGTTTAACCCACCGTGCCACAGACAAAAAACTGGAGAAACCCCACAAAGCAGACAACCCTGTCCCAACCAACCCCCTCCCCCCAAAAGCAAAAAGCAAGCAAACAAACCCAAAGCTCAACAACACTCAATTAAAAATAATTAAAAGCGAGTGGGGCAGTGGCCTTGATGGGCACCAAACAGGGTGGTTCTGAAGGTGTTAAGGTGCCCCATGCTAAGTCATCCCTTGGTTTGCACACTGGTTATTTAAGGAGGAATGTGGCTTCTCCTCTGAAGTGGCATCATTTGCTGCAGTCATTAATCCTTTTTACTCATCTTCCTTAAAGCTGTGGTGCTTGAATCACATCTTGTTCTACCATGTCTTCTTTCTGTACACTGCAGTAACCAGGATTTTCTACTTCACATAGTTGAAAGACTTGATTGCTAGGCATTTTGTCATGAAAGCTATTGACAGTCATTTCACATGGCTTTTCTTTGAGTTTCAGTTCTTTTGAACTCCTACCCCCTCAAAACAAAATCTATGGATTTGTGTTTATTGACCTACATGGATACAAAGTGATTGAAAACAAGCCTTTTTCACATGATCTGTGTTTCTGGAAATTTATTCAGTGAGGACCCCCCACTGCCGCCAATTTCACTTGATGAAAGATATTTTGAATTATTCCTCTCAAATGTCATATGTTCTGCTATAAAACAAAAACAACTGCTATGCACTGAAAAATGTAAGGAATGTTGTATTTTCCAGCAAAACACATGTCTTCTTCTGTGTGTTCCTTCACTATTAATACATAATGCAGTCTTGTTGCTTAACATAAAGATGACATCTCTTTTCTCTGTTTCACATATAAAGTAAGTGACCTTAAGCTGGCGTATCTCATCTGTTTCTGTCTGAATACCAGATAAAGCACGATTATAGAATGGGAAGTGTCTACAGGACAATTGTTGTCAACAATTAGAATAAATCTCATTTATCTTGTTACTACATCTGTTTTGTGTTCATCTTTATTTATACAAGTAGGAGGTAAGAACAATGAGACAAGTTCAGTTTTTCTTTTGCTGCATTTTGTATATTTTATCTGTCATGTAAAATGTGTTAGCATAAAGAATACACAATTTACAGTGTAGTGCTGATAGATGAGGTGCTTCCTTTTCGAGAAAAGATCTGGTGACTTGTAAGTAGAATTCCCACATTGCACACCAGGTATTGGTTCTCCCTGCCTAATTGTAGAACCTTACATCTGTCCTTATTGAAATTCATTTTGTTAGTTTTGATCGAGCTGTCCAATCTGTTAAGGTCATCTTGAATCCTGATTCTGTCTTCAGCAGCATTGGCTACCCCTCCCAGTTTGGTGTCATCTTCAAATTTGATGTGCATCCCACCAATGTCTTCATCCAAGTTGTTTATAAAGATGTTGAACAACAATGGGACCAGGACAGAACTCTGTGGCACCCCACATGCCATTTTTTTCTAGGACGATGAGGAACTGTGAGTGAGCACACTTTGGGTTCCATCAGTCAACCAACTACAAATCCATCTAACAGTTACCTCATCAAGTCCACATTTTACCAGCTTCTTTCTGAACTTCCACTTTATCAATCAGTTCCTCCCTGTTGGTGAGGAGCCGATCCAAAAGAGAGGATCTCTTTATTGTTTCTTCCAACTTTGGGAAATTGTCAGCAAGGCAACTGAGGGATGTTTTCAAGGTCTCCATGAGTTGATAAGCCATCAGTGGTTGGTTTGTTAAGCTCCCTTCACCATGATATCTCAAGGAGTTTACCAGTGTATCCTGAACCACTCAAGCTGTCTCCACCCACAATGAACCTGCCAGGTGTACTCCTGGCTAGTACAAGTACCGGTATCTGTTTTGCATTCTAAAGGTCTCAGTTTAAATCCTCAGCAACCCCAAATAGGGCTGGGAGAATCCCAGTAAGAAAATCCAATTCAGCTGCTACCAAGAGAGTTGAGGTATATTGTTTCCCCCATACCTTTACATTTCCTAATGTGGCAAGTGATGGAGGCATTGAAGCCTCTTGCTTGTTTTTCCCCTCATCCTGTTCTTTGTCAACACCACCAGCAACTTCTGGAATTAACTGGAAGAATCCATACATCAGCCAACAAGATTGGGGAAGGAATCTGCAAGATAAGCCACGGGTTCCTTGCATCTTGTTTCATGCAGTTCCCAAGGCATTTTGCCCTCTGCTTGCTGGATTGTGTGGGTAGTTTCTAAGAAAACATTGTCAATGTGTATATACTCCTCACCTAAAATTCATAATAAAATAAGATTCTAAACAAACAAGTCCCCCCCCAATCAATTACAACACGATACAAAACAATTTCAAGAAGCATCTGAAATCCAATATGTAGGCCATAACATACCAGAAATGAGTTATTCTTTACAGCTCATTTGAAAGTCTGCACTGTAGGGGGTTTATGTAGAGGTTTTACGTAACTCAGTAGGAAGGACCACCACTAAGATAACCATGCCAGGATAGCCCTACTTCTTCACTGCTTTTTGCATCCATATCTTCTGACACTGATACGCTGCCACATTTTAAAGAATCTTGTCAGATGATGACTATAAATAAACATAAGCATTCCAGTCCCATGACAAGAATCATCAGACTTTGATCTTATTAAGAAAGTAAATAATGTACTGTGATAGGTACCCTCCCCGTCTCTTTCTTGCAATCGGCAGAAAAGCAGCTTGAGAGATGTGACTTTTTTTTCCAGAAGGAAAACTGCCAAAGCAGAGACTGTTAAGTAGCCCAACTCCTCACAGTTTCTCTGTTCTCGATTTGCAGACTCCCGCAGTTATTTTTCATTTTAGAAAAAGGTCAAGAGACTGTTACATACATCTGCTGCGTAATGTCTAGTTTGGCCCTTACAGTTACACCATTTATGAAACATAAATGAATGCAGCCTGTTTCAGAGGTACTGAGAGAGAATGAGAGAGATTGTGTTTTATGATTCCATTGGATTTTAATAATGACAACTACCTTTATGTATTTTACGGTTTTTGATAGTAACCTTGGGAGCAGGATACCAATAGAGTGTGTTTATGTAACTGTATATGGGATGCGGGTGGCGCCGTGGTCTAAACCACTGAGCCTCTTGGGCTTGCCGATTGGAAGGTTGACGGTTCGAATCCTTCAACGGGGTAAGCTCCCATTGCTCAGTCCCAGCTCCTGTCAACCCAGCAGTTCGAAAGCATGTCAAAGTGCAAGTAGATAAATAGGTACCGCTCCGGCGGGAGGATAAATGGTGTTTCCGTGAGCTGCTCTGGTATCGCCAGAGGCGGCTTAGTCATGTTTGCCACATGACCCGGAAAAACTGTCTGTGGACAAACACCGGCTCCCTCGGCCAGTGAAGCGAGATCAGTGCGGCAACCCCAGAGTCATTCGCGACTGGACTTAACTGTCAGGGGTCCTTTACCTTTATGTAACTATGGTATATACACACACATATTGTATATTAAAAATGCAATTGAAATACTGAGGTTCAGTCTTCATCAATTTGCTTCTTAATAGTTTACATGCACCACAACTTGACAATCTCTGCATAACTGATCTAATGCATAAAAATGATTGGAGATAAAGTATGCTCAATCTCTGAATGTGTATATGCTGCATCATAAATGCCCAATACTGGATTACCCAATAGGCAGACTATGCACAAACTAAAGGAGGGGCACAAAAGGGGAGAATGACAAGATATATGATTAGCTTGAGTAGTAGTTATTATAAAAAAAAAATCTGAGAAATAGGAATTTGGAAGTTGGATTTGACTGATTGATAGTACACAGTTCTAGTGTGATCATTGCAAGGCCATATTGAAAGTCTTGTTGAAAATTCTTGAAAGGCCTTGTTGCCAAAAGGTAGGCTTGAAATATTTCGAATGAATGGATAGTCACCAGTAATCACTATTGTACTGCATTTTAGCTGCAATATAGCTGAACTCTGAATTGTTAGGGAACAAGGAAAGAGGACTTTTTAACTTGAGCTCAACAAATGCCTAATGTGACCCATATGATTCAGATTCAGCTTGTCAAGATAGCCAGGGCTCAAGTTGTCCCCTGCTTCTGTAATACAGTTAGCATTTCCAGCACTAGTACCTTTAGCAAAAGTCAAACAGTTGCTTAACTGAGCAATGATGCCAATTTGGTACCAAATGGGACTAAAACTGGCATACTTAAGTAGTTTGCTGGTTGAAGTGCCCTTGTGTGACCCAAGGAATGTGGACACAGCAGTAGAATAATGATGATGATGATGATGTTCAGCAGTTCCTATAATAGGTAGTTTATAAAATGGTTTTTTTGTTGTTGAAAGAAAAGTTTGTGTATTGTGGAGAAATAGTTTTTTATAATTTAGGTTTTGCAAGTATTTCACCTGATCCTTTCATTATTTTTCAAAATAGGGGAAAAAAATATATTTCTGGGTGTGAAGCATTTAATTCTATTTTTAAAAAATAAAAGTTAAAAAGTCTATTTCTTCTTTACTTTTGTAAACCTGTACAGTTTTCCTGCTACTGGAAACACTTTTCACTTCTAGCCCTTCTGCTAGCAAGCCATTGAATAAATTTACTTTAGACTATGAATCTCTGTAAACTAAACAGACTACTAGTGTAGGTATTTCCTAAATTAAATCAGCTTTAAAATTAAATAAATTCGCTTCCAATATATAACAGTATGTGGATCCAGATTCAGAGCTAGTTCACTTTAGCCTAAGGGGACTGCATTGCTCTCTGAGCCTAATACCTAAAAGAAACCAGAAGATAAGTTCAATGCTTTTTCAGCACCTGCCTCTGTAGATGTAGAAGCTGATAATGACAAGAGAATTTGATGTCTGACTTTCACATGGTGTCTGTGCTGCTTCTTGAAGCTTGGTCCCCTCCCCGCTTTGTTGTAGATCTGTCTTTTTAGCTGAAAATGGTCATGAAATAAAGGTGACTATGAAACAGGTTTATTGTTCCATTTAACTCAAACAGTTCAAAACTAATTAGAGTAGCAATTGTCATCATCCCATGGGAAGCCTTAGCTGCATTATTTTATGTTACATATAATCATCATAGCATAAATTTCATTTACCTCAAATGGAATAATGTTCATTGACTTCAACGGTGTGTGCAATTGGATTTTAGATAAGAACGTTAATATAATTGGTACTGAAGAAAAGAACTTTCACAAATAGAGTCCTAAGTGCATGCAAAGCACATGGCCCAATGTATGTGAACTTGAAATCCATTTATGTCTAACACCTCTGACCTTACTAGCTAATTTATCATCATGAACATAATAGTGTCTAGATTCAGACTTTGCTTTTAAACAATATGGAATTTCTAAGCTTTCTTTGAAGGCAGCTCTATCAAATTATTTATTCATTTATTTTATTATTTACATGACATGATTGCCATCCTGAAATATTTGAAGGGCTACCAAACAGATTATGGGGAAGGATTGTTTTCTCCTCCTCCAGTGTGTAAGGCCTGAAGCAATGGGCTCTGAAAAAGAATTCAGGTTAAACTTAGGAAGAATTTCCTGACAGTATCAGAGGTTTAACAGTGGAACAGACCATCCTGAAAGTGATAGGCTCTTTGTTAAACATTTTAAGCATAGATTATATGGCCACATCTCAAGGTGCTGTAGTAATAGATTTCTTCCATTGGCATTGGAGGAAGGACCATAGCAGAGTGGTAAAGCATAAATCCTTTGCATTTCTAGGGCTGGGGAAGACTCACTGTCTGAAATCTTTAAGATCCATTGCCAGCCATCATCATCATCATCATCATCATCATCATCATCTATTATTATACCCTGCCCATCTGGCTGGGTTTCCCCGGCCGCTCTGGGTGGCTTCCAACAGGAGATTAAAAATACATTAAAACATCAGTCATTAAAAAAAACCAAAAACTTCCCTAAACAGGGCTGCCTTCAGATGTCTTCTAAACATCAGATAGTTGTTTATCTCTTTGACATCTGAAGGGAGGGTGTTCTACAGGGTGGGCGCCACTACTGAGAAGGCCCTTTGCCTGGTTCCTTGTAACTCTACTTCTCACAGTGAGGGAACCGGCAGAAGGCCCTCAGCGCTGGACCGAACGATGAGGGTGGAGATGCTCCTTCAGGGCTGAGGCCATTTAGGGCTTTAAAGGTCAGCACCAACATTTTGAATTGTGCTCGGAAACGTATTGGGAGCCAATGTAGGTCTTTCAAGACTGGTGTTATGTGGTCTCGGTGGCCGCCCCCAGTCACCAATCTAGCTGCCACATTCTGGATTAATTGTAGTTTCCGGGTCACCTTCAAAGGTATACCCATGTAGAGTGCATTGCAGTAGTCAAAGTGGGAGATAACTAGAGCATGCGCCACTCTGGCAAGACAGTCCGTGGGCAGGTAGGGTCTAGCCTGCGTATCAGATGGAGCTGGTAGACAGCTGCCATGGACACAGAATTGACCTGCGCTTCCATGGACAGCTGTGAGTCCAAAATGACTCCCAGGCTGCACACCTGGTCCTTCAGGGGCACAGTTACCCCATTCAGGACCAGGGAATCCTCCACACCTGCCCGCCTCCTGTCCCCCAGAAACAGTACTTTTGTCTTGTCAGGATTCAACCTATCCTAGTACTAGGCTAGGTGGCCCAATGGTCTGACTCTAAGCCAGCTTCCTATGTTCCTTTTTAGAGGTTGGATTATTTTATCTTTAAGCTTACTTCCTCTATGATTCTATAACCACAGCTTAGCTCATGGGTACATTTTGTAGCTAGTGTTGTGGTTATATCAAGGTGAGGAGCAGGCAGGGCTGGCTCAAGACATTTTGACACCTGAGCTGAATACCCACCAACCAGGGAACAAGGGACATCAACATCAGGAAGAATTGGAGGAATAAAGATGTACATTGGGAACAATGGTAGGAGGAAACCAGCAGTGCTGTAGGGATGGGTCAGGGGCTGCCAAGAAGGTGGCAGATCTGGCCATTAATGCCACTGCTGCATTGAACAATTCGTTCTTTGGAGGCCGGATCTACTGCTCCTGTGGATCTTGCTGCCTGAGGCAGTCACCTCACCTTGCCTCATGGGCTGGTCTGCCCTGAGTGCAGGAGTACATAATAAAGTCATATAATTCTAGTCCAACCCTCTGCAATGCAGGAATCTCAACACACAGTCCCTCATCCAAGTTGCATCCATACCAGACCCTGCTTACCTTTGCAAATATGCTATCAGCTTTCTCGCTGCACCACTAGGCAGTGGTGCATAATAGCAACATAGAGTAGCTGATTAGCCAACACATTGGTTGTATCAATACATTAAGTTGTGGCAGCTTCTGAACTGTACTCCTTACAGGTCAAATGAAGTGCAACTCTATAAAATTTGCAGCAGAGCAGGATCAGCATCTTGGAAGTGAGTTTTATATTCATTAAGTGAGTTCAGTAATGCTGTCAAAACTGCTGTGTAAACAGCTACTCTGCTCTCTTTCTTTTCTTTCCTATGACTCTGGCCATGAGTCTTAGTTCTTGTATCCCATCTGGCTGTGATTTGAAAGCAGATGCAAATATTAATGAGCTGCATTCAGGCAAGATGACGCTAATGATAGTTGGAAAGCCCTGCACACTTCATGGCGTGGGGACATTTTAAACTGATGTTATTCCTCTTCTGGCCATCAAGAAGACTTGCTGTTGCATGATGCAATGACCCACCTCCTGATTGGATTATTGGGAGTCTGTTGTACTAGAGTCTGCACTGGAGCCTTGACTTTGAAAGCTTTTAAATCTCTTAGCTGTGAGTTGGGCAGACTGGACAAAGGTGCTCTCCCCTCACAGGAAGAGGTTGGTAATGTAAGGATATTCTTGCAGTCATCACTGCTCAGGTGGCTTAAGTGGTTCATTCAGGTTCTTGTCTGGCACTGAAAAGGGAAGTCCTTCACCTCCTGTCCCATAGGATGTGCACTGGCTGCCTGTTTGCTGGCCTTGATTTAAGCTGCTGAATTTAACTCAAAAAGGTATATGTGCCCTAGGGCTGAAATAAATGGAAGATTGCCTCACCTTTTACCTGTGTCATGACTTGCAGCAGAGCTCATAGTTCAACTGACATGATGCAACAGCCCAGGGCCTTCTCTGTTGTGGTACCCTTGATGTGGAACTCTGTCCCCATAGAGACCCACCTGTCATCTGCATCAGATGAAGATACATTTCTAGGCATGTGGATTTTGGGCTGATGCAAGAGTGGTTACTGCTGGATTGTTTGCCGTTATGATCTCATTATATTTTGATGTTTTGTTTCATATCTGATTTATAGTATTGGTTTTATGGTTGTTGCCTTCATTTGTATATTTTACTGTTTTACTATGTTCCACCTTGGGTTTCTTTTGGCTGAAGATGGAAAGTGCAGAATGAATGAATGAATGAATGAATGAGAGCTATATTTTACTATTACAGTTAATGCATGAAGCCTTCTTGTAGATGCTTTGGAACTGTGAAACATCTTTTCCTGGAGACTTGCCAGATCTCATTTTAGCATCTCCAAGAAGCTCTGTTAACTTTCTTATTTGGATTATGTGAGTAGAGTTTAATTTTGCTGTCTATTTGGGTTCCACTAAAATAAAAATAGTATTTTCACATAGCAAACTTAACAAAACATGCATACGGTATTTTGGAATCCGCAGCATATTCGTTCATCCTGAAACAGTGTAGTCACTTTCTTTTATAGTGAGCATTCTGTATTTTCATACTATCTTTAGCAATGAAATACCTTGGCAATAAAATACTTTGTGTTACTTCCTACAATCTTGTCAATTCCTGCTGAACATTTCTTCTCCAGTACAAAGGTGTGTATGTACCTTTGCAGCTGTCAAGAAAACAGAACATACCAGAATAGCTATTTATGCATCATTAGACCACAAAATCAATGTGAGGGTGTGCTTGAGAGTGACCCATTTCTGAATATCTTTACTTGAATTGAACAGAGTAGCAGCAGAAACAGAACTCACGAAATATCAAAAGATCATCTAGGTTTTCTATGGAAAGCTGTTGATCAGAACTGGGGGGAAGGGAGTACATCCCCCCTCCCCTGGTAGGCTTCAGACAAAACTATTAACAATATTTCATCTATGATTTCCATTCTTCACCTGCCTGTCTATATTTATATCTATAAAAATAGGAGCAGGATGCCACAAGTAATCTACATCATATAAACAATTCCAGAACCTCCTCAGTGTTCAGGAAATGTGGTTTAAGAAGAATTTGGGGTTAAACCAGTTGCATTGAATATTCATTCTCATATATCCTCACTGCACACACAGAACCACAATCCATTTAGTATTTCTATTATGCCTATCCAGTCTTTCGTTGCATTTGTACTGTGAACTTGCCTTCACATCCCTTTTCTGCTTTTCATGGTGAGCCACCTGGGGATCTTGCAATGCAAGAGTTAATGAAATAATAAAAGGAGGGGAATGAATCAATTTGCCACCCTTGATGTCTTTGGCTTTGTATTTTTCTTAAAGACCTTAATTTTTAGTGGCTTATGCATGCAAGAACATGTTCCCCATGACTAATGTGCTAGCGGTGGCAAGCATATAGCTTTATTCTAAGCACTTCATTCATCTGCTTTTTAATTCAGCATACAAAGGACTGGCATTTTTATTTTTTTTATTTTTTTGGTCATGTTGGATTGTTTGTCAGCTTGGATTACAGTCTCTCATTTATCTTCTGGTATCTGGTGTTCCCCTGTTCATTAAAAACAATGAGGTATTTTTGTGTGTGTGTCTGTGTGATGTAAACAGAATTGCACAGTTAGCTTATGATCTAGGAGCTGTCCAATGTTATCATAAATTCAGTATGCGGAGTTCATTGCTAAAGGGGGAATTTTTGTTTCTGCGTTTTCAGATCGTGATGTGTCCTACTCTTCAAGTTAGGACATGAAATGGCTAAGGCTCATACATAGCTGGAGGAGAAACTAGCAAGTAAAAGACAATGTAGTAACTCTTTGTGGGTTTGATCCCCAGAGGAAAGTTGCAGCTTGAGCAGATCCAATACATTTTTGCAAATCCCTTCCTCTCAGTGGTCCCTGAATAGATACTATCTGTCTATTTCCTGACTCAGTGTTGAGAGGATAGCACTGCCCTCAGGCAGCCATCCAGCTGTTGCACTATTGGCTGTGCCAAGCTCATATGCTTTTGCCTTTAACTTACCCAGGACAAGTCTGCCTGCTCCTGTGAAACAGCTCAGAGTGATCACTCCTGCCTCCTTGTTCCCTAGCTGCTTCTTTCTACTTCCAGCTGACCCCTCCCTTTAAATGTTTACTATCCCTTGTGCCACAAGAGTATCTGGGGTCTCTTTCTGAACGAGCTCAGAAAAGGTACATCAGAAATACATTTCAATAGGTAACTCACATGTCCCTGCAGAGTCCACTGTAAAGTACATTATATACCTCTATTCTAGGCTGACACTGGAGGCCCAGGTGGCCTTAGCGGTGAGGAATGCATATGACCAGATCTGTCTGGTTTGTCAGTTCCTCGACAGGGAGAGCCTGGCCACTATTATCCATGCCTTGGTAGTCTCCTAAATGGATTACTGTGATGCGTTCCACATGGAAATACCCTTGAAGATTGCTTCAGAAGCTGCAGCCAGGGTGAAATGTGGCAGATCCACTGGGATGGAGCCTTCTTCATAGGGGCAACCCAGCTGTGGAACTCAGTTCCACTATGATTGGTTCTCTCAGTGTTTTGCTTTAGATACCTTTTTCAAAGACACCATCATTTACTCAGGCATTTGGGAACAGTTGCATATGTTTGTGTCTTTGAGATGGTTTCCTGCCATTAGTTTAAACAATTTAATGTTAAATTTCCATGGCATTTTAAGATGTCTACTACTTCTTCCTCTCCTTCAACTTACTGTTAATATCCAATGCACTCAGTTGAGTAGCGCTCAACCTTTCAGAACGCTAATGGGAAAATATGCTGAAATCTTCTGTTTTTAAAGATTAACTGATTTTCTTGGCAAGATCATTTTTACATCTTTACTTATTAGTGCACTCTTAGATGAGAAAGCATCTAGTCAGCAATTGTTGGTTATTATTAAAGGATAAGAGTTTTATTCAGAATAGCTGTCCTGCTTCTTGATGGTTTGTCTAGTAAAATTACCAGGGTGGTGGTGGTGTAAAAGGGGATCCAACTGCCTTAGCTAATATATTTGGAAAGCTACAAGGTAGAAGTGATTTGATGACCAATATTGAGGGTGGGGTGGTCAGGAGTTCTGATTTCATGGGAGGGGGGTTCCCTACCCATTATCTCATAGCTAGAACACTGATAACTCTTCCAAATCCACTAAGGCACGTGTACCTTGTCCTGGGAAAATGATATTGCTTCCAGTCTAATTCTAAGCATTCATTTACATCATTGCTTAAACTCTTAGTAATTCAAAATAATTAAAATATTTTCCAGACTTCCAAAGTGTATAGGTGAAACACAATGAGAAGGCACTGGGATCATGTCTGCTGTCCCCACTCCCAAATACTATGCATTCAGCAGAAGTCCAGAGCAGAACGCTATGCATGGCAATTGCACACTTCATTTGGGACCCTCTTTTTTGCAATGTTCCCAATTGTGTGTAAGAGCTACATGTGTAGAGCATTGGTAAAAGCTTTTACTGAACAGGTGGAGGTCAGAGGAAAGGATAGCAGATACAATCCTGATGCCCTTCCATTGTTCCACTGTTGATTAGGAGGTTCTGAACAGGGCAAGTGTTTTATCCTAAGCTCTTGTGGAGTTTCTACTTCTTTTCCTGTTTCATTAATACCTTGTAGAGAGTTGCTTTATAAAATCATGTACTCACATGTAGTGAGAGACTTTGACTTGCCTTTCATTTTTACAATACAGAAATATAAATTGGGGTACAATCAGCCCCATGGGATGGTTTGGCAAACAGAAGTGTACAGAGGCATCTCTGTGTGTGCAAATGGGCTCCAATGCTTTGATTGCCTATACAGTGGTACCTCAGGTTACAGACGCTTCAGGTTACAGACGCTTCAGGTTACAGACTCCACTAACCCAGAAATAGTACCTCGGTTTAAGAACTTTGCTTCAGGATGAGAACAGAAATCGTGTGGAGGCAGTGGGAGACCCCATTAGCTAAAGTGGTACCACAGGTTAAGAACAGTTTCAGGTTAAGAACGGATCTCCGGAACGAATTAAGTTCGTAATCTGAGGTACCAGTGTATGTCTTCATACTCACTCTCTTCTTTGCTCTAAGATGGGGTTGAAAGTCTCAGGCTTTTCTTTGTTGTTCTCTTTGCTGCCTGTCTTCTCTGTGATTAGCCATAACTTCTCAGTTCCTTCTCTCTCTCCTATCTTCTCTCACACTTCTTCTCCCCCCTCCTTCCAGGTCTCTGCCTCTTGCCTCACAACCAGTGGCAGACACCCCCTGCCTCTTGCCTTCCATCCTACATCATAATTGCTGCATCCCTGAAGCTTGGCATCCAGTGCAACCAAATCCGTCGCGCTCCCCTAAACCTGCCTGTTGCGACTCAACCTGTTCAGCTGTTCTGTTTCTCTTTCTCTGTGTGTTTTGTCTGTTCCCCCGCACTCCCATTCACTCTGCTCAGGACCTTCTTCTGATGCTTAAATAGCCACCTTGCTCTCCTCTGGCTTAGCACATCTTGAGGCTTCTTCAACCCTACTGCCTCACTTCCCAACTTCTGGCCTCTTTGACTCACCTTTAGGTCAGACCACCAGCAAAGCAGAACAACTAGTGTCATTGTCTCCCAACAGGCTTTATCATGCTCACTGCAGTGCATTTTCAGGCCATTCCTACCATTAGGTAAAAATAGGGTGATGGCCACAGCCGTCAGGTGTCATCTACTGGAAAAAGACAGCTTTGTATGCTACCTAGCCTCTTCTGGCCACTCTGAAGTACCTGGCTGCTTCAGGTGCTGCAGAAGACACTATTGTGTCACCAACAATGAAGTAAATTTCAGCTGCCTATCCAGTTGGCTTTTGTACGTTGAATAGGGAGATCTTCCACTCGGGCATCAAAATATCTTGGTCTACTCCATCTATTTTTCTATTATTTAAGGATCCAGAAACACCTTTGAAAGGTAGGTCAGTAAATTCAGATATTGCAGAAACCCTACCACCTTTATTTTAGAAAAATCACTTTCTGAACAGTCCATTCCATTTGACTGGTTATTTAGAAAGAAAGTAGCAGAAGGAGGAGTATACACTAGACAGTGATGCATGAATTACATATTCTCAGATTAAACTTTTAAACTTCTGTTTCGATCTCTGGAGATAAGTTGCCCAAGTAAAGGATTTGTGATAAAATAAGACTGGGCCAGTTTGCTGAGGAAAATGGTATCCTTACTCTCATTAACAAAACTGTCCATATAAATTTTAGAATCCATGTGTGGTCAAAAGTAGGCCTCAGGAAAAATAAAGAGTGGGTTTCAGTATTGTCTCATTCATTTTATATCATTGGTTTTACACAGATGAAAAATACCACCTACTGATAACCTCCTGCTCTTTGAATAATTTAAGCATTGCTTTGAGGGCTTTCCAACTAGTTCACCCTTTGTGACCCTTCTTATTTCACAAGTTTTGGCAGGACCACAACTCAGGATGTCATGCCCTCAGGCACTACAAGTCTTCCAGTTGAAGAATGCTATAAAATATACGATAATATCATTTGAAATAAATATCAGTACATGACATTTTAATCCCTCTGGGCATTTATCTTTTCACAAGGTGTTCATCAAGTTGTGAATTGTATGTGGGGTGAATAATCAGTTAATAGATGAAAATATGTAGGCTTTGTGTTTACTGACACCAGGCCAGATTGGGGTTTCTTTTAGTGGAGTGTTTCTTCTATTACCTGTCTGTTAAAACATTTCTATATTAAATGTTGGAAATGTGTTGTATAATTTATGCTAAGAAATTTAGTTAACGAAAAGTCATGTTCTCCCTATCTCAGATAGCTGATTAGATGAGTTTCCTCTTAACCGTCTTAATAAAATAGACTTAAATCACAAGTTATTGATGTGGAATGGCAGCTATTCAAAATTTGCAGGGCCAGATTCTACTAAGCATCTCCATCAGAGGAAGCCACACATGGATTTCTGCTAGTGCAATGGGGCTTCATCCTCTCCTTATCCTGTGCAACCTCCAGATTGCCGCAAGTGGGTCAGGAGAACCCCCAGAGCAGCACGTGTGTGGGAGGAGGTGAATGTCCCATCAGGAAAACATAAATGCTTGCACTGATGGAGTGATCACCATAGTGCTATGTTTATTTCCTCCCACGTTCTTGGTCCAACATTAGCATGGCAGTTTGTGTAAGCTCTGGTCTTGTGGAGCTATTCTGTCTGAATTGTTTTGTCCTACTTTAGCAACTGTGGTTCAGTTGTTCTGAGGAATGAAAGGAAGCATGATCTGTGCAGCCCTGTATGTTTTGACTCGGCCATGACTTGGCCACAGTACTCCATACTCTGGTAACTTCCAGACTGGATCATGGCAATGTAGGGCTGCCCTTGAAGACTACTCAGATACATCAACTACTCAGAAACTTCAGCCAGTTCAAAACACAACAGCCAGAATATTGTAAGGAGTTCCATTTAAAGCTCACATAACTCCTGTTTGAAAACAGCTACACTTATTTCCTGTTACAGATGGGTAGCCGTGTTGGTCTGCCATAGTCAAAATAACCATTTCTCACCTTCCCACCCCTTGCCTTTTCCTGTAAGACCTATTACAGTCGTTAAGAGTCGTCAACAGGCTCATCAGGCTCATCTCAGCTATCTGCCAATCTCCGATTCCCACCACCCTTCTGAGTAATACCCCTCCCCACCTTCTCTATATATAGAGGGATCTGGCAACTTCTGTTTCAGTGTATCTGAAGAAGTGTGCATGCACACGAAAGCTTATACCAAGAACTAACTTAGTTGGTCTTTAAGGTGCTACAGGAAGGAATTTTTTTATTTTGACTTATTTCCTGTTTATTCAAGGAGTTTTCATTGGTGTTTAAAGCCTGAAATAAATTAGGCCCCAAATAGCTGAGAGACTGCCTCCTTCTCTACAGATTTTATTGAGTGTTAAGACTGGCAAAGGGAGCCATCTTGGTAATTCTGCCACCCTCTGATGTTTGGGATTGTGGTGTCCCATGAGAGGGTATTCTCTGTGGCAGCTCTTTTTAAAGAGTTTTTATCATATGATTATGTTCAGAATATTGCTAAGCACAGAATATCTGCAGCCTGTCTTAGACTATTGATAACCAGCCCTGGTTCTCAGTGAGATGTTCAGTCCAGGCACAGATTTACCTACTTCCTAGTGGAGCCTCACAGGCTTGCATGCTCACCTGTGCAAAAGAATTCCTAGCACAATGAAAATTAGCAGCAAGAAGGAATAACCTTCAAGTCAGATTGCATCCTAATGTAGGATTGTAACGGGGAATGCATGTAAAAAAGATAAGAATGTACAATGGTGCCTCGCAAGATGAAATTAATCCATTCCGTGAGT
Organism: Podarcis bocagei; assembly: GCF_964188305.1. Taxonomy (NCBI): domain Eukaryota; kingdom Metazoa; phylum Chordata; class Lepidosauria; order Squamata; family Lacertidae; genus Podarcis; species Podarcis bocagei. Next base: position 86,370,663 of record NC_138126.1, on the reverse strand, counting down.
CTCTTCGTCTTGCGGTTTGTTCGTCTTGCGAAGCACGGCTATTAGCGGCTTAGCGGCTATTAACGGCTTAGCGGCTTTAAGAAAAAGGAAACAAACTCGCAAGAACTCACAAGACGTTTCGTCTTGTGAAGCAAGCCCACAGGGAAATTCGTCTTGCGGAACGACTCAAAAAACGGAAAACTCTTTCGTCTTGCGCGTTTTTCGTCTTGCGAGGCATTCGTCTTGCGAGGTACCACTGTAGATCTATTGGTTCATATGCATGATTTACAGTCACAGAGAAGTGTGTATGTTTTGTGCATTTGTAAGCTGACTTCCTAGTGGACTGAGCACAGCACGCCCACAGCATCCCCAAGACTTCACCATAATCTATGAAAGACATTACATTTGTATGTGTTTAGGCTCTGTATCCACAATCAGACACCTCATCTGTTAAGGGCACCTAATAATATATAAAGGACCCATGAGTGCACGCTTTGCATGAATGTAGGTTCTTTTACTCATTATAATGAACACTAGTAGGTTGGGATCATGGGCAAAACATTGGATTTAGATTTTCTGCTTTACACTACTAGGTTTATTAGGACAGGATTGTTAGGAATGAATGAGGGGATTCCAACCTACTTCCTGAACGTACAGTATTAGGATGTCCCCAATAATCTCACCCAGGTAGTTACTGTGTACTTGATAAAAATACAGAACTATTTCCATGCCTGAGCCTACTGAGCTTTTGATTATATAGCCTATATAACTGGTGAGCTAAGAAGTGTATTCTAGCCTCTGGGCAAAGCTGCCTAGTGCAGCCCAGCAGGAAGTAATACTAAAGAGAGTTTGTGGTAATACAGAAAGAGTGTAGCGGGGAAAGGGAAAGAAAAAAAGAAGAAGACTTTTCTGTGCTGATTTTCCATCCATTCATGTTTGTCTTTCACACTTGCTTCACGGCTCTGATGGACCAAGCCAGGGGATTGAGAAACTGCATCCTCTGAATTTTCGTGAGAAATGAAAGATGTGGTGTTATGCTTTTCTGAAATATCTTCTGCACAACCACGGGAGCTGGATCATCCAAGGAAAACAAGGAAATGCATTGTTTCTGTTGCCGCTGCTGCCACCTCAAACAAGCCTAAACCTCAAGTAAAATCACAGTAGTTCTTCCCCCCCCCCCTCCACCCCCAGCTCTGTTAGATTATACTTGGTGTATACTGCATAATCTGAAATAAGTGGTCAGTGTATGTTTAATCCTCTGGATTGTAAAATATTTAGCAAATGAGTAGGAAAAGGTACATTTTGTTTTATGCTTTCCTTTAAAACTTTACAAAGAGGCAGCAGCAGAGGAGCCAGGGGCTGCTGCTTCATGAAAGTGTCAGGCTGAGTGGGTGGCAGCATTTAGCACTGATGGAAACTAAGAGGCCACCCAGATGTCTTCCTTATTGTGCATTCATGATGATTTGTGCTCATGATTGAATTGAGGCAGTTCTGACTTCTGGTGCTGCCACTATGGCGAACAGTGGATCCCACGATAGCGGATGCCAGCCATGCAGTTAATTAAGGATAATCTGGGAGTAATTGTCCTTGCAAGCCCCCGGGCAGAGATGCAGAGTGCATAGCACTGCACGTATTGGATACTCTCCAATGCAGTCACCATGAGCAGAGGTACTTCGGTTTCTTTTAAGATGGATCTGAATTTGGACTTAAGAAACAGACATGCTCTGCATGAAGGAGAAAGATAACCTGCTAAATCAATCAGCCACTGAGTGCCAAGGTCTTGATCTGGAGAGGACTCTCGTTGTAATTGGATTGCTATGTAAGTGAAGGGGAGCCTTTGTTCTCTCTCTCTCTCACCCCCCCCCCATTATATTTGCTATGCTGTGATTCGGCAAGCCTTCGCTGAAGAAGAACTAACTAATTAATTACTAATGGAATGAAATTACTAATGGATAACAACTATATATGGAATTCAAGAGGGATTCAACAAGAACTTTATAATTTTCTTTACAGAGTACTTGAAGAAACAGGCTATGTGAAATACTGTGATGAATTGTGACACTGCTTCCTAAAGAGGGCTCTAATTCTGATTTATGATGGTTTTGGTGAGACACCAGCTTGTTAGAAGATTGGAAAGGATCAAAAGAAGACGAATGCTGGAAGTATGCCAGGAGTCACGGCCAGACACCCGGGACAGGGCATTCTTAATTATGCACACCAGATTTTAGAGGTCACTCGTTGGAGAAGCCTGGATGGTAGGCTCCAAAGACGTTCACTTCATTTTTCCAAGAGTTCTTTTCTGTCCCACCCTTTTGTACTTGGTTCTCGTTGAGAAGCTTTCTGTTGACATTTTAAAAAATTGTTATATTATAGCTCTGTATTTATGGCTGTCAGCCTTCTAGATGGCACTTTGTGGGCTGACAAAGGCAGAGTATGAATGCGTTCATAACTGAATAAAAGACTAGTGCAACAAATATTTTCTGAGCTATTTCTTAAAAGGTGTGTATGGTGGATAAGAAGGCATGGCTTGACATTCCACCCTGGATTCATCACATGTAGCCTTGCTTCTGTTCTGCTGCAGTTTGTTTTCCACCCAGAGCTACATTAGTCTCACTATCCACTGTGATGGAATTATGTAACTTATTGTGATGTTAACATAAGAGAGAGTGCTGGAGGTGAAATAGTTAAATAGGTTGCCCAGTCAGGACCCAGGGGGTGGAGTCAGTGGGACTATAAAACCAGTTCTGGGAGGAGTTTGGGGGGGAGTTGTTGGTGGGTAGTTGGTTGGTTTTAGTGGGTTGGCTGGTTGGGAAAGGCAGTTGGAGAAGCAGTTGGCAGGCAGTTGGTAATAGAGAGACAGTTAGGGCAGTGGGTTCTTGAGTGTGGGGAGGTAGAAGAGATAGAGAGAGGAAAATAAGACTAAGAAAGAAAAGAGCAACAATGTTTGGAATGCCGTAAAAGTTTGTTTCTGTCTGAAATAAAATACACTCTTCTTTATTGAGAACCTGACAGAGACTGAAGTGATTTTACCAGGGAGGCCCTGGTTGGTGGCAGCGGATTACTGGTGTACGGGTCAATAGTCCATGAGACGACCGGGGGCTCCGTATGAACGTCACACTTACGTAATTAACTGTGTTAATTATGTTGTCATTACTGATATCCTACCCTATTCATTTCAGTGTCAATAAAACACATTTGCAGACTGAAAACAACAGCGAACTCCAATTGATTTCACTGGGGATATCCACACTTAACTTTCCTCCTCACTTTCCATCCTTTAAAGCTCCGTGTCTGAGCAATCTCTCTCTTTCTCTTTCTCTTTCTGTCTCTCTTTGCTCTGGAGCTTCTTCCGTGAAAACCCGCTCTTCAAAGCTGAGTCAGAGTAAATGGCAATTTTGGGGGAAACCCAAATTGGAGTTCATTGTGCTTCAACTTTGGGGCAAAAGAGAGAGAGCGCGCACTCAAGACACAGAGCTTTAAAGCACAGACCTGTGGCTGGAAAGAGCAGGACAAAAGGTCAATGTGGATAAGCCCTGGGTTGATTTCCATTGTGGACATGGACCGAATAAGCAAGCACTGTTACTCTCTGCTCCCATTTTGTGTGAATTCTCCAACCTACCTGGTGGTGGGTGGGGCAAAAATACAAGGAGACAGGTTTGAGAGAGATGGATCTTCTGGGTGCCCCTTCAAGCAAAACATTTGTTAGGCACAGGAGGGGATGCTGGTTGCTGCTCATGTAGGTCTGGGGAATCATTATATACAGCAGCTTTCCGACCCTTTAATGAAGCAGAGGAGAAACAGATGAAAAGAAGCTTCCAACAATCAGACAAACAAGCTCTGAAAGAGCAAAACTAAGATTTTTTTCCTTACTCTTTTAATGTCCCCTTTTCTCTGTGTGCTGTGATTTTCCACAGAAGACCCCTGCTTACTAGTCTCAGTTGGTACTAAATGTCCCAGTGGGAAGAAGATTAAGTCAGTTTAGATAGCCTTGAGCTGTTACTGTTTTTGAAGTCCAGTTCTGTTCCTTATAAACAAAGCAATCAAGGCTACAAATAGAAAAGAAAGCAGAAAGAGGATAGAGAAAAACACCCCAACCCAGCAAAGTTAGAAAAGCCTTTATTGGTGTGTTGTGGGGATGGCAGAGAGGGAGAGGGCTCTGTGCTTTCTTTTCCCTTGGAACCGCCAGCCTGCCTGCTGCTGGGCAATTACACACAGCATGAGACTTCATTAACCATCCTGGGATGTTGGTAAACTTCAGCCAGATTTAGGCTATTCAAAGATTCTCTTTCAGTCACTTTCCCTTTAGTTACAGATTCAGCGACAGCAAGCAATGTTTAAGGAACAGAACTCAGATGACTTCAGTGATGCAGCTCAAGGCTGGCCCAGGTGATTTAAGGAGTGTCTCTCTGCATATGGGCAGAGTCAAATCCAATTATCATGACTATTCAGAGCCTACCACACATACATCTGTGATTAGGAAGCAGGCACTCATGCAGAGAATGTGGTGTCCAGGCAGGCTTGGAGAACAGCATTTTTCTCTGTTGAAATTACTACTAGCTGTGAAACAAATATGAATATATCTTGACTTTCACAGTTCAGGAGATCCTGGAAACACTAGGAAGTGAAATAAATGTGATGGAATTGGAAAACAAATTAATCCTCATGCTGTGGGGGTTTCTCTTGACTAGGTGTATGTGGCCTGTCTGCCATTCATACTTTGTCTTGTGGGTAGTTTTGTTTTGTTGCTGGTTTTTAGAATGGCCCTCAGGCTAACTCAGTAGGAGGGAAGGCATCTGTTTGAGTCAGATTTTCCGGAATGTGGTTGAAATAAAGTAAAGCACTTTGTATGTATCTGCAGACTCTTGGGTTGCCTTCTGAATGACAGCAAAGGCTCTGAGTGATACTGGATTTGTAAAGCATGAGAACTTTCTGAACTTGCCATGTGCGCATTCTGAACCAGGAAACAGCAAACGGTGGCAGCTGCAACCTAAGTTTCCCAGCCCTTGTAATGCTTTAGATCTCACGCAAGGTATTGAAATGAGTCACAACTTTGTTTTCTGCTAATTTAAAGAACCGATATGAACAAGTGCTCTGCTTGAGTAAAATACAGGCCATTGGATGGCGCCAGGCAGGCCCACTGTGAGAACAGGTATGCTGTACTACATGGGCCTTTGTTCTGATCTAGCAGGGCTCTTCCTATGTTCTTAAGAAGAAGAGTTTGGATTTGATATCCCGCTTTATCACTACCCTACGGAGTCTCAAAGCGGCTAACATTCTCCTTTCCCTTCCTCCCCCACAACAAACACTCTGTGAGGTGAGTGGGGCTGAGAGACTTCAAAGAAGTGTGACTGGCCCAAGGTCACCCAGCAGCTGCATGTGGAGGGGAGTGGGGAATCAAATCCGGTTCACCAGATTACGAGTCCACCGCTCTTAACCACTACACGATACTGGCTCCATACTTTAAACTACTCTTAAAGTAGCAGAACAAATGTGAAAGTGAAGATGGGGCTAAGATGACAATTGTCATTTTCTGCTTCCTCTGTGTTCTTAATTTGTTTTTTGTATTTTATTGCTGAATAAAATAGTGTTCTCCCACAATGCAAAATAAATACAGCTTTCACATTGCAATGGTAAGATGGGTCATGAAAGTTTGGGGAAAGGGTAAGGTATAGATTTAATAAGGAAATCAAACATTCCACAGGGATAATTGTGATGCAGTCAGATTTTTTAAATTCCGATACTGTACCTGCAACATGCTTGCCTTTGAATGATCGGGGGGGGGGGGGTCTGTTGGCTTTTCTTCTCAGCCTTTATGCCAGGACTCTCCTGTTGCAATTTCACTTGTGGAATGGGCAAAAAGACTATTTGCCTAATTTCAATGTTCTGTGTAAGGGGATTCAGGCACAGAGTCTGCCTAGAGTGGGTAGTGAGACTGTGTCTCCAGCCTTGTCCCTTTGTCTGTACATATCCCACCCTCGGCATCTTTGTGTTGAATGTAATATCGGTCAAGCTGCCTACACATAGCTGCATGTCTGTGAATGATCTCCACAGCACTGGGAACCTTAATCATTCCAAGTTCCCTTGGATGTGAATTGTCTGTGTGCAGCTCAACTTGTGGGCATTGGAGGTGATGGGGAAAGGTGCAGAGATTTGAGGGCAGGGGCCCTCCACACATTGGCTATATTATTCATCATTTCATTCTTTAAAACTATATCATATCTTTCCACAAAATAGTGTCCAAGGCAGCCAACAACAAATAAGATAAAATATGGTATAGAACACTCTGATAAAATATACAGCAGTGTATGCACAAATGTTCTTGTGAACACCCTATTAAGATAAAGTGCAAGGGTCTACTGGGCAAGAAGATACATAAAGTAATTTATCTTTTAAAATAGAAAACCAGTAGAAGTGTAAATTATGTGTGTGAAATTAACCCCTCAAGCTTTTTCTCCCTTCTCTATAGTGGACAGATGGACTTTCTTCATATTTCTTTATCAATAATGTTCCGACTGGCAATTCAATAAATCTGCAAGAAATGTAAAGGTTGGCATGGCTTCTATCATCTCATTCTAAATATCTGCAATGTTTTAAAAGGCCAAAGCTTTGCAGATAGCGGGGAATGGCTTGGGAAACTGAAATCTCAAGTTGGCGATAACAGTGAAAAAGAACATTATTTGGGAGTTCAGGCATGCTGGGCAAGGATGGTGGTGAAAGAGTAAGCCTCAAAGATTTCTTTTTTTACCCTTTGTAGTTTTCCTTTGTAGTTTAAAATATGGAAGCAACCAAATTGTGGTAGAGGAAATGATCCTTGCTAGGAATGCAGTGGAAACAAGGACAGCAGAGAGCTTTAAAATGCCACTGGAAAGGTTACAGATACTGTACTGACAAAATCCCAAATGACAAGTAAATAGTCCACAAAGCAACAGATTAATAAAGAAACACATCCTACTTCAGTTTGTTGGGATTTCTCTACAGCAGATTAATTCACTCTTGCTGTGCATTGCCTTGTTTGGGTACTTTCAGACAGCTCAGAACAGAGATTCTCCCAATATCTGTTTCTTGAATTATATATTAGCATAGTGCTTGCAGAAGAAACGAAAATGCCTAATGGGATTATATGTCCCAAAGAAGCACTCCTCTAAATCCCATGTCTCAGAAATGCAGAGATGGGTAAATCGGTTAGATGTCTGGCTTCATTTCATTTAAAAACGTGAAGCCTATTTATAAATCCAAATACCTGACTACTACCTATATACACCCTTCCTAACACATACCGAAGACCACATGGATTGTTACAATTTTGGTTTCCAGTGCTCTATTGCAGTTTTAATTGTCCTGGTTTACATATTGCATTTGGAGGGGGATATTACCATATGGTTGCGAGCTACCCTGTCCTGGTGTTGGGTTAAAAGGGTAATTGTGTTTTATTATCTGTTTTTGATTATGGGTGTTGTAATGTCCTTGCTAACTTGCCTGTTATTTTTCTCCAGGGAAGCTATAGTTTGCTCTTTGTTTGTACATCTAGGGACAGATGTCCAGTTCTTAGGGGAATGTCGTATTATGAGTTTGGGATGTTAAACTATATTCCAGACCCTTCTAATTCCTGGAATAGCCAAACTACCTTCCTAGTGAACTGAAGGGGGGTTAAGGTAAGGTTACCAGACGTCCCCATTTCCCAGGGACAGTCAGGGGTGAAGGAAGGTGTTGTGACACCCGGGGCGGGCATCACGATGAAGGGCGCATGTACGGTATTGATATGTACAGCGCATGCACTGTACGTAGCAACACCACACATGCGCTGTATAGTGGTTTGCTGCCAGTGCCGCTCCAGCGCCATACGGACTATGCCGGGATCCCTCCATCGCTTCTGTAGCCACGGACGGAGGATCCTCCATTCATGGCTGCAACCGTGAGCAGAGGATCCTGGAACTGTTAGTACGGCGCTGGCGTGGCACCAGCGGCATTCCGCTATACAGCGCATGTGCGGCATTGCTACATACAGCACATGCGCTGTACTTAGCGGATTGCTGCCGGCACCGGGATCCTCTGCTTGTGGCTACAGCTGTGAACAGAGGATCCTCCAAAGGCGGCTGCGGCAGCGTGATGGCTGCTCACACCGCCACAAGCCCCCACAGGGTGACTTCTTGTCATCCCCACAAACATGGAACCTGGAGTGTACCGCCCCCGCCCCCCCTGTTGCGACGCCACTGGGGACAGTCCCCGGATTTACAAATCAGTCCCCTGATAAAATCCTATCATTCCTACTGAAGTTGAAAAGTGTCCCCAGATTCATTGAAAAAAATTTGGTAACCTTAGGTTAAGGGGCTTGGTGCAGGGCAGCAAATGGGTGAAACCCCTTCCTCAACAGACAAAACCAGATGAAGTTGAGAGTTGCAGAGGTGTGACCTAGAAGGAAAGTAGCAAGCTGGAAAGAGTTAGGGTGAGTCAGAGCAATGATTTATTTCTCTTTGAATTCAGGGCTGTGCCTATGCAGGGACGCGGACTTATAAAAAATATTGGGGGGGGGGGAAAGCTCATGAATAATAAATAAGCTCATGAATATGCAAATAAAGTGGCGCCTCCTCCTCGTGAGCGAATAGGGGAGAGCGTGCTGCACCTATTAATCAGCTCCAGAGCGGAAATTGGGTGGAGCTTTTGCTCGGGAGGGAGGGAGGGCAGGAGGCATGCAGCCCGACCCTGTGCATTTTGGGCTGGGGGAAGGGCGGCGATGGCGCTCTGCTGGAGGGGCGCCGGAGATTATTGGGGGGCGGAGCCCCCCCAAACGAATTTTTGAGGGGGCTCGGGCCCCCTCAAGCCCCATGGAGTCGGTGCCTATGTGCCTATGGGAAAAATAATACCATATATCATAAAGACACCACAGTTGCCACTGTGCCTCATTCCAAAAGGAAACATGAACCTTGGGTAAGCACCTGGAACCCCTGGAATCTCATGCTGCTCAGAAATTTTGCTATATGGTTTATTTACACTTACATGCAACCTGAGACTATGATGGAGGGGTTCACAACATTAACGCCCCCCCAAGGTCTTGTTTCTCCCATAGCCACAGCCCTGGATTCAAACATGAATCAAACATTACTCTGGCTCTCTCTAACTCTTCCCAGCTTGCTGCGTTGTTTCTGGGTCACATCACTGCAACTCTCAACTCTATCTGAGCCCCACCCATTTGCAGTCTTGCACCAAGCCCCTTCATCCCCCATTAGTTCACCAGGAAGGTAGAGACCCACCCATTTGCAGTCTTGCACCAAGCCCCTTCATCCCCCATTAGTTCACTAGGAAGGTAGTGGCTAACTCCTGGCTATTCCAGGAGTTAGAAGACTTGATTAGCTTTTAACACATATTGGATCCAGGAATTAGAGGGGTCTTGCATACAGTTTAACACCCCAAACTCATAGCACTATCTTTTTTGCCAGATGTTGTGGTTCACTAGCGAATTCAGGCATCTTTCCACTGAATATTCAATGCGGTACCTGCAATAAGAGCAAATGAGGCTAAAAATTAGAGCATAACATGACATCCTCTGCAAAAATACACCATCATCAAATAAATTAAGGTATAGACTTCCTGGTCCTACAAGTGATTGATGTTCGTTGCACTATTTGTGTGTTTGTGTGTGATATTTCACGTTATGGGTGGATATTGTTATGAAATTACTCAAACCCCAATTTACCTTAACATTATTTTTTCTGTAATTATATACAATCATAATTATCACAACCATTTTGTTCTTTACAGAATTCTCTTGACCCTACAAATACCCTATCAAAGGCCTTGGGGTTATATTTGAATGGGTTGGGAGGTGTTCGCTAACCTGATGTGATAGTTGAGCACAAAGTATTTTGTACTGATCAGTTTATCATTTTAACCTTAAAAAGAAACTCAAAATCATTGTTGTGCATTTCCATATTTATCCAAGAAAAGGCTTGTTTTCATAACAAAATAAATGTGAAATCCAGGCCACTGTCAAACTTTGGGCTTCTACATCTCTAGGTGACTTTCTTCCAGGATTTGGAGGGCAGAAGTGATTTCCCTTAGATAGCAGCCAGAATAAGACAGAAGCACTGAAGCTTAGAAAAATAAGATAAACTTTATTGCAAAGTGGTGAATTTAAGTCATGGTACAAATATGCATACATAATCTGTAGCCATCAATTTATTAAAACCCTCATCCAATACATTCTCATCCCTAAACATAAATCATAAACCTTACAAGGACACATTTTGTTTAGACATTTTACTCTTCTAAATAAAATTTCAACTGATCTCATATTATAAATCCATGTGATATCAGAAGAAAGGCACTTAAGTTTGTTTTCCTGGATCAGTTTTCGCTTGAAAAATACTAAGGCATATTTTTTACCTCAACATTTTTCATTAGCTGGAACAAAGAAGCACAAAAAATGGAAAATATAAAAAATGTATTGATATTTTATGCCCTGGGTGCTTTTTATTTCACAGAAAGAAAACTGGAAACTGCCAATGAGTGAAATTTAGGGAATGGTTTATTACTGTGCAGGTGATACTGTCCTAAACGGACTATGTTGTAGAGTATGTAAAAAAATATACCATGAATTCTACAGGGGTTAAGTTCTTCCTTTCCTGATTGGGTAAGGTTATCAAACAAAATATTGGTTGGTTGGTTGGTTGATTACTTAAAACAGTTACTGTAATATTTTCAATATTATTTATTTAAACCTCTGCAATTATTTATTATGTGAGAGTTTACCAAAAATATATATGAAAATGCTGCTGTAGAGAGCTTTTTAAATTAGATTTATTAACATATTCTGGAATGATAATTCAAGTCTTCTTTCATTTGGGGTATGACAGTCCAATGCTCTGCTTCCTTATTTAGAGGTTTGCACCTCTGTGCTGAGGAAAGTGTGCATAGCACTGCAGTCTAGGAATCCCACTGTGTCCTTGGTATTGAATATTGGGCAACACGTTAATAGGATAGGCAGAAAGACTGTGGCTGTAAAGCTTGTACAGCATGAAAGTGTACTCCAGAGGTCAAAAGCTGAGTCCTCTGGTGTATTGGCCTTTGACCACGGCTGCATAAAGGTGGACATCAGTTGGCATTGGAATCATCCGGCTGCAAAACAAGTTTCTGGGGACTGCAGAAAAGTGATGATTGTGGCTTTCTCTTTAAACTGCTATGCCTCTTCAGTATTACCCTCTTTGGGTTATCCTTGTTTATGAAATGCCTCTCTGTGCCCTCAACCAAAGATTAAAAGCATTACCCATCCCTCTTTTCTCAACTATTTTATATAATGTTTTTTTATATAAATGTTTACATCCCTTTTTGTCTTCATATCAAAGTTGTAACAGTTTCTTTTCACTAGAAATAAAACTTTGGAAATAGGGCTTCAATTGTCATCCCCCCCCCTTTCCAGTTATCATAGGGTTGTTGTTTTTTTAAAGACAAAGTTTGGTAGCCTGTTCTGAACTTGATCTATTGAACTATGGAGTTCTACTGCACTTTCCTGGCTTCTTGTGCTACTTTGTGACACTATCATAATGAAATAAAAATGAAGCTTTCAATCAATCTCATCCTACTTCTGGGAGAATGAATGAGCAGGAAGAAAAATGAAAACTCTGACCTTGGCTGCATTAAGTTATGTTTGGTGTGGAAGATACTCTCTGACCTCATAGTGAAAACACACACACACACACACACACACACACACACACACACACATATATATATATATATATATATATATATGCATTCGCTCTAAATAAAAATGCTTATAGAAGGAAACGTAAAGGCACCCACAGGAGGTGGAGAGGGACACCCAAAAGTCAGCTTACAAATCTGGTCTGTCCAATTGTGAAATGCTGCTTTAGTTCTTCTGATTCAGATGAACAATTTTTTAGCAGATGTGAATTTCTTCTGTTCATGTGGAGAAACTTAAACATCCTTCACCTTGAAATGCTGACTTACAGAAGGGGGTCAAGTTAATGAGCTTTCTTTGCCTCATCCTTGAGTGACCTACTTCAGAACCTGGGTTTTTTAAATGCTCTGCATTGCCTGGGATTCTACAAGCCCAGCCACAGCAGATTCAGGCTAGTAAGTAATACAGGTAAGCCAAATGTTGAGGGCAGGGGAAATAAACACCAACGGCAGTAGCTGACTTAACACCTCAGCGTTGGGATGCCCTCTGCACTGTGGTCTGCTGAAATACTGCCCTATCTCCTTTCCTTTATCACACTATTGATCTTTACAGTTTTCTATTGTAAATTTTACCATTAAAACAACAGGCTTCTCTCCTGACTGTTAATTCCTCACCTTTGAAAAGAGTAATATTTAACTGATTCAAAATAAAAAAATTCCTTCCAGTAGCACCTTAAAGACCAACTAAGTTAGTTCTTGGTATGAGCTTTCGTGTGCATGCACACTTCTTCAGATACACACGTGCATGCACACGAAAGCTCATACCAAGAACTAACTTAGTTGGTCTTTAAGGTGCTACTGGAAGGAATTTTTTTATTTTGACTATGGCAGACCAACACGGCTACCTATCTACTAATTTAACTGATTCATTAATCTTCTCAGATGTTGGTTTTTGTATGTATGTGTTCAAGATTCATTCTGATTGGGGGCAAGGATGTATGGGCAGAACATGTTCTGAACTGGCAGCATGCATTTTGCTTTTTTAAAACCTAGCAGAAGAAATGTTAGTATACAACAAGCCCCAAAGCACGAAAATGAAGGGAGGTCAGGAGAACTCCCAGAACGGTGTGGGGAGAGAAGAGAAGAGATTGCCTGATGGAACAAATAAGAAAAGCTTGTTGATGAAGTAACCTCTTTAGCACTATGTTGAATTCCACCCTTAAAGTTTCAAATGGCAGCAAGGCAAGAGACGTCTCCCTGCTCTAGTATACTGCTGAAGTGTTTCCAGTGTGCAAAGATGGCTTGGAGTGTGAAGGGCCAAAATCTATTCCTTTATAGGATTCTGGGCCTTATACGTAGATGTGGGTGTGAAAGGGAGATGTGTGGTGATTGAGGGGGGTGGGGAGAAGTAGAATTTGGTGGGGATTCCAATATTCTAAAAGTGGAGAAAGTTCGCAAGGTTAAAAACGGCCTTCAATATGGTCTTTAAGATTCTGCTTGTTCCAGTGTGTCCTGTACCCTAACTTCTGTACGGTCTGTGTACAGTAGAGGGCTGGGGAAGCGGGGCCTGTATGCCCACAAAACAAAGTGTGGTTTGTTGGCTCAGGAAGCAGATCTGGGCTTGAGGAGTGCACCACTAACCACCATGCTCCTGCCTTCTCCTCCTCCATGGGTGTATCCCACCATGGCTACAGGCACCCCACCACCACCACTGCAGGTGTAGTCATGATGGAAGACACACCTGCAGCAGAAGATGCAGTAGCAGGGGGGTGTTTTGCTGCCTGAAGCAGCAAAACATCCTGGGCTGGCCTTGAGGGGAAGTAAGCCTGTTAAGGGTGGATTGAAATAAAAGGATTCCACCTAGCTATTTTTTTGTTTTTCCAATCCTTATGTTTTATTGCCTCATTGCAGCCTTATAGTCGGGCACTTTGAGTTTTCAATTCATGTTGCTGAAGAGAGGAAATGGAGAAAGAGAGAATGTGATTTCCCCCAGCATGCCACCCTGGTCTGGCTAACCTAGTTTAGCATATGAACCACAGAAATAATCTTCCAGGTGCCGCCATGTTACAGTATTAGGAAATTTATTTATTTTATAAACTGGAAAAGTGGCAGAAGATCCACAAAAGACCTGGATTTCCATTGTGCCACTCCCTAACAACACCCCCTGCTGGTGGGTTGAATTTCCAAGTGGTGAGTAACTACAATTTCTAAGAGAGAATATAGCAAGCCGCAGCACCTAGTATGCTGGGTTCTGGCACTTTATCTTCTCTGCCACCAGCCTTTTGGTTCCATTTTAAGGGATTCACATTTAGGGCAAGCAGAGCTGTGTTGCTTGAAGATGCTATCTAGGCTAGAGTGTCAGTCAGCCTGGCCTTGCCAGCTAACCCCCCCCCCAAAAAAAAAAACCCCAACCAATTCCTGCCTACCAGGGCCTACAAAGCCTCGCCCACAGAGCTTGGTCTTCAGTCCAAGCAACTTGTACTTGACAGGAGAACACTGCTTGCTGGCTTTGAGCACACACCTGCTTCTGGCTTTCTGTGTCTATATATTTTTTTATCTGTGCCTGGTTAGAACTACACTATCTCCTCTTGCCCCTCAGATCCCTGTTTGCATTTGTGGAACGAAACTTCTGCCTACTTTAGACCATGCACCTGTTTCTGCTCCACCTGGACTGGCACCCATATCCCCTGGGTGTTAGAACCCAACACCCTTGAATTTGAGGCCTGACAAAGGCAGTGTTACAGGACAGGATGCAAACCTCAGGAAACTGAACGCTCACCAAAAAAGTTTCAAATTGCCCAGCCATTTCTGAACTGAGTCTAGTGGAGTTTGCTCATTTCTAGTCTTATCCTATTAGTTCTCTGACTAAATTAGCTCATTTAATTTTCTGACTCTTTCTGAATGTGTCTTATATTTAAGGTGGGAAGCTGTCACCAGCTCTCTTTCCTCATTGTTATTCATTGGTCCACGGAAGCTAAGATGGGCATCTTGGTTTATTTAATCAGTAGCTCTGTACGAGGGAAGCTAGGAATCATCTCTGTATCAGAACTGATATGTAGCAATGCCCATCAGAGGAGATTAGCAGCCCCGTGTCAAGGTAGAAGCAGTCGGGGTAGAATGGAACTTGAAACTAGGTCAAACAATTGGGTTCTCATTCAATAAAAGTGCCTTGTTTGTGTGTTGTAATGAAAGATCTTTGCTGCAATGGATGTCTGGATCCAAATACCCTCTGGATTTTCTGATGGCTAAAGAGATAAGATTGAAAGAGATTTAATTTAGAGCTATTGAAAAACTTTAAAGAGATTAGAGGAATTCATAAACGTACTCTTTCTGTTATCAGGGTGCCTTTTGTTATTTATCAAAACCAGTTATTACCCCCCCCTCCTTTAAAAAATAAAAAGAGACACACAAGGACTTCTGGCTGGCTGCCATCACTTGCTAGCGTTCTATAGCTCAGGTGTGTAGGCAGCAAATGAAAAAAGAAAATTCGTTTTCCTTCTTGTATACTCTGAACTGAATTTAGGAAGATAGTAAGGCAATTGCTTCCCATTTGAGTGACTTATCAAAGCCAAGGACAGCAGATCTGGCAAACAGAATATTTTCTCACTCTCATTTCAAATGAAGAGGGCTCCTACCAAGGTCAGGTTTCTCCAGTAGATCCAAGCTTTTGTTTAAATAGCTCTCCCAAACAGTCCCTGAAGCTGAAAGTCAATGCCTGTCTTGCTTTATTAGGGCACAGAAGGGTTTGCTGATTGGAAACTCTTGCCTTGGCTATTAGTTTTAAACATTCTACACAACCAATAGAAGGCTGATTCTTTTCTCTTTATCTCGGTCTCTCACACAAATACATTGACCTACCTATCTGTCTTTTGGTATCAAAGTATTAGAATGCAAGGGCAAAAGAACCATCTTTGCTGCATTGTATCTTTCATGCATAAGGCTGAAAGCCTATTCAGATGCCATGGGTTAAGTCTCATTAAATTTAGAATGGGTTAATTCTGACTGAGTAAACATAAATGGGCTTGATAAAAACTATTTTATGCCTGTTCACTCAGAAACCGCTGTGTTAGAAGCACTGAAGTGATCTTCCAAGAGTGCAAGCCTGGGCAATGTATGTGGAGGTCCTGGACTGCCCAGACAACAAGACCCTGCTCTCATCACTGATGGGATGAGGAGCGCTCCATTGTCTCTTGAGACAGACAGGTGCCAACAATATTCATAAATAAGCATACTGTATGCAATGGGGCTTACTTCTAGGTAAGTGTGTGTTTTCCGCCCATGTCAGGACAACTTGATTTTCTTAAGACAAGAACAAATATATGTGAGCAGCATTGTTAATCTCATGAAGCTGCAGAATGAAAAACTATGTGGAACACCGATTTATCTGCTAAGGGACAAAGCAATGTTTAGGGTCTCTTGGGAATTAAATATTGAAGTTGTGGGTTAGGATCCATGGGAAAGACAGCTTTTCTGCAAGGGCTTACCTCATTGACACTAATTTGGTTGTGGGAGGGAAAGAAATATAATATGATTTAACAAGAATGAAAATTAAAGTTACACCTTTTCTTTTCTTTTACCTTTTTAATTGATCATACCATTTTATATCTTAAAGCTGTATAAAATCATAGAATTGCAGAGTTGGAAGGGACCCAAGGGTTCATATAGTTCAACCCCTGGTTTCATAGCTGGAATCACAGTTAAGGAATCCCTGAGAAACCCACCCACTCTGTTTACAAACCTCCCACGAAGCAGAGTCCACCACTTCTGAGGTAGTCCATTCCACTGGGGGGATAGGTGCTTCCAAGGTTAACTATATCCCACACGGGGCTGCTGGGAAGAGGGATTGATGGCTAAACCACTCAGAATTGTAGCTCTGGGAGGGAAACAGGGGTCTTCTAACAACTAATGCCCTTAACAAAGTAGAGTTTTCAGGATTGTTTGGAATAAGCAATGTCTGCTTAAAGTGGAACAATAGTGCTTTAAATGTATGGTGTGGATGTAGCTTTAATTGGCTGACTTGAAAAAAGAATACTTCTTTCATGGCCACTTTCTTGGTTTAAGGAAACTTGTGATTGTGTTCCAAGAAGCACTGAAAGCCCAATACATAGCCACTTGTATGTAGAATGAATATCTCAGATTTTTGTGCCATCCAAAGGGGCACACATACAGAGGGCACAAACCATTTATAAGCCTATCCGTAGCCTGTACATATCTGCTACTTTGACAAGTTTTCGTTATGTGTTACAAAAAAGCATAGTAAATGCGTAAGTGCGTAAAATGCATTCCATGTAATAGTGGGCACAGAAAGCTTCCATTTAAATCAGGTGCTTCTGCATGAATATATACAGCAGTTAACATTACTTGCTTGAGAAATATTTACAAAAGCCTATCCATGTACACATAGGAAATTCAGATACCAATTTCTTGATTCACCATGTGATCAGTCAGCTACTGAAAATTGTTATAAAGTAACTTGGTTTCCTAAGCAAAACAGACTTGATGTTTAATTCCAAATTTCAGCTGTGATTTTCGAAGGGATATATACAGCTCTAAATTAGTACAAAAGGGGATTTGGTGGGTAGGAGTTGCCTACTGGTTCTATTATGGACTTTGCATCCGCCAGGATTTGCTGTTTTGAGCCGCTGCTTTCTCTGCTGTTTCTGACATTAAGGCTGCTTTTCACTGATTGAAGAAACTTTAGCTAATAAGCCCTGTCTGCGAGCATCTAATAAGTTCTATCTGCAGTGTGTAGCAAGCATAATTAATTGAAATCTGGCTGCAAGTCAAGAACTTTGTCATTTGCTTTGACAGAATTTTGTATTGGAAATTGACATTTTTAATCCAATTTTAGTTCTTCACGCTGCATTTTGCTTCCCTGTACCTGAAGTTATTACATGTGTATTTGGGTATTTCATTTTCTGAATGCTTCATATGTTTCTCAGTGCTGAAGGCATTCAGCGATGAAGCAGATAATTGACCACAATGATTAGTCACAAGCATTTTGATTTTTAATTGTGTGTTAATCATTGCTTTGCTTTTCTATAACTCCTGATACTATTCATGGAAGCTGGTTAGGATGGAAAGACAAACTGCACCTGTCCTCTGCCACTTTCCCCCTGCAAATTTTACTAGTTTGGCAGAAACCCAGATCCACGGCCCTACCAAATGTTCAATGTAACCACCAATCTCCATGCAGTGCTGGCTTATTCCTAAACCTGGAAACTCTGGATGGTATTCAACTACTTAGACTCTTTGGAATTAATGAACAGAAGTAAGTTAGTTCCATTAATTTAAATGAGTCTATGCTGAGTAAAAAAGAGGACTTATGGTGGTTCCTGAGGTATGCCATAGCGGAAGAGAATTTTGCTTGATATCAATTTTTAAGAGAACTAAACTAATTTGCATTTCCTGGACTAATACAAGGATCAGATTATATTTTGGATTTTGCACTTCTCTGAACTGTGTGATGCATGTTTTGGTTCAAAAAAGGACCAAGCTGCATTAAAGTATTATTTTAGGATCAAATGTATTCAGAAATGCAAACATTGAGATAAAATAATATTTGAATACACCCTTGAGCACTTTTAAGCACAGATATTTTATGGTGTGCAAAACTGACACAGATAAAAAAAATGTACTACCAGGCTGCAAAATATGAAGCAAATTTGTCAGTTCTCATGAGAAATCTCTTAGGGGGTCCCCTCCCAAAAAAGTAATGAGTTTCACATATTCTCCACAATAAACATTTATGAAATTTGTGTGTGCGTGTGTGTTTCATTGGACCTTTTCCTGGATGTTCCCTGTTGCCTCTTGTTGGAGAAAGTGCCTTTTCTGGAGTGATACTTCAACAATGGACCTAGACTTGTGCTCCAAGTGTTATTGTCCTTTTCTCCCATGCCTTTTGAGTGGTGTGTGATCACATCTTTGGATACATCTTTGGTGCCCTGTAGGCCTCTTGATCTAGCCCTCAGTCATAGCCCATCTACAAGCCACTCGCCTCACCGATCCTGCTTCCCTGCTTTCCTCTGGTACTTTTGTCTGACTGGAATGTATTCTTGAACTGTGATAATGCTTCTTGCTTCTTGGATGGAGGTTGTTTATGTGAGTCTACAGAAACCTCTGACTATTTCACAGCTGAAAGATAGCCCAGTGTACAAAGTAAACATCACATCTGTTGCTCAGGCCACACCAACCATTGACTTGTGGTCCCAGAAAGTGGCCCATAAGGGGGAATGCAGGCCTCAATCTGAAACAGGTTCCCCATCCCTGTCTTAACTGGACTTTTCTCTGCTAATTTTGTTTTTTTATCTAGTGTTAGTATCAGTGCTGGATTACTAAATAGGCAGAGTAGGCATCAGCCTATGAGCCCCATGACTTTTAGGGGCCCTGTGACAACAGATCAAAATAATACTGATTTGATCTTGAAATAAAATCGCAGTCAAGCTTTCTTAGTTCAATGTTATCCCCCTAGAGAGCACACACAAGGGGGGTCCCAAGATTTTGACTGTCTATGGGCCTCCACAGGGTTTAATTCGGCACTGGTTAGTATAGTGTTCACTAACACATCAACTTCTTTAATTTAGTTAGCCACCTGTAGGCAGGTATAAATACAATAAACATATCTAAGAAAGCCCAGACCACTTTGTGCTTCATTGTATTCAAACTGAAAGGACATAATTTAACTTGTATTATTAGTAGCTCCTTTATGTATCTTCCAAATGAGCCCACTAAATAAGCAAAATGGGGGGGGGGAGCTGAAGAGTAGAATAAAACAACCGGGATGGATTAAATGTGTCACATTTACTGAGGTTTGTATCAGGTGTTGGGTCAATTCTCTAATATGGAAAAACACACACATAAAACTTCATCTGTTGTGGCAGTCTGCCTGACAACATTGCCAATCAATGGGTCCATTGAGATTTCCCCCCAAGTGCATACTTGACACACAACTGTAACCAACCTGGTTCCTTATCAAGATGTCCTGTAAGATATTTGATGTGATTTTCCCAACTGCAGTTCCTGGAGTTAGAAGGTATCTCTATCATGTTTCTGCCTTCACCTCCCCCAGCAAAACAGATCAAGAGAAAGCAGCGCAGATAGAATACTTATATCTGTTTGGCTTGCAGGTTGATCTTATTTAAACATCCCATTTGTTATTTCTTACATTGGTGTTACTTTTTACTTATATTGTGACAACTGTGTGGAAGAGATATAGAGGCTTCCTTTTATTAAATTTTTTTCTTCATGCCGTGTTTCTGTGATTGAAACATTTCATTTTGGAAGGGATCCTTAAAGCTGTTTATAAGAAATGGATGCTTTCTCAACTCCACAACCAAGACTTTACTTAATTTGCTCAGAAATGCAATCTTCTTTTATTTCATTTTTATTTCAATAACATTACCCATAGGAAAGCTGTAGCAAGTTGACAAACCACCTTTCTCTGAAACTGGTCTGCTTTCAGGGAACTATTACCTACAATCGCATGGCACATTATACACTATATAATAACTATAACATGGAGGGTGGAAGAGAAATGCAATAAAATGGCTCCAACACAGCTGGAATCTCACTAGTGGTCTCATTAAATTTGGAGCATCAGTCACTCTACATTTGAGTGCAGAGTTTACAGCTTTGAAGGCCATATAGTTGGTTCACTTTCCACATCGAGCTCATGTAGGTGACAAAAGAACTCAACCTTAAGGGACAAAAGACAGATTCACATCTTTAATGCCCACCTATCATTGGGGGTGAGATGTGTTCTAAGTGTCTATGGTAACATTTCTGTCTGAGTCATGCTTCTTAGAAACTATTCCTTTTCCCCCTTGTGTATCTGAATTAGGCTTGGAAAGAAATAGTGTCAAGTTTTCAGAACTTACAATGTGAAATTTTAGTACGCTGCTGTCAGATTTTGTCATATGGCAGACTTGGGGATGAGCAAAGAATAAGGTTACCATAACTTCCGTCATAGAGCTTCAATATGCTGATGACAACATAGTGCGTGCACACTCAGAGGATGACCTCCAAACCATCCTAAATATCTTTGCAAAAGCTTATGGAAAGCTTGGCCTATTACTCAATATCCAAGAAACCGAAGTGCTGCACCAACAAGCACAAATCAACCACTCTGCTGTGCCACAAGTCCAACTTAATGACGTAACATTGGGGAGGAATGGAGAAGGGTGGCAGTGCCAATCCCAGCAAAAGGCGCCATTCCTAACCTATGCACTTTCCCAGCAATATTTGAAATGGGATTATGCGCTCAGACTTCTTTCAGACATTGAAACCATCTGTGAAACTGGGGGACAGAGCCTGCTCTCTGTCTATATGCATTTATTCTCTTCACCTTAAAAACAGCTGCTGCTATGCCTTAGTTGGTTTCACACTTCACAGAAGAAATAGGCAAAAGAGAGAATGAAACGGGGGAAAGGTATGATATATTGTTCAAACATCCACATTTGAAATGCCTTCATGACAGTAGCCTGAATATAATATAGCAAGTAGTTTGTTGGAGAGGTGAAATTGATCTCTTTTTTAAAAAAAAGCTGTTCCTGTACGATTTCTTAACTCTTGTGGTTTTCCTTTGCTGTATTGATTGCTGCTTATGCTTATCTCAGAGTCTGCACAGTGCCTATCCCAAGCAGTTATCTGTTCAACCCTCAAGTCCACCATGTGCTTCCCTGAATTGACCTCAGTTAACCCCTTTTACTTTGTCGAGCATCAAACGTTAGCAGTCAATTCCCGGCCCCCTCTTCTGCTGACCTCCTGTGGGATTATGATTATATGACTTTTATGTCAGAGCTTTGTTATTTACAGAAAGCCTTACTGACACACACTTTCCGTCCAGGCACAAGAAGCTCTGTAGATAGATATGGCAGGATTTCTTTCATGTTACGAATCGTGATAAATAATTTTTAGACTTCTCTGGGGCTGTCAGCAGGCAGGATGATGAGCAGGAAGGAGAGGGAAGTGTTAATCTGGAAGAAGGAGAAGCAGTGAAAGTCCTGGGAGAACAGCAGGGACCTACCTGACAGGTTTCATCTCTCCAGAAGAAGGCAGACGTCAAGTTTCCCATGGGAAGCTGCTGTACATGTGAGGGCTAGTTCGCCAGAGCATTGATGGATGTTTGTGCTAGGTCAAACGTTGTAGGTCGTATCTCACAATAATGAGATAAAAATAAGAATCAAAGCCCTAATTTTAAAGGAAGTGTGCATCAATTCTCAATGCCAGAGCATAAATATTATGGACCACACCATTTTGGAGGAATAGTGATATATAATGGTTTGCTTGCTTAATGAAGACAATACTTTCCAGTCATTCCAATGAGTCTGTGGATATCCTGAATCAGTGCCTGTCATCTTCTGATCACATCAGTCTGAAGGCCTTTGGGGACAATGTGCATACGGATGATTCTATCCATTTTATAAAAGATCTGACGCTTATCATATTATGCTGGAGTTTGAAATGAATCTGTTTGGGAAGTTCCGCCTTTTCTAGTCTATCACCTGTGATGTAATCTGGGTATGATCTCAAAACCTCCAAGTAGACTGCACCACCTCTGTGAACCCCTCCATAATTATACAGACCTGTTACCACATGGGACCATTTTTTTTCGGTAACGGCTATGCCACTACATTGGGATGCGAGTGCCACTGTGGTCTAAACCTTGCTGATCAGAAGGTTGTCAGTTCGAATCCCCATGATGGGGTGAGCTCCCGTTGCTCGGTCCCTGCTCCTGCCCACCTAGCAGTTCAAAAGCACGTCAAGTGCAAGTAGATAAATAGGTACTGCTCCAGCGGGAAGGTAAATGGCATTTCCGTGCGCTGCTCTGGTTCGCCAGAAGTGGCTTAGTCATGCTGGCCACATGACCTGGAAGCTGTCTGCAGACAAATGCCAGCTTCCTCCGCCAGTAAAGTGAGATGAACGCTGCAACCCCAGAGTCATTTGCTACTGGACCTAATGGGCAGGGGTCGCTTTACCTTTATGCCACTACAGCTACTTAAGAATTGGTTCATATGTTGAATTAATATTGTCTTGTAACGAAGTATTAATGTCAGTGATTAATTTTGTAGTCAGTGAAAGAGAAATTTTTTTTAATCTCCCTATTTTACTTCACCATAAATATTGGAATACATTTGAAGAGTAGCACTGAGTTTATGCCAAGGGATATCCAGAGTAATACAGGACTAACATGGTTAAGAAATATAGAAATGACCTTTTAGCAAATGAGCACTTGGCACTGAAAAATGATGTCACCAAAGTGTGGTGTGCTCTATATTGCCAGTGTTTGCTGAGATATATATATATATAATAGCAAAGTGTAAAATCTATAAAGGAAGTTGATTGTTTTGTAATATCCCTCCATTTCCTCAGCAAGGCATAATAACTTGTCCTGACTTCTACAGTACACAGTGCATTCCTGCTGTTATGAAAAAAGATGTGCAGCACTTTAACTGTATAATTGAAAAAGAATGGTCACTAGTTTTTACAAGGTCATTAGTTTTTACAAGGTGTGTATACTGTTGTGATGAAAAGGAAAGCCAGTAACATTCAAGAACATTTAGACAATAACACTTTAAATCTTAAAAGCCACTATATTGTTTCAATTTTCTTAATGTTGCAGAATTAATCAAATAGAAAGCATATTATCAGGCAGTGGTGAGATTATGCATCGAGTAGCCACTTGATTATCTTCCATTTATGACTTAGATACTATTTAAGATTTAAAATGATTACTCATTGTGTGAGAGACACAGAACCCTACTGAATGAAGGTAAATCTCATCCCAAAAGCTTCATACAGTAATGAACAGAAGTCGTAAAAAAGCCAGATGCATTGAAACAAAAGAACAGTGTAAAACAGGATCTGATCTATCCTCATAAAACTGACAAACAACTAAATGTCTGCCTTTAATAATTTTTGTTTTAAAAACCCTCCATAGAGTGTTAGCATGCTGGCCTGAAGAAAATACACCACTTCACTTTTCCCAGCCAATGCAGTCACAAGAATTGCTGCCCCTAAATATTAAGTGTCCAGTTCACCTAAATATTAAGGGTCCATGCATATGATCAGATTGGAGGAAATATAATATATTACATGTTGGAACCAGCTTCAAAGAAGTGTTAGCTGATAGAAGTTGATCTTGATTGGACCTTTTTAATAAGGTATAACACTTATACAGAGGTGCTAATAAATGTTCTGCTTTCAAGAATTTTAGAAATGGCAGTGTAATATGTAGGTTCTATACTAATTAGTTTTCCACTGCACCAACACCATTTTGTCAAGGGAAACACATTTTAATTATCGTCAGGATAAGAATTATTATTCCTTGATGCAATCCTGTGTTCTTCTCCTATTTTCCTTCATCTTTCAGCACAAAGCAATTACAGTGGTACCTCGGGTTAAGTACTTAATTCGTTCTGGAGGTCCGTTCTTAACCTGAAACTGTTCTTAACCTGAAGCACCACTTTAGCTAATGGGGCCTCCTGCTGCCGCCGTGCCGCCAGAGCACGATTTCTGTTCTTATCCTGAAGCAAAGTTCTTAACCTGAAACACTATTTCTGGGTTAGCGGAGTCTGTAACCTGAAGCGTATGTAACCTGAAGCATATGTAACCCGAGGTACCACTGTATGTTGGGAATGAAAGCTATGGCAGTGTGGTTCCAGGCAACCTTGTTTCATTGTGTGCACCAAAGTAATGTTGAGCAATGAACTGCAAGCATGTTGGAAAGCAAAGTAATCACTCAGTATGGGCAGGTAGTATCCAGCCACAATTGTACCGTTAAGAATATGTGGACTCTATAACAAACAATCAATTAGTTCATGTTTCAGGAGAGGTCAATAACCAATTGCTTCTTTCGCTTTCCTTCTTTCTCCCTTTCTTCCTTTTTGCAACAATGGCAGATGGTGTCAATTGTACTTAACTTGATTTATCACAGTTATCAACAAATTAGGAGAGATGACAGCTTGGTGCCATCTCTGGTTATTAATGTTCATATGAGATGGCCTCATCATTCCCAGCTTTCGCTTTCCTAATGTTTCAGAAAATATCTGCTGAAAATCTATCAAGGTTTAGCAACTGCTGTTTGTTGCTTGCATGGAATTGCCATTATTAACTCTAATCACCTCTAACAGTTGGATGCCATGCTTAAACTTCTGGGATAAAATGCCTTGGAGTTATAGAAAAAAAATGACACTTGCATTCTTTTACTCATTTTTAACACAAGGCGTGCCTAAAATCTTGTGACTATACAATATATGAGTATCTCACAGCTAACCAACTCTTTGAATATTTCTTCTTTGGAAAAATGATTACTGACTGTTGCTTTTTGCCACCATAATTTTAGACTACTACTGATCCCTACAAATTTGTGACGTGATTCCCATGATGCCAGGAAAGCTCAGAACTGGGAAGGAATAAAGTTTGTCCACTCAGAACCTGAATGCTAATTACAGTGGGAGTCTAAATCTTTCTGAAATCTGAACTCAACTCATTGCCAACTCAGCCTGGGTACCAACAGTGCCAATTACCTCCAACCTCTTCTCATTTCTATAGCAGTGACAGTGAGAATGTAATATTGGAATATACAATTCCCAAGGATTTTAGTGTCCATTTGACTATTCTTTAAGAATTCTCTGGGTTTATCAGAGCTGCAGAAGCAGTCATTATTACCTTCCCTAGGTCGGCAATAACCCTGTTGGAGTTTTAATCACCCACCTAGTATCATCCTTAGTTTCATGGTTCTGTGGATCCTGTGTAAACTTCGCTTGACAGAAGCATTCTGTTGTAGCAAAAAGAATTGGATGTGATGTGTTTGTAGAGTACATGTGTGGTGCCCAACACAGTTTCTCCAGCTTGCTGATGTGCCCATGGATCCCAATAGGTTGGCAACTCCTGCTTTAGAATGCTTTTGTTTTCCTAAGAAAGACGCCATGCAAATCCATTTTTCATTAAAAAAATTCTTAAGGCTGTTACAATAGCCAGATAAATTACTTTGCACTGCATTCACAAACTTTACACTCTAGTTACATCTGAAACTCATTTTTAATTTGCATGTCAGCTAGAAATCACTTTGATGGTTTGAAGACTAACACACTGACAATAAGAAGCTGTGAAGCATGGCAGATAAAACATTTATTGCTTTACAAATGTTTGTTTTATTCACCTTGCAGAGAGGGTGCATATGAACTATGAAAGAGTACTTTTACTTTTGTAGTTGTAGTTGTAGTGGTATTAGTAATAGTAATAGTAATAGTAATAGTAATAGTAATAGTAATAGTGGGAAAGTACTTTTACTTGCTGAGTAATACTAATAATATTGAAGTAAATCTGTGGATTCTATCTGCCATCAAAATGGATACCATTGATGGAATAGGGAATCACCTGGAGCAAATTTGTGGGTGGCAGTGGTGTGTGTGTGTGTTGAGGCTGCAGGAAGGAAAAGAGGGAAGGGAAGTATGTGTGATGTTGCTCATAATATATTATTTTGTAAGTGTAATCTGTCCAGGACCAATATTGGTCACTGCTATTTGTTCAGGGGTTTTTTTGGGGGGGGCATGTACAAAACTGAGGGCATATCCACACAGGTATTTCTTGTTGGATCAGTGCTGTTCATACAATTTATTATTTTTGCTGTTCACGCATGCAAGTTATTTGCAGTGTTTAAATGACATTGTTGGCATCAAAGTGCCAGCTCGGTGTTTTTTTTTTTTTGCAATTTAATCCAGATTTGCCATATATA
This sequence comes from Podarcis bocagei, assembly GCF_964188305.1. Lineage (NCBI taxonomy): Eukaryota > Metazoa > Chordata > Lepidosauria > Squamata > Lacertidae > Podarcis > Podarcis bocagei. The sequence goes on along the minus strand of NC_138126.1, from coordinate 86,344,313 downwards.
TATTGGCAACACACTGTTGCCAATGACACTTTTGCAGTATTAATCTCCCACCCAGAAGCACACCTTAGTTTCATGGTTCTTTGGATCTAGACCATAACTACTGTGCACAGTCTATTTGTTCTGCAATTAAAGGATTACAGCTTTACAGCTATTCTCATTTGAGTGTAAAGAGCATGCAGCTTAATTGTGTAAATAAAAAAAGGGAAGTCAAATAAATAAATAAATAAGTGCTGTGGGGATTTTGTTACAGGACAGTAAGCAGCAAATAAGGTGGGAGTTTCAGTAGATAAGGGGTTTTCTTTTCAAGGTGGTCTATATTTCTCCCTAAATCCTCTGTTCGAAACACAATCATGTTGACAGCAAAGCTAGGATTAAGGCATTGGAGAAAATAAAAGTTTGGCAATCATTTGCTGTCTTCTAGGCTTGACCTTACTCACACTGCTGATAGCACAGTTGAACTGCTGACTCCTCTTACTGAGGCTCCCAGCTGAGGTGGCTTAAACAGTTGACAGGGCAAATGATTGAGGCCAAAATGTCAGGAAAATGAGCCAGGGTAGGACTTGCATAGTTTGTGAGGAGTTCTGCGGTGTTTCCCTGAATGAGGCAAAGAATGGAACACAGGCTGTCAACATAGTCACTTGATTGACCTTTCTAGGCCTGCAGCATCCTGAAGGCTTCAGTCGTGCTATATTTGTGTGACTGTGTTTTCCTCAACTTGTTTTTCCTCTCTGAAATGTTTCCCTCTCCTGTATAATTGATATAAGAACCCACAATTTTTCCTTACTCGGTATGCTGTACGGTTCAACGGTGAGGCCTTCAGGTTCAAAGTCTGATAATGTACATTTATGTCTCTTTAGCATCTCGCTTCTGGAAAGCTATTAAAGCAGCCATCCAACTATTAAACAGGGAAAACGGGATTATACAAACAACCTTTTACAACATTTTGTCATGGATATTTAGCTGCCAAATGAAAATTAAGTGTTAAAACATCTTTTCCCTGGCCACATACTGCCTTGTTCTTTTACAATAATACCAATTCCTCTATATCTACTATTATTTATTTGTGACTTTTATATACTTTGCAGTCAAGGTAGTCTTTTGAGAAGTTTGCACAGCAGTATAAAAATGCAGATCTCATCACCTGTGGCTTGTGCAAAGGATGTCATATAAATGATTTAAAATAAGTTGATAAATAAACGAATCTAGTGGGCCTCTGGATATTATATAATCTCTCTGGAATGCTGGTTATCTCTCCAGTGATTTTTTTCCTGGGGGAGTGCAGGGGTTTGCATACCCCTAAACATTTTGTGAATCTTTGTACTTTTGTCCATTTACTGTTTATTTTTCCCGATTCGAACTATAAAATG